>NC_080671.1:346345003-347020003 GCF_030247195.1 Topomyia yanbarensis
AGGGGCAATTAGCACAGGCGAGTTGAGTCAAACGTCAAACTGTTTAAATCGCCTGACTATGTTCGACCGCATTTTTTGACCGGGTAAAGACTCACCATCTCTATCTTATTCTTATTATTTATCTGTAAGTGTCATTCCAATCGAGCACGAGACCTATCAAAAGCCCTCAATCCGAAGAAAATCGCTTCGAATCCTTCTGGAACGAGGGCCATTGACAGGTCTCGTGCTCGATTGGAATGACACTGATAGATAAATGGTAAACAAACGATTGACGTATCGAGTCTTTATCCAGAGGAATTTAGTGTCGTTAATAAAGATGTAAACAATTGCATTATCCAATCCTATCATCCCAACTAACGAATCTGCACCTGATTTTAGAATAGTTGAATGATATATTCACTAGATGTTACAGGTTTTTCAGCCACTGTTTTCTTGCCAGAACAATATCAACAATCGTTTAGCTGTACCAAATTTTCCACTAATCATTTTTAGAAATTCAACTAATATTTTAGTTGCTATGCGAACGATAGCATTTCCGTGTTGCAATAACATCAAACATACGGGGCGAACATCGGACTAACAAGAGACTTATGTTGGCCGATTTTGACACACTTTGTGGAACTTTTCAGAAGGGTAGCGTTAGGGAAACCACAATACCTCACACTTACCCACGCGCAACAAACGCTTAACCCGCTCAACTGACAGATGCTCATTTTGAAGTTGCTTTGACAGTTCTCTCTCGCCCCGTTAACTGACAGGCACTTTCGCTCATCCTTGCCGTTTTATCTCTCACGTTGTACAACCATCGGAACTAAATTGCTTTGGTGCTTTGCGACAGCGGCGGCTGTCGTTTATTAGTGTCTGTACTGCTGGCCAAAGCGGACGCGGCAATTCGTTTTCTATCCGTTGTGTTTCTTTCCTGTTTCACTCTATCTTTCTCTCTCAACGCACTTTTCTACTGTGGTTCTGGTGGCAGCCGTGCGAAAGAAGCTGCCGATCGCGTACCTGAATGTAGTTTTCTCGGCTAATGATTGCCTACTTTGTGCGCGATTCTGACGTTTCGTTCCAATTTTAAGTTTGTTTTTGGTGCCACGCGAGGAAAAAGCCGTGCTCTATAACTGGAATTTCCCCATTTTGGAAGAATATTGTTGTTTTTTTCGTTTGTTGGACAAAAAGAGTGTAATGGAGAAAATCAATTGTTGTTTACCTGAGTTCACAAACGTATGCCCGAACGTCGCGTCGTTCGGTCAGCAGCGGTGAGCTATCAAGGTGATTTTTATCAACAAAGAACCCTGAGAGTGGTGACAAACAAAATTTAATATTAAACAGCGTCACGTGTGAAAATAATTGGATTTGTTGGATAAATCAGAGGTGACGGAGAACCAGCATCAGGAACGTGTGAAAGAACCTGACAGGAAGCTCATTTTCTTCGATAGTCTACAAAAGAACAAAAGAAGGTGGGTAGCAATTATTTTCCATCACTAGTTCAATTTAAATCGATCCGTTGGCTGGTAGTGAAGCTACTTCAGCGGGGAGAGGTTAATTTGAATACAACTCTATCGATAAATTCAATTTGATACATCCAAACCGGGCGAAAACGTCACGGACAATTTACCTGCTGTTGATACCACATCTCGCGAGTTACGTACCGTGAGGTGAGGTCGATTCCGGGCATGTGTCAGAGCTAGAAATAATATTTAGATTGTGTTGTTTAGCACAGCGGCGCTATCGTTTTGGAGCGCTGGAGGCCGTCCAGTTTGCTTCTCCGGCAAACGCTGATACCCCTCGTCGCAATTTGTCGATCTCCGTCTCTTCGTCCATGTTATGAGCGGCATCGAAGCAGAGTGATGTAAAAAGCAGAGCACATGTTTTGCTAATTTACACTTAAATTCACCGGCTGCTTCCGTCAGAAGCTGTGGACGCTGTTTCAAAATGAGGTAATTAGCGGGTTTTAAAAATTTCAATTTATTTTATTTTATTATGTGACAAAATGTAAAAGTACAAGTACTGCTTGTATCTGCCTATTAAAGAACTCAGAGATATGAAACAATTTCTTTAATATGATGGTTTCACTTCTGTTATGAACCACTGATGTTTACATAATTATACAATAATGCACCCAAAAACGAAATTTTAAAATATATTCGAAAAACGGCCATCAAACTTCGGCACCATGGCGATCAAGGGGTTTTTCGTCTTTTCTCTTATTACTTTTTGACCCAGATGCGCTTAATTAGCATGAAATTCTACCCAATAATTCAGGTATGTTCGGAAAGAGCAGATTCTCCGTTTTCCGAATTTATCGTTTCTTGAGCTAATACACGAACAAACAAGATATTTCAGGATAGATTGAGTCGGATTATTACATTTGCATTCTTTTTCTGTGGTTCTTATTAAGAACTCTGTTGGTCTTTAAGTTCAAGTTTTATTTTCTTTGGAATCGCTTAATTTCTGTAAATATCTCAGAAACTCAGAAATTCTGCGTATTTAAATTTCTTGATCCTCGCATTTTTCATTTTAAAATCTTGGATTGCTATGAATTCCATTGGTTTACTACTGAATTATGATTGTCCGCATTCCTGCATTCTATAATGTCTCGATTCTAGCTTATCTGTTCAAATATGTAATGTTTTGAATCTCTAGATCAGCAAAATCCTATTTTGTTGTTAGGTGCTTAATCTACAAATTTGTTGTTAAATTATGGAATATCAAAAATTTTCACTAAATACTTTTTCTCTAAATGATTTTTTTTCACCATTATTGTAACCGTATTTCGGAACCAAAAAAATACCAAAAATCCCGTACTTGTGAGAAACAATCGATACCCTTTGAATTGAAAAAAACAACTACGATTTGGACGAAATGCCCAACCAACTGGAGCTAAAATAATTTTACCAGATTTCAACACCAGTTCGTGGGACTAGAGCTGACTGAGTGATACAAAACCGGAAAGTGTGCCAATAAGCGACAACAAACCAGAACTTAACGCGCTCACAGAGGCCACAGGCTAGCACGCAACCACAATCAGCCACAAAATGGGGCGGATGGTTTCCAGCGTGATATTGACAAAGTTTTTTTTTGCTTTGTTTTGATGAACCCGCCGCGTCTGAAGACATGCGCGCTGACGTAACGATGATGTCGTGAGAACCACCAAACCAAAGCAACTCGTGGCCGAGGGGGTTAAGTAGAATCGTATCTACCTAGGTATGGCTGTTAATTGGCAGGCACCTGTGAATGAATTAGAGTGACACCAAACTATTGTGTTTGGTGTTTTATTTACCAACTCAGGGGTAGTCGATTGATGCGGTTGTGGGAAGGTTAGATAAGAAAAGACACGTGGTTAATTATTCTAGTTCCAGTTGAAGCTGAACAGTCAAACGTGGACATTCATAGGTTACTTACATTTTGTGTTATTATGGTGAAAAGTGTCTTTGACAAATTAAAAAAAGCTCGTGGTTTTGTTCCAAAATGAGATATTTTTACAAAAGTCGTACCTATTTTTCTGTAAAAGATTTTTTTTCATGAACTGTCTACGTGGACATCATAGGTAGGGGGTAGGAAGGAGTAAAGAGATTGCCCACATTGAGAGATTGGGAGGGGAAAGGAGAGCGTTTAAAATCAAGGATATTCTAGTCATGTGGTATATGATATATGTAGTTTGACGAGAAATTAGGATCATTTGAAATGACCTCAGCTTTAGTATAATATTATCCACCATGATTGGGACTGAAACCTCACTCACAATCTTACCTGAGTAATCTGTGTTTTAGGAAGTATCTTAGGACAGCTGATCTTTGGTTTATTTATTAACGATCTCTATAACGTTTGCTTCAAGATGATATCATGAATATTTTCTATCTATCTATATATATATAAAAGTCAATGTCTGTATGTATATGATTTATGGACTCCCAAACGGCTTAACCGATTGACGTAAAAATTTATACATAGTAGACCTTTGTTATGGGGTGTGTTTGTATGCCATTGTTTGGGGATTATCTGCCCGCCAGATGTGTATTAGCTAGTTCTTTATAAAATATAATTGAAAGTAATCTCTTCAGGATTGCATTACCCAGCATATAATTTATTCTTGACTTGTAATATTTTTTTAATGCAAATTAATAGCTTTTATTCTTATAGCATAGAGCGTTTTTACATTATTAATTTCATACTGTATAAGTGTTGAGTTGGTATTACCAAATATTCAAATAGAATCATATAACTAAACGCACTAAATATTCAATCTGAAAAAGTATTTATCCAGCCTGCTTTAAAAATTAGCTCTAATATGGTTGCAGTTATTGTTTGAAGCATAAGAATTGTATACAGTTAGTCCTCTTTTTGATTTCTTTAATTTTGAGCGTAGACAAAAAATCATCATTTCTATTTCTGCTGTGGAAATCGTATAAAAAAACACCTTCAAACCCACTTCGGAGTAGCATTGTGACAGTTATCGTTACTCAGTGTCGTGTCTACTAATCTGCCGAAAGTGAAAATGGAACTTATTCATTAATAAGTTTTATTTGAAACAACCATGTATGGAATTAATACTTAGATCGATTAAGAAATAAAATCAAGAAGATATTACTATGTGGTCGAGTCGCTGAGCTTGATGGTTTTAGGATCAAAACCTAGAATACTAAAGTTTCCACCCTAATTAAAAAAAAACTCAAATACCAGATGCTATCATTACTCAGACCACGTTGGGTATGTTTCAAAACCAGATAACCATGTGCCATTTCAAAAAACTGTCCGCACTCAACGGAATACCTAGCACAGCTACCTCTAAGATTAGTTCATTAACAGTAATCAAAACTAGCACACAGTTTCAACCTCTGTTGAACAGTCAACGCACACTGAGAAAAACGACGTATAAATGGATTAGGATCCTATAATTCTAATGTCCAATGAACTAAAAATAGTGATTCGGATGAGATCTGGCCCATATAGGTAATTAAGGTTTTAGAAAACGATGGAAAAATACCCGAAATAATAATATTTATATAAAAAAAATCTAGGGAACTCGAAAAAAATCATTTTGCTCTTCTTAGCCTGTTTTGCAGCTCTTTCTATATTTTCCGATTATTCGGTTTTGAATAAAGTTTGGAGCCATTTTTTCTGATTATGGCGAAGCGGGCAAAAAGCAAGTTCAACTTAATTTCACTAAACGCAAAGATATACAGCAAAGACCCGTTTTTATCAGCCCCCTTGGCTAATTTTGGGTTGACGAAATGAGAACAATAACAAAACATTTGTTTATTTCTTTTCAATAAACCGAAGTTGTAATAATGTTCTTCTTCAATACCAAGACAAAATCTTATAACCCTGTCTGGTTGACAAAATTAGGTAAAAAACTGATAAAATCGGGGGCTGATAAAAACGGGTCTTCTATGTAAGAGTTATTTTTTACAAACAGGCAGATGCAGAGCTAAAATACTCCAAAACCACAATCTCTATTCTATTCAAGATTGCGTCTAGTACCTCCAAACGACCAGCCAGCACCATCAGCAGAAAACCATACAACCAAGAAAACGAATACACAATCCTAATCCGCAGCAATAGAAGTAAACAAGTGCATTCAGCTACAACGATTGTGTTCATAAGTTTAGAATATATAGAAGAGTGTTACAATAATTACTTATATACTATACATTTTTTTCTACATTTACGTTGTAATTTTAGTTGTTTTCTAGATATTAAGAGCTATATAACTTAACCATTTTATTTAAAATGACGTATAATTCCATGGATGGGGCATTTTTTCGCACAGTTTGTGCTAAAAAATTGTTCCTGAAATAATTTTCGAGATCTTAGATGACGCATAATGGCCGAAAGCCGGACAAAAGTTGGAAAATTTACGTTTCAAATATTGATATTTTCTATTTTTTTCTGGCGATCATATGTAATGAATAGAATATTCTCCAAATGTTGTGACCATTATATAAGGATCAGATTTTTAATATCAATTTAAACGTTGCTGTGCCAGGCCATTCTAATGATTTTCAAAAATAAATGTATTTTATACAATCAGGTGAAACCGTTCGGAACGATCATATTTTGAACATTCTATGTAAAACCTACTTCTACTTTTCGAATTGCAAGTCTCGTTTTGTCCCTTTTTGGCACCAAGATTTTCATAAACGACATCCAAACACTTTACGCCAGTCTACTTTCTACTTCTGCCCAAGTCAGACGTACAATCGAACCAAGTGAACAAAAACTAGTAACCTCTCGATCTAGTGTGCATTGTCTCGAGAACAAAGGAAACTTTTAATTTATTCTTGCCATCATGAGTAAAGTTGACGAAAAATCTCTGCTCCGACCCAACGCAGCGGTCGTTGACTTTAAATTCTGTTCAATAAGATTGAGTTTTCGTGAAGTGGAATACCTGCTGAAGGTGAAGATGCAGCTTAAGCTCAAGGAGGTTGTGTATCTACAGTATCATCATCTTCGTAATGTCGTACTCATATCATTCAACACGTTAGCACAAGCCGAACGTTTCGTTTTGCAGAACAACTTAATACACGTGGCTCAAAGTGATAAAGTTGGAATTAAGATTCCCGTGTATATAGAAAAAGACTATGTAGATGTAAAGTTACATGACCTATCACCACGTACCCCTCCTGATCTAATCAAAAAATACATGTCGCAATACGGCGAAGTAGAATCAGTTACACGTGATACGTGGAGAAATTTCTTCCCGGGTACACCTAACGGTGTTCTTGTGGTGAGGATGCGGATCGAAAAACCTATCCCCTCCCACTTGACTATAAAACTCAAAACCCACGAAGCTACTATTAATCAAACTACGTTATGCACCCATGAGGGGCAAACTCCCACGTGCAAGTATTGTAATCAAACAGCACACCACGGACAACCTTGCGCGGAAGATACAGAGGAGAATGCATCTCTACCGATTGCCAACGAATCCACGGTAAACCAACCCAAAAAAGAGTTTTCAATACCAATACCTGAACCACAAACGGTTGCCAAATTTGTGGCAGCTGTTCAGTCCATATTGACAACTGCCAAAGCAGCATCCAGCACCCCAGAAACCACTGTAAGCAACATCGGTGATGCAGATAATAGCAATGACGACGGATTTACATTGGTCACCCGTAAGTACAAGAAGCAGGAAAGAACATCTGGACGCGAGCACCAAGACACTTTTAACGCTGATGACCTTGATGTGGAGGACAGGAGAGAATTAAATGGTCCCCATGACGCAGTAGGCGAGCCGCGAAAGAAGGTCTCCGCACGCAATAAAAAGTTGCGCGCACGAGATCCAACGGACAATCAATAATATTTGTTTTATTTTTATTTTTTACATATTGCAAACACATAAAAGATACACGGCTCCGTTAAGCTACCGCTATGAGCCGTGTCAAATAAACGAAATAAAAAAAACACTACGTAGAAATTATTAGTGAAAAAAATTATCTAATTTTTTATTACTTTTGACTTCAAAAATGAGCTCAGTACCCCAATTAGATTAACATTTCTGGATTTCTCCGACTTTGATTCGAAGACTCGCCACTGTGTGACGGAATGGCGTACAAAATTTCATTTGCTAGAGTAACTGATGTGTGGATTTTAATGGGTGATGTAACGACTGTCGTTGGTACAGAGTGGTATATTCGGCTTTTCAGTCAATAATCATTTAGTTATTGACTGAACAGCCTAATGTACCCTTCTCTATGGAGTGTACACGCTGAGAAATGTGTCGTTGTGTAAGTGAGGTATGACAAATTCGCGGTGTGCTTCATATGATTGGAGAGGAAATGCTGTCCAGTTTAGCTTACAAAGTACGGACACACGAATATGTTTTATTCTGATTCGATCCGTTCTTCATACAGGGCAGCGTAAGGATTCCATACTACAATGCAATATTTCAGCAACTTGGAATATTGCAGTGAATGACATGGAACTAAATGATTAAAAAGCAAATAGCGACCCCCAAGTTTCGATTACCAATGCAGCCCAGTCAACAAATCACACGAAGTGGAAAAAAATCCGATTCAATGTCGCGCACAAAATTCAGGCAGTTATTGTTCGTGTATAACAAGGCTATTTCATCTGTGAAAAGACGAAGAGTCCCTTTTAACCCGAGTCTACCTAGGTCATTGATATATAATAAAAATAACAGTGGCTCGATATTACTGCCTTGGGGCACTCCTATTTCTATTGGTCTATAAGAGCTACAAGAGTCTCCTATAGATACGAATTGGTTCCAATACGACAGATAGCTTTGAATAATATGATTTGCTAATCCCCTGATACCATACAACTCTAACTTCTTCAACAAGATTGAGTATCGAATGCTTTTTTAGGTCCAGAAAAGGGGCACCAACTATTCCTTAGTTATCAATTTGACTAATGATGGAGTCAATTAGTTTGGTTATTGCAATTAAAGTGCTGCAGCCCTGTCTGAACCCATAATGGTAGTTGTAAATTATGCTGCGTTTATTCAAAAACTCGAGTAGTCGAGTGATAAGCAATTTCTCAAGGATTTTATTGAAAACACGTTGAAATTGGTCTGTAGTTGCAAGGTTGGTTTGGATCACCAGCTTTGAAAATTGGAATTACTCTGACTATTTTTAAACAGTCTGGGTACCTACCGCTTCGAATTATTAAATTAAAAGCTTTGGTTGGGATGTTTGCAAAAGTGGTACAGTTACTCTTAAGAACACTATAGGGGATCTTATCAGGACCACAGCTGTTATTTTTTTCGAGGCCTTTAATCAAAAGAATCACTTCATTTATAGTTGCAGGACGCAAGAAGATTGTTTCGTGGACGTGTCGTATATTCGCAATAGGATTTGCGTTAGGACTCGTGGGAATATTGTTGGCCAAATTTTTGCCAATACTAGAGAAATATTCGTTGAAAACATTACAAAGGATAATTTGGGGAGAGATGTTGCACATTTCTAAAAATCAATTCTGCATCAAAGTAAACCTTTCAATATTTGATGAAATCATTTTTATCAATTGTGACAAGTTTCTAAAATACTGTGAAATGGTTCTGTCATGAAAAAAAAATCATCAAATTTCCATGAACATTTTGAAAGAAAAGGTCATTGCGGGTGAGACGCCGCACCGTGGACACAAACTGAAAAATAGTGACCAAAAGTATTTTTTAGCTCTCGTTGATGTTTAGGTGTCTTCATCTGAGTTTCAAGAAGCTTGATTACACCTAGAAATCGGCCAGCACCTGCACTTTTCTAAAGGGGGTACTACCATTTCTAGAAACATTTTTACATTTCTTATAAAAGAAATGTATAGAATTCGCTTTTTATTCAACAGTTTAAAAATGTTTTGCTTTTACAACTTTGTGTGATGCTTAAGTTGGGGTAACTTAATTAAGGGTACTATTTATTTATATGTTTGTACGAGCGCTATATCTCTATGTGTTGATGGGTGTTCCTTAAAGGCAGTTTTCGTTTGTTTCTCCCAACAATGAATTTATATAACTCAGGTTTGTTCTTGAAAGATTCATTATGAAAAAGCATCTATTCGTTGAAATTTTCGTTTCTATCCCAATATTGACATCACTACAAATTCATGAGTTTACAAAAATTAGTGCCTGAAACTTTAAAGAATAAACCGAAGCAACCCGATCAGAGACACATAACAAAAAGATTTCAAAACAATATCTTGCGTTGTTACTTGTTATAATTTTCTGTTATTTTAACTACTAGCAAGACCAAATTTATAACACAATATGTTACGTAAATTGTATTCTGTTATAATCTTGTTATTTCATTCTGATCGGGAACTAATACTTAGATACATATCGCCCTTGTAATTATATAGATAAATAGACTCATAATCCTATATGTCACTGTGTTAGGTCCGTTAGTTTGTGGATATACCTTATTAAGAAACTATACCTGAGGCAAATAATCATTTAATGACATTCCGATGTGAAAAAAATATATTTTAGCTACATATCCTCCGCCATCGAGTGCGGCATCTCACCCTCTTTTGATACGGCATCTATCCCACTTGTAGGGGAGAGATGCTGCACGACGATATTTTCTTCTGAAATTATGGACGACCGCACACCTAGAAAAAATCGTGTAAATTTACGTCTCCTGACCCTGACATATACGAGCATAAAAATGACTTACTTTTGCGTTCGATTTTAATTGTACATGACATTAAACTTCGTAAATTATGTAATTTTACTCCACCTATGGAATTTGTTCTGAATAGCAGTAAGAGTAATTTTATGTCATTACGCATGTAAAGTATATGTTTCATGTAAAATTAAACGGAACACGGTAATGCTTCGTCATTTCGTGAATTACGGTTTGTTAAATTGTGTCATGTTTGCAAATTTACTTTTTCGCGAATTTTTTTTAGAAATTTTCGTAAATAAAATTGATCACCACTTTTGTACATTATAGTTTATTATTTCAATAACATTCCGTAATTTTTCTATGCAAAACTATGGACAAACGACTCGGTCACCAAGCTTTTTGTCTCTGCAAAATACACGATTTGTGGTGTTAACTGCCATTCAAAAACTACTTAACATATTCTATGTAATAAATCGGTTAAGTGGTTTTTGAAGGGTAGTTAACGCCGCAAATCGTGTTTTTTAAAGACATTCGACAAAAAACTTCGTCACAGTGGCTGGCCAAAACCTCAAAAATTTATTTTTGAAATATTGATATTTTATATTTTTCCTTAATTTCTCATGTATTGAATGAAGTATATTCAAAATTTTATAATCATTGGATAAAAACACGATTTTTAACATTAGTTTAAACGTAGCAAAGTCCGGATTTTTCAATGATTTTCATTTCCGAAACCACCATTGATCTGTTCACTTCAAATGCATGTTGCTCTTTTTATTTTGGTCCGATTTTAGCAAAATTAGTTTCATTGTGTAGAGGAACGAAAAAACTTGGTTATTGAATAAAATACATTTGGTAAATTTGCTAGGAACTATGACTTTTTCGTTTAAATATTTTTGAGGTGGTCAGAGCAAAAATACTTTTTTCACTAATATATTCTGTACAAATTTCGGAATCATTTCGGAACGGTCACATGGTATACATTCTATGGGAAATAACCTCTACTTTTCGAATATCATGGTCTCGTTCTGCGCCTAGGTGCACAAAAAGGTTTAAGGAGATTTGAAAGCTTTGTTGGTGATATGGAGGCGCATGGTGTTTTGTGTAAAATATTTAGACAATCTACAGTAAACCAACACGTTATACAACGGATTTAAAGTAGTGTTCTTCATTTTTTATGGTATTACTGACATTGGTGAACAATAACGGAAAATCTATCATGAAAACGGGATCATAGTTATAAGAAAGGTTCAATGACACTGTATGGAAAAATGCATTTAATATTTTACGACTTTTGACATCAAAAATGAGCTCAGCACCTCAAAATTAGCTTAAATTGTGATTTTCAGTCAAATTAGGTAACATTTGAGGTTTTGTCCGACTTTTGTTAGAAGACCCGCCACTGTGAGTCGTTTGTCGATATTTTTGCATAGAACAATTACAGAACTTTATTGAAATGATGCACAATAATGTACAAAAGTTTTGATACCTAAAAAATTTGTTATATTTTTTTACAAACCTAAAAACTTGCTGAATAACGTGGCAAAATTAGAAGTATGTCAAAAAATGTTAAAGATTTTTTGCATGTATGTAGAATGGTAAAATTTTAGGATTTTTTATTCATTTTAATTAAATATCCAGCAATATGGCTTTCTAGTGATTATGACTGTATTAAGTAACACAATATTATTACAAACGTAGTTGAACATAGCCGTTTGTATAACGTTAGGCTAAAACCAACTGAAAATAGCAGTGTTGCGGTCTTTTAAACATTTTATTCAAACTTGAATGATAGAAAAGTTACATTATACGGCGAGATCCGGCAAAGTTGCTGAAACAGTATTACAAAACCTGATTCCAGTTATCCAAAAAACCTTCGAACTCTTCCGGACCTGTCCGATCCACAAATTCCAAGCGATTTGAAAATATTGAAATTTTTACTAATTTGAGGTACACCGAAATGCTCTACAGCCAAATACTATGTTTTTCAAAATATTTTTCTATGAAAATATGCACAGGGGCCCCTTTTCTTTCCCATTTTCCACTGATCAACTGTTTAAGCAACTAAAAAAACAAATGTATTCACAAAGATCATCTCGAAATTACTAGTATTCGAAAGGATATAGAAAATTGACCTCTGCACTGGTAGGTGGATAGATGCCAAATTGTTCCAAAAACTAGTTATTGTCTATTTTTTGTTCATATTAAGGCATAACAAAAGCAATAGCAGCAACAATTAATTTTGGCCAGGATTTGACCCCAGTTACTCCTCTGTGTGCTGTAGCGATTTTGTACATTTTAGTGACCTGGTATAGGCTGTAGATCTCAACAAATGCAACACAAAACAATGTTCAACCCTCAAAAAGGCAAGGGGTCTCAGAGGTCCGGCTAGTTACAGTTCTCTAGTTTCAATAGACTTGTAATATGAAATACAAATGATCGTGTGTTTTCGGACTTTCGATTCTCTCACTGATAAGACGACAAATAACGGGATTTTGGTTTCATTTGGGTCTTATGAGTGAGTATTCTTGAAGGCACAATTTAAGCTTGCCTTTTTGAGGGTTAAAAAAATTGATCTATGGTAAATAAAATATTTTTTAGGACTTTCGACACTTAAAAAATAGCAACGCCGTCATTTTTCGACCGATTTTCAATCATTTACTTATCCTGAAAACAAGAACAATAGATTTTCCCACCAGTATGCTATGTTATATCCTTTAAAAATACTGTCCGGTTTTGTGACATTCTACAGAACTGTTATTGCGTTATTCTACAAAACGGCAATTAACCGAAGAAGTTGATATTACTTTCTCAGAAGATATTCAAGAGTGTTTTGTTTAAATCTTGACCGTTTTATCGATACATGCTTGTGACGGTATTCGGGATCTGCTTAAAACTACGACTAAACCACTAGATATAGACCAGGGATCGGTCAAATAATCGACTAACCAACAATTTCTTTTTAAAAGAGTAGCGATTCTTTAAAAAACGTGTTTTTGAGCGACTTGGTGTAATTTAGAACGAAATACTTATTGTAAAGGTTGTAGTTGCAATTCAGTGACGCGAAATCTGAAATACTGTTGCCTATTTCTGAGTGCGTTTGCCGATACCAGCATTTAGCTTCAACGTCTGCCTCAATTATTCAATTCCAAGCTGACTGAAAATTTAACGCAGAATCGGGCCAATCATAAATTCATTCACCAACAATTGTTATGCGTGGAATTGAAAGCATCTTTTACATTTTAAAGCGTAAGTGAACTGAGCAATCTATATCTAGTGCATTTTTGCGTAATAATACCACTCAGCAAGGAGGTCACAACCAATTGAAACACCCGAAGACGTCAATATTTCTGAGTTCTGATTAAGATGCTAGCAAATGGAATGAGTTAACCTGGAAGCTTATTGTGGCCATGATTCACAAAAATAAGAAAATATACTCCAAAGCAAAATCAAACAGATATTTCTTTAATCTTCCCAATTGAGCTAATAAATCGATCATTAATCGATTCATAGTGAGTGAATCGGACACGATCTACTCTCTAAACTGAATCAGTTTACCCATCTCTACAAAACTCCACAAGTGCTGCGAATTTTATAATTTTCCTCAACAAGAACATTTCTAGTACGCTAGAAACCTAGTTTTGTTAGAGCGAAAGAGAGGGAGAGAGAGCTTGTTTATAGTTGAATATAATCTATCGATGCTTCGATAATGCAATACGAGTAAAATACGATAGTAAAAGAAAATCGTGTTATGTCCCATCCCAAAGGACCAAAGGAGTGACATTAACCTTCTTAGCCAAGTCACTCCCAACGATTTATAATATCTCCTTTGAACTGAAACGGTCGGTACGGTTGTCCTCGTTTCTACCTCCTTCGAGATTCAAAAGAATTCGCTAAGTTAATTATTCATTAAATGAAAAATTTAATTACTGTATAATTTTGAATCATCTTTAAAACAAACTCTGCACAGTAGGCCTGGCCGTTTTAATATTTGCGACATATTACATATAATATGCTTCAAATGTTAATATTAACAAGACAAACGCTAAAGTGTTAACTGCAGTGTTTTCCAGGATGCTTTTCAATACTAGCTGTGTAAGGGTTAGAATAGAATACTAAAAGAAAAGCGTGTTACGATCAGAATTTAGTGAACCAAGAATTCGTGTAAATTAATTATTTATTAAAGAATTCGAATTAATAAATATAAATGGAAAAGTTGCTTTTGAAGCCACAAGTACATACATCATTCCAAACTAGATACTTGTACAGTTTCGTCTGTTTCAAAATGTGACTGCGAAAAAATGCAATTAAACAAAATAGGTGATGTATATCTGGATTTAATTAAACATATCAGTGGCAATTGAAAGATTTAGAAACTGTAGCGCTAGTGCACTGATTGCACGGCACTTTGAAAATCAAACGAAATTGTCATTGAGTGCCAGCGATTGCTCGTTTAGTGAACTACTTCTGTGACTTCTGGAGGGTTAAGTGTGCTATTTGTTGAGTTTTTCGAACTTTGTTAAAATGCATAATGAACAGATCATTTATGTTATTTCATAGTACATGTAAAATTATGTTTTATTTAAATGAAAATCGTGTAAATTTCAAATCACATGTAAAGTTAAGTTACAGGTTATGTAGCCCATTTGTCACACTCAAGTAAATGTAAATTTGCTGGTTTTATTCGAACTGTGGTGTATACTTTGGTAGGGAGATGTACTCCCCACCCCCTTTATACTGTCAAATGATACTGCGTTGTCCAACCTCAAAATCTGTTTAACAATTCGGAAGTAGCGTAGTCCATTGAGTGCGCTAGGTTCAGAAATTCTAGCGGAATCATCTTAAATCTGCAGCCGGTTATCTAAATGAAGATAATTACGCGAGTATCGAACTAACTACACCATAGACACTAGGTTTGCTTAACCTACGTAAAAGCAATAATTCTCTTTCGATAGCGATACAAGAGGAATATATGGCAAAAACTGTCCCTAACCGGATCCCAGGAAGTTTGAAAAATAAATTGCATTTCCCTTTGAAGGCCGCGCTTCGGCGCAACAAGTTACTTTCTTTCATCAAGCACATTCACTTCAGTCGATCTATTTCAGCACCATCGGTAGTTGAATGAACTGTCCCAGGAACGCTTCCTGCTTCCGCGTCTTGTGTGTGTGCGGTGTAAGCTTGAGGGCCTCAATTTCTCGCTCAACTTGCATTGCAACTGCGGCAAGTGATGAGACCCCCGAGGCCACGACGGGGCGAGGACAACCGAGAAGAATGATTTAAAACAGTCAGCGTCACGCAGCAGTGATTTCCGATGGCACACTGGCTCGACAATTTGCCCTCGGTCCTCCTTCTCCTCCAGTTCACCAACCCGTTGTTAGAGTTAGTTTCCCGCTACAGAGAGGTGGGTCTCGAAAAAGCGGTATTTTTAAAACACTCGAGTGACACAGTTCGCAGCTTTGTGAGGCGGATTCCGGTCGGTGACTGGGCAGGTTGGTTGGTAGGGCCGAGATGGCGTGCCGTGGAGTACTTAGATTACGCTTACCTAGTTGAATCGGATTTACCGCGAACACACGAGGTGCTGCGACAATCTGCACAACACACGCACGAACGCGCGGGAAGGTCGTTTGTTGTTGTCTCCGTTGTTCATTTTTTATAGCCGCCACCGTCGTCGTTGTCACCGTCACACTATCATCACCGTCATTCGCATTAGACGCAGCATATATTAGTTTGGTAGATCACATGATGAGAGGTGTTATTGAAGCGATAAACGGTCACACTCGAGCTGAGCCGGTATATCTTGGAGGCATTGAGGGAAATGTGGGATCCAGTTCATCGGTTGTACAACAGACGAGTAGAAACCTGGGCGACTTTGACAATTTTCCAAAAAGGTTTAGTGTCTGGATTAACCATAAAATTAAGAATCTGTGAATATCGGCACATTTTAAGTGCACCGACCACATTCATGTGTTACAGATGATGGAATTGTTTTCAAAACATTTGCGTTGCATTTTATTCATAAAACTGATACAAATACATCTCTATAATGAATTTTGGTTTGTTTTCTCGCTTCGGCGATGGTGTGTTGGCGTTTCCTTCGACGTTTTATTTGGTGTTTTCTCTCTTGCTACCTTTTTTTTTTATTCATTTCGTTTATTTGATAGGCACAAATGCGTTAGCTTGGCGGTGCCAAATTCTTTTGTTTTTACATTTTGGATATTTTAAAACTAGGAGGTTACAATGGCGAAATATTTTTTTTTTAAAAGAAAAATTTTACAGCTATCTTAAGACTAGAAATAAGATTCTATATACAAGAGAGGGAGCAAAAGATTTTTTTTTTATGAAAAATTTTAAAACAAGGAATTCAACAGTAATAGTTTTTTAGGAAATATTTACAGTTATCTTAAAACTAACAATATAGTTTGGTACACAAAAGGGGGAACAAATGTTTATGAGAAAATTCACCGGTGTTTTAAAACTAGGGATACAATTCTATTTACAAGATGGGGGACAATAGTTTTAACAAAGAGGTAAAATTACAACTATCTTAAAACTAGGAATACAGAATACAAATTTGAACTTTTTTAGCGGAGACTTATGCTTGGTCAAGATATTCAGAGGGGGCTGTAGAAGCAGTTGTATCAAGGACAGGGGAGAGAAAGCGTAGATGGTGACCGGGAGAGAAGAGCAAAACTTGCAACCTTCGGGCAAACGGGAGATCAGCGAGACAAATTAGCGCCTCAGTCTAGTAGGTCGGATTGGCGGATGGTATTCTTCGGACCCGCGGGGAATCCTTCAAAAGTCATCGGACCTCGAGTCGCTCTCGCTTCAGTTTCCGTAGTGGTAAGTGCGACGGCGGTTACATAGTTGCAGTCTGGAGCTGATCGGTCCCAAAAGGCAGGAGAAAACTTCTAAAACGAGAAATAAAAAGAGAGGGGCTAAATTGGGATATTTATCGTTTTTATGAAAGTATAAATAAGGGACATATAGGGGAAATCACGATTTGCCAGCATATCTCGGACTGGGACATTGGGTGGTCTACCTCGGGCCCGAAGGGAATCCTTTAACTGAGACCTGGCGTCCAAATACCCGGCGCATACCCAGACAACGTGCTCGATGTCGTGATAGCCCTCGTCACAAGCGCACAGACTACTCTCCGCAAGCCCAATACGCCGCAAATGCGCATCCAAGGTGTAGTGGTTGGACATAAGTCGGGACATTACACGAATAAAATCCCGACCCACATCCATCCCCCTGAACCAAGGCTTCGTTGATACCTTTGGGATAATGGAATGTAGCCATCGTCCAAGTTCACCATTGCTCCACGAGGTTTGCCAACTGCTGAGTGTCCTCTGACGACAAATACTAAAAAATTCGTTGAAGCAGATTGGTCTTTCATATATGTCACCATTTAAAGCGCCCACCTTTGCTAATGAGTCGGCCTTTTCATTGCCCGGAATAGAGCAATGAGAGGGGACCCAAACAAAGGTAATTTGATAAGATTTTTCAGATAACGTACACAAGGACTCCCGTATCTTCCCCAGGAAATATGGGAATTGCTTTTTGGGCTTCATCGCACGAAGAGCCTCGATGGAGCTGAGGCTGTCCGAAATGATGAAGTAGTGATCTGTGGGCAGAGTGTCGATGATCCCAAGGGTGTACTGAATTGCAGCTAACTCTGCGACGTAAACTGAAGCGGGATCATTGAGCTTGAATGAAGCGGTGATAGTATTGTTGAAGATACCGAAGCCAGTGGACCCATCGAGATTTGAACCGTCAGTGTAGAGCATTTTGTCACAGTCGACTTCTCGGAATTTATTATAAAATATATTGGGGATCACTTGCGGGCGTATATGGTCCGGGATTCCACGAATCTCTTCCTTCATGGATGTGTCGAAGAATACAGTAGAATCAGAAGTATCTAGGAAACGAACACGGTTGGGAGTATATGAAGAAGGGTTAATGCTCTGTGCCATGTAGTCGAAGTACAAGGCCATAAATCGGGTTTGAGAATTAAGCTCGACGAGCCTCTCGAAGTTTTCAATCACCAACGGGTTCAGAATGTCGCATCGGATGAGCAATCGATATGAGAGTTCCCAAAATCGATTTTTTAGCGGAAGAACGCCCGCCAGCACTTCGAGACTCATCGTATGGGTCGAGTGCATGCAACCCAAGGCAATGCGCAAGCAACGATACTGGATTCTCTCCAGTTTGATGAAGTGTATGTTCGCAGCGGAGCGGAAACTGAAACACCCGTACTCCATCACCGACAATATCGTTGTTTGGTATAACCTGATCAGGTCTCCTGGGTGGGCACCCCACCATGTTCCAGTTATTGTTCGGAGAAAATTGATCCTTTGTTGGCATTTCTGTTTCAGATACCTAATGTGACATCCCCAGGTACCTTTAGAGTCGAACCATACCCCGAGATATTTAAATGTGAAAACCTGATTGATCGTTACACCCATTAATAGAAGCTGGAGTTGCGCCGGCTCACGCTTCCTAGAAAAAACAACCAACTCAGTTTTCTCCGTGGAGAACTCAATACCCAGCTGAAGAGCCCAAGCAGACAAATTGTCCAAGGTATTTTGTAATGGTCCTTGCAAGTCGGCAGCTTTGGGCCCTGTGACAGAGACCACGCCGTCGTCTGCAAGTTGCCTTAGCGTGCATGAATTGGCAAGACAATCGTCAATGTCATTCACGTAGAAATTGTAGAGCAGGGGACTTAGACATGAGCCCTGGGGAAGACCCATGTAGCTAAATCGCAATGTTGTTAAATCGCCATGCGAAAAGTGCATGTGCTTTTCAGACAACAGGTTTAGCAAAAAGTTATTTAAAATTGGCGAAAGACCATGCTGGTGCAGCTTCTCTGACAGAATGTTGATAGAAACTGAGTCAAAAGCCCCCTTAATATCCAAGAAGACTGATGCCATCTGCTCTTTGTTAGCATAGGCCATTTGGATTTCTGTAGAAAGTAACGCAAGGCAATCGTTCGTCCCTTTGCCTTTGCGGAAGCCAAATTGTGTATCTGACAGTAAGCCATTTGCTTCAACCCAATTGTCGAGGCGAAACAAGATCATTTTCTCGAATAACTTCCGAATACAGGACAGCATTGCAATCGGCCGATACGAGTTGTGGTCGGAGGCTGGTTTTCCTGGTTTTTGGATGGCGATGACCTTCACTTGCCTCCATTCATAAGGGACAATGTTACCCTCAAGAAACTTGTTAAATAAATTCAACAAGCGCCTTTTTGCAGTGTCAGGCAGATTCTTCAGCAAGTTGAATTTAATTCTGTCTAACCCTGGGGCGTTATTGTTGCACGATAAGAGAGCAAGTGAGAACTCCACCATCGAAAACGGTGTTTCGTTCGCGGTATCGGGAGGAGACGCGGCGCGGCACGTTTTCTGTACCGGGACAGAGTCCGGACAGATCTTCTTGGCGAAAGCGAATATCCAACGGTTTGAATATTCCACGTTCTCGTTGGTACTATTACGGTTACGCATACGTCGAGCCGTACCCCAAAGAGTGCTCATCGCTGTTTCTCTCGTTAACCCGTCGACGAACCGGCGCCAATAACTGCGTTTTTTGGCTTTCATTAGACTCTTCATTCGCCTTTCTAACGACGCGTACTGTTGATAGCTAGCGGGTAACCCGTCTTCCCGGAAGGCCTTATATGCAGTGGACTTTTCCGCGTACAGCTCTGAGCACTCTTTATCCCACCACAGGGTGGGAGACCGTCCATGGGTATTCGCGCTGGGTACTGGTTTAGTCTGAGCTTGATTCGCACTGTCGAGAATCAAGCCAGCCAAAAACCTGTACTCTTCCTCCGGAGGAAGTTCTTGAGTGGATTCGATTTTAACGGATATCGCGGTCGCGTAACTCTTCCAATCAATGTTCCGTGTGAGGTCATACGAGACATTGATTGTTTCCGATGGTCTTGAACCGTTAGCAATTGAAATCACGATAGGCAAATCGCTACCGTGGGGATCAGGGATCACCTTCCACATGCAATCTAACTGTAGCGATGTCGAGCAAAGCGATAAATCCAACGCACTTGCGCGTGCTGGTGGTGTAGGAATCCGCGTCATTTCTCCCGTGTTTAAGATGGTCATGTTGAAATTATCGCAAAGATCTTGGATTAATGTTGATCTATTATCATCATGAAGACAGCCCCATACCGTACCATGCGAGTTAAAGTCTCCCAGAACTAGCCGCGGTGCCGGTAAGGATTCCGTGATATTACAAAGCGTTCGGTGCCCTACCGAGGCTCTAGGAGGAATGTAGATGGAAGCAATGCAAAGGTCTTTACCTTTGATTAGAACTTGACAAGCGACAATTTCAATGCCTGGTGTCGAAGGGAGGTTAATTCGGTTGAAAGAATAGCACTTTTTGATCCCCAAAAGTACTCCTCCATAAGGGTTTTCTCGATCCAGACGGATTATATTAAAGTCGTGGAAGTTGAGATTTATATCGGAAGTTAACCAAGTTTCACATAATGCGAAAACATCACATTTTAAACTGTTTAGTAAGAATTTGAAGGAATCGATTTTCGGGAGGATACTTCTGCAATTCCACTGTAGGACAGTGATCGAATCAGTGACCTCGTTTGATGACTTAGCCATCGAAGGATACGATCGCTGCAAGGAGGGGCCATTTAGCAGTCAACTGTTTCAAAAATGTTTGCACCATAGGGAGAAAATGTATCAGAATGCTTTTAAGAGGATCAGTAACATTGAAAGCTGTGAAAATTAAGTCCACTATGTCAGAAAATTTCATTAGTCCGCTACTGGACTGAGTATTTGTTTGAAAAAAGGGAACACTTGGGGTTTTTGGTGTCCCTGGAAGTGGTGGATACTCCTTGTTAGAATTAAAATTTCCAAGTCCTGGAGCAAATTGCTTCGGCTTTAGTGCATCACTTCCGTTGGATTTATTGATTGTAGTTGGCGCACTCTGAGCGGACGACACCTTGGCACCCTTACGAGGCAATCTAGGGGAAGCTTGATTTTTCCTCTTCCTGGACTCCCCTGGGTTAACCAAAGATGTTCCCTCTTGTGGGTCGTCAGATTCTTGCTCAACGCCAGCCAAAAGAGCAAAGGAATTTTCGGAAGGGACAGATGGCGAAGCATTCTTAAGAATTTCTGCATAAGAGCGCTTCGAGCGTTCCTTAAGGGAGCGCTTAATTTTATCCCCGCGCTGTTTGTACGCGGGGCATGATTTAAGATCATGCGGAAGGCCCCCGCAGTAAATACACTTCTCAGTTTCTCCACTGCAAGAGTCATCCTCATGTTCTCCCTCGCATTTGCCGCACCTTTTCTTATTGCCACAATAGGTGGCTGTGTGGCCCAGCTGCTTGCAATTGCTGCAGTTCATTACCCGCGGTACAAACAGGCGAACCGGTAGACGAACCTTATCCAGGAGGACATAGTTGGGGAGGGAAGACCCGGAGAAAGTCACCCGAATCGAGTCTGACAATGAATAAGTTGTCTTATTATTCTCAGTTTTTGCTGAATACAATTGCTTGCATTCCAGAATCTTCACATGTTCAAGTGAGGGGTCCTTAAAGCAACCAACTCCATACTTCAACACGTCTTCGCACTTCAAACCCGGTTCGGCAACGACCCCGTCGATCTCCACTGCCAAACAAGGTATATACACCTTAAATTGCTTTGTAAAGCGCTCGCTGCGAGCAATCTGGTTTGCCTGGTCGAGGTCATTCACTAATATGCGTATCTTATTAGCTCTAACACGTGTTATCTGAGCTACGGCCGGGTAGTTAGCAGTCAGCTCCCGTGAGATCTCTAAAATATTAAGCGATTTCGTAATGGGCCGGAAATAGACCACCCAGGGCCCAGTTGAACTGGGTGGGTATGTTTTAATACGAGGAGGACTGGGGGAATCAGGGGAGGGAGTAATTTCGGGTTTATCCGGTATATCCATGGGAATATCATTCCCATCCAATGTTACTTCGCCCTCGGCCATTTAGGCACGAGGATAGCACGTGGTGTAAACGAGAGATGAAACTTATATTCAGGGGAAAGGGATCTAAGAAGTAGCGACAGATCGGAGGAAAGGGAAATGAGAAAAAAAAAAAAAGATACTTAGCTTATATAGCGGCTTGTCCGGTTATTGAACTATTCACTTCACCAACCTAGGCACCGGCGAACAAAGCCTGCCGCAAACAATGACTGGCCTTCACAATGTATATATTTATATTGATCTACTCTATGCACAGCACAAGAAAACGATCTGCTTCGATCGAGAGTTCAGACGATTGTGAGCTCTTGCTACCTTTATCGTCTTCAAATTGGCAATGTCTCGTAAAAAAAGAAGTTATAATACTGCCATAGCTCTCCTGAATTTCTTTCCGAATTCGAAGGTTTTGATGGTTTGCAGAAAGACTTCGAGGCTGGGACTTCATTTTTTGGGTGCTTTTTTGCTGTTTGGAGAGGAAAAAATTAAAATTCTGAAACCACTTAGAAAACCAAAAGAATAGATGAACGGCGAATAAATACACCATATTCAGTGATACTAATGTCGTACGTGTGATGTATGCAAAATTCCCAAATGGAAAAATTTTTGAACAAGACCATGTGATGCTTTTTCATGGAGGTCCACAACTGGGTACAAAAAGTGACCCACAACCAGGAATAATGACACTTTGCCGTTGACATCACATTTTTCTTTCCCTTGATGATTTTTCAAAAATCTTTTTTGTGCGATAAACTACACCTCTAATACTTAGTTAGGCAATTTTAACTCTCAGTGTTTTGGTGATTTTATGGGAAAACATTTAATAACTGAAATTTGCAATTTTTGAACATTGTGCTCAACACAGAAAATATGAATAGTTATTTTCGGTTCTTATGTTAAGATGTGACGCTATACAGAGTTTCACAGCGCTAGCAAAACATACACGTCAAAATGCCAGGTGACACACAACCGCGGAAAACCCCACCGATTATCTAACCGGTGACCTGAAGGGCTCAATGAAAATCGTTCAAACTTCATCTGCACAAGTTTTTTTTGTCATTTTTTTCCGTAGAACGGTTTATTTTATTTAAAATTACGAACTTTTGTAATCTCCCTCCCTTAGGTTGAGGGATATTACAAACATCATCAAGAATATTTGTGAATCATTTTTAAAGAACCACTGACAGACAATTGCTTTAAGATGGTTATTGCGTTACGCCTCGATAGTGGTGCATCGACGAGACCGACAGGGCTTATGGACCTGTTTTATCTTTTGTCTCTTTTCGTACTTTACACCAGCCCAATCTAACAATCAACCATCAGCCTGTGCACATTGGCGTCCACAGTTTAATGGCAGTGTTCGTGGATACGACGACTCGCGAAGAGGGATCAATATGTGTCGATTTATCAGTCGACTTCGACATCATGCACAGGCTAATTAAGGAAAGGTAAAAGTAGAAGAAGGATTCCATGAGAAACCGGCCGACCGCAAAATATGACCCTCGTCGATTCGAACGAAACTTTGCAGGTGTGTTCGCTGTATGAATCTCCATGATATTCTCTGGCAATTGGAATATTTTGATACAAGACTAATGTTTCAAAAGGGCGTAAACGTTTCTAGGCGCACAAATTTCAAATTTTTTTTTTGTTCGATTACTGTATTTTATACAGCAAAACTATCTGAGAACAAGTTACAGGGAATGAATACTTCTATCCGAAAAAATATACACTGAAAAAAAAGTTGTGTCATTTTTCAAAAAAACAAACATTTAAGTTAAAAATTAAAATTGCGAAAAAACCCATTTTTTTAAAATTTTTATATTTTGGAAACAAAAATTTAAAGAGAAAAGAAACATTTTGAATGTGATGGCATGATGGAGAAAAAATCGCTAAAAAAGTTTTTCTAACAACTTCGTACATGTTTTTAAATTTCATACTAATTGACATACAAAATGGTAATTTTATTACAGAATATAATTCTAAGCACCATTTAAAATCAAAATGCATTTAACAAAAATCTTCCAAAATGCGATAGTTTTCGAGATATTTGGAATTTTGCTCCATCAAAAACAATTAATTCGTGTAATTATGCTCTTTTTAAAAATTATTCGCCTTACCCTATCATAAAATGACAATAAATTAATGTTTATCGTTTTAAAGACGTAAAAGCAACTTTTTTAGTGTATTTGGATCATGGAGAAGTTTTCAATAAAAAAGTTTTCCTAACAACAACTTTTGACATATTATTATAATTTATACTATTTGCAGTCAAAAATACAATTTTCTTTTTGAATATGATTCTAAACGCCATTTTAAATCAAAATGCTCATAACAATATTTTTCTGAAATGTAATAGTTCACGAGATATTTTAACTTTTGTTTTAACAACACAATTATTTTGTTTTATTACGACCTTTTCATAAGCTATTCGCGTTTCTCCATCAACAATAATAGGTTTTTCAAAAGGCCCATAAAATTTCCTGTAACTTTCTCTTTGACATCAAGGCGATATTGTGAAACATTTGGAAGTTACATGAAAACAACCAAAATATGATTCAACTATATAGTTTAATCATCAGACCCTATGGTTGAAATATATTTTGGTTGCTTTCATGTAACTTTCAAATGGTTCACAATATCGCCTTGATGTCAAAGGGAAAGTTGCAGGAATGGCCTTTTGAAAAACCTATTATTGTTGAAGGAGAAACGCGAAAAACTCGTGAAAAGGTCGTAATAAAACAAAATAATTGTGCTGTTAAAACAAAAGTTAAAATACCTCGAGAACTACAACATTTCAGAAAATTTTTTCTTAAGAGCATTTCGATTTAAAATGGCGTTTGGAATCATATTCAAAAAAAATTGTATTTTTGACTGCAAATAGTATAAATTATAAAAATGTGTCAAAAGTTGTTGTTAGGAAAACTTTTTTATTGAAAGCTTATCCATGATCCAAATACACTAAAAAGTTGCTTTCACGTCTTTAAAACGATAAACATTAAAATTTTGACATTTTATGATGGGGTAACGCGAATAACTTTTAAAAAGAGCCTAATTACACGAATTAATTGTTTTTGAAGGAGCAAAATTTCAAATATCTCGAAAACTATCGCATTTTGGAAGATTTTTGTTAAATGCATTTTGATTTTAAATACTGCTTAGAATTATATTCTGTAATAAAATTACAATTTTGTATGCCAATTAGTATGAAATTTAAAAACATGTACGAAGTTATTGTTAGAAAAACTTTTTTAGCGATTTTTTCTCCATCATGCAATCACATTCAAAATGTTTTTTTCTCTTTAGGTTTTTATTTCCAAAATATAAAAAAATTTAAAAAATGGGTTTTTTCGCAATTTAAATTTTTATTATAAATTTTTGTTTTTTTTTTTTTGAAAAATGACACATTTTTTTCAGTGTATATTTTTTTCGGCCAGAAGTATTCATTCCCTGTAACTCGTTCTCAGATAGTTTTGCTGTATAAAATACAATAACCGAACAAAAAAAATTCGAAATTCATGCACGTAGAAACGTTTACGCCCTTTTGAAAAGTTGCCCTTGAGTCAAAATAATCTTATTACCTGTGGAAAATATTTAGTCTTCTATGACGGTGAAACATGTAAAGTTTCATCGGAATCTAAGATGGTCGGTCACGATTTTAAAGATTTTCGGACGGATCTTCGTGGAATTCCTCAGAAGCCTATTAGTATTAGTGTAGTTATAAATGTAGTTTTTATTACTAATCTGCCTATGATCGGAAATTAGTCCAATAGAGATAGAAAATCCCATAGACAACGCGACGAATATCATGGGTAATGCACAATTGTGATGTAATATTCGTATGTCTTTGGATGTGTTCGTTTGAGTATTTGTGCAGCTGTGTCAGGGAATGGGTGCAGAACTGGTGTATATTTGTGACAAAATAGTGGGTACTTTTTTAACGACATTCAATTAGCTAGAGATTACTGGGTAGGGAAAGTTATGAAAATTTAAATCCATAGTTAGTCAAGTGAGAGCAAATATGTCAAATATACAGATCGGAAAACTAGAAGTGACAGGATCATTAGAAACAAGTTCAAAATCTTACGGGCTAATCTTTTGTCTTCTGTTAGCAGAAGTCGAGCTTAGGCAGCATAACTACGAATCACTCGAGTCTATCAACATGTCTCCTAGTAAAGAAAGACTTGTCTCCTTTTACGTGAGAACCGACAGTGGGTAGTCTTTCCTAGGATTTGTTGGTCACTATTTTCCAATGTTCATGCATACGATTTGATTCATTTGGGAAGATCGCATTGGATAAATTAAGGTACGAATCATACATTCCCGGTCAGCATACCATGGCAAACTTTTAACAGAATGCAACTGTCGTTAATAGTAAATAAATATCATTTGCTGGCATTGATATGAGTTCAAGTAGTTTGATTGTATGTTACATGTGTTCTTTTCTTCCGCTTCATTAGTCAGTTTGTGTTGTACTTCTAATAGTTTGCTTTTCTATTACTCATGTATACCAAAAATAATATCAGTCAATTTTTACGCTTCCACTTAATCTTTCTGCATATTTTTTTCTTTATTCGGCATGTTGTTTTTCCTTTTATTATTATATCTTAAATTAGATTCATACTAACAATCACTAACACAATCAATCGCATATTCCTTCATATACACTCACAATCTCTCATACAAAACGTACAAACGCTAGTGGTCCTCGCGATAACACAAACCTGGTCACAAACGGGAATAAACAACTGCATCCATCCAAACACACTTATGCCCGCGATCTCGCCAACATTCAAGCACCCCGCGAAATGAAATGTACGTTTCAGCACCTAGAAATTTACAAACACATACTCAAGTATTAACCCACCGCTCACGCGATAATGTAGCGATCAAGTCCGGAAATCCTTACCCTCCGTACTAGCATCTTAGGTCCATACATTCAGTTGGACCAATCAAAAAATAACACTCATATCCACTAGACAACGCGTTCCATGGCTACATGACCGGGAACTGTAGTCATATGAAGAACTTACTTTCTTCTAGCATCTGAACCGTACACCGAAAATTCAGTATCAGATTCGATTATCCAGGAGCACACACGAATATGATCAAGGCTCCGAAAATGGCAACCACAGGCGAAATTTTTTTTATTAAATTTTGCGTCAAACTATTTTTTCCCGTTTGTATATAACCTCTAATATTAAACAAAATGAATTATGAGCCCAGAAAAAAATTCCATGTCTGTCATTTATAAAAGTTTGTTGATGGTTCTTGCATGACCTGAAAATGACTGAAATACCGTTAGGAGATAAATAGGTAAACAAAATCCATATTTTCAACCCTTTGTCTGGAACCACATTTTTCCATCGTAGTCTAATTTAAATTTGATGATATTGCTTGAAAATTTGAGATGAATATGGAAAAATGCTTTTTTTTTAATTGTGAAGTAATGAAAAACAAATATCTTGTAACGTGACAGATCAAAAATTCGAAAAAGTTTTGTGGACCACACTAACAGTTTGCATACAATGTCTAACCTACATTTTTTCTTACCACTTTGAGTCTACTTTTTGAAACTGTATTGTGAAAACTTTATAGCTTTATTTATTTTTGAGAAAACATAGTTGGTCTTATGTAACGTGACAGATGTTTTCTGCCATAAAGGAATTGCATCAAGTTTGATACAATTACGTCAAAAATGGTGAGCATCTTCGACTCTGATGAAAATTTTTTTCGTTTCATCTGTATGGGAGACTAAGTATTTTGCATTGTTAAACAAGCAATTTTTATTCAAGAGTAATATTTAAAAAAGGGCGTATGAGATCTACGCTACTTTCAAAATATATTGTTCGAAAATCGCCATTTGTACAGCAAAACTATATGATAGCGAGTTCTAATTCTTCTCTGCGAATATTTTTTGGTGAAATTTTTTAAAAAGAAAAGACAAAAAAAGTTGAAAAATGCAATAACAAAAAACAATGATTTTTTTTGTTAACGCAAGCCTAAAAATAGAAGAAACGGTGATTGCATTGCAAGTTATTAGTAAGAAAGCATTTTTCACAACGACTTTAAGTATGCTTCCAAATTTCCCAATATTTTCCAGTCATAAAAATACTTTTGTCATACACTATTAATAGTTAATATAATTTCGAAGCCAAATGCTCTTAAGAAAAAAATTCCAAAATATTTTGCTTTTTTTAAAGAAAATATCTAGTGGTGAAAATACGCTCTTTTAATAAGTTACTCACAAATACCAAACGCTAAAAAACATACCGTGTGTAAAATTTAATTAAATAAAAAGCTTTAAAATATAATTGCATTGTGAAGAAAATAACAATATATGATTTTATAACAAAAACTTGAAACTTATTTCAAAAATCCTTTAATTTTTAATTTTATTTCAATTTTTTCTGTAAATAATTTAGTTATAGAATGTCTTTCAAAATGTTTTTGCAATTCGAAATGCTCATGAAAGATTGTCCTTCAAAATGCAAATGTTTTTAAGTTATTTTAGATTTTCTTTCGACACAAAGTGTTACTTCGTGAAATTACGACCTTTTCATAAGTTATTCACATTTTTTAATCAAAACCAATATGTTTTTCAAAATAAACATGAAACATTTCCCGTTAATACTCAGTTCCCAGATCAATCAATGATTTGTGTACAACTGTCTCGATATCCTTGCTTCAATAAAAACACAGAACTGTAACGTGACAGATTCTGGTTGTAACGTGACAGATCATTGAGAATACTCCATAAAATCGAAAAAGACGTTTTTCTTCACGAAAATTATATAACTCTTGATTTCCAAGCTTCAACTTAAAACTGTGTTCACGCAAATTTGAGGGCCAACGGAACAGACTTTTTCAATTTAGTAGGGCAACCCCCAAACTCACTGCGAAAATTGTGTAACTTGACAGACGTATCAAAATGACAATAAAGCGAAAACCATTCATGATAGAAAATAACTTTCTGTAGAAAAAATGTGCGCCTTAGTGACCTTAATAATGTGCAATTGTGATATAATCTGATTTTATCGTTTTTGCAGACTTATCTTATTAAATATGCGTAAACTTGTAACGTGACAGACAGAAGCCTTGACCATATGCGAATGGACACACGATCATAAAATAGAAATTATACACGCGAGGTTACATACGCATTAGCACACGCAACTTACAAACAGACACGCGATCAAACACGTTAACGGACAAACGCTCGAGCCCTTCGCAATGATACACGCGATCACGAAGCCCCTATGCCCGCACATACTGTACAACGAATATCACATTCAGAATCTCGGCCCGCTACAATTTGCCTAATGCAGTGTTTTAGTGGGCGCCATTCGTTTGTCTCGTCTGCAAATTGTAGTATGTGATTCTGACGGGGAGCCCTTCCGTGAACCTACAGCTCCAGTAGGACAACACTCGAAAAAAAATGTCAGAGGAACACAATGACATAATAATCAAAAGAAAAATACATGTCTTGCGTTAAAAATGCAGTTTTCCTGTTAAACTGGAAATATTGCAACCCTGAAAATAAAAATTATATTTTTTTCAAGATTCCTTGATTATATTTTTTTCTTGCATTCCTTTAAAATGCATCTCACCGACTGTTTATAGACCAAATTAAACCGAATGTTCGGATCTCAAAAAAACCTTTTTTAAGCAGTTTTTCTGTGCAGCTAAAAACTGAAATTATATATTCATTGGATAAATTCACTCCGATATTTCACCTTCAATTTCTTACATGAATAGTTTTTTCTCATCACGCTACCACTATTCAAATGTTCTCTTTCTCGCTAATCCACTTTCTACTGCTTCACTTTTAAACTTCCAAATATCTCCAAATGACCGCAATAACATTATTAGTGATTAACGTTTTTCTAGTTCACTGTCAACGGTTTGTTTTGGTTTTTCCTTCTCGTTTGTTGTCTGTCATACGGAATACAGACATTTCGCCGTGTTGCCAGATAAATCGCAAGGTGCCGCAACACCGAATATATGAATAAAGGTTAAAAATTGATGCTTTATTGAACGGAAAATTTTCCATTCACAGTTATTACATGCCATACAAATTTTGTCATCAATACACACCTATGACACGAGTGATTGCGACTTTTGTTTACATTTTTAGCAAACACTCAATATAGTCAACCGATCTTCGTAATATTTGAGAGATTAATGCAGAATAGATAGAAGCATAAAATCTCTTCTCTGAATAGTTTCTATCATTTATAACTTTCAAGATATTCTATCTCAAACTTTAAAAAATCGTTATTCTCGAAATGTGCCAAATGGCGCTTGTCATTAGATAGCACAACAGCGACGAAATAAGATAGAAATAAGTAGCCCAAGATCATTACTTAGCGGTATCCCAGTCGGAGATATCGTCTAATCATCATCAATCGAAGTTGCGATCTTCTGTTGATTAGTGCATTGCAAAAAAAAATTTTTTTTGATTCGCGAAGGCCCTCCCTCACATATTGTGACAAATGTCAAAGTAAGCTCAGATGCCAAATTTCACATGATTTGGACAGTTCTAGACCCCCCGCCCACTTCGATTAAAATTTTTGAATTTGGTGCTAATGGGAAAATATGGAGGAAAAATACATTAAATGCTATAACTTTTAAAGTAGGTCTCAGAAAATTACCATTCATACCTATTTTCAAAGGAAATAACCTTAGTATATGAAAGGAGATATTTCTGTTCGTAGAAAAATACGGGAAAGTGGGGTACTGGGCCGTTTTGTCCCCAAATTCCTCTATTTTTAATAATTTTTCTGCTCCGTGATGCAAATCGTACATATTTTGCAGTTTTTCTAATATGAAAAATCTCAGAAATCGAACGGAACCTTTTTGACCTTTGTCCGAATACAAGTTCTGACATTTAGTCTCGATTTCACATTTTTATCAATTAATCGCACAAAATAACTCCACTTAACAATAAATTCTTATTTAATTTACTACTTTTAGGGATCACATAAGAAAAGTTTCATTCGTGAAAAAATAGGGGAAGTTGAGGTATTAGGACATTTAATGAAAAAATACGATTTGCATAAATTAGTTATTGAATTTGCGTTTCGACTTCGTCTCATCAGAATCTGACACTAACTTAGTTAGCGGACTAAGCTAACGCCGGATTGACGCTAGCTCCAAAAAATGGAGACACAAATTGTGTTCCTGAGCAAACCCCTAGTCAAGCGGTTTGATGGCCCGCAAGAACTGTATAGCTAATGACAAATAATTTGATGTTTCTGAATTTTACCGGTAATGAATCTGTTTCCTAAGAATTTCCCACGTTCAACAAGGTACTTTTTATAAAAATTGATTGAAGAATAATAGAGATATATACACGAGAAAATGATAAAATTTAATATGAATGATAAAAGGCCCTATAACCCCAACTTCTTGTTTTCGGACAAAGATCAAAAAGGTTCCGTTCGATTTATGAGATTTTTTCGCATTAGAAAAACTGCAAAATATGTATGATTTGCTTCACGGAGCAGAAACATTATTAAAAATAGGAGATTTTGGAGACAAAATGACCCAATGCCCCACTTTCCCGTATTTTTCGAGAAACATAAATATCTCTATTCACATACTAAGGTTATTTTCTTTAAAACGAGGTGTGAAACGTAATTTTCAAAAGTTATAGCATTTAATAAATTTATCCTCGATATTTTCCCATAGTACCAATTCCAAAAAATTCAAGCGAAGTGGGCAGGGCTCTAGAATTGTTCAAATGATGTGAAAGTTGACTTAATATGACATTTGTCACAATATGAGAGGGAGGGCCTTTGAGAATTCAAACAATTTTTTTGCAATGCCCTACTGTTGGTAATATTGTAACGTCAATACACAAGATGTTCAGTCGAACGTGACTCCGCTTATGTCACCCACATTATCAACCGACATTTTATCGTTCCATGCAACAACCCTGTGTTAGATGTGGGCTCAATTAGTTTTGCTATTCGTATACGTCACTTTCATCAACAACGGTTAAAGATAGCTTGTGAAGAGACAGTTAGTGACTTCGAGATGTTTTGTGTGTGGCACATAGAAAAATATATAATTTTACATTTTCTTCAAGCACATGTTTGGAACATGAATAGATATACATAGATGAAAAATAAATCTTCATACATATACACACGACTTATCGAGCTTGCTTCAAAGAATTTTGTTAAAAATCTTACAGGTTCATTAAATGAAAATTCAACGCATTTCTGGTAATTTTTATATTGAACTGTGAATGAAAAATATAAGACGTGCAACATCATATAAAGGAAAGCGTAATATGATGCTCCAATAACGTGCATTAATTTTAACTGAATTTCAATCAAATGTTAGATTCAAGCAATTTATCTTTAAAACCGTATTAATTTACATGACGTTCCAATTTCATAATTTTTCGGTGCGCAATCTTTTTCGAAATCACAGACAATACATCGTCTACCATTTTCCCGCCATATTCGCAGAGCAACAATCACAGGAAATCCGGTGCAAAACTCATTCAAATCGATATTGGAACGTTTTCTGCGCCGTGCTCTTCTCGGCGGTACCTTTTTTTTAAATTAGATGATTCGTCGCAGTTCGATCACGTTACGATTTGAACCAGCAATTGCCTCTCCATTCCGGTGGTGCATTTTTTTCTGACTGGCGAAGTTTCGCGTTACCTAGTGGCAATCTTCTTCTCTCATCTAAACGCGCGCACAACATTTATCTTACCTCGATCATCACTCCTCACGTCGGTGTCGATCGGCACCGAGGCTAACAAGCCAGCCGATCAAAGTCGTCTCGAACTCAATACCTATAGCCTACCCATACCTATTCATGGTGGAAATCGCTCGTTTTAATATTGATTCGCAGCCACCTACGCGGCGTAGTTCAGTTCTCGGATCTGAAGTGGTTTGTTGTTCGAAATTTTGTTTACTTACTCACGTGCGCGCAATTGACGGCCTTTCCCATCGATGAAAGGACGTGCAGTCACTTCCAAAACACTGTGGCTCGATTGGTATTTATAATATCTACTGTCAGTTTGAGCTATCAACTCATGAATTGATGATTTTGTTCCTAGTATAATTTTACCGTAGTAAACTAAATGTAATAAGAAAAAATGGCACCATTAGGTGGATCGAAAAAAGTTTTTATTACCTTTACTCTCTATCCGCACTGCTTGTGGGGCGGATTTGAGTCATTGCACCGCGTAGCGTCGTCGCGGATCCAAACCTATTCGGTTGACGCGGTTTCGTTTTACGAGTGTGCGGTGGTCGGCTTATTGTGTGCCACGATACATTTCGGTGCATGTTTTGTGCGTCTAATTACTTTCAAAATAACTGGAACCGAAACGACCCACTCGGCGGGTACTATGTGCCCTATACATGGGCGGATCTAGCTAGCTCGCGGGAGTGTCTCGCCAGTATACCTACCGTTTAACGGTTGTTCATTCGATCTTTTTTGCATGCAACGTGACCGGGGTCTCGCATTAAGTGCCATCCTTTCACGAGCTTAACTTGAGGCAAGTTAACTCGAGAAAGTTTGGGCTAGAAGCAACCATGTTTACCTTACAGTTAGTAGCAGTTCGCCTGTTAAAGGTATTCTATGATGCATGAGCTGATTCAAACCTTCTTGCACATCTCTTCCTCGTTTTGCTACAAATTTTGTCGTCTGCAGTGTTTTTATTTATACAGGTTTATCAGGAATTGTAGCAAGGAGTTCCTAGGTCAAGGTATTGCTCCGTACCGAAGACTTGACGTGGACGGACCTTATAATCTCCTTTTCTGACTTCCTATTCCCCAATGTTTTAGGTTTCTTCTGGCGGTTGTTCAATTGCCGTAAAAGATGAAGTCTAATTCTACGCTAAGTAACAGCATATAATAATATACCGGCTCTTCCACGCCAAGGTATAACTTCCGAAGCTTTGGTTTAAAAACCGTATTTTAAAAAAAGTAAACTTTCAAGTAAGAAATTCTTTGAATTGGCCCAAGATGAAGCTGTCGAATTACACAAAAAAAATTCTGTGTGGCAAGCGATCTGTAGATGTGTCAAAATAAGCATTTTTTTTATTAAATATGGAACCCTCTACCAACACATCTACATTGACGAATACCTTTGTACTACTTTTCTTTCCTAAACAGTGGTAAACATTTCAACACTCCAGAACTTCACTCTGTCAGAAAATCATCGGAAACTAAAACTTTGTAAAATCGCACTCCTGGTCCTTTCTTTCAAATCATCCAGTGCAGTACTCTGTGTCACTCCTTCGAGTTTGAACCGCTCATATGGTAGTCGGTCTTTGCCAGTAAAGCTCTTCTCCCATTCATTCTTCTTCTAGGCCACCAATAGATCAAAAGCCCTTGTCGTTGTGTTTGTTATTTTATTACGCGTTGCCATCTACGTTATTGATCATACTATAATCTTAGTCTCTTTAGGTTGCACGTTGAGTATGATGTACTACAATTGGTTCAATATGAAATTTCATCAGACTTCAGACTTCATTCACGGGCAGTCAACTAAGCTAAGCTAAGCTTATTTACAGGATAATGAAGAGTCATATCAAAAATATTGTACATGTTCAAAGCTTACAAACATATTTCTTTAATAGAAAATATCAAAATGGCTGACGTGTGAGGGATCTTGCACAGCGGCTCGAAGCGGACTTATTTAATTTGCGGCGTCCTGGGATCCAAAGTTTTCATCTGAAATAAAAATAACCAGTTGGTTAAACGGTGCTACAAAAAAATTAATTTAATATACTTTTCAAGCGATCAATGTCTGGTCAAATACAACACAAAATCACGTTTTAGCAAGTTAATTAACCCTCAAAAACGCTGCCATTTTTCAAGCGATTTCCAATTATTGAATGAGCTGGAAAGAAGAAGATAGGCCTTTCCAATGGTAAGCCATGTTATACAGTGGAGACCCGATTTTATCAGCACCCGATTTTATCTACCCCCGACTTTTATCAGTTTTTTGACCCAATTTTATCAGATTCATATGGAAATTGATGGTTGGTAGTTTGATGGGCTCTAGCAGACGAACCAAGTTGAATTCGAGTAAATCCTTTCTGGGCATATATATTTCTTATCCGAAAAATGCAAAAATAAAAATATTTTGTTCTTTTTAAATTTTGCACTGTCAGTCCCCCTTAAAGGGAACTTAAAGTAAATAATCAGAAAAGGTTGCAAGGCTATATTTAAGAAACAGAGAAGAATATTTTAAGAGCTTCGGTTTATTAAAAAGACAGAAAAAAATGTCACGATTTTATCAATGTCCCTGTTTTATCAGCTTAAAATTCACCAAGGGGCTGAAAAAACGGGTCTTTACTGTATTCTCTTGTACCAAATATTATGCGGTTTTAGGACAACAATATGAAATTAGCCATTATTTTGCTATTTTTTATGAAAAATATGTGAATTGCTCAACTTTTTTTCATAAGGCACAAATAATTATGTGAATTTGTTAATTAATTTTTAGTTATAAACTATTAAAACTCGAAAATTTCGTTTTTTTAACAATAAATTCTGAACTAAAAGTCCTAGAGATCTAAATTTTTTTTGCAAATAACTCAAACATTGAACTAAATAATAGATTTTTTGCAAAAATTTTCTTAGGTCAGTTTTTTCGAAAAAAAAAATGTAAAAATATGCATAAATGGAGTTTATTATTATATTGGTCTATAAAAGATTCTGAGAGAATAGCTTCTTAACTAGCATAAAAATAGATTATGTGGTTTTTGAGGTCGCTGATTACGATTCTGCTAACATAATTTGAAAATTCAAAATGGCGGCTACACAATGCACAGTGGCTACACAGAATGCAAATTTAGCAGGAATTTTGAGATTTTACTAAAACTAAGCAACTTAGCCTTATTAAGTCTTTGGAGAAGTTTTCGTAGTTTATGAGCCACCTCTTTTTGTTAAAACAACAGTTAGGGTGGTTCTAATTTTACCAAGATCAAAAAATTAACTTTTTAATCATTCTAACTAGAGCCGAACGATCTTCAGCGAAGCTGTAGAATGACAAATTTTAGAAAAGTTTGCTGAAGACATGTAAGCTCTATCTGTCATACTTTTTATTTTACAATAAATTTAAAGTCGGGCGTTTCTTCGAAATACAATTTTATTCCAATAACTTTTGCTGTATTCATTTGAAACTGAAGTAGTCTTCAGACAACTTTAAGATTGTTTCAAGGTGAATAATTTTTTTCATGGCATTATATATCTAGCTATTTCCGTTGAAAAGTTATGAGCACTTTTTCTCCAAAAATGGGGCTGTTTGGAATAACAATATCACTCATTTGGGGCAAATAAAAGATAATTATTTTTAAACTGTAAATAAGGTCATGATTAGAGTTATAATTGAGCAAAAAATGACGAATACGATATTTTTTTAAATTTCATAAAATTGATTTAAAAAAAATCTATTTTTGAAATATTAAGTGCTTATATCTTCTGAACAATAAAAGCTAGAGCTTTGATGTATTAGAAGAAAATATTCGTCTTCAAAAACTCTGAAAAATCTGAAGGATAGGTTGGAAAAAAATGAAAACTGAAAAAGTTATGTTAAAAATTTGGTTTTTCAGGAATATGTTTAAATTACTTTCATGGTGAACAATATAAAAAATGTAAAAAATGAAATGGTAAAAACCTTTATCAAAGACACTGAAACTCTATGTCGTGTACTTTCCATTTTACAAGAAATTTACCAAAAAAATAGAGGATTTCTTAAAAAGTGGTTTTATTTGTATAACTTTTGCAGTTTTGATTTTTCATTAAGATCACTTTAGAAATACTTTCAGATATTTTAAAGGAGAACAATTTGTCTAAATATCTAACACTACTAGAGAAGCATCTATCTTGATCAAAACAGGTTTTTCGTCTTTCTTTACTCTAACACTTTTAAAAAAAACGGTTTTGGAACCCTATATGTGCTAGAAAATAATTAGGTATGAAAGAGTTAATTTAATCCATATTATTCATATTATTTATTTTATTATTCCAATTTTTATGGTTTTATTCGTATTATTTATTTTATTTATTTTAATCATTTTATTAAATAATTAGTTTTTCCCAGTTCACATATGTTATTCAGTTTCTTAATTTTATCAGTTCGGTTTAGCCAGTCCTTTATGTTATTGTATGACAGCTTGCTATCCTCAAAGAATATAATAACGTTTTTAATATCATCTAATTTTAATTTGAGCTAATTTGATTTATTTATTTTATTTATGTTAATCATTCTATCAAGTTTATGAATAACTTTTTTTATTTTAAATTTTATTTTGTTTTATTATTTTTCTTTAATTTATTCAGTTTATTCGAAGCGCTATTCGTGCACATCTCACATCTAGTTGCTTGTAAACTTAGCGTGTGATCGGCAAGCTAATGAATAATACAACAGTGATATGTGTAAGAAATGTCTCATCTCACTGATAGGTGGATTAAATCGGTTTTTTTATATAAAAGTTATTATAACTTTAAAAAAGTTAAGTAGTTGGTGTTTTAAAGCAAATTATGCGCCCTAACATAATCTTCAAGTTGTCCAAAGGGTACTTTTTTACGAAATTTACGAATTTTGATACATTGAGCATAAAACTCAATTTACGAGAGTTTTTGGAGTCGCTGAATATGATTCTGATATCAGAATTCAAAATGGCAACCATTTTTTACGAAATGACACCTAATGTACTTACTATATTAGATCCGCCATTTTTATTTTTGTAGTACTGACGTCAGAACCGTGACCCCAAAAACCGCCTTAGAAGACATTTTATGCCAATATAAAAACATGCAATTTTGCCTAATAAAGTCGCCATATTGGATCCGGTATCACGAAATTTGTAGTTATAACGTCACCGTCGTGATTAACTCCCCCAAATAACCCCTAGAAGACATTATAGGTTAATATACAAAAACCTGAAATTTAGCCAAATCGAGTCTCCATAATAGACCCGCTATTTTTAATTTGACAATTCTAACGTCAGAATAAAAATCCAAAGACCCCGTTAACCCCCCTTGTAGGACGTTTTAGGCCAATATAAAAAACATGAAATTTAAAACAAGCCATTTTGAATTTTACATTTTCGACATCAGGAACAGCTACCCCGAAAACCTATATAAAGCTAAAAATAATAGTATTCACAATGAAAAAACATTCGCGTCGCCAAGGGTTAATGAAACGATCCCCTATAACATATTCTAAAAACTGATATTTTACTCGATTGCGTATACACTCGGTAAAAGATTCACCATCAATGTAAACAATGACGTTTGACGGTTTCCAATGTTTTCCTGGTCTTCAAGATTAAAATATTAAAGTCAAAACATGTAGCTTCAAAATTAAAAATACAAATTCAAAATAATTTTAAATTTATTCCCAAAAACATTTCAAACATTTCAATTTCAGACCTCGAGAATAGAGGTCGCCCTTAAGTATATAACTGTCAAACTGATTGGTGCTCTATGAGAGCCAAAGAGATTGGGGACAGTCTACCAATAGTGACAATCCTATGACTGTGTTCTGTACCTTCTATAACCGCCAATGTAATGTAATCTTTTAATTCAAATGTTATGAATGGCCTAAAAGCCAGATTCTGTTGCCAAATCCGTTATATTCATTATAGGCTTTGTGCCTAGGCACAGTCTGGTTTTGATGCCAATATGTATGTGTAATCATTCACGTAGCACAGCCTCTTCCGAGCGCAGTAACACTTACGGCATCCGGACGATGTATTTCGTAATTCGTTTATTTCCCTCCGATTGTCGCGGACGGACCATTGCACTGAACCCGCGTCCAGCTGGTCTGCCCATGCATGTAAGGGGAAGCCGGGGCAGTACGGCCAGTTGGTCAACGGGATTCAATGATGGGATTTTACTGTTTTACGCCCTAGGGGCAGATCACTCTAGAAATGTATAAAGAATTTGCATCAAATTAGAAAAAATGCATTTAATTTCCATTTTTGCATCAACTTTGCACTCCCCCGCAGAAAAGTTTGTTTAACAAACGTCCTACGCTGATTCACTTTGTTCGACGTTTTGTTGAATGTAGGGCTAATTTTTTGTATGGTTTGACGTCTTACACGCAACGCAAAATACATTATGAATTTCTATTTTGATGGAAAGAAATGCATTTAATTTAGCTGATTTTTAAAAATGCATCACAAGTGATCTGCCCCTAGTTTACGCCTATTTTTACAACAGATCCCCCCAAGTGATTCATAACGGTTAAACCATTCATTAGTTGTCCGCGCTACCCCCGATACCCCTGCATGCAGCAGAGTTTGTTTTTTCATCTATTCCTCCGTGTTTCCTATTCGTCGGTCATTCGACTAATTTTCCGCTTTTTACACACAGAATCTGCCACTTCGATTAGTATATACTATCGAGCTCGTCACGGACAGATGGACGCCAATATTTCGGTTGGAAATATGCAATAGTAGCCCGGATAAACAACACCCTCCGTTTGGCTGTGAATCATCAGTCTTAACCAGAGAGCGAGAGGGGGAGGGAAGCAAAAAAAACAGGTACGACACGTCCGGCAGTATAGAGTCTGGATTTATGAGTACCGTTTTATCCATCTTTGGTTAACTTCGTAGATTTGCAGTCTGACTACGGCAATTTCCTGTTTTTTGCTCAAATTGATGTATTTTCTGTATCTTTCTTTGTTTACATCGCGATTGGCTTACCAGTTTGGTCGAGGTTTTATGAGTGTTATTTCATACTTTGGATATTGAAGATATTGATAGCTTTCCGTGTGGACATTCGGACATGTGAGATGAATAACCCGTTTCAAGAAATCGCAACAACTTGAGATTAAATGTTGCTGCTGCAGGTTTTGATTTTGAAGATCGCAGTGTCATCCCGTATAGTCGAACCATAACCTATATGGTTTGGATGATAAAACGGGTTGTTTGGAAGCTCTTATGGTATGTTATTACGCATAATACGTGTAGCTTAAACGGATATTTTGAATATGAGTTTAATGATATTCTCTTCAAAATTATGTTGTTACGAGTGATTTTTTTAATATATTTTGGTTGTATAAACAGTTTTGAAGTCATTAGTCAGATAATTGTTGAAAAAGAGTCAAATCACATGCCAGAAGTGCAAGTATCGTCGCAGATAAATTAAGTTTTTTTGCAACTTGAATATAAATGAACTGAACTGAGCGTTACAGCCCGTTTTAGTTAAAATCCGGTTCTGGGATGTTTTGACAACAGTTCGTGTTTAATTTGTTGTATGTTTCGTCACAAGAGCGCAGTTTGAAAAACTTGTGCTGAAAAATGAAAACCCAATGAACAAAAACAATTTTGTAAATCCAAAAATTATAATCCTAACTACTAGAAAGAGAAGCAAGCAGGTTTATCACTAATAGACAGGAAGCATGATTTAAAACAATGTTCTAAGTTAGTACAACAATTTAGAAAGTTCAATAGATGCAAGAAATAAAGAAGAGAGTCCTGTTTTGCCACATGGGAATATATGGTCTCTAGACCGGGTTTGTCCGAAGCAAATTGGTAATTGAAAAATGAAAAAATGAAAATTGAGAAATACAAAAATAGAAAAAAGAAAAAGTAAAAATACTGAAATAAGCAAAATTGAGAACCGTAAATTTGAAAAAAACTAAAAATAGAAAAATGTGAATAAAGGAAATACGAAGCAATTGAAAAATGGAGAATAGATAATAGGAAAATGTCAAATTGAAAAATTGAGCAACGGAAAATATGAAAAATTGAAAATGGAAATAAAATGAAAACTGCAATATTGCAAAATTGAAGAAAAGCAAAATTGAACAAGGGAAATTTTAATAATGGTGAAATACAAAATCAAGAAATTTTGAATTGGAAAATTGAACGAAAGAAAATTAAAAATATGAAACTTAAAAATGGCAAATTTAAAATAAATAATTAAAAATAGGAATTTTGAAAAACGGACGATCGAAAAACTTAAAAACGAAAATTTAAAAAAATGTAAAATTGAAAAAATAGGAAAGTTAAAAACGGGTAGATGTAAATCGAAAAATATTATATAAACTGAAAAATGGAAATTAGAAAAATTGAAAATTTTTCAAATCGGAAACCAAAAATTAAAAAGCCAAAAAAAATTATGAGAAGGATAATTGACAAAAGTAAATTTAAATAATAAAGCTAAACATAGAAAAAAATTAAAATGGATAATTGAAAAATTGTAAATTGAAATACAAATTTATGTGTGAAATGTCAAAAATGGAAAATTAAATGACGGAAAATTTATAAAAGCAAAATTGAACGAAAGAAAATTGAATAATTTAACATGAAAAAATTCAAAATGGAGCATCAAAAAATGGAAAATGTAAAAAAGAAAGAAGTAAAATTGAAAAATATTTAAAAACATGGGAAATCGAAACAGTTCTACCTGAAACTGAAAAATAGAAAATTGAACAATAAAAATTTAAAATCGGAAAATGTAAAATTGAAAAACAGGCAATTGAAAAATAGAAAATTTATGATCGAATAATCGAAAAATTTAAAATTAAAAAAAAAACTAAAAATTTATAGGAAATTGAAAATAATAAATCGCGAATGAGAAAAAGGAAAAATTGAAGAAACGTAAAAATTCAAACCCGAAAAGATATATTTTTAGAATGAAAAAATGAAATATGCAAAATAGAAAATCACGAAAAATAGAAAAACAAAAAGTAAAATTTAAAATCGGAAATTAAAATTTTGAAGGAAGATTTAACTCTAATGGTTATACTCTTCCGTAAATTGAAAAAATGGATGATTAAAAAATTAAAACAGAAGAAGCATCGAAAAATGTAAATTTGAATAACTGGAAAACAGAGAACTGAAAAATGAAGAATTACAGAAAAGAGGAATAGAAAAATTTAAAATTGGAAAATTGTAAAACTAAACAAAAAATGTATAAACCTAAAAGTGAAAAAATATTAAAAAAATTGAAAATAAATAACTGAAAATTAATAGAGACGATAGAAAACTGCGAAATATAAAATTGAAAACGAAATTAGAACAATCAATATTCAGTGCTTTGATATTTCTATTTTCGTTTTTAAATTCGAAAGTTCGAAAAATTAAAGTAGGAAAAGAGAAAAACAAAAAATGGAACGGAAGGTTGAAAAATTGAAAAATATGAACTATAAAAATGGAAGATTAAAAAATCCAAAAATGTAAATATTGAAAACTGAAAAATAGAAAATTGAACAATTGAATATCGAATAGCATATAATTGAAAAATCCACAAAAGAAAAGTAAAAAAAGCAATAAAACAAAAAATCGAAAAACTGAAAAATGTAAAATGGAAAATGGAAAATAAAAAACTGCAAATTAAAAGATGGAAAAAAGAAAAAGGAAAAATAACAAAATGCAAAATTGAAAAATCGACAAATGAAAAAATCGGAACAATTAAAAAATGTCTGTTGTCACGGTAAAGATGGACACGTCTATCTATACCAGGACACATGTGAACTCGGGTCATTCGTAGTTATGCTGCCTAAACTCGACCCTCATTAGCAGAAGACAAAGATTAAGCCCGTACGATATTAGGCCTGTTCTAATGACCCTGCCACTTCTAGTTTTCCGATCTGTTTACTTCACATCCTTGCTCTGACTTGAGTACTATGGCTCTAATTTTCATAACTTTCCCTACCCAGTAATCTCTAGCTAATTGAATGTCGTTAAAATGTAAAAAAAAGAACAATTAAAAACCGAAAAATGTAAAATTGAAAAATGGGCGAGGGAAAAATTGAAAATAGTTAAATGAAAATTGGAAACTAAAAAACTTAATGGGAGAAGAAAAGTGGAAAATGATAAATCGCAAATCAGATTCGAAAAATATTAAATGTTGAAACATGGAAAGATGCAGAATCGAAAAATTTTAATTTATAGTTGAAAATTTGAGTCTCGAAATATCGAAAAAACGGAAGATCGAAAAATCTGATTAGAAAAATTAAAAGAATAGAAAATTGAAAAATAGGAAATCGGAAAGATGTAAAATTGAACAATATAAAGCTGAAAATGGAATTTAGAAAAATTGAAAAAGCTAAAAATCGGAAATTGAAAAAAGGAAAACCGAAAAATGTGAAATTGAATAATTAAAAATGGATAATATATGGGTTAAAATTATAAAAACCTAAAATTACTGAAAAAATAAAAACGAAACTGAAAAATATAAAATTGGAAACGAAAATAGAAAAATCAAAATATTGAAATCGATTAATCAAAAAATTTAATAAGGAAAACAGTAACTAGAAAACGGAAAAATGGAAAGTAGTTAATCTGAAAAAAATAAAACTCAAAAAAGGAAGATCTACATATCCAAATGTAAATCTCGAGAACAGAAAAATGGAAAATTGAACAAATAAAAATCGAATAGTGTAAAACTGAAAAACGGACAATTGAAAAATTTAAAACAGATGAACAAAAATTAAAAAATTGAAAATTAAAAAAATGAAAATTGAAAGAAAATTGTAAAAATCGGCAATCGAAAAATAGAAATTGAACCATTAAAAATCGAAAAATGTATAATAATGATCTTTAATTTGGAAAAATTGTCGCAATTTTTCATATGTATTGATAGCGGGTGTCCTAAAGATTACATCGATATTGTTTTTAAACGTCAATTATTATTTTTTGATCCTTAAATTTAAAAAAAAAAGCAAATTAAATTCGACTAACTAACTGACAGTTATCCTACTAAATGACGTATCTGCAAACATGCTCGTCCGCCTTATTGTTAACCGAGACAGCGTCCCATACAGCTTGGTCTACACGCTCATTCAAAATTACTCAAAATTTGAGTACAGAGCACTCAATTTCAAAAATATAGGCAATATGTCGAAAAATGAGTTTTAATTTGAGTAGAATTAACTCAACTGATGAGTAACCATTAATTTTTTAAACTTTCGGGTGAAAAAATAGTTATTCTCAATAAAAAGTGCGTAGAATTTGACGTCGATTGAAACCATGATAAAAGATTATGCCTCGGACCTGTAAAGTCAACGCGGAACATTCAGAAAATTAAAAGGTAGCCCAAGTAACCACGACGCTTCAAATGATGTAACGTTAATAGTCTTAAATGAGTCGTTCGCAGAATGCGATAAAATGCTTCATTGCTGTAAATGCAACACCAATGCTTTCATAAAGTGGAAAAGGGCGATTAAGCGACTGATGTAAGAGCTGTCAAAGAAAGCATTTATTTCACATTAGTAACGCTCTTATAAAGCTTTAGTCTGTTAAAAGCATTACTAGATGCTGCAATAATGTTTGTTTCGTTTTGACAGATCGATGTTACATAACAACAAAAAGCTGATATAATGCCAAAATGAAAATAATTAAAATGGAAAAATGAACGTGGTCCCATTTTCCACTTCTTCTTATTAGTCAGATACAACATTAACATCACCACAAAATTCCAATTCCTTCAGATTTTTTAAATTAATTTTATGGGATCCGAACCATGATCATCTGACATCAGCTTCATATGAGGTAGGCCGTTAGCACTCTTATCTGTGGAGGATAGTTACCGATGGAATGATATTTGCAATATATGAATAACGTTTTACATTATATAGCCTTTGTTAATGCAATGACACGTCGGTATAGAAGGAGAGGTGCAAACATTTGTCATTTTTTGAGTAGATTAGTATTTATCGTGCGGCTCTCGGATCGCGAAATATAAACATCAACAAACGAAGCAGAGATCAGTTTTTAGTAGAGATTCCGAAACATAGTTAATATTGACATCAAATTGTGCAGATGAAATTATGAGCATTTAGTGGTTTCTCTATGATATGCTTCATCTGAGTTGCAAATTATAGGAATGCATACTCGTGTTGTTTAATTTCATGTATTCCTCAACGGAAATAGGATTGGTCAAAAGCTATAGGCGGTGCAGTGCTCCGATATTTTTGCCCCATTCGTAGAAAATTGCCCGTTTGCCACACTACTCTCCATGTTGTTTCAGGTAGATATTTTTTGATTAGAACATTTTCTTCATAAACGTCAAATTATTTTAATGTTTCATAACTTTTAGTTCAAGCATTATATGCTTTTCAAGTGTAGCGCAGTAGAGCGTCAAAGCATTTGTAAATGCAATGCGATCAAACACTAAACCGTTGCTCTAAAGGTATGTATAATGCCTGTTACATTGCTCATAAGAGGCAATGTCTTGAAACATTTGGGATGTTGTGTTATGGCAGCACTGTTTTAAGAAAGTAGTTTTAGAGCAAATGAACATTATCGATGTTAAAATAATGCTTCAATATAATGCATGTGGTTATTTGGGAGGTTTCTCTGAGTATTAGTTCTATTCAAATCTAACTTTCTATTTTATTTTTTTGTTTCTGCCATTACTACGAAGTGCCGATTGGCCCTTAAAGAGATGTCCAAAAACGTCGTCGGATTATATTTCCAGACATCGCTAGCGCTTGGAGGTACAGGTAAATGATAGTTGAAGTACCGTTGACATTATTTATAATAAAATTGAAAATACTGAATGATTATTTTTCTCATTTTCTTTTTGAGTAAAACGTACTCAAATTTGACATTTGCATCCCAAACTCAAAACTGAGTGAATTAGACAAACTCATTTTTTGACTACGTGCACTTTTTATGAAATAGAGTGGCATGCCACTCAAATTTGAGTTGTTATGAATGAGCGTGTAGTACTTTTGCAATCCGCTAGCAGCTTGCAATGCCAAGTTTTATCTGCCAACTATAGTAGATCTGATGAGGCAACTTATATAATAGTACTAGTCTCATGGCTTTCGATATGTTATTGTCCTGCAAGAAAACAAACTAAAAAATGTTTTTTTTTTCAATAGTTTCAGGCTTAGAAATGAAAAAAGGATTAAGATATTTAATCACAGTAATAATCTGCATCATAAAATGCTATAACCCGCATACCCCTAATGATCCCTATTGAAGAATGGAAAATTTAAAAACGGAAAATAGAAATATGAAAAATTAAAAATTAATTAAGCATTAAAAATTGAAAAATCGAAATTTGAAAAACGGTAGATAAAAAAATTGAAATAGAAAAATTCACAATTGAAATATATAACAATGAAAAATTGAAAATTAAACAAAGCAAAATTGAAAAAAGGCAAAATTAAAATGGAAAAACGAAAAATAGAATAATTGGATATTGCAAAATGAAAAATTAACAACAATTAATTCTAACAAAATGCAAACTTGAAAATCATGAACATGGAAAATGAAAAATTGACAAACGAAAAATAAGAAATGGAAAAGAGGAAAATTGAAAAATATATCGTTACGTGGCGTTGCAATGACTTGGTGAAGTGCACACTGACTTTATCATTTTTCACACCTGATCATCAAATAAGAGCAGCTTAGGAAATGGTAAATTGGAGTTTATACCAATCCGACCCACATTGAAACCTCACAGCATCATAGCCAGTATTGCCGGCCGCCCCTTACGCCATCATTCATGGGGAACGATGAAGGATACGGTAGACGGAACGTGTTGATGATTAATTTACTAAACGAAAGGACGATAACTGATCGGACTCTGCCGTAGGCGACGCTGTGTTGCCGTTTTAGAAGAGTATAAGGTCTGGCGGGGGCATAAGTTCTGCAACCTGTAAAGTATAGTTTCTTATCTAGTTATTCAGTTAGACTTCGAGTACACTTGAAAAAGCAAAGATCTTGATTAGTTTTTCAGTTTTTTAAACTCCGGCAACCGGCTACCAAGTGTAAATTATGTAAACCCAGCTTCAACCCTTCCAACGTCACAAAACGAGTCAAATGTATCTCCGGTTATTTTGACACTCGATTTTGATCTATGCAGCGTTAAACGCGTCAGCTTAATCAAGTTTGCTCAAGAATTATCTATCATTTCGTTTCATTGAATCGTACGCTGCTTTGGAATCCACTAATAGATGATGAGCTCGCATGTTATATTACCGAAATTTATCCAGTATTTGTCGGAAGATAAATAACTGGTCCGTCGTTAATCACGAGACCCACATTGGTATTCGCCAACAAAAAAGCTGCCAAATATACCAAACTCACCACGGTATCATTGCATTCTAGTTTATGGACTTTTTCATAGACGGGACTTATATTTATTCATCCAACCAATCCGAAGGCATACCTTTTTCCGTCCCGATAACGCAGTGGATTGCTCCGCGTACAAGCGATCACACCCGACTCTTAGAAATTCAAGTAGGAATTCATTCTTCCCAGCGGCCATTTCAGTTGTCGAATAGCCTTTCGACTTGTTTATTTGTTCAATTATAGGTCAAAGCGCTCCTTGCATCTAGAAGCCACTCAGCTCGCCAAATCGATCCCTTTTTCTGACGTTTAGCTGCTATAACCGTTCGAATTTTAGCATGTACTTCTGTCATGTATAAATAATAGCTATAGTTTTACCATATTTATGACTAAAGTCCAAAATGTATATGCTGTAAATCTTTGTCCCTTCTCCCTTCACAAAACATAAGTCTTAGGAACTGCAAATACTCAAGTGTAAAAAATAACCTGCCTAGCTTGCTGCTAGACATTGCTCCAAAGACCAATTAACATTTCAAGTTGACTTCCATTCTTCACTTCCCTCTAACTTTGCATTCAAATTGGTCCGCGCTTCAATCGGAAACTGTGTACCGCGGGCAAATCAGACATCACCTACACTGTAATTTCACAAGAAACCCCATTCTTCACAGTGTATTTCCTTTCGTTGGTGTTGTTGTTATTCCGCGGTGGCAGCGAGCTCTCAGATTGACGGGATAGATCAACCAACCGAACGAAGAATAAAAGAAAAAACCCCACCTTCAATTTCGGCCAGGTTAATAGTTCTTCTGATTTGTCTTCGAATCCACTGAAAAAAATCCATTTTTTATGGCAATTTAAAGTATATCAAGCACGGTAAAAATTGTACCTTGAATGTAAAGTTTTTTTTCAGTCAGTGTATAAAATGCCGTCGTCCGATTGGTTAGTGCCTCTTGTTTTGGATCACCGAAATGGCAAAACAATTCAAACGCTCACCCCCCGTCCATCCATCCGTACCTGGTATATACACCTCCGCAGTCTTGGTTTTGTGCACCGCCATCAGCATCCTCATCATCATTAGCATTAGATTTTGCGCGACCGGTTTAACCCAAATCGTGTTGCGCCGCGCCGCTGTCTTAACGATGAATAGAAACAAAGAAGAACACACCGCAACGGAAAAGTGGACGGTTTTACTTTCGGATCTCTAAGTTCGAGTGAAACTTAGAAGATTAACGTACCCGGCAGTGTTGCCAGCGATGGAATAATTTGTGCAAACTTTGGCGTTTATTTACTGTAAAAAAAACAAAACTAAAATTAAGATCTTGGTTAAGTTGATCAAATCTTGAAAGTTGCCTGGCATCACTGTACAAGCGATCACAACCTTTTGTCGAAATCCGCTCTCATCGCAACCTCTTCCAATCGCCTTTTCTTATTAGTCTATTGTTGTTGTTTTTCATTCACCGCATTGTTTCAGCAACTTATCTTATTTTCAGACGATGTACTGTGCTAAGTTAGTAGTCTCATCTTCCAATCGAGCGATGCCAAAACTTCTTTGCATACATAACTATACGATACCGTATGCACAACGGTATCCAACCGTGCAAGGGATCTCCCACACGAAGCGAAAGACAATTGCGACGGGCGGCATTGTAAGATTTTGTTGGGCACGCGAGACCGTGGGCCCTTACCGGTGAATTGAGAAATTAGTGCTCTCGGTAAATCAAGCAGAGCAATACTAGCGAAAAAAATATACAAGCAAAATAATTACCTACTAAACAGCCGAGTGATAAGTCACGCGATTGCACCCGCCGCGAAAATCGGTAATTCACGATGGGATGTCGTCGCCGTAATCGACCATATTCCATACGATATTGTACAATACCAACCCGCATGTGACTTTGACGTGATGACAACTGACTCAAGAATCAATCTTCATATATTATCTTACATGGTGAGATTAAAAATTTAAAACTCGAAGCTACAACTACATCATATAGCCTGCACAAGAAATCTATCATAACTGTAGGTATGCTCAGATTTCAACCGTAAAACAGTAGACAATATGTATTGCAAGAAATAACACAAATATCATCATTGTCATTTCCTGATAAGTTATTGTATGATGTTTTATGTGATAAAATCGATATTTCCTGCCAAGTAAAAAGCAGATTTTTTTTATGAAAAAGTTCACATATCATTAGAATAAAAATAGTTTAGTTGTTGGTGTCTTGAAGCGAATCATGCGCTCTAAAATAATTTTTAATGATGGTCAAATGGTGCTTTAGTGTAAAATTTAAATTGCGAAAGTTATATGATTAAAATTGTTTCTTAACTTTAATTTTCAATTTCTCGTAATATGGACAGTATGAAAGATAACGCTTGGAAGTCTTCAACAAATTTGTTTAAAATGTGTTGCTCTACAACTTTGCTGAAGCTAGTATAGTTGTATCTCAAACCATTTAAGAGTTAATTTGCCGACCTTTCCAAAATTAAAATCACGTTAGCTGCCAAATTACAACTTCCCCAAACATAGTATAAAGTTAAGTTATTTAGCTGTAGTACAAAGGTAAAATTCCATTTTAGACCACTGCGCAGACTACAAATGTTCTTCGATAGGTGCTACCAAGCAGTCAATCTATTTAAACTTTATTAAGAACATGTAGTTCGCGATTTACTGTATTTACCAGCTTTTGGTTGTATATTCTCTTTTCGATTAATCACAGGGATCTGGTGATTTTTAAATAGGAGTTATGTCCCTTGCGGTGCATAAAAATGATGAAGACATCAATGTTTTTTCAGTGCTTTGTGTGCTCTCAAGTTTTGAAGCAATGTAATTCTATTTTCCCACACAAAATTTATTTTTTTAAATAATTAAATATTTTATTATCTTATAATATTTTAAAATACCCTGAATTTCTTTTTCTTGCAGATATTGATTTCACCTACCGCCTAAAGTGAGTATAAACGAATTATCTATGTAGTTATATTTCAGTCAATTACGTTTCGACTTCCAACCACACAATTTGTTTGTTCGGTTAAAATAACGAAGTTGAAACTCAAAAGATCCTTATTATTAAACTTAGGTGTATTACCTGTATACACAAATTTGATTTGAGGGGCTCCATTCACATGACTGTGTCGAAAAATTAAATTTTTTCTTAATGCAACTTTCCTCAAGAATGGTTCTTCAAAATATCAAAAGAATCTGACTCTCAGACCGGAAGTTACAGCACTAAATAACCAAAGGTGCACGGAAAAATGTTCTCAAAATCGTGATTAACGTGTCATGAATTCTGAAAAGACCACGGATTTACGTTACGAAAACAGGACCATGACAAAAATTATGTGATTTTAAATTTTGTTAAATTTCTCTTCAGTAAGGTCTGCATAACGCTTTTATATGCAAATATATTTGTTTTTGTTTTGTGAACCTCATTTATGGTTTCCATCATGTCATTACCAAACCGTTTTTCTGTACGTGAACTACACAGCTTCATGAACATTATTCATAAAACCACTCATGACTCGTGATTTTATTCATAGATTTAGGAACATTATCGGGAGTCCGAATATACGACTGATTCATGATTAATTTGATTTTGATTGTGATCTGGTTCTCGTAATTGTAAATTAGTTCACAAAATAAAAACATTCTGGATATTTTCTCGTGAACTATTTCAAAAAAACGGGGAATCTTGTTCACGAATACTTTCAATCATCATTAACTAATTCAGGATTCCTTATATATTAGTCACGCTTCAATATCCATGCTTGTGAAGTAGTTTAAAAAATCATATTTATGAACCCGTGAACTGGTTTATGATTCTTAGTATAGTAATCACGACTGACCATGCGTGCCCGTAAAATAGTTCACAAACTCATAAAATATTATTTTGTGAACTGGCTATTATATAGCCACAACTGACCATGCGTGCCCGTGAAATAATTCACAAAATCATGAAATGCCACGCATTCGTGAACTGGTTCATGATTCCTACTATAATAGTCACGACTTACCATTTGTGAAATATTTCACAAACTTATAAAATATTATTCATGCTTTCGTGAACTGGGTAAAAATTCCTAGAATAATAATCACGATTTATGATTCGTGCTCACAATGTCATGATTCCTAGCACACGTTTCACGTATCTTGCGTGCTTGTGATATTTAGAATATATAACTAATCATTTTTAATTTCCTGCAACTCTACAAATGGTCATGAAATTTACACTGAACTATTTCAAAAAATTTGGAATATTATTCTTGAAATCCTTTTTGTTTCATGCACTTTTTCATATAGTTATGATCAGCAGGTAGTGATCGATAATAAGTACGAGCAGCAGATATAAGAGAACTGTTAGGACCTCTAACATAATTAATTGTTTGATATGGTTTAGTGTGATGAAAATGCATTATAGAGCCACAAATCGTATTCGTGATACACGGTGTCTCTGGTAGAAAATATTTAAACAAAAAAATCAGTATCGCAAAAATACTCAATAATCGAAAGTTTAGATGCTCCTCTTTCATCTGAACATAACTTTGAAATGTTCTATCGGGAGGTCTAGAACATTTTTTTTTTTTTCAACATGATGATCACCTTTTTAGGAAATTTTTCAATGAGTATCTCAAAATAGATATCTCCCTTTTAGGAGGTTAAATCAGTGAACACACACTATCAGAGGAACGGAATTGTAACGTTAATAGAATGCTTCGAAAACACCATTTAGCCAATTTCGCGTTAGTATTTAGGGGTCTTGAAATTTGCAAAACAAATTGTTTCCTTCTATTTATTTTTTCTGAAATATATTTTTGCTCGGGGTTTCTTTGTAACTAATGTTACATTTAAAATTCTATCATTGTTCTATAGATTCTTGGAACAATTTTATATTGATTGGCTTTAGTTTTTAGTTTTCTTAAAAATTAAGTTTAAACAGGATCGGAAAACTCTCACTTTAAAAACACATAGGAGCAGTGGTCCATACTCTAGCAGAAAATTTTCTTTTCCGTAAAATCATTTCATGCTATCTCATTTGGAGGGGGCGAGAAATTAAATTGGAATCATCAGCATGTATTTAGATCAGCAAAGGATCTAAATACATCATATAAGAGGAAAATTTTTGTGAGGTATCAAAAAATAATATAATTTTGAGCAAAAAAAGGGTCAGAAAAGACTCCCGAGCAAAAAAATTTATTATGATGAAATATAAACAAAATGGTATTGTTTTTCGGATTTGAAGAAATTCTAACAAATTATTATAGCAAGTTCATAACCCTATGTTGGCCCAAAAACTTATCTGTTTAAATATTTTCACAACTTGATTGATGCAAATAATTGTAATGTTTTCTATATAGTAGCATATTGATTTTTTTACATTTTAACGACATTCAATTAGCTAAAGATTACCGGGTAGGGAAAGTTATGAAAATTAGAGCCATAGTACTCAAGTGAGAGCAAGAATGTGAAGTAAACAGATCGAAAAACTAGAAGTGGCAGGGTCATTAGAACAGGCTTAATATCGCACGGGCTTAATTTTTGTCTTCTGCTAATGAGAGTCGAGCTTAGGCAGCATTAGCAGAAGACAAAAATTAAACCCGTACAATATTAAGGCTGCTCTAATGACCCTGCCACTTCTAGTTTTCCGATCTGTTTACTTCACATCCTTGCTCTCACTTGAGTACTATGGCTCTAATTTTCATAACTTTCCCTACCCAGTAATCTCTAGCTAATTGAATGTCGTTAAAATGTAAAAAAGAAAATGTGACTAACACAGTCGAAATAAAAAAGGAAACAAGAAGCATTTTTAAGAAAAAATATAATAGTATTTTAGTGCTTTGATCGCAAATCCAAAAAGAAAGTATTCTAAATTTCATCCAATTTCGGAAGAATAATCCACAAAGACAGTTTCATCTCACTTACCATTGAAGTAGGAATCCGATATTAGGCCAATGTACTTATAACATATGTACTAACAAACACTGTAATCATTGAATTCGGTGCACATAAAAATGACTCCTCGATCAAAGGGATGCCGTTTGTAAAAAAAATGCTCTAAATTTAAGTTTTAAACAATATATGCACATAACTAATTGAACTCGAAGAACACAAATGAATCATTAACTAGGAATTCATTATCTGATACCAATTTTCATCATTTATTTTTAAATGATAGATTCATATTTAGACCTACAAACGAGTAATGAAGTGTCCATATGTTTATAAACATAGATATTTATTTTTCCATATTAAAAAAGTTCTAGACTCTTAGGAAAAATAGTTCAAAACTTGTCTTGTTTAAAAAAGAATCAAGTTTTCGTATAGTGTGTATATCAGTGATATTGATTTGTTTGTGACAATATTGTTCTGCCAGCGACAAAAAATATCACGAGTAAAAATATTATTCAAATTTTAAATTTGAATCAACGCGAAATTGGCTAAATGTCGGACATTGGTGTCTTCAGAGGTATGCATTAACGTAACAAGCCCCTTCTTCTAATACTGTATGTCTAAAGATTCATCCCCATAAAAGCGATATATCTTCTGAGAGCTTTTCATTGACCCCCCGATAGAACATTTCAAATTTAGTCTTAGATGAAAGAGGGGTATCTAAGCATTCAATTAGTGAATATTTTAGCGATACTGATTTTTTGTCTAAATATTATTCTACCAGAGACACTGTAGATATTGTTCCCAGGGCACAGGATTCTGCGAATCAGTTCCACTTTAATGATCCAGTTCATATAGTCAAGTTACTCCTAGTAAAAAATCAAATAGTGAACTTCTGATATGATGAACATGGAATGATATGCATTCCATGTGTTAAGGGGGGGGGGGGGGCGTCTGGTGTAATGGGCAAAAAACGACTTCTTTTCTATCCGCTTGTTAGTGTTCAACCTTTAAAATAGACTCCCGCAGACTCGGTGGGCACGCTGAACTTCTTTTGTTTTAAACAGCCATACATTTCTGGCGCGTATTTGCTGTAACACACACAAATTTCAATCTATTGGCAACAATTTTCAAAAAAAAACTGTCAGCGATGAAAATACAGTGTAAACAATACACTCTACACTACTCCTACCCAAATCTTCAAGAGAAAATACCCAATGGGTAACTTTCTACATCGTTTTTTCCGTGATGGAATTTGATATGGGACACCCTTTAATAGCGTTTTTTCTCGAAACAGCGTTTTTCAAATTGGCGAACACGATAACTCAAAATCAAATCAACGAATTGACTTGCTTTTTTATGGGAATGCACAATATGTGTAGCCTGTCGATGAACCATAGAAAACCGAATAAAAAAAATTATTCCTATTATTTTGAAGAAAAGTGATCGAATTATACAGCAAAATATGAGATTTTTCGGTTTTCATTAAGCCATTTTCCGAAACATTTCTATTTTCATTGGTTCATCGAGTAACCACAAGTCTAACCTTTACAAATCTTACTGAATTTCCTGTGTCAGACAATTTTATCAAGAGTTATCGTGTTCGCCGCGGCACTCCTTGACGTGGAAAAGGTTGGACGTATGCTCTTGGAACGCTCTGCGTGACTGAAAATATTGTTTTTGTGCACAATGAGCACTTTACACCAGACGCCCCCTTAATATTGATAGTAAGCTGAAATCATGAAATTGACTCATACTACTTCACCGGTCCCTTTGGGCTATTGTTGAAATATGAAACGTTTTCAGTGATACTTTTTAGAACTGTGAATTCTGTTTAATTTTAAACAAGTAGAGATGAACTAATGATATTGAAACTTATTAGACAACCCAAGGAATGTAATTGTTTCATCAAACCAAACAAATGCAAAGAAACCTGGCAGTGCCGGAAGCAAATACATTAACAAGGTGCAAAATATGTAGGTGTGCAAATTAGGGTGGTTACCCTATTATTCATACTTCCAGCAACATGGCCACGGTTTTCGTAAGTCATTCAGTTCACGAAATCGTGATCTATTTTTCATGAATTTTTTAACGGATTTTTTTCCGTGTGTCCTGCGACTCGAGCGATTGTTCAGTTTTCGCGCGTTGGAGTTTTCTCCGAAAGACATTCCGCATGCTCGTTCTTTCATGAAGTCACGTTCGTCGAAATGTACATTAGCGTTGACGGATTAAGGATCTTTCTAAAAGTGAGTAGCTTGAAACCTATGTTGGTGGATTCGCGCAAAACAATAATGAGAGCTACAATCAACTCATCTGGAAAATTAACCCAAAGCTTGTTCCTGGAAGTGTGTTACCAGTCAACGAAGGAAGAGTCCCTTATCCAAATTTGTCCTTATCCAAATTTCAATCCTCCGAAGATGATTTCAAATCGAGGTGGAGTCAGTTATAATGGGCTTAGTTTGTGTCACGTACTTTTTTAAATTATTTTTGTCAAAGTAGTTCACAAAATTTAATAAATATGACATAATCACACCCCTCCACTCACACCTCATTGCACCCCCCTCAGACCACCACCCCATCCATTATTCTTACCCCTCCCCTCCTCAACCCCATCATCTTTATACCACCGTTACATCAAAAGGTATCCCAAATTAAACTGGAGAGTTGTTCGTTCATGGGTTTTTCACCCTTCTCACACTCCCATGACGCGTGCAAAATTAGTTAGCAGAAAGACAACATTGAACTAATACTGATTAGGCTAATTAAGTATGATATTTTTTTGTTTCAAGTGTTTCACCGTCGAAACGTAGCTCATCAGGTTCGTGGTTGGCGAACCATTGTGTGTAGGCGCAGAGTGTACTAAGAATGTATTAAATATTTCCATAATTGAAACGAACATAACCAGCCATGGAATCATAGTTTGGAGAAATGAGAAAGGCACAATTGCACCACTAGATGGATTAAAACAGGTTTATTACCATAAAATCACTGTATCTATCCCTATACATATTTTTTTACATTCCGGAAATACTCATTTTGCTGAGGATATAAAGAATGTTTCTAAACCATCTTTTTTTGCAAAACGGCTTCTGACATCGATTTCCGTCATCTACTCGTTAATCCCACTCTGAAAAAACAGTCATTGTTATAGAGGTTATAGAGACCATCTAAACCGGAAGTCGCCACTTTGGATTGTAAAATGGCTTCAGACATCGAGTTCCGTCGTCTAGAGAATTTATCTCAACCAGAATCCGCCATTATGATTTTAAAAATGGCTTCCGGCATTGATTTCTTTCATGTACTCGTCAACCCCATTCCGAAAATATCCATAATTGCACTCCATAAATATTGTTGAGGTTATAGGAAATTTATGTAAGCCGGAAAACGCCATTTTGGTTTTCAAAATGGCTTCCGACATCAATTTCCGTCATCTACTCGATAACTGCATTCCGAAAATATTCACATTGTTGAGGTTATAGAAAATTTATTTAAACCGGAAGTCGCCATCTTGCATTCAAAAATAGCTACATACATTCATTTCCGTCAGGTACTCATCAGACCGATTCCAAAATTACTCAACTTTTATTAGTAATAGCTAGGAATATGTTAATTTGTATACAACTTCATACGATAGGGGAGACCGGGGCTGGTTGGCCGAGTTTTTTTTATGAAAAGGCTATTATGCGATCTTGGTGGGGTATTAGGTCGACTATGTACCGACGTAATTTCAGGTGTCTTGCTGCTGTCGTTTGTACAGGAGCACGTTTGTTCTTTTTGCGAAACTGGTAAGTAAATTTTTGATTTTGTAAAGTAATGTGTATAATGCGAATCAATTTACAACCGATTTGCAAAAACGTGGTAACCGCTGGAAAGGTTATTCAAAATCCAACAAAATGGTATAACGGTTTCCAGTGTAACCTTACTTTTGTTTTTTGCAAATCGTGATTATTCTAGAAAATGTGCATTGGGGTAGGTTGGCCGAATTTTGTGCGGGGTTGGCTGGCCGAGTTGTTAATATAACATGGAGTAATGTTCTCTTTGATATTCGTGAAATGCTAACCTTTTTCTGAGCGAAATTAGGTATTCTGCTAATAATGGTGATTATAAAGAAAAACATGCTTGAGAAATAAGTAATAAAAATAAATAAAAGTAATGCTTACTAAATCTGGCGAAACTAATTGCTTTAAGATGGTTATTGCATTACGCCTCCATAGTGGTGCATCGAGGAGACCGAGAGGGCTTATGGGTCTTTTTATGTTTTTTCACACTGCGCCAACCCATACTAACGCTCAACCACTAGCCTGTGCGCGTTGACGTGACCGGCTGGCGGGTCGACGTGCATTGACTTTTGCTGTGGGCTGTGTTTGATGGCATTATTCCACAGCTAAATGGCAGTATTGGTGGAGGGGCTCACAGTGGGGCCCATTGTGTGTCCATTTATCGGCCGACTTCGTCATCGTGCACAGGCTGATTAAATTAATTTAATAAATACATCAATAGAAATCTATTAGTTGTCGTTTTGTAGTAATTGTAGTTTTTAGCACTAGTGTACAATTTTTATGTGCTAGTCGTATGTCTATCTGTGTATGTGTTCGTCTGAGTATTTGTGACAGTTGGCTCAGGGAATGGATGCAGAACTGGCGTATGTGATAGAATAGTGGTAAATCTTTCCGGTATTCAATTTGCACATTCGATTCTATTCATTCGGGAAAGTTGGATTGGATAAATTAAGGTACAATTAATTTACCGACGCACGTGAATCATCCATTCCCGGTCAGCATAACATGATGAAAGTCTAACAGAATGCAATAGCAAATAAACAACATTTGCACGAGTTAAAGTAGTTTGATTTTATGTTACATGGGTTTTTAAATTCAACTTCATTAATCTGTTCTTTTATACATCTATTAGATTGCTTTCCATTACTCATGTATACCAAAATAGTATCGGTCCTTTTATTAGTATACTCTATACTATACTATACTCTATATATTCATATAGGAACAACCGTACAAACGCTCGTGTCCTTCGCGATAACACAAACCTGGTCAAAAACGCGACCATGAAATTGTAATTCTCTACACATACGGCCGCGATTTTGCCAACATTAGAACACCCCGGTAGTTAAGTAAACGTAACACCTATAAACTTACAAACGCAGTCTCAAACATTAACCCACCACTCGCGCGATCTTGAAACGGCCACGTCCGGATGTTCAATCGCGGTCCTAGCAGCCTAGACTAATGCCTCCAGTTGAACCAACCAAAAATGACGCTCTTGTTCACTAGACAGCACGTTCCATGGCGACATGACCTGGAACGCTAGTGATATGGGGAAACTGATTCTCTTCTACCATCTGTACCATACCCTAAAAATTAAGCATTAGATTAACGGTCCGCGCGCGATCATTAAAAAATCGAAATTACACACGCAAAGTCACATACACGTGACAAACACGTTAATATACAAATGCTTGAGCCCTTCGCGACCATCCACAGCACCTACACCCGCGATCTTGTAAACATGATAACATCCCGGTGATAAAGCTCCTATAAATTTTCAAACGTGGTCTCAAGCGTGAACCGAAAAACTCCCGCGGTCGCACGATCATGAATCGGTAACTTCCGGATGTTTCTATCCTTGATATCAGCAGACTAGGTCCATGCCTTCAATTTGATCAATTAAAAAAAGAAAGCTCCCATATCCACTGGACACCACGTTACATGGCGACATGACCGAGGACTCTAGTGATATGCGGTAACTTATTCCCTTCCAGAATATGAATGGTACACCGAAAACTAACTATCAGAATGAAGGTCCGCGTGACCATCCAAGAACGCACGGGTATATAGGTAATGCCACACGGTTACAAAATCCAGCCTTGTACACGCGAAGTCACATAAACGCGAGCACACGTGACAAACACGTTAACATACGAACGCTTAAGCCCTTCGCGATGAACAACGCACACCTACGTTCACGATCGCGCAAACTTAATAACACCCGGTAATAAGGAGCACGTTTTAGCACTTACGAAGTTTCAAACGCTGTCCCTACAGACGTCCGTTTTCGCGTGCTCATGAATCGGTCACGTCCGGAAACCATTACTCTCTGTCCTAATAGCTTAGGTCCATACATTCAGTAGGACCGACCAAAAAATAAAGCTCATATCCACTAGACAATACGTTCCATGGCGACATCACGGGGAACTCTAGTGATATGGAAGATCTCACTCTCTATCACATTCAAAATCACGGTCAGCTACAATTGGCCTAAAGCAGTGTTTTAGTGGGCGACATTGCCTGTCTCGTCTGCAAATTGTAGTATGTGATTCTGACGGGGGGCCCTTCCGAGAACCTAGCTCTACAGCTCCAGTAGTAGAAATTTTTTATTAGAACAACAATAAATTTTTGCTTTCAATAAAACCAGTTTTAATTTCAATAATTTCTCTATAATTTCAATAAAATATTTATTAAAAAATGGAGCAATCAATTTTTTGTTGTAACGTTGAATTCAATAAATAAATTTATTGTTTCCCGACCAATAATTTTATTTATTGAATTTTGAAAGTGTTTTATTTATTTTACCAAACTTTGGCCAATTTTTCACGCCGCATATGTTTGTTAATAACCTTTTCCCTGATATTTTATGAATGTAAAAATTCAGATATGTGCTCCAGGGTTGCATCTTCATGATAGCTCAAAATGTTTATCAAAAAGTCTAGCCAAAATGAATACAGAAATTCCGAAAGCAAAATTCGGCCAACCAGCCCCAGCGTGCCAAGCAGGTCTCTCCTACTGCACGTAGGGGAACATGGGGAAATATAATGTGCAAAGTTATTGTGCGTCTTCATGATTTTTTGCAGAATTTTTAATTTAATTTTTGAAAAGTTACAAAAGTTTTTCTGAGATCGTTTTTTTTTTTTTGATCAAGTCTCCTACTGCGGGGAGACTTGACCAAGGCGAGGGGAGACTTGACCAAGAGAATTTTGAAAAATCATAACAAAAAATAATGACATAAAACATACTGTGATTATTTTTTTCCATATTGTCGAGACCTTTAGGTAGCAGTAAAAATATAAAAGGGTTGCATTTGATAAATTTCGATTTTTTAATGCATTTCTTTTTATGGATTAACTGTACTAGCATTGCATGTTCACACACCACGAAATCAGTCCTATTATTGCTAACTTTGTTTACTAGTACTAAAATATAAAGACTTTTATTTGAGGTGGGATTTTTTATGTCGTGATTAACTTTAACAGTAGATACTAAAGCATAATAAATATCAGAAATTTCTTTCTTCAGTTAATTGCCACTTGGCCAAGTCTCCCCAAAAAATCTTGCTCAAGTCTCCCAACATTAGTTATTACGTTCAATGTCATTCAAATTCTAGTAATAACTATTCCAATGTTCCAATTTATGTAAAATCATTTCACTGCTCCACAAAGATTAAGATGGTATATAAGCACATTAATAGTAATTAGTAGTCGGGTAGATATGTCCATACAGAGCTTGATAAAAAATTACATCATTTAATGCAAATTTATTAATCACGTAATATTTGTTGTAAGGAAAGGATTTTCCATTCCAAACTTTTAAAATTACCTTAAGGGCTCGAAACAAGTATAAAAATATTTTTGAAAAAAATTTAAGAATCGAATAGAAGACGCCATAGCAAAAAATAGAATTTTGCGCTTGGTCAAGTCTCCCCATGTTCCCCTACTCAAACTTTTTTACGAACTAGATTCGTTATTTCGAATTTAGTTCGCAAAAAGATAAGTTACGTAAATGGTATATACGCGGAAAAGAGTTCGCAAATGGAGGTTTCAGTGCGTTATTTGACGATCAGTTTTAAGATCAAGATTTCAAAAGTCACCGTGATAGGTAAAATATAAAATAAAATATTTCAAATTATTACCCTTTTTCGTTCATTTGTGAAATTTGTGCAAATTTACTCCTTAAATGGAAAACATAAATGAATTGGTTTGTGAATGAGGGCAAACACCCAGCTTTAAAAAGTTCGATTTCGGTGTTTCAAATTCATCTCGTCAGTAGTTGGCACCAATTTGAGGCAAGTAAGCCGTTATATCTAAGCTAGCACCAGTCAATTTCAGGATCAGCCTGTTGTTTATAGCGAGGTTAATTCGGTTAAAAGTCCCATTAAAAAAAGAATTTAGAGAGTGTGTGATTTGACAGGGTTCGTCTGCAAGAGCTCATCAAACGAACTTTCATATGAGGCTGACAAAATCGGCGGCAGATAAAATTGGGGGCTAATAAAATCAGGTATTCACTGTATATGAAGAAATCCAAATGTTCTGTATAGTTAGTGATATTGATTTAGTGCGCACATTCACACAGAAGGTCAACTAATGAAAAGTCGAATTTGAATCCTATCTAATACTCTAATGGTAGCCATTTTCTTTCGAAACCTATCTGTTCGACGGTGAATGCTACCCCAATTGTAACCGGCTTGGCACGGTAGGTCCCAGTGTACATTATTCAGAGCGGTCGATGACACTTTTATGTTTGGTTTTACCTCCACCTTCAACTAACTACAAGTTTATAAATCGTCTTTCACCATGAATTGCAACGGCAACAACGGCGGCACGATGCCTTTCCCATAGGCAAATCATTTGCAATTTTACCATCATGAGAAGACTGTTTCGGCCTGCTTGATACGTTTCGACGAAAATGGAGCGAATTTGGTTGCTTATCAAAATTGCATTAGGTATGGCGGTTTGTTCGGAAGAAAACCTCCTGGGTACTTTCATTTTCTGTTTTCTATAGCCCATAAATCAATGCGGTTATGTTAGTTGAAAGCCTTTTCCCTATTACTTATTCAGTTATCTTGATCTATGCCCCATCCAATTTTCTCCGGATGACTTAGATTTCCACTATCAAAATTAATATTTAAGTCATAAAACTCACCTTTACAATTGAAAAGCTCATCACTCAAGCACCCACCGAGGAAGCCAATTCGTTCACTCAACCGAGACTCGAGTGATCACTGACTGACTTACTTCGCAACTCGGTTCGATTGGATTGGATAATTTTTCAGCACATTCATCCCGTTCGCAGATAAGTCCTCCTCTCGATCACGTCACATGCTTGTACGAAGCGATTCGACGGAGGGTGGTAATTACGAAAAATTTTCAAGTACGCCTCCTCCTCCTCTTTCTCCTTCGATCCGTCGGATGTACCCTGGAAAAAGCATTAACTCAAAACAAAAACCAGTTCTGTCTGCCGACTGGCTTATTTGCTGATCGAGTCAGTATGATGGATATATAGCGGGCAATCGGAACCGTTTGTCAACAGGTCTAGTGCGCAGAATGAATTGAACGTGTGATTTGGCTTGTGCGAGACCCGTCGTAAATCGGTTAACGCCTGGTTCGCACTAGCGGTACCTGCATACGCTATTGACCCCGCACATTCGCTGGTTGCCAGAGGTGGAGCGCGGCGAGCGCATGGTTTGGGTTCAGAGAAATTATAGCGCTTCGGTCGACGAGATGACTGGCATGGCATTTGTATGGGGTGCTGGTGCACGGTGGTGGCGCCAGGCGATCGAAAAAAAAGACCGGATCACGAATTACAGTTAAGTCAATCCGTGCAGCGCCTTTGACTTGTACTTGAACTGGGCTTTCCAGTCGGCTCGAGCTAAGGTTGAATCATGTTTCCATGGATAATTTGTTTGAAGCAAGCAAGTCTAAGCAATACCTGTGTGTGTAAAGAGAAAGATAAATATGCTTTCAGCTAGTTAGTCTACTCGATGGACAATAATATTTTTATTTTTGTTAAATCACACAGGTATTCTCGTATATATTTATATTTGATTGAAATGACCAATGGTGGTAATTTTCTAATAACAGTTAACCCAATAAAAGAAAGGATCAAGGTGGTTAAATGAATGGCCCTATTCAGTCCATTTCATAAAGCAATTTTAATTTGTCATTTAACCTACAAAATATAAGAGAAATAAAGAGTAATGACGCATTTGATGCCGTTGGATATAGCAGCTGAGGGATTCCACGATAAAACCGGCCGACCACAAAATATGACAATCGTCCATTCGAACGAAACTTTGAAGCTGAGTTCGGTTTATGAATCTCCTTGATTTTCGCTGACAATTGCAATGTTTTGATACAATAGTAATTTTTTAAAAGGGCGTAGACATTTCTACGTGCAACAATTTAAAAAAAAAAATGTTCGATTACTGTATTTTATACAGCAAAACTTTGTGAGAAAGAGTTACAGGGAATGAATATTTCTGTGCGAAAAAAATGTACGCTGAAAAAAATGTTGTCATTTTTCATAAAAAAACAAAAATTGGTGCAAAAATTACCATTTTTTTCTAATTTTTTTATATTTTGTTAACAAAAACCTAAAGAGAAAAGGAACATTTTAAATATTGTTGTATGATGGAGAACTTATCGGTAAAAAAGTTTTTCTAACAATAACTTTATACATGTTTTTAAATTCCATACTGATTGACATACAAAACTGTAATTTTATTACAGAATATAATTCTAAGAATCGATTAGAATCAAAATGCATTTAACAAAAATTTCCAAAATGCGATAGTTTTCGAGATATTTGGAATTTTGTTCAAACATAAACATAATTCGTGTGATTATGTTCTTTTTAAAAGTTATTCGTGTTACCCTATCATAAAATGTCAAAAATCATTTCATTTTAAAGACTTAAAAGAAACTTTTTCAGTGTATTTAGATCATGGAAAAGCTTTCAATAAAAAAGCTTTCCTACCAACAACTTTTGACATATTTTTATAATTCATACTATTTGCAGTCAAAAATACAGTTTTATTTTTGAATATGATTCTAAACGCTATTTTAAATCAAAATGCTCATAACAAAAAAATTCCAAAATGTGGTATTTCTCGAGATATTTTAAATTTTGTTTTAAAAACACAATTCTTTTGTTTTATTACGACCATTTTAGAAGTGATTCGCATTTCTCCATCAACAACAATTGACTTATTTGACGTATAGGACACCAACACAATTGCAATGTGTGTAGACAACATACATATAACGGTATGTTTTCAATTCGCCATCTGATTTAACCACATTTGGCAAAAATTCCACCCGATTTAACCTCAATCTCGCGCTAACACAACTACACATGGATTAGTCAATAGGTTTTTCAAAAGGTCCATCTGTAACTTTCTCTTTGACATAAAGACGAATGTCGGCTCAATTAAGGTCGATTTGAATATTTTTCTGATGTTTAAAAAATATCCAAATACAGGGACTGGCACTCGAAGTGTAACCACTTGAAAACACTTTAACTAACTTCTGTTTGGAAAATTATTTTTATTGGCTTTTTAAATTGCAGAATGTATGAAAACAATAAAAAATTCAGAAATAATACACCTTTGCTCGATATGACCACCTTTTACCTTGATAATATCCTTGAGATGGTTGAAAAACGAATCGCAAGCTGCCCGAATGTGACTTGTCGGTATTTTGCCCATTGTATTTTTTATTTCGGACCTAGCTCTCCACAATGACCCAGAGAAAATAATTCAGTGGATTCGAGTCGTAATGCAGTTCGGAACATTGGTTTTCAGCCATTCTGGTTCACGCGTGGTTTGTCAGACGGTACCGAGTCTGGTTGAAACGTCCATGGTTTGCAACCGAAATGTTTGTCTGCCCACGGCTTCAAAGCAACCTCCAGAACACTTTCCCGATAATATGTAGTATTTGCTTTGACGCCAGGCTTAATGAAAACGATTCGAGAGCGCCCAAATCATTATTTGTGGTGGGTGCTGCCTCCTGGTGACCAAACGATGACTCAAATTCTCATATGAACGGTGGGTCAAGTAAACTCTACGGTTTTGAGAATACATACCAATTGCTCAATTTGAAAAAAAAATCGACAGAAAGCACGATGTTCGCATCAAATTTCGCTTTCGTCCACTTTTGCCAAAATGCTTTTGTACGCTTGAAAACAATACTCCGAACAGCTGCGCGAACGGTCTGAAGTTACAGGGTTTGGCACTTTGAGTGCCAAGCCCTGTATTACAACCGACCTCTGGATGGTCTACTTCCGGACTCAGATAAACTAATTAAAATGATCGATATATCGCGTGATTGAACTGAGCAACACTCGGCCATGTACGAAGAAGTATCTTGTCTACGTACCTGCCCGAGAAGTAGAGATTGCTGGTGTAGTCTCCGACACGGGCCTTAATTGCAAAGTATGGAGTTGGCTCCTGCGAGAACCCTTTGCTCAAGTCAAAGTAAGTTCTGGTTTGCAGGAAATTGCATCCAGCACAACTTAGGCATAGGATGGTGATATTTATGAAAGATCGTAGACTTCAACGAGTTTTTTAGTATTTCTTGTCAGAGAGCACCCGAAAATTAGCAAATTTCGTGGAACAATGAAAGTTACGTAATTTCAAAGGTATCTAACCTTGATTCATGAGGATGGATGGAGGTCGTGACTTCATTCGGGTGATATTTCGTGAGGTATCCGGCGGGTTGAAATTTCACGAAGTATTTCAGCCAAGAATTGATCCTCTGAGTTCCAGATCCCATGTCGAAGGAGGCGATTGAAAACAGGAATCCTCGATTCGAAGTGATTCCCCATACCGAGGACTGAATGGCTGGCATGATTAAAATATGCCTGTCGTGCACGGAGTGTCGTGGGTATTGTCCTTGCTGTGTTAAGCGAATCTCTTACACAGTGGAGGTTTCTTTCTTCGCAAATCGTAGGATTCAATTGATGGTCATACCACTAATGCTCATTTCGGGATTCGCTATAAGCGATTATAAGCCAAAGTGTATAATATAGTATCTAAACATAAAGCATAAACAAACAGTAACTATGAATCTATTCTGACTTTTGCAGAAAGGAAAAGCTTCCATAGGTTCATGAACCGTATTTTCATGAAGGAAACTTCTATGTTGGAAAATTACTTAACCCGGTCTTCTTATTTTACAACAAAATGTCACATCAAATCCACGTCGAATGCCTCGTGCATGTAAACTTGTGAATAGTGCTATCGACGCATATCTTCTATCAGACCTCACAACTCGTGATAATTATCCTGTAACTGTCAAAATCACTGTTGATAACATAAGAAAGAAATCTGTCTGAAATTGTTCGGCATAGTCGCCGCATAATGAATGATCTGATGATTTCATAAGGGTTATATCATGCTGTGGCAGAAATGGGTTTCCACTCATAATTAGCAGTGATGCAAATACCCACCACATATATTGAGGCAGCTAAGATATCAATTTGATAGGTACCGAATTGATGGACTATTTAAGCAGTATAAATTTTCATATACTTAATGTAGGAAATCACCCAACATTTGCACGATCTGTCAGAGAAGAGGTGTAAAACGTAACTCTCTGCTTTGACAGTATTACGCATGAGTTGGTAAACTGGCTCGTCCCCAACGAGCTCGAACCTTCGTTATCTGATCATAAGTACATCGTCTTTGATCATTTAAACGTCTAGATGTAGCAACCTCTTGCAGTTCTACTGTGTGATAATTAATTTTTTTTTTTTTCAATAAGTGGTAGAAAAAATTGGATTTAATTGTTCGGAATTTGCTAGATTGTAAATTTCTCCTTTTTTATTAAACCGTTGATGGGTGAAGATCCTTTTCTGATCTTCAGGGAATCGAAACTCATTTCATAAAACATCAATTGTGAATACAGCGCAAATTCGTTAGTTGGGTCACGACAGCCAACCAATAAGCCCCTTAAAATCGATGACTTTCGAACGTTAATCAGTTTTTGACTTTCAGGTTTGACATAAGAGTGTCTTTTGGTCGGGGTATGCCCCAACTAGCGAACACCCAACTAACGAAAATTACTATAACTTTGCGAATTTTCAACCGATTTGAAAAATATCAAATGATTTTAAAAGTTGAAAGAATGGTCTAGAAACCGTATAAAATGGAATTTCGAAATTTTTGAAAAAGTGCAATTATTTGGAAGAGTGAAAGTTTAAAAACCCGGTTTTGGAAAATACTACTAAATGGGGTGGAAATTGAAATGAAAAAAATATTTCTGATCAGTAATACATTTGCAACACGCAACGTTACTGTTACAGCAGATACTGTACACAAATTATTGTTGCGAGTCATTATTTTGAAAAACTATTAAAAATAAACAATGAAACAATAAAAATCAGCAAAAATGAGAACGATTTTACGAAACCTGACGAAACACTAACGGTAACCGTGCACTGGAGTACAACTGTACCCCACACCAACTTTGACACCTGCTTCCACGAAGGCTATAAGCAAACTGGCTATACCACCTTTTCCTACTTTTACTAGCAACTCTAAATTGAATTATGGTAAGGGTCCCAGGTCAGTAAATGCCGAATTCTCGTCGTCATACGTCTCTAAAGATGGCGTGGGGTATATTTTACCCCAGTGCAACGTTCTAGGGTTAATCCGAAAATTTGGTTTATTAGTGGTAAAAATGGCAAAGAAAAAATAAAATGAATAAATGAACGTCTGTAAACTGTGGTCTCATTTTTCAACTTATCCTCAGAATCCAGGGGTTATTTACTGCGAATCAGGTAATAACCAGTAACCCACCTTATCTTCTTTCTGAATTGCTGATCCAGCTCGATTTGTCTTTATATTTGCACCAATCTCATTAGAAATACATTAAACAATTGTTATTTGCTCACACAATGAGCCATAAAGAGCGAAATACACCGATTAAAAATAAAGCAGCACAAAAACACTGCGATGTGCAGAACGACCGCACCAAGAGAAACTTGAAAACAAAAAAGAGTAAGATCTGTGCACCAAGAGTTGCACAATTTCGTTCAAAGAGTCACCTTGAAGAGCCACATTTTTGTGCCTCCCTTCGCTGGAAAGCAGGTAGGAAGGCGAATCAAACTACAATTCAGATAAAGTTTGATCGGAAGAACGTTTTAAAAATGTTTTTTGGTTGCCTTCTCTACCTACGTGCGTGTGGGACCAAGATACACACTAAAGAGCCTCTTTATTTCTACTCTTTGTGGTGTGCAGCCATGGAGTAGAATACACGTGTGGGAGCAACACGCATCGGAGTGAAGAGGTTTATTGTGAAAGAGAAGAGCGGTGGTTCGCATGAAAAGTGCAAAGAGCGTTTGTTATTCTTCTCTTTATTTGCTCTGAGGTGCATAACATCCCTGAACAACACGAAGACTGACGTTTTTTAACGGGCAAAACTAGTATATTTTCAAAACAGTTTGTATTACGAAATAAATGTAAATATATTCTAAATTAAGTGAAAGAACCGTGTTTCTATTAATTTAACATTCATTAAAAACCCCAAACTCTGGGCCTTATAAAGGGATAGAGTCTTTTAGTCTCAATACTTATCGAGTGCAAGCAAGATTAGAGAAAGGTCACTATTCGATTGCGCTGAAGGATGCTCTGTTAAAAGATCTTCACGGGTATCTCTTTTCAATCCCTACTATCTCAATAATCCCCAGTTTCAATGGGTTTGGCTTAAGGTGTGGTATTGTTTGGTTCTCTCCGGATAACGAATAAAGCTGTACCTGGCTGAAACAGAAATTGGAGATGGGAAGGCACCGGACTTCCGTTTTACTGTCAAACCATATAGCCTTCATCAGAATAAGGTGTTCCCTTACTTTCCGTGGAATCCCAAGGAATGTTTGAAGACTCATGATGATTGGATGAGGCTAGATTTCCATAATCCTAGTTCGGGGGCAGTTTGTTGAAAAGTTTCGAGAACCAAGTCGCTTACAGAGAAAATACAGCAGTATTTTTGCAGTATCGACGACAGTTCTCTGGAATTTCTAATTTTCAAATTGTGTATCTAGTCTATAAAAATATTGGGTCTGAACGAAATTGCCTGAAGTACAAAGTTACTTTACGCTCGTCCGGACATGCCGCAGACTCAGGTGATTCGCATTTACAACGCCGAAAGATCCTGACTCCTGCGGTAACAGACAAAAGGTTAAGTCGCCAGGAAACTCTAAGCTTGCTCGTATGACCGTATTTCACGCTTTTCAAAACCTTCTTCTACTCCTTACTCTCCCTTGAGTACTATGGCTCTTAATATTAGAAAATAAACTTCATCTTCCAGTCCCTTGCTAATTAAGTGCCGTTACAACAGCATCAACAAACGTCTTCCAAACATTTGTGTCGCGTTGGTGACAGTTGACTTGCCCACATTCAACAATTCCGCCAACTGGGCGTGCGAATAATTCGGTTTTCCACGATACGCGAGTAATATTTTGCTCCGCTCCTCCTCTTGCTTCGATGCTATTCACACAAGTGACGAGTAAATATCCAAATCAAACCGCAGGTATGGTGCTACACACATACATTTTTAAAATGAAGAGCGTGCAGATTTTTTTTAATGCGCGATTTAAAAAAAATGCGTCAACTTGAGGTTGACTAATTTGTTATCTTTTCGAGTTTAGCTCGAATAAAACCTCGTAAAAAATGAATGAGATATACAGAATCAATAAAAACGTCTAATTCCCTCCCCTCGGTTGATGGGTTTGATGGTATTGCAAACATCATACATTGTGCTTTTTTCATACAAACTAACAATTCACAATTAAATAAATGGTAAAGTAGAAGCCTATTAATGTTAGTTTAGTAATAGTTGTAATTTTTAGTACTAGTGTACAATTGTTATGTGCTAGTTGTATGTCTATCTGTGTATATGTTCATCTGAGTATTTGTGACAGCTGGGTTCGTGAATGGCTACAGAACTGACGTATACGGTAGAATAGTGGGTAATATATTGTTTCGCGTTCAGATTTTACCTTCATAGTATTCGTTGGTCACTTTTTTCCCATGTTCTATTAGAGCATTCTATATTGCATATTCATTCTGTTCTATTGGATTCATTCGGGAAGATCCGATTGAATGAATTAAAGTGCGATTAATTTACTTTAATTTATTTACAACGCACTTGAATCATCCATTCCCTGCTGGTCAGTTTGCTAAAAATGTAATAGAATGTAATGGTCGTTAATAGTAAATAAATATCGTTTGCTGGCATTAAGACGAATTCAAGTAGTTGTATTGAATGTTACATGTGTTCTTCTCTTTTATTGTACTTCTATTGGTTTGGTTTTCCACTACTCATGTATACCAAAAATAATGTCGGTCAATTTATGCGCTCCTTTCGACACGTTATTCTCTTTTTTTAACTATATCTTAAATTATATTCATACTAACACTCACTAACACCAACAGTTGCATATTTTCTCATATAAACCCACAACGTCTCTCATTCCAAACGTACAAAGGCTCGTGGCCTTCGCGATAACACAATCCTGGTCACAAACGCGAATGCAATTGCAATCATTAACATTAAAACACTCGGTAGTTAAGTGAACGTTTCAGCACTTATAAATTTACAAATGAGGTCTCAAGCATCAACCCAGCATTCGAGTAATCATGAATCAGTTACGTCCGGAAGATCCTACCCTCGGTCCTAGTAGCCTAGACTCATGCCTTCAGTTGGATCCACAAAAAATGACGCTCATATTCACTAGATAACACGTTCCAAGGCGAAATGAACCGACTCTCTTCTACCATCTTTACCATACACTAAAAATTAAGCATCAGATTCACGGTCCGCGCGCGATCATTCAAGAATACACGCCACATGTTTATAAAATCGAAATTGTACACGCAAAGTCACATATACGTGACAAACCCGTTAACATACAAATGTTTGAGCTCTTCGCGACCATCCACGGCACCTACACCCGAGATCTCGCAAACATAACATCCCGGAGTTAAGGTGAACGTTTCAGCGCTTATAAATTTTCAGATGTGGTCCCAAGCGTGAAGCTAAAAGCTCCTGCGCTCGCACGATCGTGAATTGATCACTTCCAGAATTATTGGTATCAGCAGATTAGGTCCATTTCTTCAGTTGGACCAACTAAAAAAAGAAAGTTCTCATATCCACTGGACAACATGTGACATGACCGGGAACTCTAGTAATATGGGGTAACTCACTCCCTGTCAGAATGTGAATTGAAAACCGAAAAAAATTAAAATTAAATATCAGAATGACGGTCCGCATGACCATCCAAGAACACGCGTGAATATGTCAAGTTTTGTACACGCGAAGTCGCATGTACGCGAGCACACGCGACAAACACGTTAACATACAAACGCTTAAACCTTCGCGATCAACAACGCACACCTACGCCCGCGATCGTGCAAACTTGGTAATAAGGTAAACGTTTTAGCACTTACGGAGTTTCAAACACGGTCTCAAATATGAGCCTACAAACGTCCGTGTTCACGCGATCATGAATAAGCCACGTCCGGAAATCATAACCCTCCGTCCTAGCAGCTTAGGTCCGTACATACAGTTGGACTAATCAAAAAATAAAGCTCATGTTCACTAAACACCTTCCATGACGACATGCCAGGAAACTCTAGTGATATGGAAGATCTCGCTTTCTTCTAGCATCTGAGCCAAAAAATAAGTATTAGATTCACAGGCCGCGCGCGGTCATCCAAGAACAAACGCGCATATGCGAAATGCACATGGTTATAAAATAGAATTCATACACGCAAAGTTACATACACGTTAGCACACGCGACATACAAACGCACACGCGATTGAACACGTTAACGTACAAATGCTCGAACCCATCGCGATGATACACGCCCGCACATATCTGAACCGTACAATGAATATCACATTCAGAACCACGGCCCGCTGCAATTGGCATTAAATAGTGTTTTAGTGGGCAACATTGCCTGTCTCGTCTGCAATTGTAGTGTGCGATTCTGACGGGGAGCCCTTCCGAGAACCTAGCTCTACAGCTCCAGTAGGACAACTCTCGAAAAAAAAAATTAAAATTTGAGGATTTTAAAACATTTGCATTTTTAAATTACCAATTTTTAATCTATTAAATATTTAAATTGATAAATTGTTAACCAGCAAGATTTTTAAATTTTAAATCTTTATGCTCTTAAATTTTTGGTCATGAAATTTTTATTTCCTAAATTTTTAAGTGCTTAAAATTCTTTATTCCTAAATTTTTAAATATTTGAATATTCAAATTTCTAAATATCAAATTTTAAAATTTTTGAATCTATATTTTAAAACTTTTAAACTCTTGAATTTTTTTATTCTTAAATTCTTAAACTTTTTAATTTTAAAATTTTTAAATCATTAAATTTCAATTTTTTTCAATTTTTATTTGTTTAAATATGCAAATGTTTGTACCTTCAAATTCCTAAATTCTTGATTTTTAATTTCTTTTATATTCTAAATTTTTAAATTTTTACATTTTTAAATGTTCTTGATTTCGCAAAATGCTCAGTCATGCAACTCGGGAACGTATTGATTTACCTTACTGAGCCTGTCTACAAGTTTTTCGTTGCACTAGAGGATATATTGAGAATACAGTTGATGAGTAATAGCAATATTGCCGCACAGTTGACTACTTTACTGATGCCATTCAAAATTAATATTTATGACGAATATCACGATATTAGGAGAAAACTAGTCAAGAAGTTTGTAATTTCCAGACTTGGCACCCATCAGCTATATAAAATGAGAGACGAGACAGCCGATCAAAGGCTTTGTAATTTTGATTGTGATTAAAGTGACTCGTATGTTATTTGTATCATTAAAGTTATTTAGTAAATGTATTTAAAGTTAACACTCCTCGCATGTAAACATAATGACATGCATTTCCTTTTATTTCAATCTCAATACTTCCCACGCATTAATTTCTTAATGCGTCATATTTGTTTACATTGCTCGTTTGGAACCGTCGTTTTGGGTTCGATCTTCGATTGGAACTTTTGGCTTTAGTCTTTGCGCATCTCTATATCTTCCTTCCCGTGTATACAGGCGCCACCCCAAAAAGTTTAGAGAAAAAGCAGAAAAGTGTACACAAACATAATGTATCAGACTGGTGATTTTGAAATAGATTCTCTCGGTACATTTTTGGCCTAATGCTTACTTTTTGCTTTATCGGTTGATTAACTTTTTTATAGTCTTACAATTTTAAATTAACCCTAGAACGTTGCACTTGCGTTTTGCACCCTAGAACGTTGCACTCGGGTACAAATCTCAATAAACATATGATTGCGGCTTAAAAACCAACTTTCAAAATTCTCTTTGAAAGGAAATTTCGGACAAACTGTTACTGGTCGAACACAGTTCACAGCAGTTAATGAAAGAAAAAACTTTTATGTTTTGTTTACTACCACCATCTGTGATTGGCGTGCAACGGTTTGTCCGGGATTTCCCTTCAAAGAGAATTTTGTAATCATATGTTTCTCGAGAAATGTAGCCCACGCGTTTGATCGCAATGTCCGCAGGTGAAAATGTAAACAAAGCAAATATATAATGCATCATTTTTTCGTTTTTTAATTGCGAAAACACCTGGGTAAATGAAAGTACGGAATTTATTGAATCAATGATACATAAATTGGTTTTAACAAAAAGGGAAAAATCGTGGTTTTGACTTTTTTACAAAAATTACTATAACTTTGCGAATTTTCAACCGATTTGAAAAAAAATCAAATGAATCTAGAAGTTGAATGAATGGTCTAGAAACGGTATAGAACAGAATTTCGATATTTTTGAATAAAATGCTATTATTTGGAAGAGTGAAGGTTTAAAAATTGAGTTTTGGAAAATACCGCGAAATGAGGTGGAAATTGAAATGAAAAAAGTAATACATTGCATTGGTGGTAACACGCAACGTTACTGTTGCAGCAGTTACTGTACGCCAATTATACTTGCGAGCCATTTTTTTCTACTTCAAAATTAAATTAAATTAATGGAATAAATTATTAGAAACGGTTTCATAATAGTAATTGTTACTTACGTAGTATAACAACCAGTATTTAAACTGGTATTGTCACGAGTCACATTTCCACTGACAGCACGAAACACTAACGGCAACAGTACAAATGTATCCCACGCCAACTTTGACACCTTCTTCCACGATGGCTATAAGCAAACTGGCTATACCGCCTTTTCCTACTCTTACTAGAAACTCTAAATTGAATTATGGTTAGGGTCCCAGATCGGTAAATACCGAATTCTCGTCTTCACACGGTTCCAAAGATGGCGTGGGGTATATATGTACCCCAGTGCAACATTCTAGGGTTAAAATGCTATGCGACGGTGCCGATGGTTGAATCGTAAGCGTGACCGCCACCTACCCCAGTTGATCTGGGTTCAATCCCAGCCGAGGTCGTTGAGATTTTCCTGAGGTGAAAAAATCTGTGGTCACACCTTCCTTCGAAAGAGAAGTAAACCCGTTGGTCCCCAGTCCATGAGTTTGATGGGTCGATATTTAGTCCAGATAGTGAGAGTGTCACATCTCTGGCATCGGTGCTTGGCCTCGTAGCGGAAATAGGTCGACGGAAAAGAACTACAAAGAAAAGAAGGGAATAAGCAGGGTTGTTTTTCGATAATTCATCATCATCGTCGATAACGTTAACCACCCGTCAACGTCATCGGAAACTCCGTTAACGATAATGTATCGTCGAATTTATCGTCATCGTCGATAATTCATCTGCGGTTATCGCGATACATTTTGCGTTACTTTACCGTTTATTGGAGTTGAAGTTGAAGCGGTTAACATTCAATTGTTTAGAAACAACTACCAATTGAAGCACATGTGATTAACAGTTGAAAATCAATAGTTTCAGCATTTTCAATGCAAAGGGGGGAGGGGGGGGGGGGGAGGGGTTTCCGACGATGTTTCAAAATGGATTTTTTTCTAACTTTTCTGAAAAATGTTTATATTGAAGGGAAAGTTGTTGGCAGTTGAAAATCGAGAGTTTTAGACATTTTCAATGCACAGGAGGGTCCGACGATGCGTCAAAATTGATTTTTTTTTTACTTATCGTGAAAGTTTTTTTTTATTGAAGGGAAAGTTATTGACAGTTGGAAATCAATAGTTTCAGAAATTGTTTTGACTACGAAAAAACTATTTTTGAGCTATAGTGTCTTCAGCAAAGTTTATTTATAAACTGTTCCGCATTTTAAATCAGTTTGGTGATTAATCTCCCTAAAGCTTAGAAGTAAATTTATGTTTGGTCATTTATGAAAATAAAAAAAATAACTTTATTTAGCAAAGTTGTAGAGAATACCTAAAGCATTAACTTCGCCGAAAAGACAATGTGTCTATCTGTCGATTTTACTAGACATTTGTGAAGATTTCTATCATATACCCCTGAAAATTACTTTTTGCAAAATAACTTTTCCTGGTGAATTTGTAGAATTTCAAAATGTTTCAAGATTTTGTTCTGCATAAGAAAATACACAATTTTTTGCAATGTAAGTTTATTTGTATCTCCTACAACTTTGGAGTTATCGAATGTTTTAATGCCCAAAAAGCAATATTTTGGTATGGAAACCGCCAATTTCCACAGACCAATACGAATCTGTAAAGCAAACACTATCATATACAGGGATTACCATTTGTCGCATTCTGTCTTTTGCATGCTAAATATACAGCGAAGACCCAATTTTATCAGCCCCCGATTTTTCTTCCCATGATTTTGTCTACGCCCGATTTTGTCAGCTGTTTGACCCGATTTTGTCAGCCTCAGGTGAAAATTCGTTTGGTGGGCTCTAGCATGCGAAGTCACATTCGAGTAAATTCCTTTTCTAGCTTATTTTTCTTATAAATATGCAAAAATAAATAAATCTTTTTTTTATTGCGCTGTAAGAGCTGCTTAAGGGAATTTTTTTCTAAATGATCAGAAAGGGTTATGAGACTATGTCAAGGGACTATAGGAAAATATTTTAATCGCTGCAGTTTATTAAAAAGCAAGAAAAAAATATGTCTCGATTTTGTCAATGTCCCCGTTTAATCAGCCTAAAATTTACCAAGGGACTAATAAAAACGGATCTTCATTGTATTCATAAAAAACGATTAAAGCTCTATTATGAGGCCGTTCATAAATTAGACTACATATTTAAGGGTAAAAGAAGGAAGTATTAAACATTTTGTTACATAGTGGCTAAAAAAGGATGGGGGCTGAAACATAGCATACGAAACAAAAATTTGCTTCTCAGTTTTAGGGGGATTAATTACCAAAGTAATATTTTCTCTAAAGTGAGAAACATTTAGTAAATAAACTTGACTGAAGACACTATAGCTCAAAATTAGTTTTTTTCATAATTAAAACAATTTTGTTAACTTTTTTGTAACTTTGTACACGCTGTGCACCTGCTGACTCCTCTGTGCAACAACTTTCCCGAAAAGTTGAAAAAATCCATTTTGACACATCATCGGAGCCCCCTATACATTGAAAATGTCCAAAACTATTGATTTTCAACTGCCAACAACATGTCCTTCAATAGGTATTTATTTCTAAACAATTGAAAGTTAACCGTGACGAATTTCGCGCCAACTCGAACAAATGTTGGCAGCGCCCTCTCAGATTCTAATGAAACTTTCTGTACATGACAACTTCGTCACAAAAAGCCACTTTGCATATTTTGTTTTTTCCAAAAATGATCTAGACTGTCTTTTGAAAAGGGCCAAACTTTTTTTTACCATTTTTTTTTTCAAATGGCTATAGTCTAAAAATGACAAATCCTACAAAAAACTTTTGTATGAGTGATTTTCACAAAATTAGTCAATTTCTTGAATAAAAATATTGAAAAAAATCTTCAGTGACTCCTATACCGAAAAAATCGATTTTAAAAATTTAAGATTTGCAAAAAAAACCTTTTTTGATTTGGATGAAATTTTGTTCCAAGATAGGTAATTATGTTCCCTACCTACCATCAAAATTTTAAGGAGTTATTTGAAAAAAGCTTTTCCTTGTCCAAACTGATTTTTTTTCTTCAGTGTATTTTTATCGAAAACTAAACCAATGAAAGTCATAATCATCTCAGACTCCAATAAAACTCAGTTTGTGAGAAGATATTGTCTAATTTAGCAACTAAGTATATTTTTATTAAGGGGTTACAACTTTTTTTCCTCGAAAGTGACCAACTTCAAAATTTTGACAGTAGGTAGGGAACAAAATTACCTATTTTGGAACAAAATTTCATCCAAATCAAAAATGGGTTTTTTTTGCAAATCGACATTAAATTTTTAAAATCGATTTTTTTCAGTGTAGGAGTCAATGAAGATTTTTTTCAATATTTTTATTCAAAAATTTGACTAATTTTGTGAAAATCTCTCCTACAACATTTTTTTGTAGAATTTGTCATTTTTAGACTATAACCATTTGAAAAAAAATCTGAGAGGGTGCTGCCAACTCTGAATACGATTTGGCGCGAAATTCGTCCCGTATCAACTTTGACTCCAATAAACGAGAAAGTAAAGTAAAATGTATCGCGATAACCGATAAATTATCGCCGATGCCGATTAATACGACGATACATATATCGACGATGACGGTGAATGCGACGATACATTATCGTTAACGGAGTTTTCGATCAGAGATGCCAGATTTGCAGACAAGTCTGCAAATCGCAGACTTTTAATTTAAGCTGCAGATTTTTTCGATGACGCAGATATTTGCAGATTTTTTAGTTTGGTTGCAGATATTTACAGATTTTTGAATATAAAAGCTTTTGGTTACACTAGCTTTCCTGACATTTTTGTTCTTCCCAGACTTTTAAAATTATTATTGCAGACATTTGAAAAAAGTACCTGGCATCTCTGTTTCCTATGACGATACATTATCGTTAACGAGTAACGCCCATAAATTATCGTGAAAAATGTATCGTATTAACAACCCTGCAAATGAAGACTTTTTTTCAATAGGTCCAATCTGCAAAAGAGAGCCTCTCTTTGTGTACTTTCTCTTCCGCGAATTACTCGGCAACCTTTCTGATTTCCCTTCAACTCTATGCATAATAAGCTAGTAAAAACCTTGCTCTTTCGAAACGTTTTGATAAATGTTTTAAAAGTTTTACGATTTCGCAGTAATAAGCGAAAGAGAAAGCGAAAAAAGGCTCATTTTCAGATTGGAATGAAAAAAATGTCTTCAAATATGCTATGCGTAGAAGCCTAGCCTTTAATTTGGTATTATAAGCGACTTGATCCGATGTAAAATGAGCATTTTGCAAACAAAAAACCATTTAATAGGTCAGGTTTGCCCCACCTTACCCTACTATATTTTATTAAATTTCTGCACAAACGCTCAACACCCAACAAAAGCGTTGCGACCATTGCAACACATCTATAGTCTCGGAAGCAGTTCACATTCCTGTCCAAATAAATAGTAGAACAAAACCACAATAAAATTTACAGTTGCCATAAATCGGCATTATCTCGTTTCGTTTGCACGCAATGCCTAATAATTTCGCGGCCTTAATCCAAAGCATCGCGAAAATAGACGTGGTTTTTCAAATTATCTAACCATCTACCGTACAAACATTTCGCGCACTGCTTTACTTTTTAGCCACTCGTTCTGATGTGAGTTTTCGTCTATTTTATCTAATTATTTCGCAGGTCAGCATATCATCATATCGCAGTAAACAGTCGATCAAAGCAAATCCAACAATCCGGTTCGCTTTAAGGAATGACAATCGAAATGGCAGGCCTTGCGACGTCGGATATCTGCGCAGACACGAAACTGGCCCGGGAGAAGGCAGTCATGGGTGACTACGACTCGGCTGGGCTTTACTACAAGGGAGTGCTGGACACGCTGCAGCAGTTATTGATGAGCATCTCGGAACCGATGCGGCGCGGCAAATGGACAATGGTTTGTAGCTTTCGTTTCGCTTATTCAACCAGATCAATTGTAATTAGTTGCTGTCTCTTGGTTTTCAGATAATGCAGGAAATTAACAAAGAGTTCACCCAGATGAAGCTGATCCAAAAGACGCTGTCCGATATCACGATGGACCTACAGGATGCGCCCCTGTTGGCGAGTTGTCGTACCACACTGCAGGAGACAGCCAACAAAGATACGTCGATATGGCTTCGTGGTGATCCGGATGTTTGGAGCCCACCACCACCGTTAGATCACAATACGGGCGGTCGAACTTTAGCTCCGCGCAATCAGACACGCTCCAGTATAGGGTTAAACCGGAAGGCTGAGGTCAACAGAAAGAATGCAGTGACCAAATCAACAACGGTCGCTGCCGGTAGAAAATCAATTAGCTCAAATATTCGAGCCACGGCGACTAACGGTAAGCCGCCGGGCGGGACACTGCCACGAAATAAAGGCAAGGTGGTCGGAAATGCTGCCGGAGATGGTGGAAATGAAGGAGGTAAAGGAGAGAAAGGCGATAAAGAGAAAATCGACGAGGACAGGGAAGATCAGGATAGTCCGGATGAGCCGGAGCGAAAGTTTGAACCTGCCAGCCATGGCGACGTGGATCTAGTCGATATGCTGGAGCGAGATATTCTGCAGAAAAATCCAAACATTCACTGGGATGATATCGCGGATCTGCATGAAGCGAAACGTCTGTTAGAGGAAGCCGTCGTTCTACCAATGTGGATGCCTGATTATTTCAAAGGGATCCGACGACCTTGGAAGGGAGTTTTGATGGTGGGACCACCAGGTACGGGCAAAACCATGCTGGCCAAGGCGGTGGCGACCGAGTGTGGGACCACGTTTTTCAATGTTTCCTCATCGACGCTGACCTCCAAATATCGGGGAGAATCGGAAAAACTAGTTCGACTACTTTTTGAAATGGCCCGCTTCTACGCTCCCAGCACCATCTTTATCGATGAGATCGATTCTCTCTGCTCAAGACGTGGTTCCGAATCGGAGCACGAAGCTTCCCGGCGCGTTAAATCCGAACTGCTAGTACAAATGGACGGCGTTAGCAACGAGGAAGCGACCAAAATCGTCATGGTCCTGGCTGCCACTAATTTCCCCTGGGACATCGACGAAGCGTTGAGGCGCCGGTTGGAGAAACGTATCTATATCCCCCTACCCAACAAGGAAGGACGGGAAGCCCTGCTCAAAATCAATCTGCGTGAAGTCAAGGTGGACGATTCGGTTGACCTAAACACGATCGCTGCCCGCCTGGATGGATATTCCGGGGCGGACATCACGAACGTGTGCCGCGATGCCAGCATGATGTCGATGCGGAGAAAAATCGCAGGTCTTAAACCGGAACAGATTCGACAGCTGGCCAAGGAGGAATTGGACCTGCCCGTTTCCAATCAGGACTTCACCGAGGCGATTGGAAAGTGCAACAAGAGTGTTTCGCGGGACGATCTCATCAAGTATCAGCAATGGATGAGGGAGTTCGGTTCGTCGTGATGTTGCTGCTTTTCGAACAACACAAGACAGAGCCCGGAAGTGAGAGAGTGGTTTAACGTGCAATATTCGCAATTAGCTCCCGCCCGCGCCATTCTTCGATTGAAATTTTGTGTTTTATTTTGAGGCGTTTCTTACAGGATAATTTTTTAACATTTTTTTATTTTTAATCCTATCGTGGATAACACTTTCCCGACGATTCAGTTGTGTCGGCTAGTCGGATCGTAATCGCTAATTGTACAGTAACAGAAATGTGTCATTAATTTTTGATTCGATATTTGGTTCCCCGCCTATTTGGTCAGTTTACCTCCTTTACAACATCTATTGCATGTTTTGTTTAGCTGTCTTGCTGATTTATATTATTTACCTACCGGTCTTATTTTGATTTTTGTTTTAACCGAGATGGCTCTCGTGTAGCAGGCTGTTGCCGCGCATACAAATGAAAAAAGAAAACGCTTTAATTGCTCTATTTTCCGCAGATATGTTACAAATCAGTAGTTCTAGGTTGAATAAAATTAATCATTTAAAAATATTGTGAAACTAGGAACACTGAAAATGTGTATTTGATAAGAATAATTTTATTAATAAATTTTATAGAAAAATTTCTATCGATCTGGATGTGCCGAAATAAGCCTTCATTTCATTAAAGAGTTCCGTTAATGTACAAGATCACTGTTTTTTTTTTAACGGGAATTATCTACATGAGAATGATTCAAACGAAGAAAAAAAAACAATATGTTTATAATATTGGAATTCAATATACTTGTAACACAATATTTGTTACGGTAAAATTCAATAGTTTGATCAAACTGCCGCCCCGCTTCTCTATTGCTTCAAAACCAGTTATCTCGTGAATATTGTTTCAAAAAAGAACATTGCGAGCCCGCTCGATATCGCTTCCACGGTTGCTGACTTTCAAAACGGGTTGGTTGAGACGCTTCATAGCATCGTTGATGTTCCGAATCGCTTCCCGGTAGATTCCGGCCCTAGCTGTTGTGGCTAGATCGGTCGGTTTCTTGAAGGTTTCAATTGGCGAGACCAATGGTTTTCTTTCGCGTGCACTACCAGCCAATTTGGGCGACTGATAAGATCCTGATTTAGACGTTGGGGTGAACCGTTTTGATGATGATACGTTGGAAACTTGAGAATTGGAAGGATCAAAGCGGGTTCCGCCGCCGGATCCCAAGTCACTGCTAGTACTGCTATTCGATCCGGATGCTCTGCTACGTTTCAACGTTGATGTAGGAGTCACTTTCTTTAGGGTGGAAACCCGAAGCGAGTCCGGTTGAGAACGGACGTATACTGGACCTGCTGGTGAGATGTTCAGTATCCCGGGGGATTTGCGCTGTTGGCGCATTCTACGCATAATCGCAACTTCTTCGTCGATAGCTTTCTTAAGCGATTCATAATGTTCCTTTAGCTTTTGGAACTTGAGCTTTTTTGCCTCGTACTTTTCCAGAAGCCCGATCTTGTTTGCGATGAATGCGTCCTGTTTGTCCAGGTGGAAACTAATTACCTTCACTGCTTTTGCTAGCAGATCTGTGCCCGAAGCGAAGTAATCTTTAAGCGGTTCGGGCAGCTTATCCTGCCGCAGTTCAATTATTCGACAGGGTTGCTTACACAGACTGCAATTCGTCACACTATTGGCACAACGCCGACAGAACAGGTGTCGACAGGAGGAAATTAAAAGATTTCCTGTGGACTGGGGCCGGCGGAAGCAAATTTCACAAAATAGGAACATTTTTACGATAGTAGTCAGTCAGTATGAGTAGGCGTTTATACTTCAAAGTAACGAACGGAAATGAAATGATACCACGTGCCAAGCACTGATGCTATCACTATTCAAACTGATGTCAACGTGGTTTGAAATATTTCCATGTGACGTTTCTAATCAGTTGATTATTTCACATATTTTTTTGAAAAGGGTAAAAAATTGAGATTTTAATTTTATTCTTCCTTCGACAGCACCGGTTGAGTAGTAAGCGTGACCGCCACTCACCCCAGTTGTTCTAGGTTAAATCATAGGGGCAGATCACTTGTGATGCATTTTTAAAAATCAGCGAAATTAAATGCATTTCTTTCCATCAAAATAGAATTTTGTAATGCATTTTGCGTTGCGTGCAATGTATTTTGCGTTGCGTGTAAGGCGTCAAAACCCTACAACACAGTCTATACAGAACAGTTGCGCAAAGAGTGAAGTCAAAAAAAGCCTACCTATCGAGCACAATTGGAATCCATCTCTGATACCTCTGCAGCAAAGTTGGATTCTAATTTTGCTTGATAGGTACTTTTTTCGGCTTCACTTTCTGCACGCTCTTTGCGTACCTTTATACTAGGGCCTTTACCCTACAAAAAAAAACAGCCCTACATTCAACAAAACATCGAACAAAGTGGATCAGCGTAGGACGATTGTTAAGTAATGTTTTCTGCGAGGGAATGCAAAGTTGATGCAAAAATGAAAATTAAATGCATTTTTTCTAAGGCTGTGAACCATTTGGCAATTTTTTTAACCTTTAGTTAAAATTTGACTGTTCGAAAGTTATTTTCTCTTGAATGGAAAAATTTAACCGAGAGAGCGAACCATTTCAAAAGTTGACATACCCAAGTAACCATAAGCATTAAGCCATTGCACTATATTGGCTATACATTTGCACTAATGTTGCATTGGAACTCCATTACAGCATTAACAACGCAATAAAGCTCTTTATTAGCATCAATAATGCATAACTGAACAGCCGACATATAGCATTATAGCTTGCTCTATATGCGTATATAAAACTGATATAACGCGTACATGCTTCAAGGATCTTTAAAGCATGTAAGCTTTACAAGTGCATTTAATGCCATTATAGAGCATATAAAAAGCTGATATAATGCTATTGTAATGCTGTGGGTTTATTTGTTATGCAACTCCTCTTGAAGATTATATTCGGCATATTTCATCTCAATCGAACATATGCAATATAGTCCAGGAAGCAAACGCAGCGCACTTACCGTGAAGGACGAGGCAAGGTACCTCAGTTCGAGACTTATTAAAGGTAATTTTCGTAAACATTCATATCATGTGAGAACGAAAAACCATTAAGGATATTCATTACAATGCATTAGAACAGAGTCAATTACGGTTTTAAACAGAATATTTTATTTTAAAATTTTTCCTTTTTGCTCATCATATCGAAAGGAAACATAAGAAATGGTTTTAAAACCATGGCGGACAATGACAACCAACTGAAGCTTTTTAATAGCATTAGTAGTGCCAATATAAGGCTTTCAAATTTGACATTTGTACGCTTTTGCTATATAATAGCATTAGTACTGCAGAAACGAGCTGTCAATCTCCGCACAGTAATAGCACTATATTTCGCCTTTTCTGGCATAATATCGGCATTAAATAAGTATTTAAGGCTTCACGGCTTTTTAGGACAGCTTTATATGTGGATCTAAAGCAGATATTAGGCTACGTTATAATGCTTATTGGTTACTTGGGTATGGATGGTTATTTAGAATTCTCGACAAACATATGATTACGGCCTAAAAGCCATCTGTCAAAATCCACTTTTAATGGAAATTCCGGACAAACCGCTACTAGCAGAACACAGTTCACTACAGTTTATGAAAGAGAAAACTTTTCTCTTTCGTTTACTACCAACATCTGTGATTGGCATGTAACGGTTTGTCCGGAATTTCCATTCAAAGTGGATTTTGACAGATGGCTTTTAGGCCGTAATCATATGTTTGTCGAGAATTGACAGCTGCGATGACCACAAATTGGTAGAGGTGTGAACATTTGTCGATATTTTAAAATTAGTTATTTTCTTATTACATTAAGTATGACAGTCATAGCCTCGAAAAGTAAACATCCAGATCATGAAATAGCCCTAACAAATCTTGAACACAACACGTTATCGTTTCCATCTTTATCCCTTAATTTTATATTGAAAAATATTGACAACCTCAATTAGGTACAAAAAATGTTTCCACCTTTTTATTCTGCATGTTGGGCAAAATGTTAACCATCGAGCTGTCAAATTCAACTATCGCTCTGTCAATTTTAACCATGCTCCAGAGTAGGGTTATTTTGCAAATAACTTTCGAAGTGTCAGATTTTAACCAAAAATTAAAAATTTCACCGAATGGTTCACAGCCTAAGTTGATGCAAATTTGTTATACATTCCTAGAGTGATCTGCCCCTAGGTTCAATCCCAGCCGAGGTCGTAGAAATTTTTCTGAGGTGAAAAAAATCTGAGATCACGCCTTCCTTAGGAAGGGAAGTAGAGGCGTTGGTCCCAAGTCCATGAGTTGATGGGTCAATGTCTACACACAGAAAAAAATATTGGTAAAAGTAAGAGTGTTCCGCTCTTAGCAAAAAACAACCAACGCCAACTATTAGGTTGAAAGTAAAACTTTTAAATTAATCAAGAATAATAATCAAACTAAAAGTTTTCCTTTTAAGCAAATGAAGAATAGTACTCAAAACAAAAGTTTTATTTTTAAACTAAGAGTATACGTTGGTTGTTTTTTGCTAAGAGTGAAACACTCTTATTTTTACCAACATTTTTTTTTTCTGTGTGTAGTCCAGATCAAGGCGCTTTTATTCTAAGGTGATACGATGCTCGAAATCGCCGATCAGCCATGTTGGTTCTAGAAACGACAGCTAACAACATTGTTTACTACATCCCCATGCATGTTTGCTTGGATTTCAGTATGTAAACAAAGTTGTTCGCCGTCATTTTTCTACTCCGCAGCTTGCTGCACGCTTACCTCACTCCTCACCTAGTTACTGCCAAAGACGAATCACCTTATAACTCTAAGCACCTTGGTCCAGATAGTGGGAGTCATCTCTCTGGCGTCGGTGTTTGGCCTCGTAGCGAAAATAGGCCGATGGAAAATAACTTAAACAAGATGAAGAAGAAGAAGGATCTGCTTTCGCAGTATTAGGGAAATTACGGGTAAAATCAAGCCTGTCATAAATTTTCAAAAATCAGCGAAATAAATGCATTTCTTACATTCAAAATATTTCAATAATTACTCGGCCTATGGAATATGTCTAGAGATATTATGTTCCAGACACTTAATAACGCGCTTCTTTGAAAACGCATTTTGACGTAGGACTACGTCTTTGTTTTCGATACAGGGGTGCACGTTGCAAATTCTACAAAAATGGTATGTAACGAAAAGTTTTTTTTACCACACACTAAATATTTCAAAGATAAAAATTATATCCTCAAATCAAGTTTGTTACAATACCATCGTGTTTAGAAACACTAAAGAGAATATGGCTTGGTTTGATGGGAGGACGAAATTCAGCACGAGGGTAACGCATACCAAATGATACAAACAATTAATTTTGCCCTAATATGGTTTTGCTGCTGCAAAATACCATTCTTGCGGATATAACTATGTTTTAGGTCGAGAAAATCAGCAGACCAGAAGACGCATCAGATTTTTTATTGGATAGAAGAAACAAACGGAACAACAACAAAATGTTGTGAGCGTTTCACATTTTCAGTGTTGCTTGTGACCAATAGTCTGGTTGCTAGTTGAATTGTTTTCACTGAATTAAGATGGCGTCTCTTTGTTATTCTAGTCTCTTCAGGGCTAAACTTGTCAACCAAGGGCATGTCCAGGAGCGTTTTATTTTGTATAGGAGTTTCAAAGTAGAACTGGAACTGAAACATTCACATCCCCAGCAGAGCGTTTTGTTTTATAATTTCGAACAGTTTTGTTTCAAAATTTAAAACTGTTATACGACTCCGTTCTATTTGTTGCTGATTTTAAAACACGTTTAGAACTGTGTTTTAAATACACGCAAAGTTTTCAGCGCAGACACTTAGACCCGATAGACTGGGGAAAAATAAATTTGAATGCAGTAACGCTGAAGGAATGGCGAGACATGAATTTTAAACTGAATAGAACATCCGCTAAAACTGCTGCTGGGGACAGCAAGTTCTAGTTTTGAAATTTTCAGTTTTATATAATAGAACTGTCAAAATTATGGAATCTAGAACTGAAACACTCCTGAACATGCTCTTTAAGTGTATTCTTTGAAACGAAAAATAAATTGCTTTGTAATGTTTTCGATCTTTTATCGGAGCTAGTGAAAACAGTAAGTATCAAACCAGAATATACATATTTGACTGATATGGCTAATCTTGACCATGTTGTGCACTATCTTGTCGCTGAATTGATTTTATTAGTGAACAATAATTGAAATACGGAACTTATTTGAAGCGCTACTGAGCCAATCTTCAGAACCAGTAGTATTTCGAATGTGAAAATCCAACAGTGGATTGGTTATGAATATACTTTTATTAAATGATGAACACAATTTCTTTTGAATCAGAGATTATTTTGTCTAGTGATCAAAATTGCTCGCAAAAATTTCAAAAGTTATTTACAAAGATCACAATACTTCGTTCCCGTTGTTCCAAAACAAGAAGCCCTGCTCGTTTGGATACATCAAATTTTCGCTCGTTTAGATACGTCAAATTCGTCTTGCCCACACTCTACCTAGAGTGCTCTAGCTAAACTGACTCTGTTTCGATGGGTAGGGCTGGGTAAATAGTCGAGCTTGACAGGATATTTTTTAATAGGGCTCAGCAAATGGGCGCAAAGAAACCCAATGCAAATAAAAGGGCGCGTGCATCTTTTCTTCAAATTTCTTGAAAATATCGAAATATTCGAATGTTTATGTGTAACAACCACCGAGTAGACATGATCACAGTAGATATTAATAATAATTTATATAATAGAACCGCCGTTTACAGGGTAATTTTGTAAATAATAACCATTCGCACCTGCTCTGTCAAAAACATTAGCCTTTATATTCCATATGAGAAGAAAGGCCTAAGTCGAAATTTCGAAGAAAATGTATGTTTCGCCGTATTGTTTTCTTTAATTATAAATCGATCTAAAACCATTTTAACTGGTTTCACCCCATTCTTGTAGTATTTTTGTCGCATAATGCCATAATAGCGAAAACGCAGTTTGTTTACATTTGCGATTTATTGTGCTTTTCACCGAAGATTAGCATGCGACGGAATCAATTCAAAATAGCGAAAGAATTGAAAATATACCCTGTTAACTCCATCTGCCCAGTTTAAAACAAACATCTAGCAATATATAGGCCCTGTTGGTCAGGTATCGGACGGTCATGAATTGACAGTTCATGGATTTATTCACCTCTTCACTACCTGTTGAGCGAAAATCAGAAATTATTTGTTACTATTTTTTGGAACCCATTTAATTTATTGTTTAGTGTGCCTTTTTGATGCCTAACTCGATTCTTTTGCATCCTACTAAGTTTTTCCTTGGTTCAAGAGCAATAGTCGCTCGAACACTTCATATCATTCATAAAAATCAATTCAAATTACATTTTTGTAGCCTTGCGGAATTGAAAAGGTTAAATCTTAAAAATGGCGGTTTCGCAATCTTGTCGCGATCTTGTCGCTATCTTGTTTTTTCGCTATTTTTGCTAATTTCCAGTGATAACCACAATAATCCCCAATGAAAGATCTATGTCGATTTCCCACACTCGAATGGATATTCAATGGATACCGTGTGCATTTCATGTGTTTGTGGATTGAAATAATTTACTAGATTTCCACATGATGTTAACGTGTTAAGTTTTTTCAGTGCATAAATCATACATTTTGTCAAAATACTAAACAACGTTAGCTTAAAATTGCATTAAAGAAACTCGCTTCATTTTCTTAAAAGCTAATAGAAATAGATTAACAATACTTCAATTTCATTTTGCCCGAGAAACGACCATTTCAAATCAACACCGCCGTCATTCAACCGTTCCTCGCTCCACTCGGTGGGCACATTCACATCGCAAACCCAGCGGTTTTCCCGGCCCATCCAATTTTCGCCCGCATCCGTGCCGGGCGAAATCGACCGCTGCTCACATGCCATCTTGGATTCGAACAATCGCGATATTTATTTCGAAAATGCGACCTCAATCTCGAAAATGTATCTCGCTCACGCACACACCGGTGGAAGCCGCGTGTACCGACAGTGTCCGGGTGGTTTCGGTGTGCGTGGCCGTACTGCCCGTCTCTCGTAGTAGTTGCCGAAAAATAAAGAGATCGCGCTCGCCGTTGTCGTCGCCGCCGCTCGTCGTCGTGTTTGATGAACGCGCACTGTGTAAAAAGGGCAACACTCGGTATTTAGTGGCTCACGGTACGAAAAATTTGTGAAAATTAGTGGAAAACTGTCGCAAAGTGGTGCAAATCTACGGCCGGAAGCCGTGCGAAGTGTCTGGTGCAAACAGTGACCCCAGGAACGGTGCCGTTCGTGCTGGGAAAGCTGGATTTCTCGAGATTGCCGCAGTCGGAACGAACGCAGCAGCAGCCTTTCTCTGCTTTTGGCTGGTAGTTATTTTTTGTACTTGTGTGTGAGTGTGTGTGCGTGGGGTTTCTGGTCTGGCAGATCGGGATCGGTCGGAACGGAATGGAACTGGCGGCGACTGGAATAATGTCCGCCCGTTCACCGCTGCCAGAGCGGTGGCCAGCCCGCTGCTAGATAGAAAAAAAAAACAAGGAACAGACCAACAAACGGAACTGACCCGTCGGGTGCCTAAAGAAACGATGGTGGCCGGATTTGAAACCGTTTCCGGAATGGATTAGTGGGTGCAACTTTTTTTTTTGCTGTCGTTTGGTGCGGAACAGGTCCAGTAGTTGTGGCAGTTCATCATCATCATCATCATCGCGGAGACACCGGTAAGCGAACATGGTTTGGGATCCTTTTGGGTACAAGTGCTTTTGCATTGTTCGAAGTATTCTATGCTGTGGGGGAATAAGCGTGCAAACTGTTGGCAATTTTTCTAGGGTTGATGGTCTGTTTGTCTACGGGGTTTTTGACATTCAGGATTTCGGAATTATCCGGTACCGAAGTAAACAAACGGATGAGAAGGTTTAATTGTTTTTGTTTTGTAGCTAAAGAGATGTTTGCCGAATTGTTCCCAATTACAATGTTCAACTCAAAAAAGTTAGTAACTCATACCTTTTGTTCCTTTCCGATGTAACTTTTTCGCATATATAATGATTAAAACAAATAATTTTGCGTAATTGAATTTTAAAGGCAAAACATTGAATCACCTTGGACTACATTCTTGGGATGGGTTAACTGTCAAAAGCCATAATAGCGGTGTATTATCTACAGCATCAAGGAATAACTTTTTTTACATTGCTAAAAAATCATTTAAAAGCATTAACTTAAAAAATGTATTGTTTCATTAAGAATATTAGACTCGGAGGTGTGTTATAAAAATATTCTTCATTCAATAATAATGAATTTCTAGATTTCCAATCGTGGAACGGTGGATTAACTTACGCTCTCGCACCTGGAATTAAGTACAGGAAAGTTATCAGCGCAATATACTGTCAATCCCATGTAGATAGGGAGAACATGGTACTGACTTGCGATATGGGCAGTACAAATTCTTGCTAAAGCTTCCAATCTATTCATATGGGATACAACGCCCAGGAATACTCATCGTTATTAACTTTATTGACACCTAGGCACCAATAGAATCTAGAATGGGTAGAGCAGGAGAACTTATCGCAGTCCGATCCAAACTTGGTTGGACTGTATGGACCCAAAGTAGACTTTCTCCCTGTCGAGCTCCTCTTGATGGTTCTCATGACAGAGTGAGCAAAGACGAAGATCTCCATAACCTGCTGAGGAACTACTTTTTTATTCATTTATCATCTGACCTAATTGGCATTTGTCTAAGTTGTGGGGATGGGGAAAAACCAATTTGAGTAAGTCTTCTTAAATTGGCATAAAAAACCCATATCTTCAGTAGCATGCACATTACAAAAGTTGTAGCAACAATAAAGAGAAAAAAAATATAACAAAAACTAACACAATAAAGTAAATAAAAACATAAAAATATAAAAGAAAAGCAGCAAATAAAAATACAGATTGACATGTCGTCAGTAAATATCTGGCAAATCAGAAACTCTTCAATAGTCGGTTCTTAAAGGTAGTGGATGACAAGTTGAATTCGAAATCCACGAACACTTTGTTGAATATGGCAGACATGAAACGAATCGGATCAGGGAACAGGGAATTCCTATGTTTCAACAGCAACAAATTTCACATTCACACATTCCGGTGCATATGTGTTGTTGTGTTGAGCCCATAGTTCCGACAAATCTAACTCTCTTAGAGAAATCTCGGCGACGAAAACAGCTTGGGCTACAATCCTTCTTCTTTCAGGCCTGTGTATGCCTAAAGAATCTACAGCGGTCTTGGTATGGCGAAAGATTATTAGTGTCCTGCCACGGAAGGCGTCTTAATGCATAGCGAATGAATTTTCTTGGGATTGCGTCAATTCTGGCTATCCATATTGTTTGATTATGGAGCTAGGTTCAAATATCGACCGTACCAAACGGCAGTACACTTGCACTTGTGAATACTAATTGTAAGCGAGTTTAAAGAGCACCAGTCATTGACGGTATCCAAGAGCTGTTGTAATGCCAAGCGATCCATGAAGCACTTGACGATCTCGTATATTTAACGTCATCAGCGTAGAATATACTACACCCCTGTGGTAATACTGTAACTAGATCATTGATAAAGAGTGTGAAAAAGAGTGGACCCAAATTACTTCCTTGAGGAACAGCTGAGTTATTCGAACATGAGGCAGAGAACACGCATCCAATTTTTACTTCAAGTTGACAGTTTCTACGATACGAGCCAATGAATCAGATCAAAAGACACTCCTATTAACACCGCTCCAGAAGTGTTGCGTGGTCAATTCTGTCAAATGCTGAAAATTTGAGCACCAGCGTCCATCTTACGGAAGCAGAATACAACGAGCTGAGCGAGATTCGTGGAGATTAATCTTAATCAGGGGAAATGTAGCTCTGGCAGGATGAAGAGAGCACATCGTTCATTATGATCACAAACAGTTTTAAGCAGGTGCACCACGATGTAATTTCTCTGTAGCTTTCAACATTTCGCCGATCTTTTTTGAACACATAAATAATCTTTTTCAGTTGGAAGGATAACGACAATGCCTGGAGGAACTGTTAAATAGAGTTGACAACAGCAAAATTAACGCATCGGCGCATTTCTTAAGAACAAATGAAGGCGTCAAAACCAGGAATAGCTGAATATTTTAGCTTGCTGATTGCAGCTATAATCTGCCGATCTGTAACCGTGAAACTTCTCAAAGGACAGATATTTAATGGAGTTTCTCTACAAGCGTGCACAATTCGATCAGCAGATGTAATAGTATCATTGAATGTTCTTTTCAAGTGAGTGGCGAATAGCTCACACTTCTCCGAGGTCAGACTAGCAGTGTGCTCCTTCAAAAACATATCAGTAGGTAATCCGTTCTCTTTATGCTTGGAATTCACGATCTACCAAAGCTATTGGGGATTATTGCGCAGATTTCTATAAGCAAATCGTTGATACAAGAAAAGAAAAGGACCGATAATTATTACTCGCTTGCGCAAAACAATATTTGGCGAAACTACAGCGTGTACGGCAATACAATCGAAGTGCCTTAGATCTGAGTCGTAGATGTGCATTACCCCACGGTGACTTACGAGCGGACCTACGCAGAGTAACAATCAACCAAGTGGGCATTAATTACACCACAGACAATATCTTCCCCATGCTCAGGTGAATGCCAATCTGTACGAAAGAGTGCTGATGCAAGTCGCAAGAAATCAGCACGGTGAAAGTCAAAACCAAGATCATTCGGAATATCCTCAAAAATAGCAAGTTTCGGCGGACAGATAACGTTTACGGTAGAAATGTAAGCACATTGACTACAGGTGCGATATTGTCATGTGTGTCCCAAATGAGGCCAGACTGATTGTAATCTACAAACAATAATGCGCAATCATTACGTCCATTCGTAGATCACTCTAACGGTGTGGTGAATGCATGAATTACACCGATGCTGGTCAGGTAGCTTCAGTGTAACGAACTGCTGTTCAATCGAAACGTCAACAAGTGTTGGATCGACGAAAATATTCAATGCAATAGATACGGCAATGAGTACGCCCCCTCCGCGTGATTTACTGCTCAACCAGGTCACGGTGAGAACAATTATGTCGCAATCGGAAAACGAGATTGTTAGGAATATTCTTCATCGATTTTTGCGCGTAAGCTTCGGACGTTCTAGTAATAAATCGTCAATTTACTATTGAACTCTGCGTCAAGGCTAAATTTCTCAAATTCCTCCACATCATTCTGAAGATGATCGTCTGATAACCTGTACGCCCGTAAGGTGCCATTATTTGAGAGACGAGCAATACCATTTCAGCAGGACGTATACTGCTTCCTAAGTAACCTGAGCGTACAAATTCGATACAACCAAAATTTTCTTTTTGACATTGAAGATTCACAGCGGCCGTAGAGTTGGGGGGGAAGGGGAGCAGTTGCTTCTCTAATCTTCCGGTCATCACATCGCATGCTTTGGTATTCTTAGTATGTATAACAAACATGACGATGTGACACAAGGCGCCAAGAGCGCACTAAAATCCTGTCAATCCTATTTTTCATTGGATTGTCTGCTCTAAATATATCACCATTCATAAATGATGTTGGATATTGACAATAGGGGAAGAGCGTCACGTAACGAGATAAAAACTAAAAATGAATTTTAGACGTATCAGCGGATCAGAGATAAAAAAACGTACAACATTGTTTATGAATGGCCCCCAAACAAAGAATATTCCATAACGAATATCACGTAACATCGGTGACAGAGCATTGGGATCAAGGCCAAGTCCCCCCTGGGTCGTGCAAAACTGAGAAGCAACATCAATTTAGGCACAGATAGCAGACGTCCATTTATTTTCATTTTGTTTTGTCTTTTCATTTGTTTCTCCTGCTACGATGTGTGCGGGAGAGCGGGACGGCCAAGGAAACGGAGAGCCAGTGGCCCAAACAGATCAGGAACAGGAGGGAGAACTGCGGACAGGGAAACCGACAACAGAGGAGAAATCGTTTATTTATTGATTATAGCTACGATACTAATCATAATTGTTTTGCTTTTCTTGTTTCGTTTCAGCAAACCAAAATCTATACGGACTAGCACATACGAACAGTTAGGCTTTGTAGGTTCTCATCTTGAGAAATGACAATGACACTGTACGAGATGGCGCTGGGCCTGTGGCCTTCGACTGGCATGGTCCATTCTCATTGATTCGGAAGTCTTCTTGGCTGGTTGGTAGATATGTGCCCCTACTTGCAAGTTGATCAATTCGCTTGGGTGGGGGACATGTGGATCCCTCCAGTTGTCGACTCTTTTGATCGTGAGTATGAGGCTAGTTCAGGAAAGGAGTGCAGGACTGGGACCTAAGAGATAGTTAATTATTCAGGACTTGTTCTTATGATTACTAAACTCGACCAAGCACACCGGCTCTCAGAAATGATAAGCAACCCTTTCGGGTCGGTGTGGTCTATTCGAGTCGAACCAGGTGGACCTTCGGTTCGAGCAAACTTTATGGTTAATAGTGGATAAATATTTATTACGCCTTTATTGGCAGAGATTCCTTTTGCGAAATCCTAAAATACCTTCACTGGTATAGCTACTCAGGATAATAATAATAGAAAAATTAAGGGTTTGCCTGGTCCATAATGTAATGAATATGTATATTGACTAGAACAGGGCTAATCGAGTTATGTTATAAGATAGAGAAGAAACAGCACAGTTGAAGGAAAAGTATTCGCGAGTAAGGACTAATACTGCTAGTATGTTTAACGTTTCAATTAATAGTCGATTGATCTGCTTCGGACCTAAGAGACAAAATGGAGATTAGGAAGAGACAGAAGCGGATTCAATGCGAAATTTGCCAATATGACGTTGACCCCAAGGCGATGGTAGGATGATTTTCCATAGGATGACAGACTAGATGACACGACGTTACACGCTCTGAACTTGCGCCAAATAGTTTGTATGTATGTATGAAATTCACGGACATCACAGTTGACTGCGATCTCTAATTTACTTAACAGTCGATTGATCCACTTCTGACATAGGGGACCCATGAGGAGATCAGGAAGAAAATAGAAACGAAATCAATGCGGAGTTTTAATTGCATCACTGACGACTTAGCACGCGTTGTTAGGAGCAGGATACATTGGACCAGACAAAATAGAGAACTTGACGTTACACACTTCGAGACAAACAGGCGCAAAATTTAGTCCTCCTCCCGAGGACCGGTGTTTAATTGGCGGACAGTCGCTAATCCTTCCGATTTTGCAAATTTTGTCTCGCGGGACGGACCGAGATCCCTCAAGCTATAAGCTGCAGTCCTATCAGCCCGTTAAAAAAAATAAAAGAAAAAGATTCACAGCGGCCGTAGAGTTACGTTCATCAGCAGGCTGTAAGTGAAATTTACATTGAGAGCATGCAGCATCTTGTATTGTTTCGGAAGGACATATACCCTTGTTGGCTTTTTCTGATACAGAAGAAGACGCCGACTCGTCAGGTAGTCCGAGGTTGCCCGCCGAGGAACATGAAGCTGAGTTTATCCGGAATAGATTGGCATTACTCTTCACCACCAGATGGATTCTTCTTCGCAGCAATCCCGGTCGCTGGATTATTGGATTCACGGAAAGTAGATGTTCTCCAGCCAAGTGTCGTTGGACGGAGTCTTGGTGATGCCAACTATGAAGGTACTGAAGCTTAGAGATGAGAGATTCTTATCCTTGGGAACATTACGAACTATTCGTGGTTACAAAACCTACACCAGACAATCATTCACAAGTATACAAACTTCATCATCTGTCGTGCTGGGATCGAATACAGATAAGTAGACCCATAACAGGTCATCAGGTGGTGAAACTGTTTTTATCGTTTCAAACCCAGCTTGGCTCCACGAATATTATTAATTTTTGTTTCGAGCGGGTCATCTTCACGCTTGCGCTTAGGAAGGTTTGGAAGGAACGGGATTATATGCAGCAATCCTTTTCCAAGGGGTATTTACTGTTGGAGAAAGCGATTTTGTGTCAAGCTTTAACTACATCTTCCAAATCGTCTATGTCAACCTTTAAAGATTTCAGGGAATTGTCGTCGGGCATTGTATTGTCGCAACGACGCAAGGCCATTCTACGACCCTCGGCATGATACTGTACCTTGACGTGGTTTGAAGGCTTTTCTACTATTATTATATCACATAGAAACTTGGAGTGCGACTATTTTTATTAGCTAATCTACATTGTGATTAAATTTGGTACTGAACTTGGCGACCTTTATTACCCACTTAGCCATGGTCGAAATAATGTGTAAAGTGGGTTTATGGTTTAAGTTCCCTCTAGATATGCCCTGGACTTGATGACGAACCTTGGTTTGGGGTTCTTTTACACTTCAATTGTCCCATTCCAAGATTCCCGAAGATGACAATATACAAGATTCGCCACCAAACACTCCGATTTTCCGTTTAAAATCAAACACATTGATCTCGATCGGACCATATCCGAGATCTTCTTTCACATCAGCCTGAATATTCGGAAGATTTCGAAAGAGTTAACAGAGAAATATTCAGCCGTTGCGAATATCTCGAAATTTCAGAATATAAAATCAAATGGCTAAATCAGGCAAATGATTTTGCTGGTCACAAGCCTTTTATGCAGAACCACCACGTCTACATACCCGCTCACAAAGTGTAGATCGACGGTGTAGTTATCGATTCGAACCGGTTATTTTTCATGTGGTTCTACACGGGGTTCGCTACTTAAAGGACATTTTGTTCCAGCGAACGAAGATTTTGAGCGGCATTCGCGCTGGAGGGGACAAAATGGTGTGCCCCTTCAATCTCGTGTCGCGTAACATTTGGCGATGGATGGATGGTTTCGCATTGAAGTACGTCATCTTCGACAAGTATCGCTTTTCTGTTATGCTGTTACACTTTTAATTACAAACAAATGAGCCTTTTGTAGCAATGGCTCGATTTGACAATTGCACAAAAATAGTAAAAATGACTTGCATTAGGAATTTACCAGGCTCGGTGTACAAACTGCGCCCGAGCAATCTCAATCGTTCCTTAACACAACGATCTAAGTATTCTTTTGCAGAAATACTAGAACGACAAATCACGCTCGCTTGACTCAGGAAGACTGTGGTTCTGATGACCTCCATCTGGAGATATATCGCACTGCTCCTAAAAACTATGGGCAGATTCTTTGTAAAAGCTTTTAAGTTTTTTTTTGTATAATGCCGCTAAATATAACCGATCGAGGAAGCTCTGACACAAAGCCGTAGCGAACAGTTCCTAATTTTATCTTAGGCATTCGAGTTGAAAAAGGGATCTCCAGCACTATGCTATATTTTTCTTCAGTGGGGAATAATATGGGTAAAACTTTTTTTTTTCCATTAAGGAAAAAATGGTTTAAAACCACATTTTTGCGTTAAAGGCATTAAATCTGTAACTAAATTAGTTATGGAATTTACGTTTCGACTACATCTCATCAGAATCCGACACTAGCTTAGTAACAGGACTATTAGTGTCTCCTTTTTTGGAGCTAGCGTCAATCTGGTTCTTGCTTAGTCCTGTCACTAAGTTAGTGTCGGATTCTGATGAGATGCAGTCGAAACACAAATTCCATAACTAATTTGAGTTTCGAGCGCTGCCAGTAACACCAAAAACTCCATGTGACATATCAACCAGAGATTCAACTTAGTACAGGGCTGGTTGGGCCTTGGTTGGGAACTTTATAATATTGCGGAACTATTGGCGGCATCGAGAATCAATTCTCACGGTACGGCATGGAGTTGTCTTTTCGATGATAATTTATCTTGAAGGATACGAAAAACTACCAAAAGTTGAGCTCTTTTGACTCAATCTCGGGGTATCGTGGAATAAGGTAAAATTAGGTAAACCGTGTTGAAGGTAGTTTCCCTTTAACCACGGCAAAAACCACAACTCATTGACAGGTTTTTTATACTCAACCTTGAGTGAAATATGCCTAAATTTAGGTTGAATCTACCTAATTTTGAGGATACCTCAAACAACTCAAAAGTACCTTATTCCATGGAAGGCCTCCACTGAGTCGAATCTCTCTCTTTGTTTTTGACAACACTAATAAGTGCGAAAGCGACGCAAGACTCAAAACTACCTAAATTTAAGTTAAAAGAACTTATTCTGCGGGTTGTTTTATTTTTCCGTGTAGCCTACACCACGATCTATGCTACAGTTTTAAGGAGGTGGCCTGCTTTACTGTCCATGATCATATATCTGCCCCACTTGTTTTTTCTGTGATACTGAGAAAACAAGCAAAAAAAAGTCTAATAATTTTCGCTACTTTTTAATTTGAATTCTCTGCATAAAATGTTCGTGTAGTGGTGGAGTGTTAGTTATGTGCCCCTTTGGTTTTTATTTTGGTTTCTTTCTTGTGTGCGCCTGTGCATCGCACTCCTACCCTGACTTATTTTATGACACATGCTTTCTTATTTTATAAAACAGATCGAAATTTCAGCGCCCCATAAGGATGATGCCCTTGGCGTAGGTCAACCCGGCTAACCGCACGCTACGAGCCTGCTGATAGTATATCAGCTTAGGCGAAACTCAGTTTAGTAGGAAACGTCAAGTGAGATCGGTGACGTGCGGTGGTGAATATTGCAATAATGAACTGAAGAGTTTCCGGACAGATTATGAAATCCTGCTGCAGCAAGAAGCGTCATGCAGTCCGCAGCAGAACAGGGTAGCCAAAAGAAAAACTGCTCTTCAGCTGTAATGATGCGGTACAAGATGGAGATATGGAGAAAAAGTTTCGGGGAAGAAACAATATTGACTGCGAAGTCGCATGAATGGTTAGGAGCGCTCTTAGTCTGTGTTTAGCTTGAACAGGACAATTGTTAACTGTTGAAGAAAAAGATCGCCGATCTGTCCACTTAAGTTGGCGAATAGAAACAACTCGTCAGCGTTTGATATAATAATAAAAAGCAGATAGAATCTTTCTATAAATTGTGAATAAATTGTCTGACGAGGACCGATCTAATACAAAGCTCGCAGAACAGACTAAGATACTGAACGTCGAAATGTGAATCCAAATTGGTTTGGGAGTACATCACATCTTTACAACCACTGGCAATTCGGAATAAAGTAATGATATTTTGGGTACCTGGCCACCAAGGAATCGATGGTAACGAAGTGGCCGACGAATTATCCAAGCTTGGTTCATCAAACATGTTTGTTGGACCAGAACCTTTTCTAGGTATATCTACCTGTGCCATTAAACTAGAACTTGCGGATTGGGCAAGAGACCAACTACTAAACAACTGGCGTAACGTAGAAGGCGCTCAACAAGCTAAGAAATTCATACATCCAGATACAACGCGAGCCAGAAAACTAATGGATCTAAAACGTAAAGACTTACGTATAATCACAGGTTTATTTATGATACATTGTCCTGCTAATTATCAAATGAAAAAATTGGCAAAAGTCAAGATGACATTTATCGATTTTGTAACTACGAGCTCGAGAGCTCGGAACATATTCTCCGTCAGTGTGTAGTACTATTTCTTCGAAGGGAGCGATACTTAGGAATGCTTCTTATGACGCCTCACGAGATATGGTTTACCTGTCCCAAACGGATCCTCAGCTACAATAATAATGTACTACCCGGTTGTATACCATTCCCCCGAAAGCCATTTCCCAGAAAGCTATTCCCCAGAATTCCTTTCCCCAGAATGTACCATTCCCCAGAAAGACATTTCCCAGAATGTACCAATCCCTAGAAAACCATTATCCAGAATGCCCCATTCCCCAGAAAGTCATTCCCCAGAAAGTCATTCCCCAGAATGCCCCATTCCCCAGAAAAGTTATGGTTTTTATTTATTATTTGTGGTTAAGCCAAAGGTTTACGCTTACCTAATTAAAGAAACTTATGCGGTGTTAAGCTGCTGAGAATGTGCCGTTCGAAAGCGGCGGCCTCTCTCAAGCAAACCTGTTATCCTCTCGTATAGCCGGTTTACTCGAACATAGGACTTGGTTCCTTCTTTCAAACATGAGCAGTTCTTTGAACTTGTACGCCAAGCAACTCTTGCACGCAAACTTGTGATCTTTTCGTCTGCCCGGTTTATTCAAACATATATGTTGATTCCTTCTTTGGAGCTTTGGTTGAATCCATATTAAGATCGAAATGAATGCATATTTTGACAAATGGTTTAGTGGGTTTTTAGAGCATTTATCTTTCTTTTGTATTGGGAATGTTTCGTACGCAAATGTACGATTCACCCGATTGCTCGGTTTACTCAAATAGGTTGAACTAAATACATTCGAAAGTATTTTCATACCTTACGCCAAATGGTACTTATAGCACAGAGTTACAGACATAATACTCGACAACAATTATTCGTCAATGTTAGCGATCATTTTGAATTGAATATATTATTAGTTGGGACTGTTATCGCATTTGCGATTATGGCGCCACTGACATATGCACAAGTATACACCTTTATACACGGTTCCAAGCACTCAGGCCCAGGAGCAATTGGTATATCCCCCATACCAATTGCTCCTGGGCCTGAGGGTTGACTAATTTGTAAATGAGTGGATGGAACCGTGTATAAAAGGTGTAGCTAGTGTTTTGGCCGGATTGGCGCTACGATATTTTTGCGAGGAGCCGCTGCTTTCGACGGCTTATCCGTACCAGCTTAACATCGTGCATCATGCATCAGCTCCTTGACTTAGGTAATGTACAAAGTTTTTGTTTCGCCACACAACCTTACTTACATAACACTGTTACATTCTTTTGGGTCCTAGGAAGGGGGCTACCGCTTTCTATGGTTGTTGTTAAATGGCACTGAAAAACATGCCTGTACTGAATTTTACGATTTGTCCTATATGTATGTTTATATTATTAAAAGAAAAGTAAAAATATTGCTATTGTCTAATGCTGCTACCAGTACACTTTTCGAGGGAAGCAATATGGCCAACATAATGAAAAAATGTTTTGATTACCATCAAAAAAATTTCCCACTTCAAAAAAAAATGTCTCGGAAATGGTTATATCTGTGGAATGAACTTATGAGCATTGGTTCATTCTGGATATGGTTTTCTGGATAATAGTTCTTTCTGGGGATAACACATCGGTATTTTAGCTTCTGTGGAATGATTTTTCGGGAATGTTAGTTATTCTTTATTTAAATTCGGAATAAATAATGTCATCCTAACTTCCGGTTTCAACACAATGCAAATCATTTCAAATGTGACCGAATCGAAGAATGTCGTTCGATGGAAATGGGAACGAGTAGTACATTTGAAAAGATCAAATCTATAAAAAAGTTAAACTTTTCTGGGGAATGACTTTCTGGGAGATGGTGCATTCTGGGGTATGGAATTCTGGGGAATGGTACATTCTGGGAAATGACTTTCTGGGGAATAGTATATTCTGGGGGATGATATTCTGGGGAGTGGAATTCTGGGGAATGGCTTTCTGGGGAATGATTTTCGGGGGAATAGTATACAATCTACTACCCGGTTGGGACGACACATGTGGACAAACAAACAATTCGCTTCCAACTACATTGGATTCGGGCAATTTGTAACATGTAACATTGGATTCGGACAATTTGTGACATTTGTAAAATGTAGAGCAAACAGATAACCTGAATAGGGGTCGCAGTGGCAAAGTTTCCCCTAACAAAAAAAGATAATGAACGATATTAAAATGAAGATTGAAATAATTAAATTCGGCGTCAAACATGCGGATTCTCGCTACAAAATTCTGAACATTTGTCGATTCGTAATGAATAAAGTGCCTCAGCAGAAGAACGGAAACATCTAAAGCATGGTTGAAGGGATCTTATATTTTCTTGCTCTACAAGACAATGTCTCATTATCTGGTAAAATGTTTTCGACTACCAATGAAATCCTCGGAATCAAGCAACCGCTTGATATCCCCTTCTATAATCGTCATATTTGACATTCAAGAGGTCAAAGAAAAAATTCATTAGAGCTTCTTTAATGGTCATAAAGATGCCAAGTTTTACTAACACAGGTCTTTCTTCAAGCGTTCCAGATTTTCAACCTTGCTCTAAAACTGAAACGGAGAAAGCTTACGTAGTCGGTTTTCGCCGAAAATAATCGAATAACTTCTTGGGGGCAACAATACGTTTCAGTTGAAGACACAAAATATCTGATTCAGCTAGTGGAGGCCGTAGATAAGAGCTCACATCAATTTCTACGACTCCTAATCGGTAGACAATTCCATTGTCAATCAATTTTAACTCTAAAGAATACTACCCAGGCCGACGATTAATCCCTACAATGACTAGCACTTACCAACGTATCGGATATCTTAACATCTGTGGCCAAGAAACGACGACAGCCAAAACATAAACGTGTACTCTGCTTGAAATGACAGAAACAAAATTGACACAAACATTTCCCGTTGGACCGATTCGCATACCTGGTTACCAGTTTATTCGGCACTCTACCCGTGAACAGAGGTCTAGGCAGTGAAGCTTACGGAGGTGTTGGTCTGTACGTTCTAAAGCGATTCAAAATTACACCGATTCTCAAAACCCTATTGGAGCCTAACGTCGTACCCTTAGCGATGCGTTTAGAATACCAAGCAGTTTGAGTTCAAACCAACAACCTAAACATCTGCGCTGTAGTCATTTACAATACTTCTGGATGAAATCAGCTTATCGCTTAGTGCTATGCAAAACTGCTACTAGATTTGTTTGATTTCGGATTCGATAGGACGTAAACGACTGCGACATCAATATAAACACAGCTCACAGTAATGGATCTATCTGCAGCCTTCGACAAAATCAACCATGATATCGCAATAGCAAAGCTAGACAAACTCGGTATTCGTCGTAGACGTGTTAGTTTCGTTCCTACCTCGATGGAAGGTAACTCCAAATCGGTATTAAAGATTGTCTATTCGCACCATTCTTTGCTACATCCGACATCCCACAAAGAAGCCACCTCGGCACAGTAATTTTCCTCCTCTACTTTAATGACGTCAATGTCAAATTACACGGACCCCGCCTTTTTTTAGCCAACGAAATGGAGATTTTTTCACGAATACGGGATAAAACCGATGCCGAATTACTTCGGAGTGACTTGAGGAGCTTCAGTACCTGGGGTGATCTAATCAGAATGATTTTGAACCCGAGTAAATGCTCAATCGTTTCGTTCACCCGGAAACGCCATCCGATTCAGTTTAACTACCATTTCTTCGGCTCGAGTATAGCAAGACATTCTCACGTCAAGCATCTCGGACTCATCATGGATTCGGTACTAACGTTCAAACCAAATACTTCATACATCGAGGATAAGACATCAAGACAGTTTCATCTGCCGAAAAGCGAAAAACTTTAGGGACGTATAGATTTTAGCTCTATTGCGCAATGAATCGCTCAACACTAGAATATTGTTGTTATGTGGAATACCGTACTACCATAGCGGAGTTAACAGGATCGAAGCTGTCCAAGGCCGAGTCGTTCGCTTTACACTTCTTTACACACCTCTCTTTGCGAAACAGACTTCAGCTGCCGAGCTATGAAAACCGTTGTCAGTTAATATAGCTCGACACTCTAGTCATCCGGGGGAACTGCTCTCGAGCGAACAGGGTGGATTGCTTAACAAATCCACGGACGCCTGGATCTTAAAGCCCGCATTCGAGCTCTACACAGTAACTCTCTCCTGCGATTACTTTTCATGACAATCAACTATGATCGTTAGCTGCTGTTAGCGAACTTCAGCCTATTTTTAATATTGTGTCAGCGGTAGCTGACTGCCACTTGACGAGGAATTCGTTAAATCGGTGAATAGATTTGATAACGAACTGCAATCAATATTTAAACGATTTGTGCCTATGAGGAAACGCACGCGCTGCCTGGATAACAAACGACCTTGGTGGAATGCAGAATTACGAAATTTTAGAAATTGTCTCAGGAAGGCTCGAGAACGATTTTTTAGAACGAGAGGCGAAACCGATAAAGCGTCCGTGCGGGAATTAGAACAATTCGAACTCATGAATGCAACGTACTTTCGTTCATACGTTTCCCAAATTGAATGCAACTTGAAGAACAATCCCAAGCAATTTTGGTCTTACCTGCGGAACAAAACGTCCTCAGGTGGAATCCCGGAAAGCGTCAACTATCGGGACAGGACATCAACGTCACCAGCGGATTCAGCAAATCTATTCTCGTCAAAACGTTCAAAACGTGCTAAATAATAACTTACCACCTTCGTGGATTTGCGTGCAACATCATTCACCGAACATCAGGTACATACTAATCTTCGAAGGATAAATAGTTCCAAGGTTCCGGGGTCGAACGAGCACCAACCATCGTTCATCAAGAATTGCTCTTCATCTTTGGCACTACTAGCATCTTTATTATTCAATCGCTCTCTTACTGAGATTATTTTCCCCACGAAGCGGAAGGAAGCCTTAATAACTCCAATCCACAAAACCGGCAACGTACATGATGTCACCAATTATAGAGGAATTTCAATCTTGAGCTGCCTCCCTAAAATCTTCGAGAGTATGTTGTTGGATCTACCCCGCATTAAAACACATTATCACTTCGGACCAGCATGGTTTTGTAAGAAAGCGCTCGACAACTACTAGTCTGATGGGCTACGTGTCGTCGCTGATTGAGAAATTGGAAAAACGACAACAGATCGATGCGGTGTACATGGATTTCTCGAAAGCTTTCCACCGTGTTCCTCATCAGCTTACTGTGGAAAAGCTAAGGCGGACTGGATGGCCGGACTGGCTGACCAATTGGATCTCCTCGTACCTTGCGAACCAAAGCGCCTCGGTGTGACATGGAGCTACACTACACATTACATCAGGTGTTTCTCAAGGATGTCATCTTGGACCTTTTCTTTTTGTACTCTTCGTGAACGACCTCTACAGTGAATTGTCGTCGACTAAAGTCATGTATGCATATGATTTGAAAAGGCACTGTGTTATAAAAACTATTGTTGACCTTTGCGCTTTGCACATGGACCTCGAAAGGCGTATGGATTGGTGTGACAGAAACGGCATGAGTGTGAACATCCAGAAATGCGAATACTTGATGTGTTTTGCTCCTGTAGAAGGAGTCGCATCCATCAAGCATCTAGGTATCACTCTCAACTGTAAACTACGGTTCCCTGCAAATGTTTTTTCTGTCATAGCTAAATCCTACGCTGTACTTGGAATCATCAAGCACAACATTAGTGATTTCAATGATGTTTACTGTCTAAAATCTCTACACATCGCACGGGTACGCAGTATTCTGGAATATGGAGTTACCGTTTGGGCCCCGTATCATACCGCCCACATTAATCGTCTTGAGCGGGTACAGAAGAACTTCATCAGGTTTGCCTTTCGTCGGTTGCCCTGGCAAAATCGATTACAACTGCCCCCGTACGAAGATCGCTGCGCTCTCATCAAACTCGCTACGCTGCGAAATAGGCGAATCCTTTTGCAACGACTCTTCATCTTCGATTTGCTTACAGATTGTTTCCGGCGCTCAACACATCGTACGCTATGCGGCCAGAATAATCCACTGGATGTTTGCTGTCAGCTCTTCAAAAACGTTCATCCAATTTTTGATTTTAGTATAAGTAAAGAGTATGCTATGTAATATTTTTAATCGAAGACAATACACAATCAATGCTGTCAACCAAAAGCTAAAATGTTTAACAAATCAAAGCATGTATCGTGTTTCACTTGTCAGTAACTGTCACCAACCTGCTATCAGTTAGACGATGTACCTAAATTAACGCCAAATTGACGCTATTTAGACACTAAATCCAAACAGTTCACACCAAGTGTGTGAACACCTAACGCAACTAGCTGGCACCGAGAGATGTCTCGGTTAGCAAAGCACATACGTTCTGGGTCGCTGACTAGAATAGGGAAACGAACGGTCTTTTGGCATGAAAGCCAAACGCCTGCAGGTATGCAGCTTGTCTTTCCAAAAGGAAACAAATGGATTAATCAATTTGCGCATCAGAAGATCTAACTTTGAAAAGATAAATTTTAATGTTTTGTGTTCCACTCGTCAGTAACAGACACAAACTTGTTACACGATGTATCAAAACTTACACCAAATTGGCGCCAGTTTTTTTATGAAAAACGACAAGTTCAATATTTAAGCAATCGCCATTGGGGGTCTGTCAATCGTCTACTAAACCTATCGTATGTTATGCTAAACGTGTGTATGACTAATGTCGAGCACCTGTTTCAGATAGGCATGATTACACTATTAGATACAGACTTATCCGTCCATCGTATACCTATTCACAAAAAAATCGCCCCAACCATAACCTAAGTAGGCAATCGAAAAGAGCGCGAAAGATCCTGGACTTGCAGCGTATCCGTAGGAATGTGTGTATGTATGTACCTGACAAAAGCCGAGGCGAACATAATACCTACATAGCTGTAACTAAAAACAAAGGCCATCTGCTGCGTACGATGATTAACTTTGCGGTTTGCTTCCCTTCCCTGATTCGCATCCTAAAAAGAGCAACAGTAAAAGTCACTCATCGAATCAACTCCGCTGGTTTCTTTTCGGTAGATTCCCTGCCCGTTTTGCAGTACTGCTGGGAAGCGTTCGAGAACGGAGAAAGGACCTTGCTCGCAGTACCTATATTATACAATGTAGTAGCGCGAAGGAACGCTGCAGAGGGGAAGCGAAAAAGAAAACCGAAACCCGATTCTATCAGGTCTCCGTTGCTTTTCGCATTATTTTGTTATGGAATCACTTTATTTGTTTTCTGGCCTTCCCTGACTCTTTCTCCGTGCCCGTGGCCGGCCGAAGAAGGGGAGAGGGGTCAACTTTGATTCGGCGGTAAATTGAGGCCAACGATGATGCAACAAACGTGTGCAGTGATAGATAGATCCGATTCGGTAGAAAATAACAACAACGACCTGTTTGATATGTGACGAATACAATCTGCACCGGAAAGGTTATTGTGCGCTTTGACGTCAGCTAAATTTCGCGGAAAAACTTGCTCATAATTGATACAGTCAACGGTTACGACAGCTCTCAGGAATAGCGAGATTTGGGTAAGCATGTTCAATCTATCATTGCTGATGATCCTGGAATTTTGAAGTTTCTCAATTTATTTCAGGATAACGTTCAACCCACGTTGGTATTGGATCAATGTTCATCTCCCGGCATTGGATATAAATAGTTGCAAACTACAATCCCGAAATGAAAACCAATAAGTTACTCCAGGATGCCACCAGCCAAATCTAACTACCCGACAGCAACCTAGCGCGAAATACAAACTGTGTAGCATATCCGGGCTACCACATGGCAGCCGCGTTTGTCCGATCGGTCTTATCGTTATCGTTCGTTCTCGCATACATTTGAGTTCTTTTGTCCGCACACCGTCGGTCCGTTACCTTCACCTTTACAAAAGCTTTCGCGCGCGCTGCCTGCTGATAGCGAAACGAGCCATTATCATTTGGGCTTGTGTTACGAAGGGAGAACGGGAAAAACAAAATTGCACTGCGGAACAACCGGCTGCGGTTTGAGAACGATAAGCGGAAGGAAAGGTTTTCGTTTTGCTTCCTTACTGCCTGGTTCTAAAAACATACATACCCACAGACACAAACGCACCGTTCGGGATTGTAAGTGGGCCACAATTTTGCCCCACTGTTTAGCTTTGAAGCGTAATCCGATGAGTGGTATTATTGCCGGGTTTTGCCTTTGTCGAAGACCTTCTCTACCTAGTTTGTAGGGGTACTGACTGCGCTGTGCTGTGCCGCCGAGGAGATGGAACAAAAACGATTGGAGCATGCCGATTTCGGTTCTTGTTTTGATCTTTCTACTCGACCGGGCTGATTCCTGATTCTGGTCTCGCGCGTGGTTTTTCATTGTCCTGATACTGCTGCCCCATTCGCACCACTTTGTCTGCCAAGTTGGGTGGAAAATCGGTGTTAGGGAAGGAGATAAATCAGCAGGACCGTTTGAACGTGGTGTTATCGTACCGACTCCCGTCCAGGGTGAAGCGGTGGGTCGTGCGACGTGAGCAGTTTTTTTGTAACGATTGCGGATGGTTTGGAGGGACAAAAGTAAATCTGGGTGATTTCGGGCTTGATATGGATGTTTGGGTAAGATTGTTTATTCCGTGTGAGTCACAATCGCCGAAAGAGGGAAAAGGCATGGAACGTTCGGCTGTCTCAAACAAGTGTTTTGAGTAAAAACTGATAAAACATGTGCCAATGTTGGACTCTTCGTATTCGATTCGATTACAAGCGAAAGAGAAAATTTAGTTTTATTCTATTGGACGCTCCAGTTTGTTGGTACTCTTATAAAGTCAATGTACGGGTCATTCTAGTTTGTCCACTACACTCAATGAAATTGGGACAATGCCACATATGAACTGAAGAACTAATATAATACTTAACAGGAGGTCACGAATCTGCGCTCATCAGATCACCAAAAGCCAACAAATCTTTTCAACGATTTGACCACGATTGAAAAGAAACAAGGGTGATTGCTACAATATGTATCGGCCTTAAAACTGCTTTTGTCGGCGATTGTTATCAATTGGGTCATTATAAGAAGAATAATATGCTTCTTTTATCACCCAAATCGATCGTCATTGTTTGACAATATCATCGGCACATGGATTTGCGTTTTTGACAGTTAACTCAGCTAGAGGATACGGGTCAAGGTGATGTCCTATTGCTGAAATTTCATAAAATAATTTTGATTAATCACACACACAAAAAAGTGAAAAAAGTTCGACTTCATATCTTTAACGTCAGCTACATCAGAAAACGTAAGCACAAAAGATCTTACGTGGTTGCTACACCGTTATTGACGAGAGCCCATTAAGATTGCGAAATATTCATTGGAACAACTTGTTTGGGGATAACATGATGAGCTACATTGTGCAATCTATATTGATGCCTGCATGCTGATCAATACCGAAGCCGGCCACGTCCGAATGCAGATCTTCTGGGAAAGGAAGGAATGTTAGTCCGATACATGTCGCTGCTAGAGACCGAGGAGTCCTCGGCATTTACACATGTATCACGGGAAGGGGAAAGTTGTTAGTGAGTGTGCCAATCACGTTATCATGTAATAATTGCTCTGGGTAGTCGGCTGCCGAGAATTTGGGATATTTATCATTTGTCGTATTAATACGATTGGCCAAATAAGAAACTTGAACACCGGATTGTCGACTATGAGGAGTTTCTATTGTGTCGGTGCTAATTTTACGCGGCGATAATTCAAATAAAATGCGGAATCTTATACAAGTACCGTGCGCGTTTTAATTTTTTATTGTATCAGATACCATTATTGTAGATAGTTGGAATTGCACATGTATTACGGTTTCGTAGTAAGAGGGGCTTTTTAACATTGAACTGCAAAAATAATTTAAAAATAGGAATGGAAACCGAATTTTCGGCCGAACTTTCACACGATTTTTAAACGTGTGTGCGTTGGGTTAGTAATTCTCATATCAAAAATGCTTTTAGCGGTTTGTAGATGCCTAGGCACGCACGTTTCATATTTTGGATATACGAGATGCGTTTTTATCACTAAGGATGGCGTCGGTGGTTGAGTGATAAGCGTGACCGCTACCCATCCCAGCTGGTCTGGGTTCAATCCCAGCCGAGGTCGTTGAGATTTTTCTAAAGTAAAAAATCTGTGGTTACGCCTTCCTTCGGAAGGGAAAGATAGCCGTTGGTCCCCGGTCCATGAGTTGACGGGTCGAGATCTTAGTTACTAACAAACATCCTCCTCCCGTGATACTTGTGGAGTGCGCAGTAGCATATACGGTCTCTAGCAAAAGCAAGTATCGGACTAACATTCCTTCTCTTTCCTTCCGCGATCTGCGTTCGGGCCTGGCTGGCGCCGGTACTGATCAGTAAACACTTTAGAATTACCAAGAGTTGCACATTGATAGATGTTCCGCTACTCCCAATCATAATTACCTACTGATTCCCTGTCCGACTTCAGCTAGTCCAGATCGATAATGGAGTAGCAGCCCAGGGGTGGTCGCAAAAAGCTCAAGCCGAAGCTATACATGATGAGTTTTTATCACTAAGACTTCTGATAATATGCTTCTGTAGTTATTTCTAAAGCACGGGCGGACTAAACCGGTTTTGTGCTTAGTTAAAGCCTCCTGGAGGTTTTGATGGGTGAAGAGATTGAGTTATGTTAGAACAGTGACCAATAGAACGCGCTGAATGGTTTTCATTTTTATCACAGGTTTGCATTTCATACCGATCGAATTCCTTAGGGCATATTCAGCAGCGGCAGCGTGGGATTTAATAAAGAAGTTTTTCAAGTGGAATTGGAACGCAAACAATGACCTCCCCATCAGAGCATTTTGTTTTATAATTTCTGTTTATTGCTTTATTTTAAACACATTTAGAATTGTGTTTTATATATAGAATATTCAGCACACTACATTTAGATTCGATCGACTGGGGAAAATAAGTCCGAGTTGAGTAATGACCGAAGGACCAAATTTGAAAAAGTTGGAAAAAAATCATCCTAATCAACTTACTTGGAGTTTCCGATGACAATTTACGGACCAAGTTAGAAATACTTAAGTGTATTCTACTTCATTTCGGTTATGTCTCTGACTTTACCGACTTATCTTTTTACCCCGTAACAGGCTGCCCGGGTACTGAAATGCACAAAACTTTTTCAGCTAATTCAGACCTTTTTGGACGTTTTGGTTTCCGGAATTCATATACTTCCGGCAGGTTCCTCTTCTAGGTCGATGGGTTTGACGGCATTGCAAACACCATCAATCATATTTTTTTCGTAGGACACCTCTGACGGGCAATTGCTTTAGGATGGTTATTGCAGTATGACTCGATAGTTTTTCATACTTTGCACCAACAATAACTAACGATCAACTACTAAGGTTCGGATTAGGGTGTCGGTCGTCTTTGGAAACGGGGAGCATTTTTCTTAGCTGCCTTTGCACAGCCTTCATGAGGGTCAATAAATGTGTTCGGGACATTGCTAGAGTTCTACTGTGTAAAACAACTAGTCAAGTGTGACTAACTCGAAACGCAATCCATAACTTCTTTGAAAAACTAGTTTTGAGTAAAGCTTCTTGAGCTGCTAAATGTTTAACTTCCCATACTCCCCCTCCCAGGCCCAAAAATATCCAAACAGTTCACACGACACATGTGAACGCCTAGAGCAACTGGCTTGTTCCGAGTGATGTCTCGGGAAGTAAATGTAGAAGCTCTGGTTTACTGATGAGAAAGTGAAAATGAACTCTTGTCTTTTGGCTATGGAATTAAACGCCTAATATTATACAGTAGTAATTTCCAAAATGGAAAGTTTACAAAATTTAGGAAAATTCACAAAAAATTGCTAAATTTACTAAATTTGGCAAATTTACAAAAATCTATGATAATTTACAAAAACTTAAATTTACGAGTTTACAAAATTTACAAAAATTTTCAAAATTTACGAAAGTTTACAAAATTTAGAAACAATTTCGAAAATTTACAAAATTTGCTGAAATTTTCAAAATTTACAAAAACTGAAAGCTGTACGAAAATTTTCAAAAATTAGGAAAATTTACAACATTTACGATAATTTACGAAATTTTACAAAATTACAAAAAAGTGCTAAATATACCGAATTGACACAATTTACAAAAATCTACGAAAATTTACAAAAACTTACAAAATCTACAAAATTTACGAGAGTTTACAAAATTTAGAAACATTTTCGAAAATTTACAAAAATAGCTGCAATTTTTAAAATTTACACAAATGAAAGCTGTACGAAAATTTTCAAAAATTAGGAAGATTTCCAACATTTTCGAAAATTTATGAAACTTTACAAAATTTACAAAAAAATGAAAAATTTACCAAAATATACAAATAATTATGAAAAGTTACGAAAATTCATGAAAATTTACAAAATTTGCTAATGATTTACAAAATTTATCAAATTTACAAAATTATTATTTTTCATTTATAAACATTTATAAACATTTGCAAAGTTCGCGAAAATTTACAAAAAATTATTAAAATTTACAAAATTAACCGAATTCACACAATTTATAAAAATCTACGAAAATTTACAAAAACTTACAAAATCTACAAAATTTACGAGTTTACAAAAATTTGCGAAAATTTACAAAATTTACGAAAGTTTACAAAATTTAGAAACATTTTCAAATTTTACAAAAATGAAAGCTGTACGAAAATTTTCAAAAATAGGAAGATTTACAACATGTTCGAAAATTTACGAAATTTTACAAAATTTACAACAAAAAAAATGAAAATTTACCAAAATATACAAATATTTATGAAAAGTTACGAAAATTTACAAAATTCATAAAAATTTATCAAATTTACAAAATTATTATTTTTCATTTATAAACATTTGCAAAGTTTGCGAAAATTTACTATAAAACACTAAATTTACGAAAATTTACAAATTAAACGAAAAGTTACAAAGTTTACAAGAATTACAATACAAAATTTACAACATTTGTCAATGTTACAACAATTCATAAAATTTATAAAATTTGCGAAATTTACAGAATTGAAAAAACTTACACAACTATTACAATTTACAAAATTTAGGAAAATTTACAATTCTTTTTGAAAATTTACAAATTTTATGAAAAAACAAAATTTGTAAAATTTGCAAAATTTACCATTTACCAATTTATTATTTGCCATTTATGAATTTTTTAATGAACATTTAAAAAATTTGCAAAATTTACCAAAAATTACTAAACGTACTAAAATGTACAAATTTAACGAAAATTTATAAACTTTATAAGAATTTACAAATTTTACAACATTGAGAAATTTACAACAATTTATAAAATTTACAGCACTTACAAAATTAACAAAACTTTCCAAATTCACGAAAATTTTCGAAATGCACGATAAATTACAAAATTTACGAAATTTGCGAAAGTTTACGAATATTAATAAAATCTACGAATATTTACAAAATTTACGAGAGTTAACAAATTTTACAAAAATTTACAAAATTTATAAAATTCACAACATTTACAATAGTTTACAAAATTTAGGAAGATATACAATACACTAAGGTTTTTACGCGTTCTTTTCCCATCTTTTTTATACGGTTTTCGCAATTAACACAATTTTTCGCATAAATACTTCTTTTAAAGGTAAAAGTCAAAATATTTCTCAACAAGTTTTTTTTTGCATGGAACACGGTTTCTGTTTTTATTCCAAGACCTTTTGAATGCAAAGAATTTAGAAGATTTTTGGAAAAGGCAGATCTTGAAGATTCCTTCGGGCCCTTAAACAACCTGATTGCTTTTGGAACGGTATTAACGAGTAGACACCAAATGTCCATGTCTGAGGCCATTTTGAAAACCATGATGGCGGCTTCTGGTTCAGTGGAATTCTCTAAAACCTAATCAATATGTATGTTTTTGGAACGGGATTGATGAGTGGACGTCAGATATCGATGTTCAGGGTAATTTTAAAAATCAAAATGGCGACTTCTGCTTCAGTGGAACTCTCATAACCCCATGGCTATTTTTCGAACGGGATTGATTAATGGACGTAACCGTTTAACCCTCCGAAACTCGCACAAACTGAAGACGCGCCCACTGAACGAGCAGCCGCTGGTGCGCTAAGACGATTTCGCTAGATTTTCAGTGCACTAGCGCGACTTCCGGTTCAATGGAATTCTCTAAAACCCAATCAGGATATTTTTTGAACGGGATTGATGAGTAGACGTCTGATATCGATGTTTAAGGTCATTTTAAAAATTAAGATGCCGACTTCCGGTGCAATGAAATTCTCTATAACTCAATCAAGATGGGTATTTTTGGAACGAGACTGGCAAGTAGTTGTCAAATATCGATGTCTAAGGCCATTTCGAAAACCAAGATGACCACTTTGGTTTAGTAAAATTTTCAATTACCAAAATAATGTGAGAATTTTTGGAATAGCGTTGATGAATGGATACCGGATTTCAATTCCGGAAGTCATGTTTTAATCCAAGATGGTTTAGTGGATCTCATCCATCTTAATAGTAGAGAGAAGACCCGACTTTATTATTTCCCTCTGATTTTGTCACTTTGATTCTAATAATTCAATTTTTTTGGTCTTTTGGCTTAAGTGCCAATACCTTATTTAGGACTGGTGGTATCCAACGGGGAAAAACGATCGGAAATGGTGAGTGAAGCTAAGCAATCATGTGAAAAAAAAATTCCCCACCCAGAGGCGAGACACGAACTCGCAACCTTTGAGACTCCGGCCCAATGCACTAACCCTTATGCTATCCCTGGGTATGGTGACATCCCAGTCTCGCCTCTGGGTGGGGAATTTTTTTTTCACATGATTGCTTAGCTTCACTCACCATTTCCGATCGTTTTTCCCCGTTGGATACCACCAGTCCAATTTGATTCGATTTTGAGCCTCGCATAAAAATCCGCTCTATGAGCTCTAGCAGACGAACCAACTCAAATTCGACTAAATCCATTCATTTTTCTTATCTTATAATTTTAAAATATACAATAATAAATGAATCTTTGATTTACACAAGATATTTATATTGAATAACCAGAACCATCTTCATCAAGTGACATCAGAACTCTGTCAACTGCATGTTTGTCAATGAAGTTCCAAAACACTCCACGTTGTTTGAGATCTACAGAATATGGCATGGATCTCTATCATGCGCTCATTAGGCCCGCTCTGAAAAAAATGCATACTGATTGGGTTGTAGAAAATTCCGTTAGACCGGATGTCGTCATCTTGGTATTCCAAATGGCTTCAGACATCAATATTCGGCGTCTACTCGTCAAGCCCGTTACAAAAATGTCCATATTATTGGGTTTTGGAGTGTTCGTGGGGAGTGGAAGTTGCCATCTTGGTTTTGAAAATGGCCTCAGACATCGATATCTGGCATCTACTCGCCAAGCCCATTCCAAAAATAGTCATACTGATGGGGTTATAGAGAATTCTACTGAACAAGATGTTGCCATCCTGGTTTTCAAAATGGTTTCAGACAACGATTTCTGGCATCTACCTGTCAAGCCCCTTCCAAAAATACCCATATTGATGGGGTTATAGAGAATTCCAGTGAACTGGAAGTCGCCATCTTGGTTTTAAAAATAGGTTCAGACACCGATATCTAGCGTCTACTCGTCAAGCCCGTTCCAAAAATACCCATATCGATTGGGTTTTAGAGAATTCCGCTAAGCCGGAAATCGCCATCTTGATTTTTAAAATGGTCTCAGACATCGATATTTGGCGTCTACTCGTTAATACTGTTTCAAAAACAACCATATTGTTGGAGTGGGGGCCAAAAGAAAACCTCACGATCCGACGGTTCTACTTTTCCACAAATCTTCTAAGGAATTAGAATAAAAGCAGAAACCGTGCTACTTGCATAATCCGTGCAAAAAAAAACTTGTTCGAACATTTGGCAAAAAGTCTTCTGCCTTCAAAAAGGAATTTTATATTTTTGATAAAAATCCGAAATCACCCCTTTTCCTAAAATCGTCTACCCCCGTCTAGCCGACCTTTGTATGGCTCCTATATGGTCCCACATGGTGTCTCGGACCATAAGCATTTGCTCGGGTACCCAAATTAGCACTATTCAGACATAAATATATCCAAACAGATCACACGACACATGTGAACGGCTAAAGTAACTGTCCTGGGAAGAAAATAGTTCTTGTTGTGCACTTAATGCGCAAACTGTAATTTTTTGTGAATTTAATTTGGCTAATATTTGTGAATTTTATAAATTTTAATGAGTTTCGGAAATTTTGTAAATTTTTGAAAATACACAAAAGTTTTTTTACACGGTCTGTACATCTTTGGTGCTAATTTCAGTAATTTTTCACGATGAATTCAAAACACAAAAATCAAACTTAATTTAAGTTGGGTCTTGTGCGCCTAATGCGCTAATTTGTGTAATCCAATTTTTCCTTTTGATAATTAATGTTAAATATCTCACCAAAGGCTAGGTAGAATAATTCATTGGTTTAAACTGGTTGTCGAAGCCAATCTAATATGACACCAGAATTCTGCACTGACACTCCTTAGTGGAGAAAAAATTTGGTAAAAACCAATTTTTCTCCACTAAGAGTATTGCTTAAAACAACATTTTCACATGAAGTGCCTTGCACCTATAACTAAATTCCGTGGGTTTGGCGGTGGACTCCAGATTTTAATTTTTATGCTTAGGGATTTGTAGCTTGGAGACCTTGGATTCTGTTGGTCCCTAGAATCTAATAGCAACACGGCGCGTGCTTCAGTTGGTGGATAGAAGCGAAGGGATACCCTGACGACTGGAAGATTGAATTATTTTTGCTATCTATTCAAATAGATCCAAACCGATGCAGTATCCTATGGTTGATGGTTCATTACATATAATCTAAATTAAATATCATTCAATTTGCACAATGCATTAAAACTTAAGGCAATTAGCCAAAGTCCTCAGATCATACCAAATTAAACCCAAATTTAAAGTAAACATCATTCAATTGCACAATGTATTGAATTTAAAATTTAAGTGAACTATCCAAAGTATTGGGATCATATCAAATCAAATATTCAAAATGTGCCTAGTAATTTAGAAGAACCATCATACACGCGAACCAAACTGTCAAATAAAGTGGCTATGTTCCCAAACATAAGCAACTTAGAATACGTCCCTCCCGTTCTTTTCTTCTACTTCATTTGTCTGTTTTTGTTTTTCTTCTATAAGTTTGCTTTTCCACTACTCATGTAAACCAAAAAAATCAGTCAATTTATACGCTTCTACGTAATGTCTTCATTTTTTTCTTTTAATTCGGCATGTTCTTTTTCCTTTTGACAATATATCCTTATTTAGATTCATTATAACACTCACTAACACAATCAGTTGCATATTCTCTCATATACACTCATAATATCTCATTCAAAACGTACAAACGTCGCTAGCCTTCGCGTTAACACAAACCAGGTCACAAACGCGAATATGCAATTGTAATCATCCACACATACTCGCGATCTCGCCAACAACCCACCGCTCGTGCGATCATGAGTCGGTCACGTTAGGATGTCCCTGCCCTCGTCCTTAACAGCCTAGATTCATGTCTTCAGTTGGACCTATACAAAATGAGGCTCATATTCATTAGACAACACATTCCATGGAAACGTGACAGGGAACTCTAGTGTTACGGGGGAATTATCTTCTAGTACCTGAGCCGTACACTAAAAACTAAGCAAAAAAACTCACGGTCCGCGCGATCATTCAAGAACACACGCGAATATGCATATGGCCACACAGTTACAAAAGCGAATTTATACACGCGAAATCACGTACGTTCTGGCATACACGACAAACACGTGAACATACAAGCGCTTGAGCTTTTCGCGATCTTCCACGCACATCTACGGTTGCGGTCTCACAAACTTGATAAAACCATGGGATAAAATGAACTTTTTAACACTTATAAATTGGCATCACATAATCACAAAATACATACATTAGCTATCAAACCTTATGGAGAAACATATTGTATTTATTTCTGAACAGCCAACAGTAGTGCTGTTCAATGCATCTTTTCTTCACATTCTGCAGCGCAATTATTCGTCAAGTATACATCAATCCATTAACCCTACCCCAACCCACACCCTGTTCCTCTTCCATGGCGTTTTGGTGGTCCGCTATTCTGCAATTACCCCTCCTATCATCGGCCTTGAACTGACTTGCGCTCTCATTGCCCCACCAAACGCTGCAAAATGAAAATGAAGTGCCTTACACCTGTAACTAAATTAGTTTATGCGTTTCAACTTAGTCTCATTAGAATCCGACACCAACTTAGTGCCAGAACTAATCTAGCATCGTCAATCCGGCGCTAGCCTAGTCCTGTCACTAAGTTAGTGTCGGATTTGATGAGACAAAGTAAAAACGCTAATTCCATATAAATTAAGAAGCTATGGTTTAGTTAATTAGATTGACACTAACCCAAAATTGAAAGTACTAATTGGGTTCGCAACTCAACGACTGCTTACTTTCAACGTTCCGCAAGAGAAGAAGTTCTTAAACTCGAGCATTGACTTGTTTAAAAATTCACGTAAATTTGATGTTTTCGGGTTATCAGTTATGATGGCTGAGCTATTTTTTGTGTTTCCCTCTTCAGTAGCCAAAAGTTCATTGGGCCGCTAAGTTGGTGCTAATTACTGATGAGATAAATTCCAAAGATCCATCTTTATCATAAAATTAATTACGCTCGAAATTCGATCTCATTTTGCAAAAAAAAATTAACATTATAGTTAAACATAGTGAAGAAAGGCATCTTAGGGATCATCAATGACGTAGCATTTTTTGAGCGTTTTTTAACACCCCCTCCCCCATCGTAGCATTTCGTCACAAACGTCTAAATGGTTTGACGGTAACCCTACCCCCTCCCCCTTGTCCCCGTAAAAAATTTAAACAAAATAAAAAAAACGATGTTAGTTTGATGAAACGAGTAAGGTTGTCTTGACAGGTCAACCCCTATTCCCTTTAAAAAAAAGCTACGTAGCATGACATGACCCTCTGTCGTCACACATCACCACAAAATACAAAACTGCACCCTCTCCCATATAATACTACGTCATTTATGGATGGCCCCTTACCTCGAAATTGTTTCTCACCCCAATGGGATGTCAGGTCCGTGGAAACATGATAATATTCGAAACATTTCTTAGACATTCGCTTTCGTTGTCAACCATCTTATTATCATAGACCCATTCGGATATACGCATATGCAGCAAGCAACAAAAGAAAGCTCCACATCGAATGGCTAAAAACTACTCTCGTAAAACATCGCGATATTCATCGCAAACCTGCCAGTTTATCGGGCCGCGAAGATCTTACGCGCGACCTTTTGGTGCGATAAAAAAAAATCCAATCCAACGCCGCTCGGTCGAGTTGAAACAGAAACACAGGAAATGAGCGAATGCGCGCAAAAATACCGACGGCTTCATTGGTGGGTGATGCAAGTCGATTGCACCTTGATTGAAATAAATGGTTTCCTTTCCTTTCGTTCGAATTCGTTTCTTATGTTGGCGGGTCAGTCCAAATTCCAGATAAAAATTAGTGCCGGGTTGTTGAAACTCTCTTTCGACTTGGAGATAAAGGTAGTTCGCTAATTGAAATCAACGGAAACTGGACCCTATTATTGCATAATTCTCTCTTACGCGTAATAGTAATTTTTTTGCTCACTTCAGTAAATGAAATTGACAAGTATAGAGGAGATTATGGGCCACTAATCATCAAGTCCCTGCCAAGAAATTATTCGAATTAATTTCCACAATCGGACCCTCACACACCACGGCTCCAATCACTGCAGAAAATCGACGCGAACAGCATATGGAGTCGGGTGTCGCATTACATCGGCCAGATCTGCCGGTCATCAACCAAAGTTCACCAGCAAACGGAGAAGCAGCAAGAAAAATATCCCGCCTTTTGAAGCGAAACGTTTATCCACGGTAGATAAGAGCCTACAACTCCGCCGTTCCTCGGCGGCCACAATCGCTTAACTGCCGGCGAGGAAAAAATCGACTCATAAATCCATTTCTTTATAATCCTGCACCTTCAGAGCCAGTTGCTCTCTGACATTGCCGGCGTCTCGGTTGCTGCCTTCGCCTTCGACCACTTTCCGCTTAGCAGCACCCTCGAAAAACCCAAAAAAAAAATCTCCGATTTTCCATCACAACTCTGTGAACGCGCACAAATGGCACCGTATTTCCGTCGCTCCATGGGCACCGAATACGACGACGACGACAACGATGGACCCACGTCGGACCGCAAAATGTTCGCTTCGCTGATGGTGGAAACTTTTCATCCGATTCTTCCAGGCGAGCGACGTAGCGCGGGGCATACAAACGGCAGCTAAACTATGTACCTACCTACCTACTTCATGGCAAAAATCTGCTGCTGCTGCTAGTATGGTACGGAGAGACGGGTGTGGCAAGACGAGCAAGGCAGCACCAACCGAGTACCATCATCAGGGTAGGGTTGGTGGATTTGAGTTTAGCATTTCAATTTATATTCTCTTTTCGTTTTCCTATCCATTCCTTTTTTGAGGTTTTCCGTTCCGTTGTGTTTTCTGAACAGTTTCGTCCCGCTGCTATGAGAAATGGGTTCTTCTGGCTTGGGATACTCGGTGCAAGATGCGGCCGATGTTTGTGCAAAGTTGAGTTGGTGTGCTGTTGAAATATATAGGAATGTTCTTTCTGATTTTTGCAAGAACTTTTCAATCCGTATTGAAGATATTTGGTTCATATTTAATTTCAGAAATTTCCTCAAGGCTTGGCTTGCTTCCGAAACCGTCGGAAGTGACGACTGTGATCTAACATCACCATGGCCTAAACTTATTTGTTCTGAGAATTATATTACCCATATCGATAGGTATTCACTGAATTTACATGGTTGTTGCCTTAGGTTATGACTGTATTCTGGGCACTAATTTCTTCATGATTAATGCCTTCCAAATGGAGGTTTTCTTTTACTTCGTTTATTTCAGACGGGTTATAGCGATAGTTTCACGGAACCGTCGGTCTTTAAGAAATGTTTATAATATGTAAAATATGTAAATTAAAACAAATATTATTGATTATTCGTCGGATCTCGTGCACGAAAGTTTCTATTGCGTGCGAAGACCTTCTTTCACGGTGGGAAACATTCGTCTGCTCACCTTCTGCGTCATGGGGGTCATTCAATTCTCTCGTCTCTTTCATGTCAAATTCATTCTCGTTAAATCTGACTTGGTATCCGCAAAGAGATCTTCTTCCCTGCTTCTTGTACTTGCGGATGTCCCGTGTAAACCCATCGGTATCGTTATTAACTTCTATCCCGATGTTGCTTTCAGTTGGTTTTGGGGCGCTAGATGCTTCTTTTGCAATAGTCATCATGGCCTGGACAGCCGCTACAAACTTGGAAACCGTTTGTGATTTAGGTATTGGTATTAAAAGCTCTGTTTTGGACTTTATTTTCCGTTAATGAGTTAGCAATCGGTTGTCCGTGGTGCGCTGTATGTTAACCCTTAAATGCGCAATGTTGTTTTTTTGTTTAACCGCATCCTTAACCACAAGAACACCGTTAGGAATACGCGGGAAGAAGTTTCTCCAAGCATCAGGTGTGACGGATTCTACTTCTCCATATTACGACATACCTTACCGTTCAGGCTAGGACCTTGTTGTCTCTTGCTGTATGCAGAAGCCGTCTCCACTCCACTTGGTCCATTGCTGCTTGTCGCCAGCCTCGCAGTCTTCGAAGGGTCCGCTGATCGTCCTCTATCTGGTCGATCCACCGTGCTCGCTGTGCGCCCCGTCTTCTTGTTCCTGTAGGGTCGCCCTCAAGAACCATCCTCACCGGGTCGTCATCCGACATTTATACGACGTGTCCAGCCCACCGCAAACGTCCTATTTTTGCGGTATGCGCGATAAATGGTTCTTCCAGCACCTGATGTAACTCATGGTTCATTCGCCTGCGCCACGTTCAGTCTTCCATCCGCACGCCACCATAGATGGTACGAAACACCTTTCGTTCGAAAACTCCAAGGGCGCGTTGGTCCTCCACGAGCATAGTCCAGGTCTCGTGGCCGTAGAGGACCACCGGTCTAATCAGCGTCTTATAGATAATCAACTTCGTACAGCGGCGAATTTTGTTCGACCGGAGTGTCCTCCGAAATCCAAAGTAGGCCCGATTTCCCGCCAAGATCCGTCTCTGAATTTCTCTGCTGGTATTATTGTCGGCGGTTACCAGTGAGCCCAAATACACGAATTCGTCGACCATCTCGATTTCGTCACCGCCAATCCTCCAAAACTCGGGATGGGAGGTTCACATGGTCGTCTCTAGAACCTCTTCCTGTCATGTATTTTGTCTTCGAAACGATGATAGCAAGTCCAACCCTGCTGGTTTCAGCTTTCAGTTTGATGTACGTTTCCGACATCGCCTCAAAGTTCCGTGCCATTATGTCAATTTCGTCGCCAAGAAGCCAAGAAGCTGGACGGACTTCCTGAAGATCGTGCCACTCGTGTCTATCCCCGCTCTCCTTATTACACCTTCTAACACAATGTACGATAGACCATCACCTTGCCGTAACCCTCGTCGAGATTCAAAGGGACTCGAGAGTGTCGCTGATACTCGAACAACGCACATCACCCGATCCATTGTCGCTTTGACTAATCGTGTTAGCCTATCCGGAAAACCGAACTCGTGCATTATCTGCCATAGCTTATCTCGATCGATTGTGTCATACGCCGATTTTAAACCGATGAACAAATGGCACGCTGTACTCGCGGCACTTCTACAGAACCTGCCGAATCGCGAATATTTGGTCCGTGGTGGCGCGGGAACTTATGAATCCCGCTTGGTAGTGCCCATCGAACTCCCTTTATAAATGGTGACAATCGGCGGCAAAGAATTTGGGAGAGGATCTTGTAGGCGGCGCTAAGTAGTGTGATCGCGCGATAGTTGCAGCAATCCAACGTGTCACCCTTTTTATTGATTGGGCAAACGACATCCTCCATCCACTCCTCCGGAAGAATCTCCTACTCCCAAATACCCAGAGCAGCGCTCTAGCCAGTGTTTCACCAGCGTATTTTAATAGCTCGCTGGGTAGTTGATCTACACCGGCAGCTTTGTTGTTTTTCAGCCGACCGATCGACTCCTTGACTTCTTGGAGATCAGGGGTCGGCAGGCTATCGTCTTCTGCGCGTACTCCAAGATCCGTTGTCATACCGCCTTCGTCCTCTGCTGCTTCACCGTTGAGGTGCTCGTCATAGTACTGCTTCCACCTCTCAATTACCTCACACTCGTTCGTAAGAAGGTTGCCGTCTAAGTCCCTGCGCATATCGTCTTGCGGAACGTAGCCTTTGCGCGAACTGTTCAGCTTCTCGTAGAACTTGTGTCGTTTACGCGGTACAGTTGTTCCATCGCTTCGCGATCTCGTTCCTGCTAGAGAAGCACCAGTCATGATCAGCACAAGTTTTTCATGTTTCTAGACTCAAACAGGTAAAAGCAAAAATAAGATTTTAGCCCAATACTACCCACGATCGCATAGTTGTCCTGTTTCCTGCGGGATTTCCTATCTTTATGGGACTGATATGCGATCATAGGCAGTGTATATAAACTAGAAAAAAATTGTGCACGAAAGGGTTAACGATACCTTATGTTTGGAACCTACTACAATTAGAAACGTTTTACAGGCTAAATATTGGGGCACAGCACACCACCTTGAGGACATCCGCGGACACTCAGTTTCCTTATCTCCACTTATCTCAACGATAAGCACAGATATCAATTCCTAAGCATTGCATGTATCCAGTTCGTAATATATAATGGTACTCCATGAGCCCGTGCTGCTTTCAAAATGGATTCGAAAGACACGTAGTCAAAAGCATCTTCAATTGCAAAAAAAACTCCTAAGCTTGCCTTTGCAAAAAAAAAAATCAGTGATGTAGACAACATTGTTTAACAGGGTGGTGGTAGGCTTTACCCACTGATATGTATGTGGCATCGCATGCAGCGGCTGCTGATCCAAGCTAACATCCCCCATGTAATGGTCGATTGAACGTTCCGCTGATTTGAGATGGAGGGAGGTCAGACTGATCGGTCTAAAGCTCCAAGGCAAGGCTCCTCGCGGTCCCCTTTGGGAATGAATTTATTTAGGAAAATATTTCCCGCTACGCTAGAGGAATGTATTGTGTTGCAAGACCACAATTAAAACCTTTCCCAAAATATACTTGAGGCGCCCATATCCTCTGTGAATTAGAACTGAAATGATTCCATTTTATCCAGGAAACTTACTTTCAATCGCCTATTTGATCGATTCGTTTGTCACAATTCTACGAGCAAATGCACAAGAATCAGAATTCTATCCACCAGCTCATCCAAGTCACTTGAAGATCCAATCGTCGGAGAATACCCATGAAACTTAGTCGTCAACCCTCTTCGTAGATGTTCCCTTTCGTAGATTTGGGACTACCATATTTTACGATTTCTAGCGAGACGTTTAAATGATCACAGACTATGTACTCATGATCAGTTTATTTATTTATTTATTTATAATTAATTAATATCAACAGACACAGTGTGGTCCTAATGATAATTTCTTAATCTATTTAAAAAGTCAAATTGTAATCTGCTACGTGGAATGTGAAGATCGAACTCGGATGAAACTCTGTTGAAGGTCCGCTGCAAACCGATGATGGCACCGTTTACTCCATAGTTAGTCCGGCGAAGAGGTAATCGGAGGAATAAATTATTGCGAAGGGCGCGAGGGCGTTCATGTTTATCGCACTGAGAAGCTCGGGGCAGTCAATTTGATCTTGCAAAATATCCGAAATCGTCATAGCACGGAATAGATCCCGTCGCACTTGCAATGTATCGAGTCCAATAAGCAAACCCCGGCTTTCATAACTCGGCAGCTGGTGAGGGTTGCTCCAAGGCAATCGACGAAGGGCAAACCGAACAAATCTGCGCTGTACTGCCTCAATTCGATGGACACCGTTGGGATAATGAGGGTTCCACACAACTGAACAATATTCCAGAGTTGATCGAACGAGTGAGCAGTAGAGAGATTTCAAGCAGTAAATATCTGAAAAGGGCTTAGATATTCTCATTATGAACCCCAAACAGCGTGATGCCTTTGCGACAATATAGCTGATATGCTGTTTAAACGTCAGTTGTTCATCGAGAAAAACTCCGAGATCTTTGACGCAATTCGCTCTGTCAATTGTGGATTCAGCTAGACAGTAATCGAATCGAATTGGCGTTTTTTTCCTCGAGAACGTAATGACCGTACATTTCTTGGGGTTTAGGGTCATTCGGTTGATCTCGCACCATTCCGCAAAGGTTTCCAGTTGGCGTTGAAGGAAAGCTGCATCATCAGTATTCCGGATTCTATGGTATAACTTGAGGTCGTAGGCGAAAGACAACCGTGGTCCTTCTAAACAAAAGTTAACGTCGTTGAAATACAGAAGAAAAAATAATGGACCGAGATGGCTGCCTTGCGGAATACCAGATGAAGCAAAGAACTCTTCGGATACACAATCACCTATCTTGACTGCTAGACGACGATCACTGAGATACGATTGCATCCAGCGGAGAATATTAGTACCAAAGCCGAGTCTATCCAATTTTGCCACTGCAAATGGCGTGATTTATCTTGTCAAAAGCAGCTGAAAGGTCCGTGTAGATAACGTCAGTTTGAAGGCCGTCCGACATAGCATCTGTAACATATGTTGTGAACGACAGAAGATTCGTAAATGTTGAACGTTTCGGCATAAATCCATGCTGAGTCTCGGAGATATACTGTTTGCAGTGGCTGGAGATGGGTTCCAACACAGCCATTTCAAACAGCTTAGGAACTGCGCTTAGCGTTGTAATACCACGGTAGTTGTCAACTACCATTTTATCACCTTTTTTGTGAACTGGAAACATGAAGGAGGATTTCCAGAGTTCGGGAAATACTCCGGTTGTTAGCGACAATTGAAACAGATGACAAAGAGGTTCAATTAGACCGGCAGAGCATTTTTTTTAGAATAATAGTTGGTATACCATCTGGGCCTGCCGAGCTTGAAGCCTTCATTTTCCTAACCGTCAGTTGTACCATATTATTGTCGATATTGATAGAGTTCAAAGACTGGTATGATTGAGGTACATTGAGAGCCGCGCGTGAAGCCTGGGTCGGTGTCAGCTTCTCGTTGGAGAAAACACTCGCGAACTTTTCAGAGAATAGTTGGCAGATCTCCTGTAAACTAGAGCTCATACGTCCTCCGTAGCTCATCGTTGAAGGCAACCCGGATTCCTTTCTTTGCTCGTTTACATGCTTCCAGAATGTTTTAGGTTCGGACTTCAACTTACGTTGCACGTTTCGCAAGTAATCGGCATGGCAACGCTTCGATGTCTTTTTATAGACTTGGTTAACATGAACGTAGTGTTGTCGCAGCACGTAGCCCCCAAACTTGGAGTACTTCTTCAGAGCGGCTCTTTTAGTCGCTTTTAACTGTCTCAGCTCGGCAGTGTGCCACGCTGGGTGCTTAGATTGAAGGCCACTTCTTTTGGGTACATAGCGATCGATAGCATAGCTCATAACATTGGAGAAGGTCTGCACTGCAACGTTGACATCATCATTGTCGAGAATTTCAGTCCAGTGGATATTCGACAGGAAGTCAATAATGCTATTATAGTTGGCTTTTCTAAAATTATAGCTGACGGTGTCAGAAGCATTGCAGTCATGCTTCACTCGAATCGCTTCAAGCAATATATGCAGGGGAGGGTGGTGTCTAACAGTCTTTACCAGGGGGAACGCTGCTGCGGTAACTTTTGGCGCGTAGTCAGATTTGCTCGAAAAACAGAGATCAAGGATTCTGTTGTTCTCGTTCACCACATTATTCGTTTGGCGCAGCAGATTTATACTGTAGCAGTCAAGACAACTGGTGATACCAGCATGAAAAGATGACAGTTCGGGATCAGCGAACATAAATCCGTCAGAAGCAGAGCGCCATTTTAATCCGGAGAAATTGAAATCACCAACAATCAGGATCTCATCAACCGGGCATGCTTGAGCGGAAATCCGTTCCAGTGACTCAGTATGTGAATCAATCAATGTCGAATCGCGAGTGCGGTCCGGTGGAAGATAAACCACGCAAAGATAAAGTGCGTAGCCAGCCAGTTTGATTCGCACCCACACCTGCTCGACAGAGACCCCCAAAGTATCGTCAATCAGTTGCGCTTTCAATCGACGATGGATAGCCACAAGTACCCCGCCGCCGGTAGCCTTGAGACTGTTGCGTGAGCTGCGATCAGTTCGGAAAACATCGTAGTTGGCACCAAATGCTTGCACTGACAGAGTGCTATCGCTAAGCCACGTCTCTGTGAGGGCGATTATGTCGAAGTAACGGTTAGGTACTAGCCACTTCGTCAACTCATGCGTAATACCGTCAGAGCAGAAAGTTACATCTAACACCATTTCTCTATCAGTTCGTGCAAATGTTGGGCGATTTTCAACATTAAGTATAAACAGATGTGTACTACTTAAGTATTCCATCAGTTCGGTACCTCTTGAATTAATATTGAAGCAGCCTCAAAGTATCTGTTGGGCATTTGCATCACTGCCGATTATAAGTGGATACCCTTTTCTGCAACAGTGTAACACATCCCTTTTGAAATCTTCAGAAAGTGATTATTTAGGACATATGCCGAACAGCAGACGTGTCATCTCTGTGATGCACGGGGCTCTTCAGATGTAGCTTTTTAATATAGACATTACTGTATTAGAAATACCCTCGGCATGATAGTGTACCTTGACGTGGTCCGGGGGCTTTTCCACCAAAGCAGTATTACAGTGATTATATCACATAAACTTGGGATACGATTATTTTCTTTTAAGTAAAGTTACATTGTGATCCATTTTAGTACTTAACTTGGCGACTTTTTTTATCCATTGCCATGGTCAAATAATATACAATGTGAGTTTAAGGCCCAATTCTCTCTGGAGGCACCCTTCTTTTTTTGCTATATTTTAAATTAGATCCATGCTAACACTCACTAACACAAATTGCTTATTATCTCATATACACTGACAATCTCCTATTCCAAACGTACAAACGTGGCCTTCAAGATAACACAAACCTGGTCAAAACTGCGAACGCCCGCGACCTCGTAATTAAGTAAACCTTTGCACCCCGGTAATTAAGTAAACCTTTGCACCTAAAAATTCACCAACGCGGTCGCAACCAACAACACACCTCTCGCGTAATCATGAATGGTTCACGTCCGCAAGTCTCTACAAGACGTCCACGCGCGATCATTGAATAACACGCGAACATGCGAATGGCCACATGCTTACAAAAATAATGTATCCACGCGAAGTTACATACACACTAGCACACGCGACAAAAACGTCAACATACAAACGCTCGAGTCCTTCGCGATCATCCACATACAACCACACCGACGATCTCGCAAACAGGATTACACGCCGGTAACTAAGTGAACGGTTTAGCACTTATAAATTCAAAAAGGCGGTCTCAAGAGTAAACCACCGCCCGTGTTCGCGCGATCATGAATCGGTTTCATCTGGAAACCCCTATTCTCGGTCCTAGTAGCATAAGTCCAATGCCTTCAGGTGGACCAATCAAAAAGATGATGCTCATATCCACTAAACTACACGTTCAATGGCGACTTAAACATCGAATTCATACACACGAAGTCACATGCGCGCGACAAACATACAAATGCTTGAGCCGTTCGCGATCATCCACGCAGCCTACACCCGCGTTCTCGCAGACATGATAACATCCCGGTGACAATGTGAACGTCTCAGCACTTATAAACATTCAAACGCGGTCTCAAGCGTAAACCTACAGTCCCCTGCACTCGCGCGATCATGAATTGATCACGTCCGGAAGTCTCTATTATCGATTCCAGAAGTCTAGGTCCATGCCTTCAATTGAATCAATTAAAAACAAAGCTCTCATATCCACTGGACAACACGATATTACTGTATTAGAAATAGGTTTCCCGAACCACTGTCATGAAAACTTTTCCTTCCTAATTTGACTGAAGATTAAATAGCGCCACTCTAACCACTGCACATTGCATCTCGAGCATTCCTTGCGCAAGAACTAGAAGAAAATTGTCTATCTTCTCATATCGATCAGACGTGAAACTAAAAATCGCTCCTTCGTTAACAGCGAAGCAAACGAAAAATTCTTACATACACCGCTTAGATACTTAAAGTTCCGCCAATTTAGAATCAGTATGCTTTCAATCGAAAGTGTTTTAGATTTTGTTTGTTTATGATAAAACCTTATTAAAAGAAAATGTTATGTATGGATCATTCCACGCCAGATTTTCAACTCCTTTTTTTATTATTTTCGAAGAAGTTTTCGCGAAATCTAGCCAAAAATAATCGACACGTATCTATTTCCAATATGGTTTTTTTCTTGTCATTTTTTGAAGCAAATAAAATAGAAAAAGTTTCATTCACGTATAACTTAGTGTTATGAAACAAATTAAAATAAAAAAGGTTGTTTTTTCGTACGAGCTCACCGGACAAAACTTTTTCAATATATATTTTTATTCTTCAAACGTGGATCATGGAATACTTAATAAAATAGAATAATGGTGGTTAATATTCGTCAAAGTCAAAGTTGTTGAGAATGCGATTATAAACAACTTTGTTGAAGACATGTATGCTTTGATTTTCATCAAAACATTATGTGATTTCGTTTGAGCAGGGGACGAATATAATTTCCGCCAATGCGATAAACATGTGTTCGTCTTGGTTCGTTATAGCCCAGGAATGGCATAAGGGTACGTGCATTGAGCCAGAAACCAGGAGGTTGCAGGCTAACTAGGAACAGCAATGTTCCAGTGTTCACCTACTGTAACGAGTAATTAGTGAGCCACAGAAGATAATAATGCCCCCACTAAAGGATACTACCACTGCGACTGACCTCCCCGTAAACTCGCATTCGACCAACAATGCGCGAGATGGAACAGTTCATAAAGATGAAAATAAAGCTTATACTTTCGGAAGTGACATATACACATCTCCACCATTTGCGTAATGTGGTACTGATGTCATTCAGAAATTTAACAACATGCCACTATGATCAAGATCCTCGTATATATGGATAGTGATAAAATCGAAGTACTTCTACACGATCTAGCACCGTGCATCAATTCAGGTCACATTGAAAGATTTATATCAAAATACGGTCAAGCCAAACTTTCTTCCTGGCATTCTCCAATGTGTTCGTGTAATGAAAATGCGACTGGCCCAACATATCCCCTCCTATCTGAATTTTGAACGCAAATTAGGAAAAGGTGTTACCAATACTCAAACACTACTATGCGAAAGCATGTGCCGAATTCGCTAAGAAAGACCTGTAACTATTGTAACTAATTTTCAAAAAAATATTCTCTAAACTTATTGAACAATGTAACTTATCTATTGCGACAAGGGTTTCAAACATGTTAAAATAACCGTCGCGCTTTACAGAAAATTTAATTGTTCGAAATAAAGAAACGAGGTAATTCTATGGTCATTGTGAAAATATTCGATTTAATTAAGTATTAGCAAATGGTTCGCAGTACCGACCCATTTTGGCGAGAACCGGTAGTACCGGTAAAGTACCGGTACTCGAATATTTTTTTCAAATAATTCGAGAAACGCTTCAAAGTGAAATTGATTGCTCAAACTGATGTCTCATTGCGGCAGGAGGTATTTTTCGAATGCGGCACCTTTTTTATTTCGGATCTAGGCCATTTTGAATTCAATAATTAGTAAGCGGTACGACTTTCGTCGACTTCAACAGATGGTAAATCTAAGAAACCCTTGTATCAACAGTAAATCGAAGCAAGAATGTAAATACGTGTACGTTGGTCGCATTTCCTATCTATCGGCATTTTCGCTTTGCTGTAAAGTGGTTACGACTTTTATGCATACCAAGGCTCCTGATTTCCTGTACACTATGGAGTTCTGTTGAATTTTTCGATCGCCAAAAATTACGAATCGCTCCTATGAAACAGTTCACCAATTCTAAAATTGTAAGCTACTAAATCGCTGTTCGTTCTTTCATAGATAAAGATTTAAGGGCAAACCAAATACCGACATGACTTAGGCCACAGTCGTATTATGCGCCACCCAGTGAATAATTGGAACCAATCAGAATGTCACTAGTAAAAAAATCAAAACAAATTATTACTCTTATGCTAGATGTGAATACTTTGAAATTTAGTAGAAGTTAGTTGAAGTTTTTATAAATAGTGCAGTAATTTGAACATATCGTTCAGAACAACGAGAGTTAGCAATAGTTGATCTTCTAGAATTATTGGCCCCACCTCATTTCCCCACAAAGGCATAAGCTGAATGATTTATTTAAAAAATAATTAAATATAATTAAAAACCACCTTGATTAGGAAACGGGTCCCGCTAGATTTGTATGGTACCGAAAATACCGGTACTGGCTTTTGTTCAGTAGCGGTATTACGGTACCAATAATGGGTCGCTATTCCCGGGATTTTCATATTTTAGAAGTCAAGTTTCATATTTTAGAAAGTGGGATCTTTCAGAATATTACAACAAACCTTTAAAAAATCTCGGTAGCTGGCTACCGAGAGCGTTTAATACATGATAGAACAATTGGAACTCATACTAACAAGTTTACTTATCCCGAGGTACCTGTGGAGATGGAGATATTTCCTCGATCGATACTTTCCTCGGTAGATCTGCATTCGGACGTGGTCGAAACGGATATCGACCAGAATGCCGGAATCCAAGTAGTTTGCACAATGTGATAAATTATTTTATTCCTATTTGTTTTGTTTCAAATGATCATTTAGCAATTACAAAATAGCAACCACACATATGCTTATTTTGATACACAATTCGTTTATTCAAAATTACAAAAGTTTGCAAGCTTAAAAATGGCTTCAACATTTTAAAATAGATTGAATTAATTTTTTTTATTACAAAACCCTACTTTTCACCCACCGCGCCTCTTCTGATCCACCGAAGCCAGCGCACTGGCGTTCGGTGCTCTCTCCGGGATGCTCCGGGACACCGGGTCCCAATTTTGCACAGCGAACACCGAACACCACAGAGCGGTGCTGCGAGTTTGTTCGACCAACCGGCAGGCAGGCAGAGCACCGACAATGTTTAGTGCCCGTCCGCCCGATGATTCTATACCCCCGTTGCCAGCGCGCAGCAGCGGAGTAAGTGTACCCACAGAAGAAGGGGTACACAAAAACCTCGACACACCACCATCAGAAAAATGTGCTCAAGATAGCAAAAGAAGCGTTCCGTGAGTGAGACAACGACGACGACGACGATGCGAAAGGGGGCAAAAACAGACTCTGCATTACGGCTGAGGTTTTTTGCCTTCTCATCCTCCTTGGGTTCTTAATTCCACCGGGCCTGGGTGGGACCAAGCTTCATCATACTCAACCGGTTGGGGCGGAAGGTGGGGTTGCTTCAGCACCGTCAGTCAGGCCTTTGGAACGACTCGGCTCCCTCTCGCTTGATTGTTCTTCGTTGGCTTTTGGGGTTTTCGGATTCCGGTTGCCGGTCGCTTGGATGCGAGTGAAGCACTTCTCATCAACTGGTACGAGTCGTTGTTGATGTTGTTTTTTTTGTTCTTCTGCCGGTTCAACCGTGCCTTCCCTTCTTTATTTGCCAAGTCAAGTTAAGGAAAATTTAACTCGAGAGAGACAGAGAGAATGGAGGACTTTTTTTCAACATAACCAGAAAATACTGCACACTTTGCTTTTAGCTACACGTACAGGGAACAAAGCTCGGCTCTAGTGGAGGCTGTTCGATGACTGCTATTGCTTGTAGTTGGGGTTCCGTGAGCGAAACCTCGAAAGACATGGTGCCGTGCCGTGCCGAAGTAGGTACCGGGCTTTTGTGGTCGATTCCCATTCACTCAAGAGTCGCTGTTGTTCTCTCAGGCCGGCCTCGATGGAGTTTATTCCTGTTATTAATATTATTTTCTTGTCTTGTCTCATAATAAATGTTGCGTTGCTGTTATTATTTTTTTTTATTTGCCCCTTTTCTGTTCGGTCTCTCTTGCTTCGTTGAGTTATTTTATTCCCCGATGGTTGATTCTTTATCGGCGATTGACTCGCTGTTGGGCTCGAGTTCGGGTGATTTTGCACAGAGGACTGACTGGCTCGCTGATGTTCACTTCGGAGCACATTTCGGTTTATCGTCTTGTTTCCTACCGTCATGAAAGGCATCCGTCAGAGGCAGGCAGAGTTTGAATTGCACCGTGATGAGTGGAGGCATTTTATGCATGCCATCGTGAACTCGGGTTTCCCCGGATCACATTTGACTCGGTTATAGGTTGTGTTCGATTCGATCAATCAACTGTCCGAGCGAGGTGCTACGACTGGTCCGTGGAATGATGCTGCACGATGATTCGTGATCGGAGTAGTGCGCTTAGGAGGGTGCCGGTCTGAGTTACGGGTTGAGGATAATTTCAACTTTTGGTTTCAAGTTTCATCGACTTAATCCCAGGATTATCCTGTAACTAAAGAGCGGAATTATATGCATGAAGTTGAGCGACGGCAACGACCTGGTTTAGTAAGCAACCAGATACTTAATGTAGCTCTAAATTGTGTGACAAATATAGTCATTACTCATTCATCATGCTTTGAATGTAGTCAAATGAAAGTACTATGACGCATTCTTTCGTTGCGTTACAACGATATAAACTCTTCTGTCAAATCTTTGTAACAGATGCAGATAGTAGTCAAAGCTCTACATAAGATTTTAACTACTGTACATCAAGGCACATTTGTAGGTCATGGAATTCCGTTTCGGCTATACTATTTGTGCAAATAACTGGTCACGGATGATGTCCCGCAAGCACAGCAGTTCTGAATGCTGGTGAGCGCATGGCGGAATAGAAATATGGTTCGGTTAACGAGAAAATGCTTTGTACTTTTCAATTCTGAGCCAAATTTTTAGAAAATCAATGCATTTTCTAAAAATGGAACACCAATTTCGTGAATTATTAATCTCCCAATCGTCGTGTATGTCAAAAATAATTCATAATGTTTAGGATCGACAGTAAATTCACAGGAAAAGTTACGACGAAAAGATAGTTTTTAGGGGGCCTCCCATCAACAACGCGCTCTATCTCAAAACCTTGCAGAAATAATTTTTCGTTCTCACTTTCAGGTAGAATAATCACAATTCAGAATACTCAAAAAAGGGAACTACTATTCGTTCAAAACGTTCAAAACTGTATTGAAATTCGTCTGTACTTTGTATTCCCAAATTTTGACCAGGACGAATTTTGCGCCAACTCGGACAAATGTTGGCAGCACCCTCTCAGACTTGAATGAAACTTTCTGTACATGAGAACTTTGTCACAAAAAGCCACTTTGCATACTGTTTTTTTTAAATGATCTAGACCAGTGGTGCAAATTCTCATTTTCAAATGCCAGCTTTCAGCTCAAACCCAACCATGATTCAAATTCAAAGCCTCCCTAAATCATTCACTTTCAAGTTGGCGAGATTTTCATAACCAAACCGTACGTCTTCATTTCAAATTGATGCTTTTTCATTCATCAAACGAAGCTGTCATCTGCTCTGTAGAGGCCAGTTTAGGTTAAATTCTGGTATATTTTGCGTTTTCAAGCTTACATGAACAGTAAGAAGTATGTTCAGAGTAGTTTTGCTTGAAAAACTTAGTCAATATCCCAGAACAGAGATATTCACAGGGTCAATGAAATCGAAAATGAATGGAAAATGATTGAGCAGCTCGGCTGTTTGAATGAATGATGCAAACGAAAAACAGGGAATTGAACATAGTAGGGCATGATTTGAGATTTGTTCTTTATTCAAGTTCAAAACAACCTGGTGAAAATTTGCAGCTCTGATCTAGACTGTCTTTTGAAAAGGGTCAAACTTTTTCTACCTATTTTTTTCAAATGGTATAGCCATAGTCTAAAATTGACAAATCCTGCAAAAAATGCAGCAGGAATGATTTTCACAAAATTATTCAAATTTTTTTAAAAATGTTGATAAAATTCTTCATCGACTCCTACACTGAAAAAAAATCGATTTTAAAAATTTAAAGTCGATGTACAAAAAAACTTTATTTTTGATTTGGATGAAATTATATTCCAAGATAGGTCATTGTGTTCCCTACCTACCGTCAAGTTGGGCACTTTCAAGGAAAAAAAAGTTATTTGAAAAAAAAATTTGTTTTCCTTGTCCAAACAGAATTTTTTTCAGTGTATTTTTATCGAAAACTAAACCAATGAAAGTCACAATCAACTCAGTATCCAATTTTCCAAATGATAGTTGCCTGATACATGCAAAAAGTATCAGTAACGAATTTGGTATGAAGGCTGGAAGACTGGAAGGCTTTAAGACAGGAAAACTGGAAGACTGCGGTTCAGTTGTTCATCTCAAACATAATAAACTTTATGAAACAATTGAAAAACTTTTCTAAAATTTATTTTATGTCTATATATACTAAAATACTAAAATATAACAAAAAACAGCAAAACTGTGTAGAATCCAGTCAAAATATGAATTAAGCGCTGAATGGCATTTTTTACAACATTCCATGGAAAAGGATCCTGTGATGCTATTGGTGGCACTCAAGCGAATGGCAAAAAGTGCCAGTCTTGCTCGCAACTATGGAAATATCATAACAACTCCCCGAGAGTTACAGAGGGTGTTTGGTTCATAATTAAGAAGCTCTCGAGGGATGATTGACTATCATATTTGGAAAAAAAAAACCTTCTACACATACCATCAAATCTCAACCGTTCAATAACTTAGAACTTTTTGTGTTAAAAACATAGTTGTCTTAAAATAACTCTAACTCAAAAAATGTACTTTGTATTTCAAATCTTTTAGATTTATTGGATAGGTGAGAAAATTTCCCATTGAAAAATGTCCTCAAATGTTTCAGCTAATGAGGTTAAGTAACCTTTTCACAGTAATTTATTTAAAATTTGACTATTTTGATCGATTTTTCGTTCATTTTGCGAAAATCTTAATAGTTAACATCACCATTTTAATAATTCGAATTGTTAGTCTTGAATAGTTGCATAATTTGTTTTTTGAACTTGGATATTTTTATCTCATATTCACTACTACTAGCTCTCATTGAAAAAATATGGCACTTATTGTACCTTTTTTTATTTTTATTCGAAAGTATTAAGTGAATTTAGTATTCTTTTAGAAGTTAATTAGTTTAAAGTTAGTGTTATTATTAGCATTTTTGTTATTTTCTTAAAATAGTAAATAATAAAACTCCACAATTATTATGATGCATCTCAGCAAGTTTTACAATTCTTCCTTTGACTCCATTCAATTATCTCTTTTAGTCTCGAAGCAAAATAATTTTTATCTCTTCGTTACATATGCAAAAACAACGATTTCGAACCCACTACATTTGTCATGAGGTCATGTTGTGTTAACTATTAAATTGCAGCGAAATGAAAAGCGATAGGGATGAAGTGTCAAATAACAAGTTGTAGAGAATATTAAGGGGCACCAAATGAACAATAGTGACGATAAATTTAGTTGATTAATAATTAGAATAATTAAAAAACTTAAAAAAAGCGCTAATTTTGAGTTATTTTACTAGTAGAAAGTAATTTAGTACACTTAACTAGAAGATATCTGTACATACATCGAAAGGAAATTTCCTCAAATTTCCAATGAAGCCCTGGTAATAGCGATATAAAGCATATTTTTTAGATTAGATTAGAGAAAGAACTTGCAAGTCGATTATAGGAAAACTTTAGAAGTGAAATTACAAGGAAACGAGAAGAGATAGGAATATTATGTTGAAGAACAAATTATGAATCGTCCTCAAACCCAACTTTTGGATAATAGATATTGCTATAATCATAATTCATTATTTTGAGAAAATTAACAAAAACCTCATCAAAAACACTAACTTTATTTACTTTACAACTAAAAGGAAATTAAAACTAATTAACTGAACACCATTCAATAGAAAATTCTCTCACCTTTCCAATGGATTTAAAGGATTTAAAATACGAGGTATACTTTTCGAGTTAGAGGTATTTTAAGATAAATAAGTTTTTTATACAAAAACTTCAATAACTTTGTAACGGTTGAGATTTGATGGTATGTGTAGAACGGTTTTTTTCTCCAAATATGACAGTAAATCACCCCTCGAGAGATTCTTAATCATGAACCAAACACCCTGTATAACTGGGCAGTTGAACAAACTGTTAAAAATATCACAAAATTAAATTTCTTCTTCATATCCACTGAACAGTACAACAAAATGTCCGAAGAACTCGAAGAACTGTATAATAACGCCAAAACAATATCTGGCACTCAGAAATTCCACAGTTATGTGTCTATCCTGGTGGCAAAGTAGAGGCGAAAAGGTATTCTAATGACCCAAAAATATTTTTCTTGCATAGAAATAATACAAAATAACATGCATGAAGATAGTTTTAAAACAAATGTTATATATAAAAATAAATAAATAATTATGTAAAATTCGGTACATAATGTTATGGTGGTTATTTCTTTCCCTGATCCTTCCTCAGAACTAAATAAGAAAATAAAGAACTAATAATGGAATATTTGTTTAATGACAGAATAAAAATATACTCTTCTCACAAACTGAGTTTTATTGGTTTAGTTTTCGATAAAAGTACACCGAAAAAAAAATTCAGTGTGGACAAGGAAAAGTTTTTTTTTTAAATAACTTTTTCCTTGAAAATGCCCAACTTGAAATGTTGTCGGTAGGTAAGGAACACAATTACCTATCTTGGAACAAAACTTCATCCAAATCAAAAATGGGGTTTTTTGAGTCGATTTTAATTTTTTTTTAAATCGATTTATTCAGTGTATGAGTCGAAAGAGAATGTTTTCAGTGGGGGTGGGCGTAACGTAGTTGGTAAATCAATTGCCTTGTACGCGGCGCACCTGGGTTCAAGTCCCGACCCCGCACATAGGGGTAAGAAATTTGTCATAAGAGATTTTTCTAACCCGATGAGGCGAATGACCTTAAGGTTAAAGCCACTATAATCGAAATAAAAAAAATCAACATTTTTACTCAACAATTCGACTAATTTTGTGAAAATCTTTAATTTTTTTGACTAGTTTTGTGAAAATCAACATTTTTTTTGTAGGATTTGTCATTTTTAGACTAAAGCCATATGAAAAAATTGGTAGAAAAAGTTTGACCCTTTTCAAAAGACAGTTAAAAATTAATTTTTTAACCAAGGGCCGAGTCTCCTTTACCATTCGACTCAGTTCGTCGAGTTTTAAAAATGTCTGTGTATGTGTGTATATGTCAAATATAGTCACTCATTTTGCTGTGTCGATTTTAATAAAATTAGGCTCAAATGAATGGTGTAATATAACCTATTGACATTTACGTGGATCAGAGTTCTGGTTCCGGAGTTGCGGTTTGAAGAGTGTTGTTGCGCATCGAATACTTGTATCAACCGACATCACTTTTATACCTAAATAATGCAAAAAATATTAAAATATATTTTAAATTGTTTGGATTTGTTCACATACATTTAAACTCTCTTTGACTACTTTGGTCACCTACGACGGAATGCTTCGATGATGTTATAAAATCCCTGAACTAAATACACTTCTTTTTCTTCGGCACTGCTGACTCAATTTTTACAATTGAAAGCAATAGTGTCCTTAATGACTGCACTGGGATTTCATTTGGACCGGAGTTACGGTTCCTGTATTACAGGTTTAAATATGCCCTCACATTCGAAATTTCTATATGAATCAGTGGGCACGGTATCATAACGTCAGAAGGGTGGTGCGTCATAACGTTCGGGATATTTTGACGGATCAGGCAGCGTTATAACATCCAAAAACGGATGTGCGTTTTAATGCCCGGGACGGTATGACACACAATAATTTTCGGATCATATGACGCACCCCTTGTGCGTCATAATGTCCCGGACATTATGACGCACATTTGATTTCGGATCTTATGTCGCACTCGATGTCCTGGACACTGTGACGCACTTATTGTGACGCATAAGAACTGCGTTAGTATGTCCCAGGTAATATCGTCCCAAAATAATATGCGTCATAACATTGTGACGCATGAGGGTGCGTCATAAAGCCCAAAAATAAATGTACGTCACCGCAATCAATCTCAAAATGTCTGAAATCCGTACTGCATCATAATATCTGGGATTATAAGATGGACATGATATAATATCTCAATCTCAGGGTGCGTCATTAGATCCCTGACGTTATGACGCACCACCCTTCGGACACTATGACACGGTGCCAAATCTTTACTTCTCAGTCAGACGGACTTCGACAAAACCCCTCCTAGTCCCTGGTCAAGCCACAGAGACCGTCTGGGGTGTGCTCTCAACGGCGTCTTTTGCACAGGGTAGCTCGAGCGTGAGAGACGGAACTCTCAAGGTCGGCTATAGGGACACCAATCAGAACGACAAGAACGTGACTCGATTCAATTCAAAATCTCACTCCCTGTCAGAACACACGCGAATATTTGAATGGCGACATGTTTATAAAATAGAATTTATACAAGTGTCACACGCTAGCACATGCGACAAACACGTTAACATACGAACGCTTAAGCCCTTCGCGATCATCCACGCACACCTACGTCCACGATCGCGCAAACTCGGTAAGACCCCGGTAATAAGGTGAACGTTTTAGTTCTTATAGTGTTACAAACGGTTCACGCTCCGCGCGCACAATCGCGAATAGGGTAAATTGGGGAGAGATGCCGCGCATTTCTAAAAATCGATCCTGCATCAAAGTAAACCTTTCAATAGTCGAAGAAATCATTTTTATCAATTGCGACAAGTTTCTAAAATACTGTGAAATGGTTTTTGTAATGAAAAAAAATTCATCAAATTTTCGCGAACATTTAAAACAAAAATCATTGCGCGAGAGATGCCGTATGTGCGGGTGAGAGGCCGCACCGTAGTCACAAACTGAAAAATGGCGAACAAAGTATTTTTTTGCTCTCGTTGATGTTTTTTGTGATTAGGTGTCCAGCTGAGTCTCTTGAAGTTTGATTATACCTAGAAATCGGCTTTTCTTAAGGGGTACTACCATTTCTAGAAACATTTTCGTATTCAACATTTAAAAAATATTTTTTTCCTTTCGCAGCCTTGTGTAACGGTTAAGTTTGAGTAATTTAATTAAGGGTACTATTTATCTATATGTTTGTGCGAGCGATATATATCTATGTGTTAGTAAGGTTTCTTAGAAGCAGTTTTTGGCTGTTTCTCCGAACAAAGAATTTATATAGCTTAGGTTAGTTCTTAAAAGATTCATTTTGAAAAAAAGCATTATTTCCTTAAAATTTTCGTTTTTATCGCAATATTGACATCATTACAAATCAATGTATTCACGAAAATTAGTGCCTGAAACATTAAAGAATAAACCGAAGTAACTAATACTTAGATACATATCGCCCGTTTTAAATATATAGATAAATAGACTCATAATCCTATATGTCACTGTGTCGTTAGTTTGTGGATATACCTTATTAAGAACCCATACCTAACGCAAATCGACACAGATTTTTCATTAGGGCCTAAGTCGCAATGTACTCAAATGGAGAAAAATCAGTTTCAATATTCGGCGATGCTTTTCTAAATGTAGTTTTTATTGTAGGTATAAATTACTTTATGGTCATGTTTTCCCTGAAGCATCTTTGGTTAAACCTTATGACAATATAACAAAGAATTTAATTCCTATGTGCTTTTAGTGGGTAGAAACTAAAAAAATGCTTACGCCCAATTTGCATTCCAGTCGTGATTTCGCCCTTCAGCAACCACCATTTGCGAAAGGGCTAAACCGTGAACACAATTTTCAGAAGGGCGCGGTAAATGGGCTAAACTGACTTTATCTTGCTGGGTAGGGCTGGGTAAATGGGCGAGCTTGACAGTATACTTTTTAATAGGGCTCAGCAAATGGGCGCCTATAAACCCAATGCAAATGAAAGGGCGCGTGCATCTTTTCTCCGAATTTCATGAAAATATCGAAATATTCGAATGTTTATGTACAATAACTATAGAGTAGACATGATCATAGTAGATATTGCTTATCATTTATATAATAGAACTGCCGTTTAAAGAATAATTATGTGAATAATAACCATACGCCCCGGTTCTGCCTACAAGTGTAAGTTTAGCCTTTATATTTCATATGAGAAGAAGGGCCTAAGTCGAAATCTCGAAGAAAATGCATGTTTCGCCGTTTTGTTTTCTTTAATTATAAATCGAATTAAAAACCATTTTAACTAATTTTCACCTCAATCTTGTAGTATTTTTGTCGCATAATGTCATAATAGCGAAAACGCTGTTTGTTTACATTTGCGATTTAAGCCCTAATGAAAGATCTATGTCGAAATGTTCATTTAACGACATTCCGATGTGAGAAAAATACTTTTAGCTATGGTTCCTTCGCCATCATCTGCGGCATCTCACCCGCAATTTTGATGCGGCATCTATCTCAATTGTAAGGGAGAGATCCCGCACCACGAAATTTTCCTCTGAAATTATGGATGACTGTACTCATTATCAAAATGCCTTCTAAAGGGTCCCAGATATTCAACCGATACATGATTTACCAAAAAAAATCCAACGATTTGAAAAAAAAAACAATTTTAATGCGTTGCTGATAAATTTTCGACGCTTTGTTATGCAACTGGAGGAACATAATCATTAATAAATTTTTCGTGAGATAATAATAAGGATTATTTTACATCTCCAGTGTTGTAATTCTTCGAAAGACAATCTCACAATATCATATTACCGTTTAAAACTGACCCCATATACGAGATATAGAGAGTGCGGCATCTCTCCTGACGCGGCATCTCTCCCGAAATCATCCTATGCGAAAAGACGCACGGTCATAATATAGAATTTATACATGCGAAGTTACATACACGTTGGCACACGCGACATACAAACGCACACGCGATCGAACACGTCAACGCACAAACGCTCGAGCCTTTCGCGATAATACACGCGATCGTAAAGCCCACACCCGCACATATCTGAATCGCACAATGAATATCACATTCAAATTCACGACCCGGCACAATAGACCTTAAGTACTCTTTAAGTGGATGACATTTCCCGTCTTATCTGCAATTGCAGTGAGTGATGGGGAGCCCTGCCGAGAGCCGAGTTCTACAGCTCCAATAGGACAACTCTTAAAAAAAAGCCACGCAGCCCCAAGTTAAATTAGCAGTGCTACGAAAAAAAATTATGATTGTTGCCCGTTCAATTGGCAGTGTCTGAAAATTAAATATAGGGTTGATGCTAAAAAAAATATTTGGCAAGCAATCTGTAACAGCGGAATGACAAGTCCCATTTTAATAATTTCTTGATCATATATTCTTTCAAAAATGGCTCTTGGAAAACGCCTCATAAATTTGATTAAAGTTGTCAAAGATTTAGATAATCCAGAAAATCTCTATTTATATATTTTGAAGAAAATGTATGTTATACACACCAAAAAAATCGGAATTTTATCGTTGACGTAATTGCAAACATGACACAATTCAACAAATCGTAATTTTCGATATGACGGAACATTACCGTGTTCCGTTTAATTTTACATGAAACGTATACTTTACATGCGCAATAACATAAAATTACACTTCCTACCATTCAGAACAAACGCTGTATGCGGAGTAAAATTACATGATTTACGAAACTAAACGTCATGTAAAATTAAAATCAAACGTAAAACTAAGTCATTTTGATGCTCGTATATGTCAGGGTCAGGAGACGTAAATTTACACTATTTTTTCTAGGTGTGTACCGAACCCTCCAAACAAGAAGATATGATCTATAATAAATTGCCTATTAGCAACATTTCCATGTACCGAACCAACCGGTAAACATATATTCCAAAAGTGTAAGATAAACATTAGAATTAAAAATTAATCTTTTCCATACCAACCTACGCTAAGAAAGGTCGTTTTTAACTCCCAACTCCTTTCTACTTCTCACCCGAAGCTTTCTAATCAAAATCTGACACCCTTCGAATAACTCACCAATAATTAGTTGTTCTCTGTTTCTCCATCGAACAACATCGAAACATATGCTATGCCAACGATCACCGGGGAGAGGTGGTGAAACTGATAACCGTAAATAACTCCACACGTGGCTGACGGCAGCAGTTTATTCTCCTCCCATCATATCACAGCACATGGCAACGTCGAGGTTCGTGCAACGAAAAACAGATCGAAAGGAAACGCATCAAACTTGTTTCAATTTCCCAAACCCAAAAAGTGATCAATTGAGTGAGGCTTCTCAACCAGAGCTTTTCTCGGTTCGGTGCGCGAATATTTGTCTGTAGTTTTGTGCTAACTAAGCGAAGGATGATGTTGATGATGATGATGATAATGATGATATCGCAACGGAAGTAAAACGTACCAGCGGAGAGGCAAAGCACCCTCGGTTGAAAGAGAATGACAAATCATTAAGCAATTAAGGATTTAAAGAGGCTACGATTTGACGACGTTGCCTTGGTATTTTAGTGTGCCCAATCGCGATCAGTCGCAAACCGCAAAAATATAAAATACATATAAACAATCACAATCACGTTAATTTCGAGCATGCTGTTTTTATTGACTCGCATTTTGTTTGTTGCTGGAGGGGCAGGGGTTTGATTGGGTCATAAAAAAGCGGAAAAAAATGAGTAGCAATCTAAATTGCATAATAATTGGATCTATTTTTTTTCTCTCGTTACAGCCGAATTGTTCTTCACAACGCCTGGTGTATGTGTATGAGTGTTTTTTTTTCTTCCTCAAAAGAAGCGTGGATGATCGTGGCAAAGAAAGATATAGTTGAGGCAGCGAAGAAAATATTTAATAAATAGCATGCAGCCGTATTAGTGTTTCTTTCGTGTTTCATTACCATTAGTTTTTGGGGTTTATTTGCCACGGGTTCTTCGTCTTCTTTACCGTGCCTTTATTTGTGCTCCGTCAAGTGGAGGTTTTTGTCCGCGCAATCGAGTGGAGTGATTGGGAGAAAAGTAACAGGCGAGTGAAAAAAAAAAGAAATGAGATTAGAGATTAATGCTGTTTAAGGTGAAGTTCTCCGCACCGAAGAAAGAGAGCGGCTTCCTGGCAAATGCGAAATCAAAACGGAAATTGTAAATTGTTGTTGCTAAACAAACCCCTATGCTTTGAACGGAGAAGCTCTTCGCGTGGTATGTGTGCGCGTTCAAAATTAGTGTTGATGACGGTGTAATTATCGCGGGCTCTTTACCGGTGCTCATCGAAGGGGCGCACGGAAACTACGTCGGGGATTTTGTTTATCGTTGTGTATCGACGCGGTGCTCGAAGTAACGCGCGCGTGAATATATTTTTTTCTCTGTTGCTTCTCGTGATCGTGACAAGCAATTTTGAATCCCATTAAACGTAACAGCCGCGAAAAGCGAAGTGTGAGCCAAAATGAGTTAAGGGGCGCGAAGTAAGAGATGGCGCAGCAACAGACTGAGATCAATGAGAGTCTCGCGAAAGCTAACGATATAGGTGCTGATAAACCACAGACAAAGAAAACAAGCAATTTGCAAAATGGTACAGATACTCAACAAGGCGGGAAGAATTCTCAAAGTGGACCAGTAATGGGTGGTGAGAAAGCAAAATCTCTGGCTGGTGCAGCTTCTGGAGGGAATGGCGGAACAGCTGCCGCGTCTTCACCTTCCTCCGGTCCCCCTCACCCTCCCCATCCGGGGTCGGAAAATGCTCCCGGAATGCACCCTTACGAACCTTCCGGACATCACATGCCGCCAAGTAGTAATGCTGGTCCGGCAGACCCGAACAGTAAAGAAGAAATGCATCATCACCCTCAGCATCATCCAATGCATCAGCAACATCCGCAACACCATCAGCACCAGATGTACGGCCAGTCGCCGATGCAGCATCAACAGTATCCCAGGTATCATCACGATCCCAACATGCCACCCGGTGATCCCTACGCTCACTACCGGATGGGAGCCGCACCGGGCGGTAAACCGGGTTCGATGATTCCACCGAACCGACCGCCTCCGCAACGCTACATGCAAGGTCCGGGCGCTCCCGGTAGTCAGCCACCACAGCATCCAGGTAGCCATCCGGGTCAGCAACCGCAGGGACCAACGCCGACGTTAAACTCGCTGCTACAATCGCATCCGCCACCACATCCCCAGCATCGCTATCCGAATAGCTACGATCCAAATCAACCGCAGCAACCGCCACCGGCACCTAGTCCGGGTCAACCGGGGGGTGGCGGGCAACCTGGTCAGCAGCAGCAGCAACAACAGCCGCCACTTGGGCAGCCTCCCCAGTCGTATGGTCATCAGCAGAGCTGGGTGCCGCCTCGGCCGTACAGCCCTCAGATGGGTTCGCAGCCGTATCGACCTCCACCACCGGTAAGTCCAGCGATTTGTTATTTTTTTTTTCTTTGGCAAATTTTTTATCGTTAGATCGAACAATTTTTTTCAAGATGCTGAAAGAGCAATTCCATGCCAAAAAACAGCTACTCTTTTGCTCAATTACGGTATACGGAACATGTTCCTTTCCAATACTAATAGACTCGCATTTTTTATTTCGTGATTTGAGGTTGCCTGTTCAGTCAGGGTGGTACAAAAAACATATGCTAATTAATGGTTTTTATTGAGGTGTTGGTGGTATCATCATGATCTAAAAAAATGGGTGAAAGTTGGTTCAAACAATTGCAATTTACTAAGAATTTCTGAATATTAAAAATTCTCTAAATTTTGTTGAATTTTCCTGATTTTCGTAGGACGTTCATGATATTAGTAGACAGTCCGGAGTACGCGAAATTTCGTTGCAGTTCGTAGGACTTTACTGAAGTTTGATGGAATTCTCGAAAGCTTGTAGAAATTTCCTGAAACTCAATTCGGAAGCTTATTAGGTTGTTTTTATGCTTGCGGAATTTATAAACGATTGTTCTTAAAATCAGAAAGCCTTTTTGAAGATTTTTGAAGTTCGAAGTTAGTTCTATAGAATTTCTCTAAAGTTTCCCTTGTTGTTCTAATTAGTTCCCCTTGATCAGCAGAAATTCTCTAAGATTTATTAGTTACGGAATTTGCGTTTCTACTTCGTTTCATCAGAATCCGACACCAATTTAGTGACAGGACTAAGCTAGCGCCGAATTGACGCTAGCTCCAAAAAAACGGAGACACCATTTGTGTTCCTGAGCAAACTCCCCGTCAAGCGTGATGTCCCGCTGAGATTGTGTCTCCGTTTTTTGAGCTAACGTCAATCCGGCGCTAGCTTAATCATGTCACTAAATTGGTGTCGGATTCTGATGAGACGAATTCGAAACGCAAATTCCATAACTAATATAATAAATGTTTTGCGCTCTTCATGCGCAAAGATGGTTTTAAACAATTTTCCCCTTACTGGATAAAAAATAGTTTTTCCAAAATTGTTCTCCACTAAGGCGAAATATAGCATAGTGTCTCATTTTTTTCGTTTCCTCGGGATTTCGTAGTATACACATGAAGCGTCTAAGACATTCCAGAAATTACTTAGCTATTCTTCAAACCTTTTTGGAAGCTCGAAAATCATGCCTGAACTTGGCAGAAATTACCTGAGTTTGTTTTTAGCCATATTTATTTTCCGTCGGCTCTTGTCCAGACATCAGAGAAGCGACTCCATCGTATGTACCCTGAATATCTGTTAATTCCGTACGGCTTTATTGATTCCATAGGTTCTTTTTTTGAAGTAACAAGGTTGTAACTTTAGAAGGGATTGCCAGCCAGAGACTTATATGCTACAACATAACTCACCGATGATGATTGGGTGCTGTGACTCGTTTTCCTCACCTTTCCTTATTGGGTCGCAAGTGAACTGATCCTGGCAAAAGAAATCACAAACGTTGTTCGCTGGTATATGGTTGTTTATTGTAAAGATCTATTTGGAGAGCATAAAAATGTATGTATTAGGATCCAATCTATTTCTAATTTTAAAGTTCTATGGTTTGATGTTTCTTCTACTTAGCCTAGCCTTGTGTGTGAGTGTGTAAGTGTGTTCTAAGGGTATCCCACGGTGGTCGGGCACTAGCGACTGAGGACTCTGCCTCAGGCCAAGCTTGGCATCGGTTTGTGACCCTCCTCGGCGTCGGTCAGAACCTTAGGTTAACACAACGGTTTTACAGTGTACGTGTGGTGTCAATGCATGTTTGTCCTCCTCTCGCAGTTATAGTTTTAATGTAGCGGATGTATTATAAAAACCGAGTAAACTCCGAATTAGCGCCTAATTCCTCATCATGAGCTGGCGCGCTTTAGAGTCGTATAGTTTTACCATTTGCTGGGCAGCTCAAAACTCCCGCATGTCCAAACGACCGCCAATGATCAGAGCGCGGCTTCGGTCTATTGTCTGAACAGCGTCAGTCGGGGTTTTGCCCCTTAACTCACTTTTCCGTACTATTAACACTTAATCACTCACGACTTTAGTTTTAAATGTTGGATTTTGACTTTTTAAAACTTTCTTTCGGGATGCAGAGTATTCGTAACGGACTCTTGCTGGTTACGGAAGAAATGAGGAAGATTCCTATGTCAGGAATCCTTTTTATTAGTTTTTCTGTTTAGGCCATTTTTAATTTTTAGTATTTTTAACAAAATGGATTATCATCGTACGGAGCTTTTTTTTATATTTTTTTGACATGCATGTATTTTTGTATTATTGCAGCGAGGACTCACACCGTTGTGACCGTTGTAATAGGGTTTTTCCGTCTTTAGATTTGTTTGTGTTGATCTGTTGTACGGTGTACTGAATTTGAACATTTGAGTAAACTATTCCGTTTCTTTTGCCAGAATATATTTTGTGTTGTAAGCAATTGTGACCTAGCCTTAAGTTCGCGTAACGGTCACAAGGTTTCTCTGAAAAGTCTCCAATATCAGTATCTCGGGATCGTCGATCTAGATCATTGGTGACCATGAATAGTTCAACGTTTGGCACTTCCAGACGTTTTAAAAAGAGTTGTCCAAATCCAATTGTAAACATCAACCTATAAATATGGGTATCAAATGGGAGACCTGTCTAGATTATTGGCGGTCATCAATACTGACGGCTCCTTTCAGTAATATCCATATTCGAAATCTAACTGATTTCTTTTAATAATTTGACAGTTATTTATGGTGATCAATCTGAAAAACATGTAATAAATACAACATGTCATGATTCATTATGGCCGAATAGGTTTCAATTGAATGTAGTTCAGTGGATTAATGCCCATAGGAAGAAAGTGCATTGAATTAACCTCGAGCCCTATTCTCACAGTCGCGTCACTTAGTGACTAGAAGGAAACTTTGCTCGAGTCACTTAGTGACGTGACTGTGAGAATAGGGCCCCTCATAAAATAACAGCACGCTCTCAGAATAGTTACATTAGTTTATATCCGGCAAAACTTGTGTCTACTCCAAAAATGGCAGAAGCCGCTTTTGGAATCACGAAGCGATAGGACACAGCCCACAACAATATTCACTATGGATTTAGTTCTACCTATTCCAACGCCGTTGCTGTTGCCGCGTTCGAATAGGTAGAACAAAATCCATATTGAATATTTTTTGTGGCAATGTGGTGTCCAATTCTCTAAAATGTAGTGACAAATAATGAATTGATGTTGATGTGCAAGCCGTTATTGTCCAGGCCATCATTGGTTCGTAATGTTCGGCCGGCGAGTCAGCATACTTTTGCGTTGTTAGCACCGCCCCAATCGCTGACTATGAACAGTGGTTCGCAGAAAATAATCTCCCTGTTTATTGTTTTTTTCAGTTCAAGTTTTAGTGTCGTACCATGGGGAGGTCGTCAGTAAAAACCGTAGCATTTGTCAGATTTTCATTCGACCTTCCTGATATTAGTAGGAATTCCGGAGTACGTTTGTAGTACTTTATTGAAGTTCGAGGAAATTCTCGGAGATTTGTAAAAATTTCCTGAAGCTCAGTGGACAACCTGGAAGCTCATTAGATTCTTTCTGTGCTTGCTAAAGTGTTGCTCTCAAGCTCGGAAAGCTGCGCTTGAAGTTTAAGAAAACTTCGTTGAAGTTTGTGGGACTTATCTAAAGTTTGTACAACTCCTTCCCATGGCAAACGTGGAGATGCAGAGGTATACACGGTCTCCATAACAACGTTTGTTACATTAACATTCCTTTCCTTCCCTAATGACTGTAAGGACGTGGCCGGCGCCGTTATTGACATTTCAAAGAATAGGACTCTCGAAACGTGCACATTGAGGATGGGTAGCTACTCGCAGGCCCCATCCATTGTTTCGCTGTGCAAATTACTTCCCTAAGATTCATTTAAATTCCCTGAAGCTTATGCAACTTCTCGGATTCTTTAAGACCTTAGGCCTTCTTGAAGTTCGAAAATCATTCCTGAAGTTCAATGGCTTGAGCTCTAAAAGTTTTATTTTAAGAATTTTATCTGCAGAAAAAAATGGTTGCATAAAAGAGAAAGCGTTCAAGTGCTGATAACATTGTTTAAAAAACTATTGAAAAAAGAAGAAGCATAGTTAAATAGTTTTTCGGCAACCCATGATCTCGGCAATGGCAATAAGAAAATACCGTCCCCTAGGTTGAAGGGTTTGACGGTATTGTAAACATCATCAATCATATTGCGTGCATCAGTGCTAAAGAGCCTCTAACAGACAATTGCTTTAAGATGGTTATTGCATTACGCCTCGATAATGGTGCATCGAGCAGACCGAAATGGATTAGTGGCCTTTTTTATGTTTTGGCTTTTTTCATACCCTGCACCAGCGCTAACTTACGATCAACCATTAGCATGTGCACGCTGGCGTGGCCGACTGACGGCTCGACTTGGATTGACTTTTGCTGTGGACCATGTTTGCAGACATTGTTTCGCCGTTTAGTGGTGTTGGTGGACGAGGCTCACGGTGGAGGTCATTGTGTGTCGATTTATCGGTCGACTTCATCATCGTGCACAATATAATTAATGTAGGTAAAAGTAGAAACATATTAGTGGTTGTTATGTAATAATTGTAGTTTTTAGTATTAGGATACAATTGTTATGAGGTAGTCGTATGTGTTCGCCTGAGTATTTGTGGCAATTGGGTCAGAGAATTAATGCAGAACTGGCGTATATGATAATAGTGGCTAATATTTCCGGTGTTCAATTTGTGCATTCGATTCTATTCATTCAGGAAGGTCTGATTGAATAAATTAAGGTACGATTCAATTACCAACGTAAATCATCCATTTCCGATCAGTATAGCTTAATGGAATCCAATTGTGGTTGTTTGTAAATAAACGTCATTTGCTGGCCATTTAGACGAGTTAAAGTAGTTTGATTGCATGATACCAAAAATAATAACGGTAAATTTATATACTTCTAATTGATCGCTGCACATTTTTTATTCGGCATACTGTGAATCCTTTTATTACAATATTCTAAGTTAGACTCATACTAACACTCACTAACACAATTTAATGCATATTCTCTCATATACACTCACAATCTATCCCATTACAAACGTACAAACGCCCGCGACCTTCGCAGTAACACAAATCTGGTCACAAACGCGAACATGCAATTGCAATCATCTACACATACTTACGCCCGCGAGCTTGCCAACATTTAAACACCTCGGTAATTAAGTGAACGTTGTAGCATCTATAAATTTACAAACGCGATTTCAAGCATCAACTCATCGCTCGCGCGATCATGATTTGGTCACGTCCAGGAGGCATCTATCCTCGGTTATGGTAGCCTAAACTCATACCTTCACTTGGACCAATAAAAAATGATGCTCATATTCACTAGACACGTTCCATGACTCTAGTGATATGGGGAAACTGACTCTCTTCTAGCATCTGTACCATACACTAAAAATTAAGCATCAGATTCACGGTCCGCGCGTGATCATTCGACAATACACGCGAATATGTGAATGGCTACACGATTATAAAATCGAATTTATGCACGCTAGCGCAAGCAACTAACACGTTAACATACAAATGCTCGAGTCCTTCGCGATCACAGTATTACGCAATTAGTGATAACCCACGCTAACTCAGACAGATATGCACTTCTGGACCCGAACGCTAAAACCATCACATCTCAAACGCATGATGGCCTTGGATCTGCGTTCCTGCGTTGAAGACTCCATAGCTTCGTCCGTTAGGTCAAAGATGTGTGAAACCCTCTAGCCACTACCCTCGACCCTAGGTGCCCATAAAAAAAAATAAAAAATGAGGAAAACTTAAAATGGCCAAATGTTGGCATCCCATTGGAATCTGGATTTATCCCGGGGTCATAGCTCCAAATGCAATTTATTAAGCATTTTTAGAAATTGAAATAATTTTCGGGTTATTTGCGAAAACGGCTTCGAAATCGTTTAAGAGGAAAAACATGTTATGGCCAGTTAAACATCGATTTTGGTTCATAGAAGAGAGCTTGGTAGTTTGAAGGTTAAGCGAAAAACAATTGACTCGTATATTTTGTATAACTAGAATGTTTTGTACAAGTTATGATTTCTAAACTTTCGAAGTTTTTTTTAAATTGAACCTTGTTCTATCACTGATAATTCGAAAAATATTTTAAATTTGTTTTTTAGCTTCTATTGAATATTTGGGATCATGTTGGCAAGATTATGTTAAAATGTTAGAGTGAATCTCAAAATACATGGCGAGATATTACGAATATTACAATAAAGCAAGGTGACTTTATACTTAGCATCCTCTAGTAGGTCTGTTATAATAGAATTATCTCGCAAAGTACTTAGAGATCAATTTTAAAATGTTAACACAATCTTCTCAATACAATACTACATGCTTACTCAACTTTTGTCTAAGATTAAAAATAAATTTGTTTCAACTAATTGCGGAAAGCACAAGCTAAATAAAAAAATGCGCTAAATTTTCCGGTGACCTCATGCGAAAACGTAGTTTTTTCCATGCACAATTATGACAGGCCATACAAATTTTGTCATCAATACACAGCTATGACACGTGTGAGTGCGCTTTTGTTTACATTTATAGTAAAAACTTGCCACATAGTCAACTGATCTTCGTAATATTTGAGAGAATAATACAGAATAGATGGAAGCATCTTCTTTGAATTGTTTATACCATTCATAAGTTTCAAGATATTAAATGTCAAACCTTAAAAATCGTTTTCATAGAAATGTGCAAAATGGTGCTTGTCATAAGATAGCACAACAGCGACGATATGGATATGTTTACGAATTATCAATGATTGAAAAATGTTCAAACTTTAAAAAATCACAACTTGAAGAAAAATATCCTATTTAGCCAAAACAAAAAATACGTGCCGATTATTTTTGCTAAAGAATGTAAGAAAAATGTTCAAAGAAGTTAAAAATTCTTAAGTGGCATAATCCACATCTAAATATGTCCTTCTTTTCAACATGAGCTGTCTTCAAATCAAAATTTATAATCTTCTAAACATTGTTCTTTAGCTGTTATGTTTAACTTTAACATTAAATTAATTTTGCATTTGATTGCAAAATGTTTGCAGTCGTACCCAGGACTATTGTTCTTCGTTCTTATCCTTTTTAGCTACTGAGCTTAGCTTATTATTCTATCACCGTTTGCTTTCTCAGTTCAACACATTTATTAAAATAGTGAGACATGAATGTTCATTTCATTCAAACAAGATTACTTAAAATTATTCTAGCATGTTTTGCTATTCGATTTCTCGTAGAAAATGAAGTTATGCTATTGATAGCCATTTAGGCGCAACAGATCGATTGTAGGCAAAGTAATCAATTCAATCGGTACAAAAACAATAATATTTATTATCAAAAAACTTTTATTAATTCTTTTGTTATGTAGTAGCAGATAAAGATAAATCATAGCCATAACGGCGAAACATAATCTCGGTTCCACGAATTCCCATTACCCGGAGCAATTCAATCTCAACACCAGCAAGTTCGAAACGAATAGAAGGCGAAACCCTAATCAAGTTCAATGTTCCAATTACACTGCCATCGCCGTACAGACAACCCAAGTTCATGATCCACCGGCCACCCGGTCGGGGACTCCCCCGCGCCTTCACACCCTTTGGGGCACATAAACCGACCCAGTCAGTGAAGCGAACCCACCACAAGTGGCGCTACCACTTCACGGAGGTCCCGCACGTTTGATGACGTACACCACACAGTCAGCCGCTTTCCGCCGTTTCAAAACACTCAAATGCTGGCGGCTACAAAAGTAGGGCACTGTCGAGGAATCCGATGCCGCCGTGGACGCGGGACGGGCAGGTCAGGCAGCAGATCCGGCAGCAAATACGCGAACGATATCTAAAATTCGCTTTTATTTATACATTCTCCTTTCACCTTCTTCACTGACCCGGCTTTCTCCCCTTGTGATTGAGCAAAATGCTGTCGCTGTCTGTTACCTACGGGCACGACAACTCTGCCCAATGGAAAGGCAATCACATCGGCAGTAGAAGTGACGACAGCCACCACCGCTTGATGGAGAGAGGCAGCGATGTGTGTCGCGTTTATTAGAGACTGAATTTACAAAACTCGAGAACGCGCAATCGGATAACAAACATCGGGCGCGACGGTTGCGACAAATTTTGTAAATATGATACCGCTTGTACGAAGCGGCATGCTCGGTGGGTGGGTTACCACCGAATTGGTGTAATCTTCTTAGGCGGATTTGTTGATGGATAGGGAAAAAATCCTTAGCGGTGATTACGAAAAGAGTCTCTGGGGATTATTCGGCTACATACACACACACAAACCAATCTGAAAACGGATCATTGATTTTAGATTGATTTTGGTAAAGGAACGCTGACGGGTTGAAGGAACGCCAAAAAGGCCATCAATTAGGCTTCCGATCCTACAAACAGCTGATTCGTTCGTTTTTATTTCTAAAACGAACGTCCTACTCGCCTCCACTCGTTTAATAGCTTGTTTTCCTTCATCCCATCTTGATTTATGCTTTTTAAATGACGTTGTCATCAACAGAATCTCCCGGTTCGGCTGTAATGGACGATGGGTGTGCTGGCACCACCCGAATAGTCACTTCGAGCGCAAAAGAAACGAAAACAGCTACGACAGTCCAGATTGAAACTGTTGATCCCCCCCTGCGAAGCTCTGTCGTCATGTCGTAGCCGAAGGTCATCAGATTATTCCGTGTGGCGAAGATCATGCCTCGAGATTGTCGCATTCGAGAGAGGCTGCTCAATTGGTGTATGTATACTGTTTTCACTGTTCTCAAACGCCAACCGATGCGGGAATGGGATGGATGGGGGCTATCGTAGCGGGCGAGTGTGGATGTTTTTATTTTTATTCGCTATACGGCCCGAAGACTGCGCGGGATTTATTTATAGCCCACCATCCGCGCTTCGATGGTGCGCTGTCCTAACTCTTCGGTGCGCGCGGAATGTCTGTGTGGCTATTTTTAGCGATGGCTAAAAGAAAATTAGGTGGAGGTGGATGCGATGGCAGAATGGCAACAACTCATGCAGTTGCTGCTGGCGCGTTGCTACTGGTTCTACTTCTGATACGGAGGCATTCCACACGAATTCACGCCAATCGATGGGGATCGATCATTTTTAATCACGCAGAAACTGCGCACAGTTGTTTCTTTTTGTCTGATACCTTTTTGTATAATTCGTTCTTCATATTGGATCTCGATTAGTTGTGCGAAATTATCTATTTAAGAATACTACAAATATTAAAGACAAATTATAAATATTACAAAATTGCACGACAAGGCCTTCGTACTACAATGCGTGTTGTAACTTGACTATTTATTTTTACTGACTTCGCAATTGATTCTTAGAGGTACATCCTACTAACTCTTAAGAATCCTTCCTAATTCAAAGTCGAACATGCGATGACTGGAATATGAAATATGTTTGTGCCAATTTTCGCGCATATTGTGTGGAAGCATGGGTAACTAGATCAAATAAGGTGTTGCAAAATTTCACAATCAACGTGGACCAAATCGTAAAAACCAGGACTTAACAAGTTTTAACACACGACCAACAGGTTAACATACAAACGCTTGAACCCTTCGCGATTATCCACGCACCCCTACGCTCGCAATTTCGCAAACATAATAAGCCCCCAGTGATAAAATGAACGTTTCAGCACTTATAAATTTACAAACGCGGTCTTAAACGTTAACCTTAAAGTAATACGGGGGAACTCACTCTCTTCTAGCATCTGATCCGCATACTGAAAATTTAGTGTCATAAGCACGGTCCACACGATCATTCAAGAACACACGTGAATATGTAAATGGCCGTACGGTTATAAATTCCTTGTCTTCAGTTGGACCAATCAGAAAAAATGACGCGCATATCCACTAGAAAACACGTTCCATGGCGACATAACCAGGAGCTATAGTAATATGGTAGAACTGACTGTTATAGAATCTGATTCGTACCGTTCGTGAGTCGCGCGATCATTTAAGAAGAACACACACGAATATGTGCATGGGCAAACGTTTATACAATCGAATTTATATACGCGAAGTTACATACACGCGACATTCAAACGCTTCCGCGACCAAGCACGTCAACATACAAACACTTGAACCCTTTGCGATGATACACAAAGACGAACTTTCAATTGCAATCACCCACGCACGACTACGCCCGAGATTTCGCAAACAAAAACGCCCGGATGATAGTGAATGCTATATCACTTATAATTTGATCAACGCTGTCTCAAGCACGCACAAATAAACGCTCATTCCTACATGGTCGGGACGTCCCTACGGCCCCACATCTGAACTTTACACTCGATACAATCAAGACCCGATTTTGTCTCCCCACGATTTTATCAGCTTTTTGACCCAATTTAGTCAGCCTCATTAAAAATATTTTATGAGCTCTAGCAGACGAACGAAGTTAAATTCGAATAAAACCTCTTTGGAGATTTTTTTTTGTCCTAAAGATACAAAATATGCAAGAATAAAAAAATCCCCTCCCCAAGGTTGAGGGGTTTGACGGTATTGCAAACATCATCAGGTATATTGCGTGCATCGGCGCTAGTCTTCCCATGAACGTCGACAAATTTGCACTCGTGCACAATATTTCGTGCACGCGTTCAACCTTAAACATGCCTTGCCTTTGTGTACAGGTTCGCATCGAACACCGAACCCAAGCGAACGATGTGCACACTTAGGTTTAAACACCGTGTACGTACACCGCGTGCGTACACAAGAAAGGCAACCACAAAACAGAATGAGTCAATGCCAGTGATGATAAGTGAGAGAAAGAGAGAACTAGTATCGTACATGAGGTTCGGTTGTTCAGACGAACATGTGCTCGTGTTTTGGTACGCGTTAGCGCGTTCGAGTTTGCACACGAAAGGGGTATAAGATGAGCACAGAACTAGAGCGAACATGGTGTTCGATGTTCATTTGGGAAGACTGATCAGCGCGAAAGTACAAAGATGGTTATTGCATTATGCCTCGATATTGGTGCATCGAAGAGACCGAGAGGGCTTATGCGCCTTTTTTATGTTCTATGTTTCTTCATACTCTGCACCTGCGCATACAAACTCTCAACCACTGGTCTGTGCGCGGTGATGTGGCCGACTGGCGGGTCGACGTGCAATAACTTTTGCTGTGTGCCGTGTTTGCAAATATTGTTCCACAATTTGATGGAGGTATTCGTGGACGGGGCTCACAGTGGGAGTCATTGTGTGCCCATTTATCGGTCGAATTCGTCATCGTGCATATACTAATTAAATTAATGTAATAATTGAATTAATTTAATAAATACCTAAGTAGAACCCTATTAGTTGTCGCTTTGTAATAATCGTAGTTTTTTGTACTAGTGTACAATTGTTATGTGCTACTCGTATGTCTATCTATGTATGTGTTCGTCTCAGTATTTGTGACAGTTGGGTCAGGGAATGGATGCAGAACTGGCGTATATGATAGAATAGTGACTAATACTTCTGGTGATCAATTTGTGCATTTGGTTCTATTCATTCGGGAAAGTCGGGTTGGATAAATTAGGGTACAATGAATTTACCGACGCACATGAGTCATCCATTCCCGGCCAGCACAGTATGATGAAAGTCTAACAGCATACAATTGTCGTTAATGGTAAATATACAACGTTTGCTGCATTTAGACGAGTTTGATTGCATCTCACATGTGTTTTTATATTCTATTTCGCTAGTCTGTTTCTTTTGTACATCTATTAGTTTGCTTTTCTATTATTGATGTATACCAAAATAGTATTGGTCAATGTATACACTTCTAATCAAGCTCCTTACATCTTTTTTGCTTTATTCGGCATGGTTTGATTCCTTTTATTAGTATATCTCTATTATACGCTATCTATACTCATATAGGTACAAACGCTCGGGGCCTTCGTGATAACACAAACCTGGCCACAAACGCAACCATGCAATTGCAATAATCCACACATACGCCGATACGCGATCATGAAACGGTCACGTCCGGAAGTCTTACCTCGGTCCTAGCAGTCTGGACTAATGTCTTTAGTTGAACCAATCAAAAAAATGACGCTCATATGCACTAAACACGTTCCATGGTGACATGTCTTGGAATTCTAGTGGTATGGAAAACGGACTCTTCTACCATCTATACCATACACTAAAAATTAAGCGTCAGATTCACGATTCGCGCGCGATCAAACAAGAATACACGCTACTTTATTATAAAATCAGCAGAATTGAAATTATACACGCGAAGTCACATATACGTGACAAACACGTTAATATACAAATGCTTGAGCCCTTCGCGACCATACACGGCACCTACTCCCGCGATCTCGTAAATATAATAAAATCCCGGTGATAAAGTGAATGTCTCAGCTACTATAAATTTTCAAACGCGGTCTCAAGCGTGAACCTAAAAATTCCCGCCGTCGCACGATCATGAATCGGTCACTTCCAGATGTTTCTATCCTATCAGCAGACTAGGTCTATGCCTTCAATTGGATCAATTAAAAAAAGAAAGCTCCACCGTACACCACGTTACATGACGACATGACCGAGGACTCTAGTAATATGGGGTAACTTACTCCCTGTTAGAATGTGAATTGTACACCGAAAACTAACTATCAGAATGAAGGTCCGCGTGACCATCCTAAAACGCACGCGTATATAGGAATGGCCACACGGTTACAAAATCCAGTCTTGTACACGCGAAGTCACATGAACGCGAGCACACGTGACAAACACGTTAACATACGAACGCTTAAGCCCTCCGCGATTAACCTACGTTCGCGATCGTGCTAACTTAATAACACCCTGGTACTAAGGAGAACGTTTTAGCACTTACGAAGTTTCAAACGCTGTCTCAAACGCGAACCTACAAACGTCCGTGGTCGCGCGATCTTGAAACGGTCACGTCCGGAAACCATTATCCTCTATCCTAGCAAATTAGGTTCATATGTACATTCAGTAGGACCAATAAAAAATACCGACATGACCGGGAAATCTAGTGATATGATAGATCTCACTTTCTTCTAACATCTGAGCCGCACATCAAAAATCAGTATCAAATTCACAGTTCGCGCGCGACTATCCAAGAACACACGCGAATATGCGAAAGGCACACGTTTTGAAAATAGAATTTATACACGCGAAGTTACATACACGTTAGCACACGCGGCATACAAACGCACACGCGATCGAACACGTTAATGCACAAATGCTCGAGTGCTTCGCGATGATGATACGCCCGCACATACCAGAACCGTACAATGAATATCACATTCAGAATCACGGCCCGCTACAATTGGTCTAAAGCAGTGTTTTAATGGGCGCCATTCGCCTGTCTCGTCTGCAAATTGTAGTATGTGATTCTGACGGGGAGCCCTTCCGAGAACCTAGCTCTATTGCTCCTCTCGAAAAAATAGCTTTTTCTGAGGAACTTGGATTGATCTGCTGTCTTTGACAAAGTTGTAGTCATTAAAAATATCTTTCTTATTTTCACTGAAGCACCTAGCGGTGGAAATGCAAGGGATTTCTCCAGCTAAATTGTCGAAAAATCGCATACAACATTCGAATACGTCAGTCCGGTAGCTAGACTTGTCCGATATGGCTCAAATTTGGAGCAGAGATTCCTAAGGAATTGGGCGTATTAAGCGTTAAAAAAATTGTTTTGGCAGTCTGCGCAACGATATCAAACCAGACAAGCCGACAATATGAGATTGCTAAGCACGAGGTACGCAGAACTCCTAGTTTTATAAAGGCTATAATGTGCTCATTAGACTGGTTCAATTTTTGACTATTAGCTCCACCAGGCTCTACAGATTCCTTTTATGGCCCTTAGTGATTGCGCAAATTTCTGTACTGGTCGGTTCTGTCTAGGAACACTCCAAAAACTTCAAAGCTTATAGGGAAATTAGTATGGAAAAGCAGTTAACATTGAAAATAAATTCCTAAAAAATCACCTTATCAATCAATAAATGAGAAAACTATATATTTCTAAAGGTATTCTTCTACTGAACACATTCGTGGAACATTGTAAGTTTGTGAAAATTCGCTGAGAAAAGTTATTAACCCTCCGGAAGTCGCTCAAATGGCTCACTGCACGAGCAGCCGCAGCTACTCTGAGACGATTTCGCTAGATTTTCAGAGCAGCGTGCACTCAGTGCACTAGAGCGACTTCCGGAAGGTTAACTAAAGAAGCAGCATGACTTCAAAATACAGGTATACCTCGATTTAACATACTAACGATTTAACATACCCTCGATTTAACATATTTCGATTTAACGTAATTTACATACATGCAAAATCTTTGAATTTTTTTTTAATTTCAATGTTACTAAAACGAAGTGTAAAGAATCAATATCAATTTTATTCTATGATCCACTTCCAATTCTTAAATAAACATTCTTATTTTGATACCGCACAACAACATGAATACACGAATTTGTGGCTCAAGTTATTTCCTGAAAATTCCTAAAAATAGATAACCTGAAATATATGGTTGATAGAAGGTGTAGGGCGGTGACGAGATATTGGCGGACGGTGAGTCCCACTAATAGGCATTAGGGCTGTAGCGGTTATTACGAAACTGTTGGAAATTTGTAATGAAGTCATGCCAGTTCCTCGATGATAACGCACCCAACTAGAGCTTGAAAGAACGTAAGCACGATTCCTGCTAAAGATAATATCTTTTCTCAGGCTGTATTGAACAGGTGAATTTTTCAGTGCATGTGGACATTTTTCAAAATAAAATAAAGTCCTCTTGCAAAAAATGCTATAGATGATGATGATGATGGAAGACACAAGTCTTCCTTCAATGTACGGCTCCTGGTAACCTCACGGTGTTTATTTATCAATACCGGTGCCGGTCATTACTTAATGTAAACAAAGGAATCACACAAAAGAAAAGTTAGTCCGACACTGATTGTGATGATATTCTTCCTTTTTTGTTTTAGTGTTAGTGTTAACTAGACACCCAGTTGGTGCTAGTTACTGACGAGGAGAATCCGAAACACTAAAACAAAAAACCGTACTTTATGTAAGGTATGTGCCCTTATGCACAAAAAATTTGGCATCGTCCAAAATTTTCCCATTTGGGAATTTGCATGATATTCTTTATATATTACTGCATATTCTGTATATCTGTATATATTACTCTCAACAACTGCAACGGGTTGAGAATGGTCGTTAGTAGAGATTGGGATTGGAATAAACTATACTAGCATTTGCATACGATTTAAGATGATCGAAGACTCTGGACATGGGGGCCAAATACCATAGGTAGGAGTACCATAGGAGATAGATCCAATAAATAAAAAAGGAGATAGATCCAAAAAATGAAAAGAAGCTTTCCGTCTTTGTCACCTGTTACAACGTGGGAGCAGGAAACCAGTAGATCAATTCTTGGCTTTAAACATCACTTGCTACGCGGCTACTTTGGAGATCGATAATAGTGACATCAACATTCTAGTGAATTCCACCTCCTCATCGTACATAAGGATTAAACTATTTTTTTTAAATATTTTTGTATTGTAATTAAAATGTCCTATTCATTCTGATGAGTTCGACTTTTAAACTGAGGTATTGTATCTGTCGTGCACAAAATGATTTAATCCAACTTTTTTCTTAAGGAGAACTATAGCGCTACAATGGCTCGAATTGGTTTTTTTCTGCACGTAGAACTCCTGTGCTTACAAAACTTCGTGACTAGTTCTCTTTTTGAATTCTGCGATTATCTGACGGACAGGTTGGTCTACCAAGATAAAGATGAGACAAAATAGAAACACAAATTTTCTACTTACTAAAATTAAGCATTTTGCTCTTCATGCACACAATGGTTAATCCAACTTTGTTGATTTTAGAAAAAATCTCGTGAAAAAGAATTAACTAATACTGTAATAATACTATTCTTATAAGTTATCCTGAATTCTGAGAAAATTTTGCGACGAACTTTATGAAATGAATATCTGTTAGAATTGGTGAATACTTGGCAAGGTTAAGATAACTATGTTGTTTATGTTCAAAATAGCAATCTAATTGTTTAATTGTGAATATGTGGCTTCTATGTCACTGTTAGGTGGATGCAATCAGTAATATCCTCGTAAATATATCGTGCGATGAATAAAAAAATAATTCTATTCAAAAACAAATATTTCTTTTGTGTTTCGATTTTACATAAAATTCGATTTAACGTACATGATTGAATCGGAAAATGTAAATCGAGGTATACCTGTAAATGGATTTTATTATTAATCATAGCAACCCTGTTTGAATAGCTCCATCGTTATACAAGTGTAAACTAGACTTGCCACCCGCCGCTCGCGTATGGGGGATGCTGCTATTCAAACAGGGCTGCTATGATTGACAATAAAATCCACTCGTTTTGAAGTCAAGCTGCTTCTTTAGTTAATAACATTTCTCATCGATTTTTCACAAACATGCAATGTTCCACGAATGTGTTCAGTAGAAATATATAGTGTGCTCATTTATTGATTGATGAGGTGATTTTTTAAGGATATATTTTCAATGTTAACCGATTTTCCATACCAATTTCCATATAAACTTTGAAATTTTTGGAGTGGTCCTAGACAAAACCGATCAGTACCAAAATTTGCACAATTACTAAGGGCTATAAACGGAATTTGTAGAGCCTGGTGGAGCTAATAGTCAAAAATTGAACCAGTCTAATGCTCATCACATTACCAGAATACACCAAGTGAACCAATGACTTCATTTAAACAAGTCCGCAAGATATTTGTGAGGCAGAACCCTTTGGATTTATAAGAAAGAACGATGGGCATTACATTATTACATCATCAACAGTAAAGGTGGAAAGATGTGCGTTTGGAGTAAATGCTGTTTTGTATGAATGAAGATCTAATTACATGTTTTAATAAGAAATCGTGAAAATCTTAAAAAATATTAGTAATCTATACACAGTGGAGCGTTAGCCAAATAATTCTTTACCATCGGTTTGTATCTTTGGTACAGCTAGTTGCATGTGCCTTTTCCAGTTTCGGACTGCACTATTCCCAACTCGGCGATTGTGTTATTACTCTTGCTTTTGACTGGTATGTACAGACACATTAATGAGATCACACCAAAACACACCATTAGACACACTACCGATTTCCTGGGAACGTTTCGTGAAAATGGACAACAAACCGAGCCAGCGGGATGAGAGCTTTTAATTATATATATGCAATATGCTAGCCGTGCAGGCACGTTCACTCTGGTCCCACACCCACACGCACATGTCATTTCTAAAGTGAACATTGCCCAGAACCCGGAAGCTACCGTTCCACGGTACGCTGAGTGCATTTAAGAGACACGAATTATAGCACCCAATTCGGAGTGTAATCCTCGCATGCCTGGTGTCAATCACGACACTCTTGTCCAATATGTGTTCCTGTTTCTGCTGCTTCATCGATAGTTAACTCCTTCAGGCTAAATTAACTGGCTGGTTAACTCTGCAACTGGCGTTTCAATTACTTAGATTATCGTTTCCTTATTATTAATCAATCAATTATTTTAGTCAATGTTCAAATAGTTTACTAAGGCAGGGGGCATCGCGAAATAGATCTGAAAATGAACAAGTGGAATAACGGAGATTAAAACTCGGGGGAAATTCCGCTCTTCTGCTAGGATTCGTTCCGCATTATCCTATGCTACTTCTGGATACAGAACTGTAACTGCGCATGAATGTAGCGGATATTGACACCTCTCAGATGACCAACTCGAATGTCTGCCCCGCAGTGGTATACAGAGCTGTAGAGGAGAGTGGGGGTACCCTTGATCTCCCTTTTATTGTTATTGTCATAACTTTGTAATGAATTATTATAAACTTTGAACGCAAAATTCTACTAGTAGCAGTCATATCGAACTGTAATATCTGTGACTATAATGAAATACACCCATGAAAATTTGAACAGAAATAGCACATCAGTCGGTGAAATGTTGATCAATTTTTATTCAATTTCAAAGCACGTATATGTTTTAGAAAGAAATCCGGCAGTAAATTTTCAAAAGGTCTTTTGAAAGCGTCGCGGAAAACTGAAATTACCTATTTCGGACAAAGCCATCAATATGGAGCACCAACAGAACATAACAGTTTTGTGAAGTTTTAACTGCAGATTTGTTTTGGAGTATTTTTTCGAGAGACAGTACGTACAGATGGGTTTACTGAGTAGAGAATTTAATGGGAAATTCAACCCACCTATATCACACAAGCAATCAGAGGAATTTAATTGAATATTTGTTCCTTCACCACGGGTCATTCCACGCAAAGTGATCAAAAAAAAATGCACACTTGAAATCGACCTTCACGGAACTCAACCAAATTTGAAGGAATTGTTCATCTAGGGTCAATATATAAAAATCCAATTTTTTTTGTCAATCAAACCACCCCTCGGGCCATGGGAGCACCCCCCGTTTTGACAAATTGCTAAAACCCTTGATTTTCTTTTGATCATATCTACGATTTCATTTTCTCTTGAATCAAACAGCCAGATGGTTTTTGAAGAAAATTGCTCAAGGAGTCTAGAAAAAATATTAATTTTTGGCGGCAGTGCTGCCAACTATGTGTTTTTATCACTTAAATAATAAAAGTTAATTTTTCTCTCAATACATACATTTTAATTTTGAAAATTCTAATGGCATCGTGTTTCTCAGACATTTTCACATAAGAAACACTTATAATCTCAATATAATTTGAGCGCATCCTGAGATACGCCATTCTGAAGAGAAAAAGTCGCATTTTCTCATATAAAAATCCATTTTAATTGGCCAAAATTGAAAAAATCTTCAAACGGTCATAAAAATCGACCCATATCTGCTAGAAGCGAACCAAAAGCGTAGTTTTTCATCATTTCTCGTCTACTTCTCGAAAAAAATATATTTGAACTCAGAATACTCAAGTTGTTGTGCGCTTACGATTTTATATGGAAAATTGCGATTTTTTCCCTTCAGAATGGTATATCTCAGGATCCGCTCAAATTATATTGAGAATAAAAATGTCTGAGGAACACGATAGCATTAGAAATTTCAAAATTAAGATATATGTATTGAGAGAAAAATTAACTTTCATTATTTAACTGAAAGAGCCACATAGTTGGCAGCACTGCCGCCAAAAAACAATATTTTTTCTAGCCTCCTTGAACAATTGTCCTCAAAAACCATCATCTTGCGGTTTGAATCTAAAGTAAATAGAACCGTAGATATGATCAAAAGAAAATCACGGGTTTTGGCAATTTGTCAAAACGGGGCCCGAGAGGTGGTTCGATTGGCACAAAAATTTGGATTTTTATATATTGGCCCTAGATGAACAATTCCTCCAAATTTCGTTTAAATTGATCACTTCGCGAGGAATGATATTTATTTCCGATGGTTGAAAACTTGTAAAAAATACCGAATAACTCATTGGCCCTTCGTGTTATCGTGATGTCGCTCATTTAATGTAAATTCCAGACGCAAATCTTAAACTGTAGATTTGTGAAATCGGTTAAGGCTCATACCGTTAGATTTGAATTACCAGTCCAAGTGCCGTAACAACATTCCGGTTTTGTTTCCGATATTATCTACCCACATTTTGGTGCAAGTGATTGAAACATCCTCCATAGTTTCAGTTTCTTCCTTCGAATTTTTAAGTCTCCTAATTCTTACACATTAAACTCAGCGGGGTCACATCTGGTGTTCTTTCGGATCAAAGATATTCTACTGAGTAGCAGGTACAGTAAAGACCCGTTTTATCAACCCCTTGGTGAATTTTAGGCGGATAAAACCGGGACATTGATTAAATCGGGGCAAACATTTTTCATTTTTTTAAGAAACCGAAGCTCTTAAAATATTCTTCTTTAGTTCCTAGATATAGCCTCATAACCTTTCCTGACTATTTAGCTGAAACTTCCCTTAAGGGGGTCTGACAGCGGAAAATAAAAAAAAACATTTTTTTTGCGTGTTTCGGATCTCTAAGATAAGAAAAATATGCTCAAGAAAGGATTTAATCGAATTCAATTTGGTTCATCTGCTAGAGCCCATGAAACTACCAACTCTCGATTTTCATATGAAGCTGATTAAATCGGATCAAAAAGCTGACGAAATCGGGGGCTGATAAAATCGGGTCTTGACTGTATCTCGAATTTTCGCCCAGATAAGCTCGGAATGATGCTATCTTGTCGAAAGCAAGCAAATGACATAAGTATTTTATGGAGGACTATCGCGTCTGCATACCCGCCCACAAAGTTGAAATCGATGGTGCGGTCACCATTTTGAGTTTCCTGAAGCATTGGATTTGGTTGTTTAATAGGCTCCTTGCTCCAGTCAGATAAGATTTCAAATGGTAATTATATTGTGATAAACGTTAATATTTGGTATCTTCAAGGATCGAGTATCCTCTCCTCTACTGTGGCATAGCGTATCAGAATATATTGGCGTTCCCCGTATGAATTGGGGATTTGTGCCAGCGTAATGCGTTAATGACGGAGCCACTAAGCATTCTACGTTAGAATCCCAGGCAGTATTGACGGGTTTATGTTAAAATCATACATACAAACAATCGTTAACCTAAAAAAAACCTGCTTGGTTTCCAATCATTTTATTTGTCAGTGCAATGTCATTGTAACGATTAATTTAGAACGAATTACTGATCGGAAGCTGATGCCTTCCAGACAATTGATGGTAGTCGATAGGAAAATGACCTCGGAATGTACTGTGCTTGATCTATGTCAGTGATTCTCAACCTGGGGTCCGCGGACCCCTAGGGTGCCGTGAAGTCGTTGCTGGGGGTCCGCGAAGAAAAATATAATTTCCAAGTGCAGATTGAAATTTCAAGTCTTGTTTCCTTACAAAATGAAAATTACATATTGATAGCATACAAAATCGATGTTTATTCGAGGGGGTCCGCAGCAACCCAGAGTAACTTCTAAGGGGTCCATGGTACGACAAAGGTTGAGAACCGCTGATCTATGCCATTCTGAAGTGGGTCATTGGAAAATCGGTAGAGCTAACACCTTTTACGTCCCGAGATTAAATTATTTGTATGGGTTTTTTATGACCATATGCAGCGGGATTTGGTAGGTAAACAAATCCATATACCATCCATATAACTTCATCATTCCTTCATATCACCTCAAAACAAGAAGTGGGTGCAAGTAAATGGATGAATGATCGAGCAAAAAATGTTAGTAGAATTTTCCAAATCAAATACCTACTGCTTCAAAAAATGTCTTTTGCCAAATTTGAGCTCAGTCGAACATTTTCATTCGAATGATCGAGAGATTAGCGCTGATGATCATCGCGTGCTCGTGAATGTGGGTTTTAAACCCCAGTATTTCCCAATAATGGACGATGTTGATAAATCATGCAAAAACTGCGTCAATTATTCGCAAATAATAAAATAAATAAGTGCCTAATTGATCTTAATTTCACGCTGCTTGTACAAATAAAATTTTTAGTAGCAACTAACAAAATTGTATGGTGCCGTGTTCAACCATCAGTCTTCAACGGGTTAACACACCGAAGGCAGACGCACTCACTGAAGGCATGCTTGTCATAAGTACCGACCGCCTCTATCGTCAGCATCGCGCTTCGCCAGTGTAGTTAGTAGCAGTATATCGTCTAGTCGTTAATGTTATTGTTATTGTTATGATGATCGAAGCAGCTAGTGATGTGAGACGTGGGTAGCGATCGGTAAATCTAGCAGTGAAGAACCATTATCTCATCGACGCGGCGGCGATACGTTGCAGATGAGTGTTTTGCCTCCGACACAACTATGTATCGTACCGTATGCATTGCCCGGTTTCCTACCTTGCCTTGCCGAAGCCGGCTAGCAGCAGCGATGACTGACCATCACCCGGCCTAGCACTGATGGTGGTGATAATTTTCTACATCAACAATAAACAACACTGTTACAGCGGAACATGTCTTCGTTTTATGGTGCTTTGTGTAAAATTGTTGGGAAAATTGAGTGGAAGCGATGTTTGAGTGCTGTGGAAGGATACTACCGTGCTAGTGCTTTTAAAATGGGTCATCAATGAGTCGTTCATCAATTAATCCTAATTCCACTACTATTTTTTTCAATTATGTTTTCAATCATGTACACAACTCGCGTTTTTACACGTTTTCAAAAATTTTGCCGTTGTTTTTAAAATTCACGAATTGAAAAAATACCAACGGCATACAAATTTATCATTTTAAATCGTGGGTTTCCTTTTGTAGCACTTTAAAATGACCTACAATTCTAAAAAAATCCCTTCCACTGAACTTGACAAAGCCTAAATCTTACTTTTTAAAACTCACTAAAAATTTACGTTTGAGAAACTTACTTACCAGCACTGACTGCTTGTTTTGTGGGGAAATCGAGGCACCAGCGATACCTTCAATTCCATATTAACTTTTGAATAGGGCTAATACAATTTGTAAACAAACTTTTGTTTTGCTGATTTCTTTTAATTTGCTATAGTTTCAACGCAGAAAACATTTGAAATTGCTTCTACGAAGGATTCAGTTGTTGGTAAATGTGTATTTCTCTTGAAATTATTCTCAGATGCGGAATAATGAGCGAAACAAATTTGTTGACAAAAATCTCTTTAACCCTTTTGAAGAATTAATATTGAATTGTGTAATACGTGAGTCGTTATCGTGGTGTATCAGAAGAAATCTTTCAAGATACTCTGAGGTTTAAATATGCAAATTTTTGCCATCGTTAGCTTTTTACCATAATCCGATGAACTAACTATTTAACTATTCTCATTTTTTGATTTCGACCAATATTTTATCATATTTTTCTTTTAAAAATATTCAAATAGCTAAGAGATTACTAGATATGAGCTTTTAAAGCCATAGTATTCAAATTAGAGCAAGCGTATGAAATATAAAAATTGGAAAATTAGAAGTGACAGGAACAGGCTTATAATCTTACAGACTAATCTGCTGGAAGGATTCGAGTTTAGGTTACTACGAATAGCTCGTGTCTACCAACATAGAAGTATTGTCCCTCTTGACCATGAGAATCGACTGCAAGGTTGTCGACATATAAAAAAACCATATCTTTGGAAACCGGTCAAGGTACACCCCAAAAGTACTTGCATAGCATAAGATGAAACTAATGTTAAATATTTTTTATGCAATGTGGAAGCCGGCCAAGGATGTGAATATCTCGGCAACTGACATGCGCAGATTGATCCATATAATTTAAAAAATCACCCAGAGCTAAATTGAAGCGCCACCAGGTAACAGGTCGAATCAAGATTAAGCGATTTGAGCCTTCAAACGATTTACGGTAAAAAATGGGTGGGTAATGCCTGGGACAAAGAGTTGTAGAATAAATTGAAAACAGGAAATACAATACTGATACTCATAGAAGTTTAGCGATTAAATGTGATTTTCTCGAGGAATTTTTCAAATTGTGGTCCGTATATTAATCACGCTTTTTAGTACTTTTCAACCCATCTTCCTCCCTCCCAGATAAAACATAGTGAAATAATTCAGATCTTCACAAATGCAGCTCCAGACCGAAACGAAACTGAGTCAGGCTGCAACCCCAACCGCTGTCGAAGTGTATGAATTGACAGCGGTTGGGGCTAGAACCCGACCCAACCCCGGGTCCAAACAAAAACGGCATAACCTGGTTCGTACCCCGGTTAGCACCGCGGGGAGGTAATGGATAGGAGTTCTATATCAGAGGTCAATGGCGACATAGTTTGGCCTCATGTTGCACAATATTTCAGCTTTGCTAACCGGATTGTATCAAATGCAGTTTTAAATCTATAAACAGGTGATGTTTGGGTACGTTGTACTCGCGATATTTTTGCATGACTTGTCGATTCGCGCATAATCGGTCCGTAGTGGAGCGTACACCAGCACAAGCTGATTGATATAGCACTAGGAATTCCATTGCTAACAACGATAGGTGCGACTAAGATTTTGGGAGAGCACTTTGTAGGCGGCGTTCAACAATGTGATTGCTCGGTAGTAATAATAGTAATAATCCAGCAGAAATTGGGCTTATCACCATTTTGTAGATGTGAGATACTACTCCATCCAATCCTCCCGTAAAAATTTCCTCGTCCCAGATCTTCGGAATCACCCTGTGAAGTGCTCTAGCTATTTCCCCTCCTCCGTGTTTGAGCAGCTCACTTTGTAGTTGGTTGTTGCCAACGGGTTTATTATTCCTCAACCGTCCAATCTCCTCCTGAATCTCACGTAAATCAGGCGCTAGGAATCTGACACCGACTGCTCGCGTCCCCAACCTGAGTCTTGCGCTACTCTCGTCGCCTAGTACCTCGCGATTTAGATGTTCGTCCTAATACTGCTTCCACCTATCGACTACCTCATATTCGTTCGTCTCTGTGCATATCGACACATTACCTTTTCTCGTAAAATTTCTGTGTAAACAACTGCTCCAGCGCCTCGCTATTCCGATCTTTCTATAGTCACTCGCCCTTGCTGCATTCTTCTCCTCAACTAACTGGTGACACTCACCGTCAAATCAAGCAGTTCTTCGACAGTGCTACCTATGGAGGTTCGTATGTTGCTCCAGCCCTCCTCAAGAGTAGCGGTGCCTAGTTGCTGTTCCGGTGGTGGCTCTGTCTCTAGTTGCTGTGCATATTCCGCGGGAACACGAGCTCGAAGCTGTTTGATGTTGAGCCTCGGCGTACGTGTTCGACGAGTGTTATATATCGTCGACAGTTTCGATCGCATGTAGTCCGTTATCAGGTAGTGGTTCGAATCTATGTTTGCATTGCGGTAGGCGCGGAAAGTTGTAATGTCCGGGAATAATTTTCCGTTGATTAGAATAGGGTCGATTTTGGTTTCAGTTTGTTGATTAGGTGATTTTCAAGTGACCTTTAGGGACGTTGCGATATTAAAATACATCGATAGTTAGAATCGATACTGGCATCGAGACAAGCACTGATATTTTCGATATAATCGTAGTCGTAGTATCGATACTTAAAGGTATCCAGGCTTGTTATTTGCTCACACAATGTGCCACAAAGAGCGAAATACGCCGATGAAAAATAGAGCAGCACAAAAACACTGCGATGTGCAGAACGATCGCACAAAGAGAAACTTGAAAACGAAAAAGAGAAAGATACAGCACCAAGAGCTGCACAATTTCGTTCAAAAATTCACCTTGAAGAGCCACTTTTTTGTGCCTTCCCTCGCTGGAAAGCAGGTAGGAAGGCGAATCAAACTACAATTCAGATAAAATTTGATCGGAAGAACGTTTTTAAAATGTTTTTTTGGTTGCCTTCTCTGCTTCTGTGCGCGTGGGACCACAGTAAAGAGCCTCTTTATTTCTACTCTTCGAGGTGTGCAGCCATGGAGTAGAATGCACGTATGGGAGCAACACAAATCGGAGTTAAGAGGTTTATTTTGAAAGAAAAGAGCGGGGGTTCGCATGAAAAGTGCAAAGAGATTTTTTATTCTTCTCTTTATTTGCTGTGAGGTGCATTATATCCCTGAAGGTATCGCCATTCGATTTTACACTTTTACAGCAGCTTAATTCCTCATAATTAGGCAATCTACAAGCCGCTTGTAGATTGCCTAATTATGGGGAATTAAGCTGCTGTAAAAGTGTAAAATCGAATGGCGATACCTTCAGGGATATAATCCACCTCACAGCAAATAAAGAGAAGAATAAAAAATCTCTTTGCACTTTTCATGCGAACCCCCGCTCTTTTCTTTCAAAATAAACCTGTCAGTGCGTTTTGCCAGCAAATGCTCTGCTCCTGCGAACAGAAAAATCCGTCCGACAAACATCTTTCATTGATCCGATTCGTTTGATGTTGGATCCAGTCGACGATTCTGTCGGTAGTTGCCCGCTCGAGTAACGTCAGAAAAGATAAACAATAAATAATAAGCTGATCAGAAAATCTCATGGACTGTCTAATAATGGGCAATGTTTGCAATCGATTGATCCATCATCTACTTGACTTTTTCAACAAATGCGATCGGTGCTCCAAATTTTTAGCAACTAAAATGCAATAACCAATTTCCCAACGTTTGAGTCTGAATCGGTATTTGCATTTGACTCGAAAATCATTCCAAAATCGCTCAGAATTCCGGATCAAATTCTTCTTCCTACTGGTTGGTTCGATTATTTTCGATACCGTGAACATTGTATCGATATCGGAAATGTATCGTGCTTTAAGTATCGATACTAAAAAATCGAGTATCGAGGAAATAGAAGTATCGATTCCGTGCTAGTATCGAAAGTATCGCAATGTCCCTAGGCCTGGTGCTTGCACGTTGATGATGCTGTAGTTGAAGAAATAATCTTTGATTCTCACTACACACATCCTTTCGCTGACCGCCTACCACTTGATCCCGCGTTGGCGCATCTTGCCCTGCACTATAAAGCCGGTTCCCAGCTCGTAGAATGCAGCCGCTCAATGCCCGATTCTCCATATCGTCTGTCTGTCAAACTAAGCTCCTGCAATGCAATGGCGACTTAGAAGTAGCGAGTTTGCAGAACTCGGTCGATCGGTGGTCGGTTATTACTTTGCACTTTTTGAAAAAAAGACGAGAATAGTAGAATTCCTCCCTAAAGAGAAAAATTTACAGAAATCATGTTTTCTCCACTAAGCGGAGAATTGGGTTCAACCATTTCACGCACTTAGGGCACAAAGCTTGCAAATTCATTGGTTATGGAATTTGAGTTCACACTTCGTCTCATCAGAACCCAGTAATAGCTTAGTGCTAAAACTAAGCTAGCGCCAAATTGGCGCTGCACGGTGAAAAACCGTTCATAAATTCATGAAAAAAATCACGATTTACGAAAATCTTGACCAAGTTCCTGATGTTATGAATAATAAACCATCATGATTTTTTATGTTTCCAAAAAACTAAATCGCACCAAAAATCTACGTGGCGTTACAATGTTTGGTTGGGTTATTGTGGTTGTTCCCTGAACATGTTTAGTTTTTGCTATGACTCTTGTTCCTAATTTGGGGGTACACTGATTTGTATAAACTATATCAACTCAAAGAACCGACAATTAAACAATATTCATGGTTTCTGGAGCCTAGTCGCGATTTTCCTAATTCCTCATCACGTTACCGTGATCCTTTATTCGTGAGTCTACCATCGGATTTTTCTTGCAGTGTAGCATGAATTATGTTCATGATTCTAGGAAATTAATCATGAATTTTGTTATTTTAGTCACGAGTGGTATGATTTATTTTCATGATATCAGGATCTTAGTCACGATTTTTGTTATATACGCACGTAATCAGGTATTTTATTCTTCAGTATACATTCAAATTTTACCCAAGGAGTTATATGTTCGTTATATCAGTAGTTTTATCATGATATTCGTAATATCTGTTCGTCTCTGGGCATGATACTGTACCTTGATGTGATCCGGGGGCTTTTCCACAAAAGCAGTATTACAGTGATTATATCACAGAAACATGGGATACGATTAATTTTTTTTGTTAAGCTACATTGTGATCAATTTTAGTACTTAACTTGGCGACCTTTATTATCCACTGCCATTGTCAAATAATATAGGGGAGACCGGGGCTAGTTGGTGGTGTTTTCAATCTTCAATTTTTAATACTTTAATTTTTGTAGATCTTGCAAAAAAGAAAATGTTGTATGAAAGGGCAGACTGTGGGTAACATCCCTGAATTTTATTAAAATGTTTAATACGTTGTCTTCATTTCCATAGACAAAAATATGTGACGCGGAAAAACCGCCAACTTGCCCCAGCCTCGGGGTAAGTTGGCGGAATGCCAAAAAATAAGCAATCAAATTGAAATTCAATTACATCAGTGGTCTTTATGAAATGTGCCGATTGTCTTTTCAATAAAACTGTATATTTTTCGACACTTTTCATTACATTTCTGTCATAATACCCCGTCATTTTGACTTTGACGCGTACTCCATATTCAAAAGCAAATTTTCAAAATTCTTCAGGCAATTGACCGAAATAATTGTCCCCTGCATTGGCGAGAGACACAAGAAGAAGTTTCTCTTACTTTGGAGTGAATTCCACAAATGAAAATATTTGATGACTATTTTTGCTCTGTAAATAGAACCGCCAACTTGCCCCGTGTGCGTCACCGCCAACTTACCCCAACCGCATATTTTAAGAAAAAGAATTTAAAAAATTACTTTTGTGTATGGATAGGTATAATATCTATACGGATACTGAAAGCTCTTTTCACGCACTATCGAAAAATATAATCATTCGGGGAATATATTGAAAACCACTTTAACCCATTCATGCCCATGCTATTTGTGGACAACAACGTTTTTCAACAGCTATAACTTTTAATTGGGGCTAGATTTGCTCACAAAAATAAGTAAGACTAATAGATGTGACTGTTGCCTTTCATTTGAGTATTAACAGTTACCAGGATCAGCTCTAGAACCGAAGTTCTTGCAATAAGTCTGATTGGATTCCGACGGAGCAGTGCTGCCAGGGACAGTTTACGTTGATGATGGAAAATGAATTTTTCATATATCTTCGGTATGGTGCAATATTATTGAAAACTGATAAAGCTTATCAATTTGGGCTGTCTTTGGCTATGTTTTTCACGCAATTGGACTATTGTAAATATTCTAGGAGAATTGTATTGGGTATTAAAAGGTAAAAATTGAGCAGCTTCTAGCACTGCAAGGGAAGCACCTATTTTTATGAAAAAAGGCTTTTCGTGTTCCTTGATCCCACCGTTTTCAAGGCAAAATAGTTTTTAAACCCTACATGCACTACAAAAAAGTTGGGCATGAAAGGGTCAAATAACACAAAATGTTCAAAATTAAGAAAATTTGCAAATTATGCTCAAAAACACAATATTGCCCACAGCTTCTACAAAACATAATATTTTGCAACAAAAACACATTGGATAATGCATTTAACATTACTTGAGGTACACAACGAGAGACAGCGCTTTATGTCTAATAGAAACGAAGAAAAGAGGGTTCCGCCAACTTACCCCAACCGCCAACTAGCCCCGGGCTCCCCTACAATATGGGCTTAGGGCCCAATTCTCTCTGAAGGCACTCTTTTATTGCTATATTTTAAATTGGATCCATGTTAACACTCACTAACACAAATTGCTTACTCTCTCATATACACTCACAATTTCTCATTCCAAACGTACAAACGTGGCCTACGCGATAACACAAACCTGATCACAAATGCGAACGCCCGCGATCTCGCCAACATTCAAACACCCCGGTGATTAAGTGAACGTTTACACCTAAAAATTTGCTAACGCGGTCTCCAGCATCAACCCACTGCTCGCGCAATCATGAATCGGTCACGTCCGGTAGTCTCTGCCTTTGATCCTAGCAACCCAAATTCATGCCTTCAGTAGGACCAATAGAAATAAAAACTAGACAAGACGTCCACGCGCGATCATTGAAGAACATGCAAATGGTAACGCGCTTATAAAAATAATGTGTCCACGTGAAATTACATACACATTAGCACACGCGACAAAAACGTCAATATACAATCGCTCCAGTTTTTCGCGATCATCCTCGCACAAGAACACCCACGATCTCGTAAACAGAATATCACCCCGGTGACTAAATGAACGGTTTTGCACTTATAAATTCACAAATGCGGTCTCAAGAGTGAACCTTCAAATGCCCGTGTTCGCGCGATCATGGGTTCGTCCGGAAACCCCTAGCCTCGGCCCTAGTAGCATTGGTCTAATACCTTCAGGCGGACCAATCAAAAAGATGATGCTCATATCCACTAAACTACAAGTTCCATGGCGACATAAAAATCGAAATTTTAAACATGACGTCACATAACGCGACAAACAAACATACAAATGCTTAAGCCCTTCGCGATCATCCACGCAATTTACACCCGCGCTCTCGCAGACATGATAACATGCCGGTGATAATATGAAAGCTCTCATATTCACTAGACAAAACATGGCAACATGACCGGGAACTCTAGCGATATGGAGTAACTCTCTCCCTGTCAAAATATGATCCGCACACCGAAAACTAAATATCAGAGTGACGGTCCGCGTGGTCATCCAGGAACATACGCGAATATGTGAATGGCCACAGGGTTGAGAAGTCGAATTTATTCACCCGAAGTCACATACACATACACTACAATCTACCCTCCATTCTAGCAACTCAGGTCTATACATTCAGTTATACAAATCAAAAAATAAAGCTCATATCCACTAGCCAACATGTTCCATGGCGACCTAACTGGGAACTCTAGTGATATGGAAGACCCACTTTGTTATAAATCGGAATCGTACACGAAAAAATAAGTATCAGATTCGCGGTCCGCGTGCGATAATTCTAGAACACAGATTTTAATATAGAATTTATACACGCGAAGTTACATACACATTAGCACACGCGACATACAAACGCACACGCGATCGAACACGTTAACCCTCCGGCACTCGCGCGAATGGCTCCCCGATTGAGCAGCCGCTGGTGCTGAAGGAAGATTTCGTTAGACTTTCGGAAGGTGTAGCACAAAATACAACGGCGCGAGTGCCGAAGGGTTAACGTACAAATGTTCGAGCACTTCGCGATAATACACGCGATCGCGAAGTCCCTACGCCCGCACAACCGTACAATAAATATCACCTGGCCTAAAGCAGTGTTTTAGTGGGCGCCATTGCTTGTCTCGTCTGCAATTGTAGTGAGTGATTCTGATGGGGAGTCCTTCCGAGAACCTAGCTCTACAGCTCCAGTAGGACAACTCTCGTAAAAAAAAGAAGTTTTTTCCCTGTGGCTCCAAAGACGAAGACACGTTTTTGGTTCCTGGTCAAGCGTGATGTCCGGCAAGAAAAGATGTTGTGTTTAAGTTGATGAAAACTAGTTAAATCTAGATTTGGTTTGGCTTAGATTTATGCACTATGCTAGAAAGGAGAAAACAAGGAGAAAACTTTGGATGGAAACCGATTTTTCCAATCAGTGTATTTGAAAAAAAGTTAGTTTTCCCATACTAAATTTCATAGAAACTGTAAACGCAATATGGAGAGTCGGGAAGCAATCAATCGTTATCAATGTTTATTTATGATTACAAATGTGCAGTGTATCAGAGGGACAAATGAGTTGGTCTAGTGCCCAAGCATAATGCATATAGACTACAGAGCAGCACGGGAATTCATCCACTAGTGCTTTGGAAAACTACGCAACGCATCAACGATGTTTTGTTTTCCCTTTTTTCTAAATATGGAAAAGTTTTCCAACAAAATAATTTTACGCGCTTCATATGAACTAATCTTATAAAAAAAAAATTCTGGACTAACAAAATTGCAGAAAAGGAGGGTGGAATCGGGAAGTTTCAAGACACAGTTTGTACTGGATAGTAGTGCCTTTGTAAGATGATCTCAAAACAGCTATATTACATCTTGCTGACCATACTCGATAACGTCGTAATTGTCATGTTTGTTTGTATGTTTATTTATTAGTGATACTTTACATGATTTCGTAGATGCATTCGTATCAATAATTGTCATGAATTACAGTTTATTCTGTTTTATGATTGAAGAGTTGCTCAGGAGTTTTTTTTATGCAACAGAAATAGAAGCTTTTTCAAGAATATTCAATTTAGTAAGCAATTTATAGCTACAGACTAAAAATCGATTTTTTATTTTGCTCCTCGAACTTTAAATTAGTGCGTTCACCGTGAAAGCTTTCAACTGCATTTATCAAACCTTATCTGTTGTCCTGTGTGCATCAAAATTAATCCATACACATACACACATCCAAGTATCTAATTCTGATTTATTGCTTTTAGGCGTCATACTCATCTTTTACTCGCGCATCACAGCCCCGTTAAAAGTTACTCATTATTTATTCACCCGGTCATATCGATAACATCAAATTGAAACGGAGCCATTGGCCCTGTACTTCCTCCCAAGGATCGGTGCCGCAGTCTAAACAATTGATTTCCCTGCCGGGTAACGTCAATAAGATGCACCAGCAGCGCAGCCAGCGCCAGTTTATCAGGCAGCGGATTTGTGTTTGTGTATGTGTGTGTGTCTGTGTGTGTGCATCTGTGCAGTTGTGCATGTGAAAGGGGTAAGTGAGCACCTCATTAGAATAATTGAAATTCAAATCAATTATGAGGGTGGCAGCAGTTGTGCCGAGGTGGTGCCCTGTTGTTTAAAGGTGCAATTTCCGTGCCAGGACTGCTCACCGGACATGGGGTAGAAGCCCCGGCGGTGGTGGACTGTTGAGTGGAGTGTCCAGAGTGGTGGAGGGGTAGGGAAAGTGTTGCCGGAAGTCATATGTAACCAAGGAAGCTGCAGCGCACCGATCGAAGGGGGGACCGAACCGTTGGGGGTTGTTTTTCTTGGGGAGCATGATTGCAGCACTAGACTGTAACTACACCAACACCGCGGGGCGTACTGTGCATGTGCGTATACAATTCCAGCCAAAAGTCTAGGAATAGGTATTTTGTTTTGGCAATTGTAAGATGACCATTCAGTGTCGTGAAAGTTAGTTTAAACAGCGTTACTGATATCCTCAAACGGATGAGAGGTTGTAATTTTCGTAGAACAAGAGTGTTTCACACTTTTAGCTGCTCGTGTATTTAGTTTATTGTTTAAGACAATACCTTCAGAGTTTATATAGATATTTAGAGATGCCAGTTCGAGTTAGACAACGGCTTCAAGCAGAAGCGATTGTGCTTTCGCTTCTACGTGTGTTGAATATTTTCAACCAATCAACTGTATTGTTCGATCTGATCTGGTTTTGTGTCGTATTCACCTCGTTTTCTTCATTTTATTTTATATCTAATATTTTTCTCTCCTTACAGGTAAGTGCACCCTGACCTGAAGCAAACTGTTCAACTTCCTTCGAGGAGTAGCCAGCAGTTGTGTGGTTTCCTCCCAATAAACATAATCTCAACTCGATAGGGTATGGTATTACCTACTTAAGACTCAGATTCATCTCGGTAAGTAACTCAACCGCGAACCGAAGCAGATACAAAAGCACTTCCAGCAGCAGCAGTAGTAACAACAGCAGCGCGCAGTATCATCTTCTCCGGAGAAGACCCACATCGCGAACGCGAAGGGGTCACACACATACCTGACCTCGTACAATGAATTATTTGCCGGCACATTATCGTATTCTGGTGCGTCTTCTTCGCTATGCTTTGGCGGGAGTTCCACGTGACCCCCAGTGTGTTGTTGGAATTGTGCATTGGGGGGATGGTAATGGAGGACGAGTGGGTACGAGAATGCTGGTATCGGTTGTGCGTGTGTGCGTTTATTTGCTGAGCAGATGCTACACGAGGTCGTTAAGAGGTGTTTCACTTGATGCAATTCTACCGTACTTCAAACTTGTCCCCCCTTCCTCCACCACCGATAGGATGGTGCGTTTATCAGTCAGGATGATTGGGTGTACATAAGCTTTTGATTCGACGGAACTCTTGCTACCGGTGCTGGAATCTTACTTCGGAGCATGTGTGCTCGCCGGGATAAGTGGATGTATGTTTGATGTTTATGTATTTATGCCCGATTGATTACTCGTGCTTGATTTCTCCCCGTTGCAGCTTATACAGAATATGTTCTACCACGTTCTTCGCCTAGGGGTTAGGAGAGTTTGAACTGCTGGAAATGAGCTGTGAAAGTGCAGAGAAATGTGAAGTTTTGCAATAACTATCGCCGTGCAATCTATGAGTTCGTAGTGGGTTTTCTGCACTAACCCGGGCGGAATGGAGTTGGATGTTCTCAAGCTGTTCCACAAGAACAAGGATCATTTACAATTTCATTGTAACATTAAACCATTCGTGAAACACTGAAGAAAAACAATCAAAGACGAATCAGATGATTCCTCAGCGACAAATACTTGATGAATTTTGAGATCGTAAAGTACTTGGATTTCAAGACAATGTGCAAGTCAGTGAAACAGTACGCTATTGCTAGATCATGTCTTTCCGTTAAAACTTATTAATCTGATTCGCACGATGCGTTGTGATACAAAAACAATATGTTTTTAATATTGTTGGCGATAGACTATCTTTGACGAATAAAAGTACTGGAAAGTGCATAGGGAACCATAATCATGAAATCTAACATACTTTTCGGTCGTTAGCGCTGAGCAAAAAGTAAAGGGTGAGATCTTTCAGCCTTTTCGAAGGGAAGTTGACTACGAATGCTGCCAGGATAGTACTCAGGCTAGATGGCAGAGAATGAGATAGTCCAAATGGCGTTGCTGCTAAAATTTGCGCTCGGCGTTGAATCTTCTATCGGCGTATACCAAATGCGGCTTCGCGAAGGACGATCATCAACAGACCGAATGTTTACCCTGCGACAAATTCTGGGATTACAACTTGTGGATTCATCATCTGTTTGCGAATTTTGAAGCAGCATGAGGCAGTCCACTTATACGCCTATACACTCACTCTTCTGTCTTGCTTCGGGGTGGCTGGGTTTACCCCTTACGCGGTTGCCAGTCGCTGCGCCAAACCTGCCTCAGCATGAACAGACCATTCACTCCCTTTTTTGCGCTTGGCCTTTTTCGCTCCAACTAACCAATCACTAGTTAGCCGTGCCCGTCGTCTGTTGCTCGGTTCGCCAGATTACCTGTAGCCTACAGGCAATCTGGGTGGTAGCAGCCGAGACTGCGTTCCACTTCTCCACCGATTGACACATCCGCTGAATAAGGGTATCAGGGGCTGTGTCCCAACCACAGACGTCAAGCATTGCTCTTCTTTCGACGTCGAACCGAGGATATACGAACAGTATGTGTTCGGCAGTTTCATTTACACCTGGGCAGTCCGGGCAGGCTGGGACCTCCGCGTGCCCGAACCTGTGGAGGTACTGTCGGAAACAGCCATGGCCTGACAGGAATTGTGTCAGATGGAAGTGAACTTCCCCATGGGGTCTTCCCACCCAGCTCGATATGTTAGGTATCAGCCGGTGGGTCCACCTACCTTTCGAGGAGTTATCCCACTCACGCTGCCATCTGGCGACCGAGGTCACCCTGGTGCGCTCGCGGGCTCCTCTATTTCCCCGTAGCTCGAATCGCTCCTCATCTTCCCGAATGACCAACCCGACTGGCATCATGCTCGCTATCACGCAGGATGCATCGTGTGATACCGTGCGGTAGGCAGATATCACTCTGAGGCACATCACGCGGTAGGTGCTCTCCAGTTTCTGTAGGTAACTGGTTACCCTCAGTGCTCTTGACCATGACGGGCCGCCGTACCTGAGGATAGATACGGCAACGCCTGCCAGTAACCTACGTCTACTGGCGCACACCTTTGAGCTGTTGGACACCATTCTCGATAGTGCCGCAACAGCAGTCGACGCTCTATTGCACGTATAGTCGACATGACTGCCGAAGGTCAGCTTGTCGTCTATAATGACTCCGAGAGACTTCAGACTTCGCTGTGAAGTGATCGCGACTTCTCCCACATGGATAACTGCATGTTGTGCCGACTTGCCGTTGTTGACGATAACTATCTCCGTCTTATGATGAGCGAGCTCCAGGCCTCCCGCGCTCATCCATTCCTCCACCGTGTTGATCGCGTGTTCTGCGATTAGTTCTACCTCAGGGATTGACACCCCGTAGACCTCCAGGTTAGCCGACGATCTTGACCCCAAGAGGAAACTTCAGTCTCAGAACCCCGTCATACATGAGGTTCCATAGCAGCGGGCCTAGGATCGAGCCCTGCGGGACTCCGGCGGTAATCGGAACCCTTTTCTGACCGGCATCGGTCTCGTATAGCAGTACGCGGTTCTGGAAGTAACTTTCCAGGATCCGGTACAGACCCACCGGTAGGCTGAGCCGGTGTAAGGAGAGCGCGATGGCATCCCAGCTTGCGCTGTTGAATGCGTTCTTCACGTCAAGTGTCACTAACGCACAGTATCGAATGCCTCGCCTTTTTCGTTGGATCGCTATCTCGGCAGTCTTTATCACTGAGTTGATAGCGTCCACCGTGGACTTACTCTTCCGAAAGCCAAACTGGTTGCTTGACAGGCCGTCCGTACCTTCTGCGTACGGGGTTAGCCTGTTGAGGACAATCCTCTCAAGCAGTTTGCCAGTCGTGTCGATCAGGCAGATTGGTCTGTACGCCGATGGGTCGCCTGGCGGCTTCCCGGGCTTCGGCAACAGCACCAATTTCTGCCTTTTACATCTGTCGGGGAAACGGCACTCGTCAAGGCATCTCTGCATAGCTAGCCTGAACGTGTTCGTGTTCGCTATGATCGCTGCGTTGAGAGCGCTGTTTGGAACTCCATCTGGCCCTGGAGCTTTGTTCATTGCTAGGGATTTAGCCACTGCGAGTAGTTCTTCATTCGTCACCGGAGCCACCATTTCGGCCGTGCCCACACTGTCTCGTAGTGCAGGTGGTCACAAGACTCGAGACGGGAGTAGTACTACGATAATCGTCGCCAACCGGTCCGGAGACCGTTCTGGGGGTGAAGAGCCCCCTTTGGTCTCGGCCATCACGATCCTGTAGGCGTCAGCCCACGGATTCGCGTTGGCACTCTCACACAGGTTGTCGAAACACGCTCTCTTGCTGCTTTTAATGGTCTTGTTAAGGGCCAATTTCGCAGCTCGAAACACTTCACGGCGGTTCTCTCTTGCATCGTCGGAGCGGGCTCTTTGCATCCTAAGTCCAGCTCTGAGGCAGGCTGATCGTAGACCTGCAATCTCAGCACTCCGCCAGTATACCGGACATCTGCCGTTTCTTGACAGGGGTTTTCTCGGCATAGTGGCGTCGCACGCGCGTGATAGAACAGCTACCAGCGCATCCCCGCTTAGACTATCGGTGTTGGCCTCCAGTCCCAGGGTCGCGGTGAAAGCTTCGCTGTCGAAGTGATTGGACTTCCACCCGTTATGAAAATTAATGTGAGACTTCATTGTGCCACTTTGTAACTAATTAAGGTGTTACGAATAATATGAACAATGCGATGGAAAATGAAGCAATCAAATAATTTATGCCCAAAAGTAATGAAATTACTACCTGGTCGGGAATTAAACAAATAATTCATTTTTTTGGGTTTTGACGTAAGTACTAATACCTTATTTAAGTTTTTTTGTATTCAACGGGAAAAACAGACCGAAATGGTTAAACGAAAGCAATTATGTGAAAGAAACAGGATTCGAACCTGCAACCCTTGGGACTGCGGCCCAATGCACAAACCCTTATGCTATCTCTGGGCTATGGTGACGTCACTGGAAGAACATATCGCATTGGCGACAGTGATTGTAACTTACCCAAATGCTAATCAAGGCGTCGAATGTGGTTGTGGTCAACAAACACTGCGCTGTGCAGTTCAAAATATACGTATTCGGAAAGATTTCAGAGGCGGATCGTATAGAAAAACAGGACGGCCAAGACGCGGGCCCGAAAGCTGTATGATTAGGTGCTGAACCAAATCAATACATCCTTATGGTCGTTGAAACGTGTCAAATTGGATTTCTAACAGCTTCCGAGACAGAAGTTTTTTGTTACCAGGGGTTTCTGAGATATTCCCAGGAAATATAAATTTGTTTTTGCGGATAACTTTGCCGGTAAGTTGTTGATCTGGCAGGGAATCTGGAGCTATGGCCGGATTTTTACGGCACCAGCCCAGAGTTTGAAGTTAGCGCTCGTTTTCACGACAAGCATCGCACATCTTAGTAGGCATATCGTCCATGTCTGTTCACGGAAGGGAGAACTCCAAAGCCTGCAACCAACAATAAAGGCAATATTGTTAGGAATGTGGCATTTTTAAATACATGTATTTGCTTAACTTTTCTCTCAATCGAATTCTTTTCTAAGGATGAAACAAGGGTAGAAAAATTTTATTTTGCTTTTTATTTTTCTGTTAATGTCGCTCTTTATGCGATTTCCTAACTTCTTCAGTCACGGTATTGGCCTGTTGATTCCACCAATTCTTCATCCGACCAATGTCGCTGGAGATTGTACTGTTCATATTCAGTTTCCGCTTCATTATTGCCCAATACTTCGCCATTGGACGGAGCTAGGGGCAATTTGGTGGCTCTGATTTTTTTGGGATGAACTGGACTCTATTGTTGTATCATTGTAGCACATCCCTGCTGTAATGACAGCTTGCTAAGTCTGTCCAAAACGTAACGTTCCAGTATGGTAGTTAATGAAGGATAAGTTCCTTTACTTCCGAATACGTAGTGTTATCTATCACCAACACGCTGGTTTTCTTGCCACAGGAACAGATCCCTTGCCAAATCATATTTTTTTCGCGATCTAATCCACGAAAAATACGAGGCAAGGAATTTATTTGAAATCGGCTATCGCATAGGTTTCATTATCACTCAAAATACACCTATCGAGTTTCGTCAGAACCTCGTCGAACGGCATACTGATCTGGATTCAGGCCACTGTGTGTTGCTCGACGTTATCCACTTACTCTACAGGTTACAATTCTCGAAAACGGATTCGCCGCAGAGTAGAGCGATTCGATTTTTTAGCTGAAATATATTCGAATGACCTTCAACTGCAATTGATGATATATGGTTTCATTCCGAGGCTTGGTTTGTACTTTGCAACGTACATACTTTAAAAAAATCTCAAAATTTCATTAAGATCGAAGCACAACTTAAGCTACAACTATTCAGCTAACCTCTAAACCACTCATAGGCGGAATTTGGTTAAGGTTGAATATGTGTTCTAAGGATATGGATTCCTGTGCAAATAAAGCAGCTGTAGTCAACTGAGTTCACAAGAACCATGCATTTAGTAAAAATAATGTAATAATTACCAGTCTTCCCACATGAACATCGAACACAATGTTCGCTCTAGTTCTGTGCGTATCTTATACCTACATTTCGTGTGCAAACTCGATCGCGCTAATGCGTTTCAAAACACGTGCACATATTCCTTTTGCACAACCGAAGCCCATGTACGTACGCGGTGTTCGTACACACAGGTTCAGGTGTACGCGCACGGTGTACGTACACAGCGTTTAAACCTAAGTTTGCACGTCGTTCGCTTGGGTTCGGTGTTCGAAGCACACCTGTACACAAAGTCAAAGCACGCTATTTTGTACACGGGTGCAAACTTGTCGATGTTCATGGAAAGACTGATAATTTCTACTAACTCTCGTAAATAGGTAACCGAAAATGATCCCGCCAGGGTAGCTGTCTCAGAACGAATCGTATAAATTTGCATTTGATACGTTCAATACCGTCGCAACCGTTAATATATAATGCGAGCTCCAGCTCGTCGAGTTCAGCTAGACAAACCCCAAGTTTCGTGATGTCCGGCCAATAACATTTGAGACGTATTGCTTGAAAGTGAATTTAGAATCTAACATCACTCCAAGATACTTGACGGAACATTCTCGCGAAGTAGGGGAACTGGGGGTAAGACGGACATATTAAGCATATACTGAAATATAACATAGTAAGAGCATGTTTTTGTCAGCATGTAATACTCTATGTTGTAGCTCCATATGTTGGCTTTGGAGTGCCCAGAGGAATTATATTACAAAAATCAATGAGTAGCATTTTTTAAAGAACTAGAAAACGAAGAAATATCTGCACTTTTTCCAGACTGCGGGTGAAACGGACATATGGTGGGGGTAAGACGGACATGCTGCAGAAAGGATGATCACAATGCAAAATATTAAAATTTACTGCTTCTTGCGGATGTTTAGAATGGATTGTGGTTCTTCGTAATATATATGTTCAATTAGAGGTGAAAAATGACGTTTTGTGGTTCGATTTAGAGTTGAAGCAAATGATGTATTTTCTAATATCGTTTTTGCCGTTGTCATAAAGAGAGCTAGACAATCAGTTCCAATGATCAGTCACAATCACTTATACAAAACTGGAAAGTTATATATTAAACGCGTAATTGGTAACATTAGTTCCTCGATTACACACAGCCAGAGTATGGGACCTGCACAAAATCGTCTACAAGGATCTAGGAATTCCGTATTGAGCCTCGGGCATATTAACGTACATCCTGCAGTCTACTGCATGTGAGACTTCAGCTAACTTGATGGTTCTTCACGTTTGACTGCTTTAATTTCATTTCTACGGGCGAGACATTCATAAAAAGGATGAATCAATAGAATTAATCAAGACTGTCCGTCTTGCCCCACCAGTACACATATTTTTTAAACGTTTGTACTTATTCACGCATAAATAAACTTACCTGTTATTTTCCACGAAGGTGTCACTTAAGAGTTACTTTATCGAAATAAAGGAAAAAATCCGCGAAAGAATTGATTTTTTCATCGCTAAACCTTAAAATCGGAAACTTGAAAATTACATCCGCACGAAACTGCACTACTGATTATCAATATTTGCTTAAATTGTACACGTTTAGCAGTATTCAAGGCCTACTAAGTGTTTCATAATTCAAGGTTACCCATAATGATAGGGTACACATACAATGCAATTGAAGTTTTAATGTTATATCCCTAAAATAACCATGTGTCCGTCTTGTCCCACCTGTCCGTCTTACCCACAGTTCCCCTACATACTCATTTCGGCTCGGAAACAGCCGTGTAGTCAGCAAATTTAGAAACTGACATCTCAGTAACGTGAGATTTGTTTGCTGATTTTCGGTGAAATATTTTCCGAGTCTTAGCTATCAAACGTCACTTTTACTGGGATCTCAACAAAAATGCATAGATTTTAGCTGTTGGGATTTCGCCAAAAGAGGCGAAAAAGCTGAGAATCGGCAGGGAAAAATTAAGTGTGTAAGCTGTAAGCAGTCCTGATAGATTATAGTCGTAGTTAACAGATTCTCTTTTTCTCAAGAAGGTGATTGCAGAACATTTTGCGTGATTTTGAATCATTCGTTTATCGAAACACCACTCAAAACCCACTAAAGACATCGAATTTGTTTCTACAAAATGTGCGCATCTAGCAAAGTCTTGACGGTTAAATATCTTAAGGTCATCTACGTACGACAAGCGTGGTCCTCTGAGCCTGTAATTCACATCGTTGAAATAAAGTAGAAAGACAAGTGATCCAATGCGACTTCCCTGTGGGATAGCGGACGTAGCTGCAAACAATTCAGAGTGGTCGTTTCCTACATTCGCACTGAGTTGACAACCTGCAAGATATGAGTGAATCCAATGGAGGAGTGATCCGTTTAGCGATATCGTGATTCTGTCAAAAGCGACGAGATCAGAATAGATACCATCGGTTTGCAAGCCATCCTCGAACCCTTCAGATATGAAAGAAGTGAACGACAATAAGTTCGTCATAGTCGTCATCGGTTAGGCATGAATCCATGTTGGTCCTCTGAAATATATTACTTGCAGTGAAAGATCCGATTATCACAGCTAATTTGGAAAGCTTAGATACAGCGCATAGTACAGAAATTCAATTGGAGACCGCATTTCCTCTGATTTTACCTGAGCTCCGAAGGAGCTATTAAATTAAATTTCTCGGGATTTTCTGACTTTGATCGCTTTTGCTGAGGCGGTTTATCGTGTCCAATCGTGCTCGGGTTTCGCGTGGGGACTTAAGGTGCACTAGCTTTAGAACATTCGGGGTTTCCATTCTTGTAGGTAGACCTGTTAGAACCTACGAATTTATATGACCTCAACTACGATTGTACAAACTGCAACTCTTATATAATCGCGAATTGCGCGCTCAGAAGCCCCAACCCTCGGTTCATACGTGCAATTTCAGCATCCCACAAATCTCAGAACAAATGTATATAAAAATCTCGGCCGCGCGAGCATAAAAGAAATATGTGAACGACAACACGACTAAAAAAATGCAAAGATACATACACACTAGCGCCCGCAAACAGACACGTTAACATACAAACGCTCGAGGGCTTCACGATCATCCACGCACACCTGCTCCACCGATCTCGCAAACATCATAACACCACTGTGATTAAGTGAACGTTCAATCACTTATAAATTTACGAACGCGGTCTCAAGCGTAAATCTACAAACCCCCGCGTTCGCGCGACCATGTGCGTCCCTTCCCCCGGTCTTAGCAGCCAAAGTCAATGCCTTCAGTTGAACCAACGGTCCGTGCAGACCTCCGCCATGAGAACGGCCACACAGTTATCAAATCGAATTACCTGCTAGCACACGCGACATACAAACGCCAACGCGATCGAATGTGTTAACATACAAACGCTCGAACCTTCACGATGTCACAGAAAAACGAACATGCAATCGCGATCATCTACGGACAATTACGCGCAAAATTTCGCAAACACAAAAACGGCCCGATGATTTATGATTTATGGATGTTATAGCACTTATAATCTGCTCAACGCGGTCACAAGCGCGCACAAATAAACGCTAATTCCCAGGCGATCATGACGTCCTTACGCCCGCACTTGAACCTGTACACTCAAAATTATAAAGTTTTAGTAGGTGGCATTTCCCGTCTCGTCTAAAATTGTAGTAAGTGATTCTCTACAGCTCCAGTAGGACAACTCTTAAAAAAAAGAATTAAACGACGTGATCTCTGGAGCTCAACCATAATTTTCGTGATATATATTCATGAATGTACTATCGGATTGCAATGCAATGCTCATGATCATGATTTCGGGACCCTAATCACGATTTTCGCAATTTATAACGTTATCGTGATATTTTAGTCATGAATTCATAAGTTGCTTTAAAGTTAAAATGATTAGGGATATCTTCTAAATTCTGCAAGCCCACAAGATAGATCGTGAATAATGTTCTATGAATCAAGAACCAATTCACGAACCCTGAACAGTATCTTATGATTTAGTGAACTGTCACTTAAGCACGACTAGTGAGTCAAGAACTAGCTCACGATTACATGAATAAAATGTTGTTATTTGAAGGGGCGGTCATAACGTAGTTGGTAAATTAATAGCATTGTACGCAGCTCACCTGGATTTGATACCCAATCCTGCGTATATGGTTAGAGATTTTTCAGAAAGAGATTTTTCCAACTCGAAGAATGGTTATAATCTCTATCATCAGAATAAAGAAAAAATCTTTAAAATTGTTTTCATAAAAATATGAGGATCGTGCTCAAAATTGCGCATTTCATTAACTATATCATGAAAGTGGAAGTATATTTTGTGATTTCGTGAACTATTTCACGAGCAAGAATGATGAATCTTTACTTATATATTAAGAAACCTGAATAAATAATTCCGAAATTCGTGAAATAGTTCAGGAGTAAAATTTAAGACTTTCATTTGAGAACTGAGGGATTCTATTAGAAACCGGCCGACCACAAAATATGACCGTCGCGAACGAACCTCTAAGTTGTGTTCGGGTTTTGAATCTCCTTGATTTTCTCTGACAATTGCAATTTTGTGATACAAGAGCAATTTTTCAAACGGGCGTGGACATTTCTACGTGCATCATTTTAATTTTTCTTCGATTACTGTATTTTATATAGCAAAACTTTCTGAGAACGAGTTTTGTTGTAAAAAATACAGTACTCGATTAAAAAATTTCTGAAATTATTGCACGTAGAAATATCTACGCCATTTTAAAAAATTTCTCTTGAGTCAAAACAATCTTACTGATTGTGGAAAATGTTTAGTCTTCTATGCCGGTGAAACGTGTACAGTTTCATAGGAATATAAAATGGTCGGTCACGATTTTAAAGATTTTCGGACGGATCTTCGTGGAATTCCTCAACTAATTTACAACTTTTTTTAACGACTGTGAGTGAGTCAATCGGATCCGATAGGATAGGGTGCCGCAGTCGAAGTCCTGAGCAAACCCACACCTATAACTATTACAGAATAGTACATATTTCTGTCTCTAACTCTTTAACACTCCAAGCACTAAGTTTCCAACGTGTTCCCCAGCAGATCCTTAAAATTATAACACCCGTGAGTAAGTTTGTAGATGTTTTTAGATGCCACAAAATTGAAAATTGTTTATAATTACGACATTAAAATTCAATTTTCCCGTAACGTTGCCGAGATCTTTCTTACCCTGCTATTATAATTAGTTATAACTAGTTCAATGATAAATGGCCCCCGCATTCCGATTCCTGGGCCAGGATACCCCTTATAATGAACGTACATGCAATGGTAAAGAAATATCAAAGGAAACTAAAAGCTTTGGTTAGAAAAATCTGAAAATAGCAGACATATTCAATAATAGCCCATAGTTGTTACTGCTCACAGCGAAATCGTGACACGCTCCCTTGGCAAACTTCCCTTCGACTAATTTTACTGCAATCAATTTCCAATCCTTGGATAGCTTTCAATTAGTCTGATTGGTATTTAATTATGCGGACGACGCCATATGAGGATATTTTCCACACCACACAAAAATCCTTTCACCCTTTCGTGTGAACTGCCTTAACCGTCCCTCCCCATGCCCACCGCCTTCATCGTCAGCTTTTCCACCACACCAATACATTGACAAATTTTCTCCGGCTGGCAATCAAATTAAAAAGTCATAAGACGTAAACCGGAATTGCACCCTAACCTAGCGATAGAACCACACCGTACCAAGCTTTTAAGCGAGTTAAAATTTATGCGACCTCCATCGAAAGTCGAAGCAGTTAATTTTGACTTTCTTCTTGGTACCTGTGCGCACCTTAAAAAAAAGCACTCACCTTGCATCCAGTTTTTTTTGCACGCCACAAACCAACCAACTGGGTCATAAAAGATGTAAAGAATAAAACGGAACGGCGGGAATCGCCGGCTCGGCTGTGTACATTTATATACAATTACGGACAGGAGCTGGTTCTGTTTGGTACGCACGGTGCCTCTTCCTTCAAACCAACACATGGCAGCGCCCCCCTATATCGTCCCAACCGAAAAAAAGGAAGCGAAAGTATAAAGTCTGAAAAGTACATATTCTCGGCGAAGGAAACGAGCGAAGTTGATTGTTTTATTGCCGTTTTATTCTCCTTTCTCCCGGATCGGCAGGACCGCTTGGGTTCCACCGCCGTTCCGACCGAGTAGCGATTTTAATGGCGCAAGGTGCATCGTAAAATCGGTCGAGAGAAAAAAAAAAAGAACCGAGAAGATAACGATCGCCAAGGGAGCCTGCAAAACGGGAGCGGCACGGCACAATAACTTGTGTGTTTGCGAGTTGCTGGGGCTGTAGCATAACGACGAACTTCGGTGCTAGGATTTTATTGCCAATTTGAATTTTTGGCAGATGGTGTGTGTGTGTGGGTGCATGTAACGTTATAGGTCGAATGTTTTCCTGAATGAAAGCGAGTCACCCCCACATATTTGAGCGTTGGCGATAATCGACCGCAAGGCTGTTGAAATCGATTCGTTTTACGCGTGAAAGTAGGTGCTGACAAAAAAGGATATGTTTCAGTCTTGAAGTTAAATGTGACGTGCGAAGGGAGGTGCCGGATAGGATTCTGAATCAGCTTTTGCTGGCTTCGTTGTAGCCGTAAGCAAATGTTCACTTGTTGAAAAACTCCTGTTCAATATGCTTGAATATTCTGACGAAATTGACATGATTATGTCATTCAATGCTTCGTCGTAGCTCTATTGTCTTTATCTGCACATTTCAATGAATGTAAATATCGAATATTTTTTTCCGAAATGAAATGAACACTCGTGCTTCATTGATGTGTATAACATTGTAAATCGATTAATTCCCACCACATTGTTAAAACCACAGAAGACTGCTAGTGCGTACTCATTAGAGATGCGACTTCGCTACAATCGGAAGGCGCAGGGATGGGACATGAAAAGCAGACGGTGAAATTATATTTCACGTCGACTCACGCTCCAGGATGATAAGGTGGGTAGGTGGGTGCAGGTAGCACTTGGTGATTCTGATCCATGGTTGTTGGCAAGCGGAAAAGTGTGTATTAATGTTTCATTGTTTTACAACTGATGTTCTCGACACCCCAAGAATAAGCAAAGCATTCGCGTGAAAGGCGACTCTAGGCGTTCGCTCAATCGATTTCCACTTTCAATTTGTGGCATCTCACTCCGTACAGTTGGAGAGATTGTCGGTTGTTTATTGATAATAATAAATTTCAAATAACTTCACCAGCTGCTCGCAGTCGGAAAACATGGAAAATTTTGTGTAATTGATTTCGACTGTCTCGTTTCTATGTCTCTAATTATATCAGTTTTCTTGATCCCCTCCCTCCTAGTAAGAACAGAACGAAGTAATTGTTTTAATGTTTTGTCCGTGCTAAACACATCCTATGTGACGTTTCAGATGACTCCTACGTCACAAAATGTAACTTTTTTGCAATATTTGCTTGTTTAGAGTTTATTTGACCATTTAGGAATCTAATTAATGGATCCTTGATTATGCGGGGGACTATGCCATGTTTTACCTGAGTAGAATGTTTACGATGTATTTCGACTGGACGTTGTGTAATCTAGGGTAGGTTTCGGCAATGCAGTCATGAACGAATTGCGTCCATTATTTGTTATCTTCGCCGATGTTTCGACCCCTGGTTTGAGTCTTCTTCAGGGCCTATTTTATTAAATGACCTGGATAGAACATCGACGCAATTTGTCTACGACTGAATTGCCGAAACCTACCCTAGATTAGAATGTTTACTTCATATTAAAGCATGAAACAATAAAGACAGTAATTTTCCTCCTTATTCAATTATTTTCATATTATCAGTTGTATTTCATTCTATATAAAATATGTTGAGGGATTACATACCTTTTTGTGCGAAAAATGTGAAGAAAGTTTGAATTTACGTAAAGGCATAATGCAATGATTTCATTACGTCAAACTTATAGTAAAAGTAGCACATTTTTCAGTGAATTAAACAGGCATAAAAATAAAATGATAATTAGCGGAGTTATGGCTTTTACCCCAATACCCTTTTTTAAGAGGTTTGCGGTGATCATAATAATTATGAGTATTCCTCGTACTTTAACGATTAGTTGAATAAATAATATTTTTTCCTGCATTCGGAAACGTTTTTCCTAAAAACTCGCTGTTTTGAGCTCTAAAAATTGCACAATCGAGTTTAAAATTTCAAGTTACCACTACTCTTGGTAGAAGAAGCGCACTTGGAAGCGCTGTAACTTTCGATATATTTCTCGGACCTCTATAAAAATTTGGGAAAATATTCTATAGGAGTTGTATTTTCAGATAAATAAAAAATTGTTTTTGAAAAATGAAAAGGTATGTAGTCCATTACTGACTATCATCATATTGCATTATATGCATTGCAAGTGGTTGGTAGAAGTTATCTTTCTTCGAATAAAGCGGTTTCTAAAACCAGAAGTGGGCCCTGCTCCCATATCGCAAGAAGCGGAAAATTTTAATTTCATCTGCATTTAAGGTAGATCCATTTCTTTCTTTTTATCTATGAATAATGCACATTTTTGCTTCAAACTATCTTCCCATTTGCACAGTGCAGAAACAAGCAATCAATGCTACCGCTTTGTTCCTTATCCACTGTACAAACAGTGTAGTATTTTTTCCCTTCGGCTGCGCAGTAAAATCAGTATGACACAGAAAATAAAAGTGCTGTAATTTCGGGAGAATATTAACTTTCAGCAAACTAGTATTAGACCTACAGTCTAAGAAATGAGACAGCTACTAAAAGTAAAAATAGAGATTTATTCCGTCGATATGACCTACGTACAACTACATGACGTCTGTTATTGTATACTGATAACGTTTAGTGCGGGTAGAAAATTTCGTTGCGGAGTACAACATGCCGTCGAATATGACAATATTAAAAAGCAAGACTTAGCACCACACGCAAGTTCAGTTCACACTAAAAGATGCAATTTTGGATTCATATTCATTTGCTGTCGGTTTCTGTCTACACTGTGTGCCTGTCACTGTCAATTCCACCTTCTTACCTCCAGTTATCGGCTCATCCATACATAGACCGGAACCAACGGCTGTACTTCTGTTATGAAGGACGGTTTGATCGGAGATTGTACTGGAATCGAGCCCAGACGCACCGGGGTGATCACTACGGCGCCGTTTATTAAAAGACTCACGGCGAATTATGCAGAAGTGGAATTCGTTTCGAACGATACTTGGTGAAACTTTTTCAAGTGCATTCTCAACGGCAGTCATATGAAGAAGAACTGTGTAAAATGTTTAAACTGTCTAGTAGTTTTTATGCGCTCCACAATTTTTTCGAGGCACCTCCGAAGATTCGCTGTCACTCGCTTAAATTTTAATAGCTCTAGCGTTCAGATATCAGGATATGATAACACTAGTTTCCAACAACGTATTATATATATATATATATATATATATATATATATATATATATATATATATATATATATATATATATATATATATATATATATATATATATATATATATATATATATATATATATATATATATATATATATATATATATATATATATATATATATATATATATATATATATATATATATATATATATATATATATATATATATATATATATATATATATATATATATATATATATATATATATATATATATATATATATATATATATATATATATATATATATATATATATATATATATATATATATATATATATATATATATATATATATATATATATATATATATATATATATATATATATATATATATATATATATATATATATATATATATATATATATATATATATATATATATATATATATATATATATATATATATATTTGTATGTACATGATTTCTGGACTCCCAAACGGCTTAACCGATTGCCGTAAAAATGTATACATAGTGGGCGTTTGTTATGGAGCGTGTTTGTGTGCTATTGATTGGGGATTATTTAATCGCCAGATGGCGCTTCGGAACGAATTGTGTTTCCTCCTATTTCGTTGATGGTTGCAGCAACGCGCGAGGGGTATTAGCTAGTATCATATATTTTAATATAGGAGTCGAACGTACATCTAACCTTTACAGAATGAACGACTAATTAAAGTATTGTTTCTTCTTTTGCTGTTTTTTTCTTGGCTACACTCAAACGCAAACGACCAACAGCTATGGACACGCATTAATATACGCGAAATTACAAACGCGCTAGCTTACCGGACGAGCCCATGCGATAAAAAGAACGCACACAATTACATGCAAACGCTCAAGCATTTCGCGATAATGCAAACCCAGTGCAATGTGTCAATTATGTAAACGTCCTGGTGATTAAGTCAACGTGGTTGCACTTACGAATTTATAAACACTGTCACAGGTATCCACATACAAATGCCCAATCTCGCGCGATCATTAATCATACTCGACCGGAAGATCCCATTTCAAAATACGGAACTTATATACACAAGACAACATGTCGCGGGGCATCACAGTTGGAGACTACAGTGAGATGGAAGAGCTCACTTTCTTCCTTCTTTCTTCTGATCCATACATTCAAATTTAAACATCAGAATGATGACCCATGCGAACATTCAAAACCTATCGAGAATATGCAAACGATTAGTAAGTTACATAAAGGAACTCAAACACGGCAAGTTATGCACACACGCGACATATAAAAAGGCCACGCCATCAAACCCGTTAACATAGAATCGCTTGTGCTATTCGCTGTAATATAAATCTGACCACGCACACGAACATGCAATCGGGATCATCCTTGCACACCTGCGCCCGCGAACTCGCATCCATCAGAACGCTCCGATGATACAAATACACAAACGTTGTCTCAAGAGCGATTATACTAACGCTCGTTCCCACAATACTATGGATCGGTCTCGTGCGGAAGCCTTACCTTTGCTCATAGCTGCCCAGGTTCATGCCTTATATTTTCGTCTCAAAAAACAAACTTATTAGATTACGTTATAATTCTCAGGGCGCCAAGGCTGGATACTTTAGTAATATGGGGAATCCGTGCACTCGTGCGATCATTCAGAAGCTAATACGAATATGCAAGTGGTTACACGGTTATAGAAACGAATTTATACACACGACACACACCCTCGCAATCAAACCCATCAACATACAAACGCTCGAGCTCTGTCCGATAATGTAACCCTGGTCACAAACCCCTGCAATTAAGTGAACAGTTTAACACCTACAAATTTATAAACGCGGTGCTAAAGTGATTGTACAAAAAAGCATTCTCTGAATTGATCACTTGCGGAATCCCATTACCTTGGCCCTAGCAACCTAGGTCCATGCCTTCAGTTGTATCATTTTTAAGAAATAAAAATGCACCAATATACACTACAAAACGAGTTTCAGGGCAACGTTTGTCGGAAACTAGTAATGTGGGGAACTTGCTTTCTTTTAGAATTTAAACTCACTTGAATATGCAAATAGCCACAGGGTTATACAATCGCATTTATAGACGCGAAGTTTCTTATAAACTGGCACACGTCACAGATAAACAAAAACGTTAAAAACAAACGCTCGAACTCTTCGCGATCATCCACGCACACTTACGCCCGCGATATCGTAAACGTGAAAACGCAACGGAGATTAAGTGAATGTTTTCGCACCTATAAATTTGTAGACGCGGTGAACACATAAACACTCGTTCCTAAGCGATCATGAAGTTTTCATACCTCCACCGTACACTCAACTTACAATCAGAATCACGGCTCACTCCGATTGATCTTAAGGGCAAACTGCAAGTAATTTTGTTTTAGGATTTAGAAGGCATAGCAACAATGAACATCTTGTGTAATGTAAAGATTTATTTATACATTAATTGTATACGAAAAAGAGTATTTTTCAGACACGCACGAGCCTTCCAAGTGTAGACGTCCAACCACGTCGAGGAGCGCCACGGAGGACTTGATAACTTTTGATAAAATTGTCTGAAACAGGACTTATAGGTTCTCAATGAACCTAAAAAATAGGAAAAAGTTTGAATTTCGGAAAATGGCATCAAAAATACGGAAAAATATTTTAATATAAAATCGCTCACTTTCCTTCCAAATAATGAGGAGAAAAAAATTGTTCAGTTTTCCGGGGTTTCTCCACTGGTTATACATATTATGCACATTCATAAAAAAATCAACTCAATCCGTTGTATAGTTTTTGAGTTATCGTGTCCGCCTCTATTTGGAAAACCTGTTTTAATCCACCTAGTGGTGCAATTGTGCCTTTCTCGTTTATCCAAACTACGATTTCATGGCTGGTTTGTTTAATATAATGGAGGAAAGGTCTATTACTTATTCAGTACGATTTGCACATACATACAATGGATCGATACCCACGAACTTGAGATGCTATATGTCGACGCTGAATCACTTGAAACCAATGGCGGATCCAAGAGCCAGCGGGGGTTTGCTCAGAAACACAAATAGTGTATTCTTTTTTTGAAGCTAGCGTCAATCCGGCACTAGCTTAGTCCTGTTACTAAGTTAGTGTCGGATTCTGATGAGACGAAGTCGAAACGCAAATTCCATAACTAATTCTTAAATATTGTCAATCATTCAAAATTACATGCCCTTAATAAAAGCAATGATAAAACCAAATTGGCTCTGTCAAGCAGTGATGAAACATAAATAAAACTAATTACAATTTTAATTGTTACTTTAGTTACCGATGACAAGAATATCAAGTTTTCTTTTAGCGCATTTGATTCTGTGTTGATAGCAGGCTACCAAGACTAGCGTGGCAATATAAACTACAGACATACGGTCCTGCAACTATTGTCAAAATTTTGAGTTCACTTGATTTTCGTAATTGTTTTGCAAACATATGTAACAATACTAGCTATATTCAAAAAATTTATATTGGGATGAAAGAATAGCAAAAAATCTTGAACCTTCTGCTGCCCAACTTTGCCTTTTGGCGAATTACTGGGGATTTTTTATAGAATAACAGAACACGGTAATAGAAAATTGCAGCCTTAAATCAAAAATAATTCGATTCGATGTTTTTGGTCGACAATATTCAGAAGAATAAAGGAAACTTTGCCACTACGAGAATTAAATTTTTATTGATTTTGCTCTCAGATACAAATCAATCTTACCAACAGTGACCTACCATCATAAGAACAAACAGCGGAAAAGCGCTACAAAACAAACGTAATAATTCGCAATCACCTAATTGCTTCGCATAGCGTCAGACGCTCACCAGAAAACTTCTAGACGTAGGTCAAGAATGTGCAGTGCCCGTCAAAATAAATGTAAACTCTCGACTGGCGACGAAGCATGAAAGCAAAAACATCAAGTGGATTGGTGGAATGGGGTCGTGTAGAAAATACAGAAAATATACGCAAAAGGGTCCCTCCAACCAACCTTCGACTTCACGTTCCTCATTGAACGCGCTCCATCACCACGACCACCCCCACACCCACGCACACAACATCCGACGTCATCAGCAGCAGCATCATCATCTCGGGGCAGCAACAGCATCAGCATCTACAGCAATTCCTCAATTAACCTTTTTCGCCTTTTCGTTCTGAAACCGGGTGAGTTTTCATATGCCTTTTTCAGTGCCGGCCGAGCCGGTTGAGCATTCCCCCCCCCCCCAATCTTCCCTACCCAGCCAACCAAAGCCCTGTGATGAACGACGACGGGTTGGTCCACACAGCCTCGAAGCCAATCTGGATTTCCACGGGCACAATCTTATCATCATATCACACCACAACGTAGTAGAGCACAGATCAGCAGAGTGGTGCTGCTTGTGGCAACACTTGGTTGCATTGGCGCGCGCGGCAGTGGGTGGTAAAACTTAGTTAACTCGCCAGTTCCCTCCTTCCATTTTAGCTAGATATAGCTGCTTATCCGTCGGTCAGGATGTGGTTAGGGCGAATTCAACAGAGAGAGAGAGAGTGAGGTGTGTTCCTCCTCTGATACTCGGAGTTGGCAAGTGTCGCACTTAAGCGCGTTCTGTGGTTTTGCGTCCGGTTGTTAAAGCCAGGTGGCAGGTAGTGGTGGCACAGTGGCGCTTTGAATACCAGGTGAGCTCGTAAAGCTTGGTGTAGCGCACTCAAGTACTCAAGCTCGACTCGATGGTTAGCTAGTTTGCAGGGAGACCATTTGTTGAAACCTTGTCAGAAATCGAAATTTAACTACTATTAGGGAAACTCGTTTTTTGTCGACATTGACATGCGGGAAATAATACTTCTTTAGAATACATTGCGCGAAATAGAACATGTGAAACATACTGGCGGGAGAAATTTTGATGTGAATGAATAATGAGTTCCGTCATCAGTACCAGTTTTGCAATTGTCTACAGTTGGTCTTTCTTGTGAATCAGATCTTACAGTGATAACTGTATCGTAAGAAGGGCCACAAGAGTCAACCCTTTAGCGGATGCCTGGGAACAAAAAATCACCTTCCGGTCAGTAGTATGATTTAACTATTTCCGATTTTGCAGCACAAGGATTTTTATTAAAGATAGTGTATACTATACACTGTATAGCTTATCAAGATCTGCAAGGAAAGACTGCAATCAGTAATTATGCAATTCTCCAGAATAACGTAAATAATGGGTGGAACTTCATTTCATTCAGCACTTCTGTATTGTTCGAATTATTACCGTTTTCAGGTTTATACAAGTATCCAAGGATAAGGAACCGATCTTCACCCAATTCGTATTGTAACCCTTCCAATATATAGAGCCGTTGGTTATACACCGTCTCGTCTCATTGTTGAGTTGTATTGACTCAAATGGAAGATTGCTTTTCTACAAGTTTTTTTCATCAAACCTCTACATCTCTAACAATTTCCTTCTGCATGGAAATCATTATATACGCTGTCTGTGTATAAAAAGAGCGATAAAATTGACATTTCTGATTAGGTACCCGTGGAATAGCGTCACTGACAACTGAGTCAAAGTGTCTCGAAACCATCGTCACGGAGATATTGTTCAGTACGTGCAAGAACAAATCAGTCCTTGTCAACACGGATTTGATTCTAAACTATCGCTGAAAAGCAACCTTTGCGAGTTTACATCGACTTGCATCACAGCAATGAATAGTGGGACACAGCATACACTGCTGCTTTTGACATCGTAAAATATACAACAACTTCAACATCTGGGACTATCAGTCAGAATTTGCAAATGGCTCGGATCATACGTATGGGGCAGACAACTGAATGTAAAAATTGGTTAGACTGATCTGACGGGTTTTCTGTGCCCTCCGGCGTGCCCCAACGAAGCAATCTGCATCCTCTGTTGTTCACACTGTTTTTCAACGTCGTTGCAATCCTCTTGATCAACAGTGGGTTGCTCGTTTACGCTGATAGTCTGAATTTCTTCTTGTCAGATAAGTGAAGCTTGTTTTCTTGGAACGAAGAATACACTTTGAGACCAATTTGTGCACTTCCTTCCCATAATATGATTGGCTCGGAAGACCTACAAAAATGTAAGACAACACAGTACATGTACTAATAAATGTCTTGTTTTTGCTTTCATTCGTTTTGAATCGGAATTTGCTTTGTGACCGCACGCCACAACCCGTAACTCCGGAACCGGAAGTCGAATTTTCGAATAATGATCAAATTTGTGGGCATGCTTTCTACATGGTAGTTTGCAAAAATTAAATCAATTGTTAGAGATTGTTTGGTAAAATTGACGTCACCCATACTAGCTTGCACAGTATAGTGACAGGAAAAAAAATGACCCCTATCGGCCCACCCGATTCCTAGTCCCACCAGGAGTACTTGTTCCAAATTTGAAGCGAATCGGACAAGTCTAGGTACCGGACCAACTTGCCTGAAGTTTGCATGAGATTTTTCGACAATTTACATGGAGAACACCCACTAACTTGCCTTTTTGCCGCTAGGTGGCACTGCATGGATCGTATTATCACTGTAAGTGAAAATAAGAAAGATAATTTAATTGTCTACAACTTTGTCGAAGACTGCTAGTAAATCCGACTTTGTTAAAAGAAGTTATTAAACTTTTAACAAAGTGATGTCTGAGTCAGTTTTCCATGGGGCCTAGCAGTGCATAGTTGTGTATCAGTACTCGATTCCCACGAACTAAACATTTTTGTAAAATAACCGTTAGATTTAGCTCAATACTATGTACAGAAGAATTGTTGTAAATAATACGAGTCATGATTTGGTTAGAAAATTTTAGTTCCACATTGTACCGCATAGAGGGCGCCAACACTAACTTTTCAATGGAAAGAGATAGATATTAGGTGTCTTCTACAAAGTTGTAGAGCAGGCATTTTTCAATATTTCTTCGGAACATTTTGATATTCTATCTCTCTTCTATGAAAAGTTAGTGCTGGCGCCCTCTATGCGGTCACAGTTGGAACTAAAATTTTTCAACCAAAACATGACTCGTATTATTTACTACAATTCTTCTCAACATACTATTGAGCTTAATCTAACGGTTATTTCACAAAATGTATAGTTCGTGAGAATCGAGTACTGATACACAACCATGCACAACTAGGCCCCATAGAAAACTGACTCAGACATCACTTCGTTAAAAGTTTAATAAGTTCTTTTAACAAAGCCGGATTGACAAGCAGTCTTCGACAAAGTTGCAGACAATTAAATTATCTTTTTTATTTTTACTTACAGTGATAGTACGATGCATACAGGGGCATCTAGCGGCAAAAATGCGAGTTAGTGGGTTTTCTCCATGTAAATTGTCGAAGAATCCCATTCAAACTTCGGGCACGTTGGTCCGGTAGCTAGACTTGTCGGATTTGCTTCAAATTTGGAACAAGTACTCCTGGTGGGATTAGTAATCGAATAAGGGGTGGGCCGATTGAGTTTCCAAAAATTCATTATTTTTCTGGGCAGTCTATTGCACAGTCGTACCTGGTACCTTTCTTTTCATTTGCATGCCATTTATATTCTTTATTTTCTTCTTGTTCTTTCCGAGCTCTGGCTTCATCATAACCCAACGATTGGTACAAAATTCTAGGTTATTCGGTGAACTCATGTCCTTGGGGATAAAATGCTCCGGAATTAGTCTCAAACGCTCTAGACATATGTAGTTAAAAGAAACTCAGCCAAAACAGTGGTAGTTCATTGTGATGTTTTTTGAGACTTCTTTCGATTTTGTAAATGTCTCCGTTAATGGTGCCTTTTGTGTCGAAAATTTTGCTTAGAGTTCCACAGGTGCAGACTGCCTGCCAAATAAAGTAGGGTAATTTGGGGAGAGATGACGCACATTTCTAAAAATCGATCCTGCATCAAAGTAAACCATTCAATATTTGATGAAATCATTTTTATCAATTGCGACAAGTTTCTAAAATACTGTGAAATAGTTTTTGTCGTGATAAAAAAAATCATCAAATTTCCATGAACATTAAAAAAAAGTCAAGTTAACAACTAAGGGGGCAGCATATCATCTTTTCCTAAAAAAAATCGAGTTCATTCTTATCACGTACATTGAAATATTAAGATGTCAGGAACTTTTGTTTTGTTAAATTGGCCCAATTAGGCCTTCCTTCTGAAGTTGAAACATTAAATAAGTCTTAGTTTAAAGTCTGGTTGACACTTTACTCATGTTTTTATCGAAACCATGTCTTCAAAGTCGGTACCCAAGAACAACTCAAGCGATCCCCTTTATTTTTTTTTTCGTTTAAAGCTTGTTAATTTATCTAGTCTTTCGTCCATTTTTTGCAATATTCGAATGTATTTTTTATGTAAATTAAGACGATTTTTCGAAGAAAAGAATATTTGCTCAATTGCTACCATTTGATGTATAATTTGATTTTTTTTAAATAGAATGTGTCTAGGACTTTTCGAATTTTTCATTTCAGATGAACGTACGTGCGGCAATTCATGATACCGCATTTTATCTATTATTTGCATTGGCAAGTGCAAAGAGCCCAAGCGGAGTGGGCAAGGCTTTTCTGCATACAACTTAAATTTGGTATACAAGACTAAAATGTATTTTGTAATATGCAACAAACCTCAATGCATTTTTCCTTCCCGTTTTTGAGATTTTTTTTAATGTGCCAGAAAAGCTAACGGGAATATGCAAACGTCCGCACGGTTATAGAAACGCAGTAGCATATTCCGAATTACAAAAGTGCTAGCAAACGCGATAAAAATAATGCACATAATAACATACAAACGCTCTAGTCTTTTGCGGTGATACAAATCCGGTCGCAATCGCGTTCGTTCACACATAGGTATGTGTGAACGCTGACGATCTCGCAACCGTCCCCCCGGTGATTAAGACGAGTTAGCACTAACGAATTTATATTAAACGTGGTCTCAAGCGCCAATAGACAAACGCCCGCTCTCACGAAATCATGAATCGTAGAAGTCCGGAAGCTTCCGCTCTAAAATACATAGCTAGACAACAACTTTAAAATACTGTACACTAGACAACAAGTTTTAGGGCGCCTCAACGGGGGTCTTCAGTGAAAACAGGGAGCTTGCTTCCTCCCTTCATCTGAACCATAAACTCAAAATTAATCATAAGAGTGACAGCCCGTGCGAACATAGGAAAGCCCACGCGAATATGCAAGCAACTACTAGGTTATATAAAAGAAATCGGACACGCAATTTTTCATACTTAGAAGGCCCACGCGATCAAACACGTTAAACTATAATCGTCTGTACCCTTCGCGATAAAACAAATCTATATCTATGTCCGCGAGCATAATATACATTTCATATTATTACACCGTTACTATCATTATTCCCTTTACTCTTTGCTGCTTGTTGGTTGTTCTGTCTGTCCTCTCTTTCGTTCACGTGTAAATCCATGTCGTTGTCGCTAGAGTAGGTTTGGTTCTCACGTCCCAAATTCTCACTGTTCGTTGATTTTTTATGCTTCTTGTGTTTCTGAGTGAGCGATGATTATCGTTTGACTGGCTGTTTGTGGTTTGGCGTGGGAACCCGTGCAAACGAGAAGCTCATAATATCACCTCCATGCTAATGATCCAAATTAACCCCTACTATATGGTATTTTGATACATACAGAAAAAATATTGGTAAAAGTAAGAGTGTTTCGCTCTTAGCAAAAAACAACCAATGCCTACTATTAGGTTGAAAGTAAAACATTTAGATTAATCAAGAATAACAATCAAAATAAAAGTTTTCTTTTTAAGCTAATGAATAATAGTAAAGAAAATCAAAAGTTTATTTTCAAAGTAATAGTATGTGTTGGTCGTTTTTTGCTAAAATTGAAAAACTATTATTTTTACCAACATTTTTTTCTGTGTGTAGTGTTTGAGGCACTTCATCGTCATGGTCCAGTACATCCCATGTTAATGTGTATCTATGGGTTATTGAAACCATTCTATGGTGTTTTGATGGTCGCGAAATTTGAAAAGAACCATATTTATGGTCTTTTTGTGGGGTTGTATGGTCTTTGAGACCATGAGAATTTCCTCGAGATGGCTGTTTGTCAGTGTGTGTTGTGGTAGATTAGTTTCCTTAGGAGTTTTGGCGTATCGCTTTTATCGTAGCTTGCCGTCTGGTTGCAGAACTTGCACGTGGGTATGTTCGAATGTAGGTGTTACTGTAAGCAAACTTGCATTCGAAGATCAAGTAAGATGGAATAGGCAGGTATAGATGCGTTCTAACCACACGAGCCCCGTTGAGAATTCCGAGGATGTGGTGCGCGGTACCAAATCATGTAGGCGAGTTTCCGTAAAATTCCTGTTTATATAAAGGGGGATCTTGGTTTTAAAGTTGTATTTACCTTGTGTTCCATGTTATCCACCGTAGAAAAGAATTCTGCATGAGTAGAACATTGAACGTTATCAGTATCCCATTTTTTGTGTGATGTAGTTGAAAGTGTGTCACTAACGTAAGATCCATTTTCACAAATATTTCACCACGCGCGCTGTAAATCTTCTTAGAGTTTTCGCAAAGTCGATCACTACAGTATGTTCCCTTGGTAGGCGCATTTTGTTTTTTAGTTTACTCATGTCGCTCCCCATAGAGCAACGAGATTTTTCTGTTACTGACATGTAGAAGTAACGAAGCGATGCGAGTAAATTTGTTAGATTGCTTTTCTGTGAACGAGCGGTGTGTTCTAGCTTCTAATTTGTTCGAGGTCAGGGGCTAGTCAGGGCGCCATGACTGGATAATCTAGTGATGTGGGAAAGCTCATTCCCTTTTAGATCTGAACCATACATTCAAAACCACCGATCGTGTGAACATTCAAAAACCCACGCCAATATGTAAGCGGTTGCACATTATGCTAACGAATGTGTGCACACAAAGTTACGAATATGCGCCACACGTACGCAAACGCGAACAAACCCGATAACATACAAACGCTCGATGCTTGCACGATAATACAAAATTGGTCACAAACGCCAACATGCAATTGCAATCATCCACGCAAACCTAGAAACGCCCCACTGAACCTACTAACCCCCACGATCCCAAGTATGATTACTCCCATTTGCAAATCGGTCATTATTCTCAAAAAAAAACAAATTTCGCTCATTTACAGGGTAACAAGCTCTCCTCTAGCATCTGAACCATACATTCAAAATTAAACGCAAGGTTCACGATTCGCGCGATCATTAAAAAACCCATGCGAATCAAATTTATGCACTCAAAGCTACGTACACGTTAACACACGCAACATACCTACGCCCGCGATCCCGAAAATTATGAGGGGCGTGAATTAGTGAACTTTTAGCACATACAATTTTTGAAACGCGGCCTCAAGCGCGAAGATATAAACGCTCGTTTCCTCACGATTATAACATCTCCCTCTCCCAGCATGTTAACCTTACAATTAATGTCACAATCAGAATCACGGCCCCTCTGCAATTGGCCTTAACCCATAAAGGCGCAAAACCATATTTTTAAAATTTCTGAAAATTGTCTCACAGTTTTAATACGGTACTACAATAATTTTGAGATGGTTTTCGCAATGCACAGGGGTTCAGAATGCGAATTTTGCAGGAATTTTTACTTTTTGCTAAAACTAAATGACTTAGCCTTACAATATGTTTGACAAAGCTGTTGTATTTTGCAAGGCCCTTCTATTTGTTTAAACAGATGCTTGGGTGGTTCTAATTTTAACAATATTTAAAATTTAACTTTTTAACGGTTCGAGATAGAGCTTTACTGTCTTCGATGAAGCTGTAGAGCCACACATTTTAGACAAATTTGATGAAGACATGCAAGTTCTAGCTTTTATACTTTCCATTGCACAAGAAATCCAAATGTAAGCTTTAGGGTGTTTCTTAAAAAAATGGTTTTATTTCTGTAACTTTTGCAGTTTTTATTTTACACTAAAGTACCCTTTGGGCAACGTGAAGATTATTTTTGGGCGCATAATTTGCATTAAAGCACCAACTACTAAACTTTTTTCTTTTCAAAGATAAGAGAACTTTTCTATAAAAAATACCACTTTTTCAAATAGCATTATCTTCGATTAGGACACCTAACATTAAATACCGTTGCTGTCATATAAAAAGCATGCTTTGCAGTATAGATCACAAGCAAATGGTAAATACGATATTTTTGTATATCTTGCAGTATTTACTCCAAAAAATTGTTTATTTTAAGTATAAGTGTTATTTCAAAAAAAAAACATTTTTGGAGAAAATGTGCTCATAACTTCTCAACGAAAATATTTAGATATATGGTACCATGAAACAAATTCTTCACCTTAAATCAACCATAAAGTTGTCTGAAAACTACTTCGGTTTTGAAGCAGGAACCGCAAAAGTTATTTGTTATTTGAATAAAACAGTTTTCTATGAAACACTAAGAAACACCCTAACCTTCGATTTTGAATTTGTTGTGAAACAAAAAATATGACAGATAGAGTTTACGTGTCTTTAGAAAACTTTTCCAATATTTATCGTTCTACAACTTCGCTGAAGGTCGTTTGGCTCTAGCTGGAATGATTAAAAAGTTTATTTTTTTTTATCTTGGTAAATTCACAGACTAACAGAAATAATACTCGAAAACAATGCTTCATCCGCTTTAACGGTCATTTTAAATATATTTGTAGTAGGGGCTGTGGCCGCATTTGTAATTATGGCTCCACTGGCATATGAACAAGCATATGGGGGATAGACCACTAGTGAAAAATTGTTCCCAAGCCTGAGGGGCAACCCACCAGCAAATGAGTGGTTAGGACCGTGATTGAAAGGTGGAGCTAGTGTTCTGGAGAAATTGCCGAGTCGATATTTTTTTGAGGGAATTCCCGCATAGTGTTATGTCTGTTCGTCTGTGGTAAAATCAGAACCACCCAGCTGTTGTTTTAACAAAAAGATGACTTAATTGGGCTAAGTTGTTTAGTTTTAGTAAAATCACAAAATTCCTGCTAAATTTGCGTTCTGGACCACTGTGCAATGTTGTTTTAAAACAACATTGCACATTTCAGGGCTAAGCAGTATTTTAGTGGGTGACATTTCCCGATTCGTCTGCAATTGCAGTAGGTGATTCGGATGGGGAGCCCTTCGGAGAACCAAACTCTACGGCCCAAGTTGACTTACACTCAAAAAAAACTTGCATTTTAATAGGATCGCCAAATTCGACATTATCATATTCGGTGTAAAACGCCTGTCGTGTTATTTGTTGGAACTCAATCTGGTTAATATCTCCGTGTTGGCATTCCAAGTTGGGAACAGTTTGCTGACGTTCATCACGATTTGGCTAGTTTTGATCCAGGTATTATGTAATTCTACATAACGAACATTTTGGCAATATTACGTGCTGATTTGTTGTGCTTTCGAATTACCTTTAGTCCTTCCATTCATCTTCTTACATGTTGATCCTTGTTGCGACAAACTTATGATAGTGGCGTAAAAGCCATCTGTGAATCCAGATTTTCGTTCCTTTAAAAAATTCATCCAATTATCAGAAATTTCGAATTCAATAATAAGAAAAGAAATGTCATACTTAAGGGTGTGTTGATTCGAGAACTTTTTAATATAATTTTAATTATGCTTAACTTTATATTTAATTTATGTTTAAAAAGCTGAATTGAACAGTTAGATAAAATAAATATTACTTTAGAATGGAATGATTCATACTGAGCTTCTTTCAAAAATGTTTAATGCATTTTTTATCAGTGATACTTTTATATACTAAATTTTTCACAATGCGTTTAACGTGCATCTGGACGCATTGAACTCGCACAGAGTGATGTATGCGTTTCTGTCGACGGTTTAAAATAACGACAACTAGCATGTTGTCTGGTCATGCATAGAGTATTGTGTCGCCAAGTTCTAGTTAATGAGTTCTCTTCAAACCCGAGGAACATCACCCTACGTTCCGCTTCGCAATGTGTTGACAATCCGAGACCTTCTCTAAATGTCCCTCATTTACATGGTTTTAATAACCAGTTCTCTCTTATCTCTTCTGTACCATTTAATACCATCGATGGTCTGAAGATTTTGTCGTGCAATTTCTTCCTACATGCTAATCTGGCCGGTTCTTACAAAATCATCAACATCCTACCAAATCGGCCCTTTACTAACTTACATCCGTATCTCTGCATTTCCGTGTAAATACCAGTAAATCGAGAAATCGTGGAAAACAAAAACAAAGACGACCTGCCCAACCAAAACGTGCATATCAATCCCATCCCTCTTTCTCTTTAGAATGCTGGAGTAAACCGTCAGCTTTCTCCCCTTTACGATACTCTTATATTTTATTAATGAAACCAAAAAATTACCCGCTCCGTAAGGTTATTGGATTGAGCCGTGTCAATTAAATATGAATCCAATAATCAAATCGAAAAAACTAAAACCCAAAACCTGTTTTAGTTACATTTGCTCTACTCTGCTAATATGCAGATAATTTCCGATTTTACTACTCTTGCACATACGAAACGAAAAGTAATCCAAAGTTGCTAAATCATCCTAGCATGCAAATCAGTGTAGATGTGCACTCGGAATGCGACAAAGGATTAAGACAATCCCAGACCGGGCAAAACTTTACAAAGCGTGTTAAACGTCGATCGCTCAAACCGCTCGACATTACGAAAGTTCCCAACTCATCAAAACATTGTCTTCACATTTCGCCATGATCCCGGTATTGTCTGCCTGCCTCCCTGCCCGTGTAGCATGTATTACTTCCCAGAAGCACTTAATCTTTCCTGTCCTAAGCCACCCCACCCCGTCGGGTGGTCGGCCTGAACGGGACGGGAATAGAACGCGGGCTATGTACCGAAACCGTCAATCGCTTTGATACGTGCCCGGAAAGGAAAATGGGTGGAAGAAAGAGTCGCATAACAGCCGGAGGAAAAACTGCTACGACAGTACATTTTCAACCTTTCCTCTTCAGTAGGGCACAATTGGATCGTCAATCGGCTTCCGACCCGGCACCGAAAATCGACGCTTCCCTACACCCCCAGCTCATAGCACATAGAAAATATCATTCCAAGCCGATTGCCAAACAACCGCGTGGTGAGAGAGCAGGAGAAGGAGGAGGGAACGTCGTACGCTTCTGGAACTCGGAATCCTCTTTTTTCGATCGCCTCCCAAACTTCTGCTCTGCAAACGACGCTATGCTGATGACGACGACGACGACGTAGACGTCGAGAGCAATTTATTGTTCGCATCAATCCCTAGGAGACGGACGAACCGGAGGACGGTTCACGAGTGGCCCCGAGGGAAGAGCACTGCGCTAGGAGATTGGGATAAGAGTGGTACCCTTTGGAAAAAAGTAACTTTTATTTTCAATTTCTCATGCGAACTGCTTCCAAGCGAATCGAACGATCTCAGCTCCCTAGCTTCGTTGTGTCGAGCGACCGACCGACCGACCAACGTTCGTCGGGTCCGGGATAATTTCTTGTGCACACAAAAACCAAGACCGGCTGATGCTACAGAAAAGGGAGCGACCGACATCGGATTGGAACGTGAGGAATAATAAGTGCAGAACTGAGGGCGCCGTAGTTGTCAGAGAGTTTTTGCGCTCGTCGGAAAAAGATAACCGGGAGAAGATAAGGTTTTGCTGCAGCTCTGCTGTTGACCCACTGGCAGTGCTGCCAATTGGAAATGGTAGGTTGGTTAGTTCGAATTAGTGATGGGATATTTAGAACTTCTAAATGGAAAATTGTATAGGTTCTTATATCGAATATTTAAAATTTTTGAGAGAAACTTTTTTCCTTTTTTATTTCGACTATGTTAGTCACATTTTCTTTTTTACATTTTAACGACATTCAATTAACTAGAGATTACTGGGTAGGGAAAGTGGGAGAAACTTTTTTTAAAATGGCAGCAATAATACTTATTACTGGATCAGATATCGTATACATTCTATATTAACTTTTCTAAAGTGCTAATATATTTTGTAAACAACCTTTATAATTTCAACTCAGAATAATTTTGAAATTGCTTCTTCATACGGTAAATAACGCTTAATGGGCTTAACGAATATTTTTCATGAAATTTTACTCTGCAGCGATATAATGAGCAAAATTTGTTTGTTTTCAAAAATCTCTTTAATCCTTTTGAAGAATCAGTATAGCATTGTTGATGACACTGTTGGTTATTCAAACATTCCAGAACAGGACCAAATTTTTGCTTTTTTTTGGCCAAAAATTGTTGTAAAATAGAAATATATTAGTTAAATCCATTTCAAGAATACACGAAAAATCTATTGATGGTATTGTTATTGTTAAACGATTTACTTTCTAGGCATCAATACAGTACTGGTTGATTTTGAACATTGCATGACTCGACCTGCGTAGGGTTGTGGTATCGGTAGTACCGGTACCGAAAATTCCGAGAATACCAACCCTTTTTTGGTATCGGTATCGGTATTGAATGGACACTAGTACCAGTGTTTTCGGTACTATCTTCTACAAGCGACATTATGATTCGTTTTTATTATAAGCTCTATGCCTCTATGCCGTGGAAACGATACCGTACAGTTTGTGCAGTGAATAAGCAACAAAGTCGTAGAAATTGATTGCTTGCCTTGATGATAGATATAACAGAGCAATTTTTTGCTTCTGCTCTTAGTGGGATTAAAAGGGAAACAAAAGCATATGATAGCTTACCACAAAAACAGGGGTGAGGTAGTTGCAGTTAGAAAACATTCACTGTAAACAAAGTCAATCCGTCCTTCGGTTGCATATAACTAGCGAGTGCGGGATAAACCCCGATGTCGACGACCTCTTTCAGGTTCTTTGCTGCATACAGCTTTTTCTAGTTTCTCTTCCGGCATTCACACTACATGCCAACCCAATACTGTCTGCCGTGCTTGTCAGCCTTCCCATATCAGCATGTTTGTGTACTAGGCAGAACTTGTAGTTCATGTGTTTATGCCATTAATCATTTCTATCTGGAATATCAGCGATTTGTGCAGAGCAACTTTAATGTTCGTCTGTGGGCTACGGGAACGTAGCTGATTACGCAAACCGTGTAAAGTCCTATTGACAGCTGCAACATTACTGCTGGGCTTTATTAAACGTTTCACCTACAATTTTGAAGACCCTTTCACAATAAAATCATTATACAATACATATGTCAGGCCAATTTTGGAATATTGCAGCATAGTATGGAGCCCATACACTGTCCTGTACGAAGAACGCATTGAATCAGTCCAAAAACATTTTATTTTTTACGCGCTTCGTAAACTAAACTGGACGACATTTCCTCTTCCATCGTATAAAGCATGTTGCATGCTCATTAACATACAAACACTCAAAGAACGCCGCGAATTTGCCATGCTTTGCTTTATCAACGACATTATTTCTCAACGTGTACAATCCGCATCATTACTTTCGCAAATAAAATTTTATGTGCCTAGTCGACAAGTAAGAACTCATATTTTATTCCAAGAACAATCTTTTAGGACAAACTATGCTAAAAATAGCCCCATCAATAAAATGATGCGTCATTATAATGAAAATTGTGTAATAATTGACCTTTCCATGTCTAGAAAATAAATTAAATCTGAACTTAACCGTAGAAATAATGTATAGTATATAAGTAAATATTATAAAACCATTCTATGTAGTCTACATATGCTTGAAGAAAACAAATAAACGCGTATTTTTACTTCTCCTCAAACCGTTAGCACTTGGTACTAATGTTCCGATATACATAAACTCGTCATTAACCTCGTATCGGATTTCGACAATTTTGTAAGCCAATATCGTACGGGCTGCTTCTTTCCTATTAATTTTAGCCTCTCTTTTCAAAGAGCAAAAACAACTTTTTCATTTCGATCGACACCAAGATTGACGGCGATGCCCAAGAAGCACGTTTCTTTGAACACTATGGAATCTACCTTCAGCAGCTATGGTGAACAGACTATTAGAAAATACAACGCCCTGCTTTAATTCATGTATCCCCACAAACGAGTCGGGTTCGTTCCTGACAAAGTTTCCCTCTGTCCCCGCGGCTGAATTCGACGTACCTTTAATTGTAACGTCGGTAAACGTCTTCTTTGGGTGCTTTCAACTCACTATATCGTTTCCTATTCTGGCGTGTATCCGCTGCAAGCATTCGACTCATAACTTGGTTCTGCTCGTCGAACCAACCATTCCACATATGTGTGATTCCCAACGCTTCTGCGGGTTGTATTTCCTTCGAAAAAAATATTTAACCTTATGTTTGGGATTGGGAATCGAACCTAGGTTGTGTACAAGGCAACCGATTTGTAAACTACGCTATACCCGCCCCTGTGGCAGTTCTCCCTGGATCGGCATTCTCTCTATGTTTAGTCGCATTTTTCCATAACGTATGGAATCGATGATGCTGGACAGTCTTGAGCGAATCTTCTACCCCACCAGTTAGATGTTGGAGGAGACTTTCGTTCTTCGGAAAGTCGTCGAAGAAGTATTGACCGTGTAACAAAATGTGGTCAATTTTGATGCACTTTTTCCGCGTCTGCTCAGATTATTCTGTCGTACTAAATAGAAGACACTATTACCCATTCCTCTGTTGAGTGAAGGATCTTTTCTTCAAAAACTTAGCGACAAACTTCCCTTCCGAGCACTGCATTTGCGTTTCATGTGATGTCATGGGCATCTCCGTAGGTTTTATCTGGACACTCATCTCGGTTTTGTCATTTATTGGTAAGTCGGTTAAAGAACTAGTAATTTGTCATACACATACGGGTACAGCCACTCCCATTCTTACTACTAATACGTCGCTTCGAAGACTGGGGAATAAGTATCACAAATGCGATTTTACTCAATTATTTGATGGAAGCTTAGTTTGGTTTACTAAAAATTCCACGTGTGAAAACTACATAGAATATATTGAATATTTTAAAAAGCCGCATGATCAGGGTGACTAAATTAACGTTATTTCAAACATCTTCAAGCAATATAATGTGTATCAGTTCGAATAAACTTAGTGCAGCAATTATCAGCAATTAATACTAGTTTTTCGGTAAATGTACATTTAAAGGTTCAATGAGAAAAATGGTCATTCTAACAGAAAGTTGTTTTAAGATGTTAATTGCAATACGCTTCGATAGTGGGAAAATGCTAACGACCACACGGTTATAGACACACATTACCATAGGCGAAATTACAAACCCGCTAGCATATGTGAAATACAAACGCCGACGCGATAAAAAGAATGCGTGGAATAACATACTAACGTTCTATTCCTTCGCGATAATATAGACCCGATGATTAAATCAACGTGTTAGCACTTACGAATTTATAAACGAAGTCTCGTGTGCTAATATACAAACGCCCGCCCCCACACAATCATGAATGGTACTGTTCCGGGAGCTCCAACTTAAAAATAAGGAACTTATAAACATTAGACAAGTCTCCGGGCACCACAGTTAGAGACTCTAGTGCAATGGGGGAGCTCTTTTTCTACCTTCATCTGAACTGTACACTCAAAATTAAACATCAGAATGACGACCTGTGTAAACATTCAAAAGACCATGCGAATACATATGCCTTGTTTATATAAACGAATTCATACCCGCGGATTTATAGACATACTATTTTGCGTGGCCCAAAAACGGCCACGCAATCAAAATCGTTAACATAGGAACGCTTGTTCAACTCGCGATAATATAAATCTGGCAACGCATGCGAACATGCGATCGGGCTTTGCTGCGCACACTTACGCCCGATATCAAGCATGCATAAAAACACTCCGGGGATCAAGTCAATATCTTGGTATCTACGAATATAAAAACGCGGTCTCAAGTGCGGTTATACTAACGTCCGTTTCCACACAATTACGAATTAGTCATGGACGAAAGCCCTACCTTTTTCGTAGCAGCCCAGGTTCATGCCTTATGTATTCGTCTAAAAAAAGCGAGCTCATATACATTAGAAGTCATGTATATACACACTCAATTTGGTTCGGCAATTTCCCAACAGCCGTGTAGTCAGTAAATTTAGAAACTGATTTCTCAGTAAAGTAAGATTTGTTTGCTGATTTTCAGTGAAATATTTTTTGAATCTCAGCTATGAAACGTTACTTTTACTGAGATCTCTGCAAAAAAAAAAGTTTGCTGAAATCTCAGCTGTTGAGATTTCGGCAAAAGATCCGAAAAAGCTGAGATTCGGCAGAAAAAATTAAGTGTGTAAGTTTGTTCAGGGCACCATGACTCTTGTGATATGGGGAAACTCACTCGTTTCCAGATCTGAGCTTTACACCCAAAAATGTGGTTCGCACGAACATTCAAAAGTCCACAAGCGGTTACACGGTATTACAAACGAATTTATACATGCAACGGACACATACCCTCGCGATCAAATTCACTATCATACAATCGCTCGAGCTCTGTGCGGTAATACAATTGCAATTGGATCATCCACGCAAACCTACGCCCGCAGGCTCGCAAACATAAAAACGTGTCTGAAATAATGTGAACGTTTAAGTACCCTAGAATTTATACACGCGCGATTGTACAAATGCGTTTTTCCATGCGAACTCGCATCGGACATTTCTGGAAGCCCCCAGCTGCCTAGATACATGTCTTCAGTTGGAAAATACGCTCATAAACACTAGACAACACGTTTCAGGTCAATATTTACCGGGGACTCTGTTGATATGTAGGAACTCTCTTCTAATATCTGAACCATACAATACATATACAATCGCTTTTATACACGCGAAGATTCACATAAGCTATCACACGCAACATTCAAACGTCTATCCTTCGGGATCATCCACGCATACCAACACCCGCGATATCATAAACATGAAATCGCTCTGCTGATTAAACGTGGTCTCTAACGCGAACATACAAACGCTCGCGTCCGCTCGATCATAAAGTTTGCATGCCGCCACATCTGAACACATCACATCTGAATGGCGCCCAATATCACAATCAGAACTATGGCCCATTGCAATAGGCCTTAAGCAGTATTTTAGTGTGTGTGACATTTCCCGTTTCGTCTACAATTGGTCGGTGTTAAGTCAAACCGGACTAAGTGGCATCGTGTTGATTTCGAGAAAAACGAGTTTAAAGTTTCAATCGCAACATCCACATTAGAATTAGAAATTTATTTTTGTCATAATTCATGCTATTTGAAACATATTACAATTCTGGCAAAATTCTTTATCCAGTGCTATCATTATCTCACTTTTTTAGATTTTGCAACTTAGTAAGTTTTATTTTTGTACTCATTGTCTGAAGTACAAAAGAAACCCCTATATTTCTTCTTGCTGCGGTAATCTGTCGAGATGAGTGAATTATACAAACAAAAAGTGGAGCTGCGGCCAATTACGGAGGCCATTATTTTAGGTCGCTTTCTATTAGACCAAGTATTCAGGACGTGCAGCATTAAACTAAAAGTTAAAATGGTACATTGGTTTATGAAAATCAAGCCATGATGTTGAAATCGATTTACGATCCAAAAATAGTTGTCTCAATACAGAAAAATGGAATTCGTCACGAAGATCACATGGAAAAATTATTTCCCGGGCATTCCTAGTGGTTTTTTTGTAGTGAGTTGTGTTACTCAAGTTGTGTTACTTGATATGTGCATAGCGTGCTCTGTGTAACGGTAGCATCTTGTGCTTTGTATTGTTGCATCAGGTAGGTATATCAAGAGCAGTGGTAACCTAAAACTTTGAACTCTGTTATCTCAAGATAGTCTTTTCCCAAAAGTACCTTTGCCGTGATCACGATCATCCGTAAACTAATCGATCGATCTTTTTTCATTTTTTTGCAAAGGGTTGTAATTTATGTTGTCAGTATTTTATTACATTAATTTTTAATTCACTGATAATAATTTTTATAGCATTTGTTGAGCTCAAGTGCTTTTTTAAAAACTCGTATGAGTACCAGAAATGATGCCACACAAAAGGTATATAGCCTCTTACGAAAAATTTATCTACGGCAATCCAATGCGACACAATGTCAGCAATAGCAAGCTTCGTCCAGTACCTCCAAATCAACAGCCACCGCCATTAAAATTGGCGATAGGCTAAATAGATGATATTTTGGTATAACAAAAACTATAACATAAAAGGGAATTGAGATAAAATGAGCATGATAGTTTGTCGTGCGATCACAGTAGCTATCTGCAATCGGATTTTCAATCCTGTTTACGTATTAAACGTACTTCTTGGTGTTTACACTTTCCAAACAGTTTCCGTTGAACATTGCGGTGTCTTTAACCGATTATTTTAATTTGCATCTTGATGATCAGCATGCCGCATTATCGGAGCTGCAATACCTGACCAGTAGACCTCTCCACTTTTTGAAAAAGCTTTGAAATATACATGGGTCAGCTCTGATTTTTGTTCTAGGTGTGAATTTAAAAACTTTCGCCAAAAATGACTTTTGGACATGATTTAGAGGTGTCTCCAATCAAAAATCATGTTTTTGCTATGTTTCCATAGTAAGATCACTTACACTCTGATTTAATAGTCCCTACATGCCCACAAAGGTTGTTCCTTAGACATATCTTAACATGTTTTAACGCAATAGAAAATTTGTTAACTGGATTGTTATATAGAAAAGAATATCAAAACAAAGAAAAAATGCTATTAATTTTCCTTGGTTTTGATATACTTTTCTATATAAAAATTCAGTTAACAACTTTTCTATTGCGATTAGAGCTATGTTCACCAGTTAAAACATGTTAAGATATTTCTAAGGAACAACCTGTGATGATTTGTAGGCATGTAGGACCTACTAAATCCGAGTGTAAGTGACCTTTCTATGGAATCATTTCAAAAACACGCTTTTTGATTGGAGACACCTCTACATCATGTCCGAATCAAGTCATTTTTGGCGAATGTTTTTAAATTCACACCTAGAACAAAATCTGAGCTGACCTATGTTTATTTCAAACCTTTTTCAAAATGTGGAGAGGTTTACTGACCAGACATAGGAATTGTTCAACCGCCCGTTCCGGGACAGACACTATTTCGAGCTGCTCGTTGGAGAAAGTTTGATTCTCTTTTAACAGATGGCGATCATAAAATCCAAAGTGACGCTGCATTAACTACATTTGTATTTGTACATATGTGAGTTCAAGGATTTATCTTCATTTGTAGTGATGCTTCCATTTCGCAAATGAATGGACGAATAGTTCTGCCTTTAAAATCAACCACTACTGTGTTTAATACCAGTAATTTATACAAATATAAACACATTTTATTCTAGTTAACTTTGTCGTTCATTACTTTTCCGCTACTTTCCAGAAACAACGTGTGCTCAATAAACGAAATTTGTTTTTTTATCAATCCTTACACAGTCATCTGTTAAAAATTACATCATCATTAATCATATATCAACAACTACGTATCAGGCTCACGCGTTCTTCATCCGATCCAGCCGAAACGCAATGGAGATGCATTTGACAAACACAATTTCACAAAACCCGGCATCCCTGCTCTCCAGACCAAATCTGAGCAGCGGCGGCACCGGCTCGGCTAGAGCACACCGAACAGACGAACAAAAAAAAAGAAACAGACAAATCAAGGGAAATATATTTACGTTCAATTATAAGTAGAAAATCTAACATTCACCGCGCTAAACTTTATCTCCTTGATTCCATAAAATTACAATCCACCATCCTGCTCCTCTGCCCGTCGGAAGGACGGCACTACTACTCGAGGCGGAAAGGGACCGGTAGTTCATTTTAGCATCGAAAGCCGAAAGATCGGTATTCAAGTCGGCGCGGGAGGAAAAAAGAGGAAAAATTCAACCCCCGCCCGTACGTACGCCCACGCCAGCCAGCAAGCGGAGGACTAGCAGCAAGCGAACGAACAGTTTCCAAGCATTAAAAATGAGTGCTTTTCCATCTATCCTGAAGGTCTCATTCCAAATTCCAACGAAACCAGTCAGCCAACAAAACCCAGCAGCGGCAGCAGCAGTTATATAGGATCCTCATCAACGCTCTGACTCTACCGAGCGGTTGGGGGTGGGTAGGTATCGCTCCCCAGTCCCACAAAGGCAACGATATTTTCATCTCATTTTCCATGCTTTGCACGGACACTGCTCGCACGATATACTTCTGTTTGCTAGTTGGTATCACAGGCAACACTAATACTAATGCCCTGTGTCAGCAATAGAATGAAAGGATGAGGAAAAATCGATATTTTCCTCTTTGTAATGGCTGCTCCAACAGTGCCGCCAACACACAGAGGCAAGCATAATAGAAGGCGGAGCTTTTTATGCTCACGTTATACACACGTACACTCACTCACACAGTCTCGGATTGGCGGGGGAGGCTTACCGGCTGTCCGAAGGGTGGTGGGCGGCTATTTGTGTTATGAATTTTCCACCAGAAACGAATGCCCTCGGTGTACACACTCGTTCGTAGGTAGAAGCACACTGGCGACGGTGACGACAACAACAACAAAAACAACAATCGAACCTTCCACACATAGAAAAGCGGTACAGAGCAGAGCGCACAGTGGCAAACATTGTATGCGAAAACGTTTTTAGGATTTTCCTGTGCACCCGGAGTGTGTGGATCCCGATGGCAGGCAGGCAGACAGGCAGAGGAAAAATTATATATCATTTATCTATTCAGCTCGGGTGCAGATGAGGATTCATCGAGTCGGGATAAGTCCCCGAGACAAAGAGCACAGAGTGTGCACCAGCCCAGCCCAGCAGTGGCACTTTGCCGAGGGTCGTCCTGTGCTGGCTGGCTAGGTAGAAGTCGGTTCGGGAACCGGGGGAAACCATTAAATGCAGAGCCATAGCTCTCGATGCCAGAGCAAAGTCAGTGGAAGCACGCGTGTGTGATGTGGTATGGCTCTGCACCGGAAAAGCGGGAGACAGGGGTGGAAAATTACACAACCCTCTCCGGTCGGTCGGTATGTGTGCTGTCAGCCTACCACCCTTTCTCTCCCCTTTCTTCTCTTTGTCCATGAACTAGTTAGTTGGTTATGCTGCTTTTTGTGCCCTCTCGAAATGCTTCACGCGCTGATAAACCTGACACACAATGTGCTACCCTTCCACCCGGCCGCCGCTCCCTCCGCCCCGGGCCGGATCGGAGCGGTTTTTCCTTGCTTCCTCCCTGAATTGTGAATTCAAGCAGTGCCACCGGGGTGGAAACTGTATGGAAGGATACGGAACAATCGTCGAAGAGATAAAGCATCATTTTTGCCCGAGAATCGACACTAGGATGTCGCTGCTGCTGCTCCTGCTGCCATGGTTCGGTGTGCCATCATTTGTCCCGAACCCATCGTTGAACACCGAGAGTAGTGCCCGAGCCGGTTCTGGCTTTGGCATATAGAAGCATTTAAAATAATGATAGTATCAAATCATAAAACTAGGTAACACGCAGCACTCGGCTCCCGTCTAGGTAGGTGAGCGTGCTGGTAAGGGTGATGGTGGGGTGGGAAATCAAATTATGTTTGATTATTAACAGAGAGTCTGATAGGGTTTCGACAGGGTCCTCACCGACCGCTTTCCATTTGTGTGTGTGTGTATGTGTGCCTGTATGTGACTGGGTGGGTGTATGTCTGGATTTGACACACGAGAAACGAGGAGCGATCAGTTCAAAATGGATCACAAAGGCAGGACAAAAGTTATAAATTCCAGAGGGATTTTGCAATGCGATGCGGGGGGACGAAATGCTATTCATATTATACGACGAATCGGTCGGTGCGCACTATGTGATGGTACGGAAATGAAGGTTGGCCAAAATTTGTCTGTTCAGAGATCGCAACGACTGTTGGAAGGAACGGATTTGTTATTGTAGCAACTTTTAGCTGAGACGGAGACCTGTTGAGTGATGAAACGTTGATGATTGTCAGGTGGCAGATTTATTTGCATTTGTTGTTGAATCGTCTATTGAATAATTAAAATATGAAGCACGAATATCTGTTTATTTTTTGTGCATGAGGCTTTGACGATCGCTCAATGTTTTTCAATGTCTGAGAGTTTTGATCTTCATTCCATTCTTGAGTAATTTTTCTCTAATAACAGGTAGTGATATACGACCAAAACAGCATATTAGTTACCCTTTCTAAAAACGATGAGCATTGTTTTGCAGACATTTTTTCATTGAAATATTGTTGTTGAATAATGAAAGATATGAAAATTTAAAGACGGATTCTAGAGTGAATCAGTTATAAATTTCGAACGGAAAACTAGATCTAGGCAGTGTCATATGGCATAGTCGAAATGAAATGTGAATAATCTTTTGCCTTCTGCTGGTAGGAGACGGGTGTTCCACGCTGGCGTCGGTGGCAAAACATGACGATTAGTTACGCTCTCTCATCAACCATGCTAGTAGACTTAGATGGAACGCGCGACTCCTACCAGCAGAAGGCAAAAGATTATTCACATTTCCTTTCAATCATGCACCGTATGAGCCTGTCTTGCTCTAGTTTTTCGTTCTAAGATTATAATTGATTCGCTCTAGAATATTTATCGAACTTATTTCATTTTTTATATCTTTCGTTTCTAACATTTGCCGAAAATTTTCAAAAAATCGATACATTACTATCTATAACTGTGAGTACGTTAGAATTCCGCTTCAACTTTATTTCATTAGTATATGGTTGCGGACTAGGTCATCACATAGACCTTACATCGAAAATCGAAAAACACTAATTTTGTTCACAAGCAAGCAACTGGTCACGGATGATGTCCCGTAAGCACAAAAGTTCTTACTGTCGACTTAGTTAGGTTAGGATATACAAGAAATCATAAACCAGTTCGTAAATGGATCCGTGAAAAATATTTCGGTTTTCGTGAATTGGATGATGAAGGTGAAATTGATCGGTGGTATCATGATTTTGTGAAATATTTCATGAGCACGAAAATAAGATCGTAATCAATATACTAAAAGACAGATATCAGTTCACGGAACGAATTTTTAAAATATTTTAATACTTTGGTGTTTTAGAGGTGTGCGCCGATGAAAAATGTCGTAATCGGCGGCGTAGGTGTGATTTGGGCCGGCGGCGGCGGCGTATCGGCGTGACGCCGTTTGCTAAAATCATCGGCGGCGGCGGCGGCGCAAAGCGGCGTGGGATATTTTTTTATATGGATGGAAAGTAGTAATTTGCTCAATCATCTTGCTATGTTGACTATTGTGTCTGCGTGTGTCAAAATTAAACCAAATATTGATGACGTAGCGGTGTCATCAGCTTCAAGCATAACACTGTTTTTTAACCGGAAATTAATTTTATTTGAGAAAATGGAAAAAATAAAAGTAAATATCCAAAATTGCGATTACTAAAGATTAATTTAAATAACCGCTCCTAATACTTGCAATGCCAACTGTTACGAATATCGATGCTAACACAGTTTCAGAAAGCATGCAAAGTTTAATGCCATTCATTTTAATAAATATTCCTCTGAGATAAAATAACAATACTTGGTCTTCAGTCTAATTTCTACTTCTGCCTGAGCCAGACCTATACAACCGAGTGAAGTGAAATAGAATTTATTAACCTGATACTTGGAGAAATTTCTTTATGCTGAGAATGCGGATCGATTATTCAACTAAAAATCACGGAACTATTAAATAAACCACGCTTTGTCCCCATAACATGCAAATTCCTACGCGCATGTATTAACATCAGACGCCACATCGTGAACAATCCTTGCGCAATACAAAGATACATATACAAACGAGAATGCATCTCAGCGAATTGCCGACTCATCCACGATATACCTATTTGAACAGTGATCTCTATACAAATACCTACAAACGGTTCCCAAATTTGTAACAGTTGTTCAGGACATAATGACAACTGCTAAACAGCATCCAGCACCCCAAAATCAACTGTTAGCACTATCGGTGAGGATAAAAATGCGATGTTGCTCACGCGCAAGTGCAAGAAGCAAGATACAACATCCGACCGTCGGCACCAATACAGCTTTAACTATGAAGACCTGGACGTCAGACATGAGAGAAGCAAATAATCCCAAAGATACAGCAGACAAGCAGTCAACTGTATCCCCACCGCTAAATAAGGTCTCCACTCTCAATAGAAAATCACGAGCACGAGATTCTGCGGATAACCAATAATGTTTTTTGCTGAAATATTGAAATAGAAATCAACGGGACGTTTTCTGGGCCACTCTGATCGTTTGATACACCGCACTCAATATTTTGCCCACGTATATCGTTGGAAAAAATCCTTAGCATGATAAAATTACAAAATGGTGCGGCTTCCAATACAGGTTAAACATCGAATCACTTTCGAACAATAGGCCAATATGGTATGGTAGTTTCGATTGCGGCAAAGTTCTACTGTATCGATTTTGTAGACTTTTTCGGTAAATTAAAGGAAAAGAGATACAAAGGATAAGAAAATTGAAATGCGGATTTTTCTAGAGAGAACCAGTTGTAAACGTACAGAAAACCTTCCATTATGTTGACAGAAGTATGTCTAGCACTAGTTTTTCGTTCCAAGTTTCATTTCGGCAGATTTTGCAGCCAGGTTTTAGGAATGTGCACTGTGCAGTGCTACTGCATGGCTAGTGTTACGAGACTACTGACTACTAAGAATCCTTCCTGGCGGGGGCTGGCTTATACGACGGGTGGCTTATACGACACCAACGCCTTACCCTCTGAACTACCAGACCAAGGTTAATAGTTAAAAGTCGTACGGCTTGAATTACTATATCGAAGGCATGACGCTATACGAGCTTTGCTTGCGTGCAAATTTGAGTAGAATTGTGATTCACGCGTGCGATGGTAATTTGCAACGTATTTTTATTTAAATATTTACACAGATTTTGTAGAAACAATTGTACTGGCTTATATGTCGGTTCATAAGGTTTTAACTGTTTCTAACCATGAAAAAGTGACATCATTCGTTCGATATGCTATCTAATTCCGCATGAGCCGAATATTTTCTTGCACTGAGTAACTTGTGTCTTTAACTACTGAGAACTCGACAGTAGGGAGTATTATGGTTTCCACAGACTGACGGTTGATTGCTGCGATCCGGATGACTATGCGAGTAGGAAGTCAGCAAAAGTATTGTCCAGGCTATTTTATTATCGATTGATTGATTAGTAAAACAAGAAATGCTTAGAACAAGTATATTGCTTAACTTCTGAATATCTTAATACCTTTTACCGACCTATTCGGCTGATATTCGCTTGTCCAGTCTTTAAACAGCGGAACACTATATAAATTCACAGTTCATAAGCAAACCGCTCGCAGACACGGTGACAGTTTAATTTCTTGCTGAATTGCCGTGCGGTTCGAAAGCAGCTTTGTTTCCATATGGACTACAATATCCTGCCTCAAGATTGGCAATGGTAAGAATCAGACAAAACTATTACAACCAAAAAGATTATCGCAAAATAAACCAAAATTCTTTCACTCAATACACATTCAGGTCAAATATGGACTCGGCGCGAGTTTAAATATGATCGGCGGCGCAGCACAAAAAAGGCAATCGGCGCGCTGACCATTTTTTCCTGAAATCGGCGGCGTGTCAAAATCATCGGCGGCGGCGGCGTGGCGCGGCGGCGCACACCTCTATTTAAATAAAGACGTAATTTTCCATCGATATGAGATTTCTTTCTGATCAATTTCCAAACTGAGTACGGCCATATAAAGGCAATCACACCAAAATCTGGGCATACAAAAAGGTACAAAATAGTAGCTCCTAGTTCTTCTTCAAATTTTATTGCTTCATATTGTATATAATTGTGATACATATCAAAACTTTGTATTGCTTTATACAGATTCGGTTCCATAACATGATGAGCGCACTTTTTTAAGCTTCGTGTTAATCTTTGCACAGTGTCCTTTTCAACTTTCTTCGAAGCACTGAACCGCTTGGAATGAAATTCTGGTATCGATGATATTTCTCTATTAAGCTTCCTGACGTTTTCCTTCACAATCGACCAGTATGTTTCAATCGGACGTAGATTATGGCAATTAGGGGCATACCAAACATATTCAATATGATTCTATTCATACCATGTAATCGTGTCCTTAGTATTATAGCAGCACGTTAAATATGACCTGAATAACGTTTTAGTTGCATTATTTTTCAGAAAAGGTAATACTAGTTTTTTTTGAGACGACAGCCTATAAATTTCACCGTTTATGGTGCATGTTGGCACGAATGACTGAGATTTCCACCCATAAGAACATGTAGCCTAGCGGACAAGATTCTTTCTAGGAATTTCGTTTTGTATTTCAGTTTTATTTCTCCAGGAGCATCTTCTCGACTAGTTGGTAGTGCAGAATTCAGGTGCAGAAAGATATTTGATACTTCCCTCGGCATGATACTGTACCTTGATGTGGTCCAGGGGCTTTTCCACCAAAGCAGTATTACAGTGATTATATCACAGAAACTTGGGATACGATTATTTTCTTTTTAGTTAAGCTACATTGTGATCAATTTTAATACTTAACTGGGCGACCAATGCCTTGGTCAAATAATATACAATGTGGGTTTAGGGCCCAATTCTCTCTGCAGGTACCCTTCTTTTGTTGCTATATTTTCAATTAGATCCATGCTAACACTTACTAACACAAATGGCTTATTCTCATACACTAACAATCTCTCATTCCAAACGTACAAACGTGGCCTACGCGATAACACAAACATGGTCACAAATACGAACGCCCGCAATCTCGCCAATATTCAAACACTCCGATTGATTAGGTGAACGTTGGAACCTAAGAACCTAAGCTCACGCAATCATGAATCGGTCACGTCCGGAAGTCTCCGCCTTTGATCCTAGCAGCCCAAATTCATGCCTTTAGTTGGACCAATAGAAATAAAAACTAGACAATACGTCGATACACGATCATTGAAGAATACGCGAACATGCGAATGGTCACACTCTTATAATGTGTCCACGCGAAGTTACATACATACTAGCACACGCGACAAAAACATCCACATACAAACGCTCGAGTCCTTCGCGATCATCCACGCACGACCGCACCCACGATCTCGTAAAAAGTAAAACACCCTGGTGACTAAGTGAATGGTTTAGCACTTATAAATTAGCAATCCCGGTCTCGAGAGTGAACCTCCAAATGCCCGTGTTCGCGCGATCATGTATCGGTTTCGTCTTGAATCCCCTATTCTCGGCCCTAGTAGCATAAGTCTAATGCCTTCAGGTGGACCAATCAAAAATATAATGCTCATATCCACTAAACTACATAAAAATGGAATGTATACAGCACTTGTAATCACTCAAACGCAGTCTCAAGCGTGAACCTACAGTTCCCCGCACTCGCGCGATCATGAATCGTTCACGTCTGGAAGTCTCTATCCTCGATTCCAGAAGACTAGACTCCATGCCTTCAATTGAATCAATTAAAAAGAATGCTTTCATATACACTGGACAACACGGTCCATGGCGACATGACCGGGAAATCTGTAACTCACTCCCTGTCAGAATGTGATTCGTACACCGAAAACTAAATATCAGAATGACGGTCCGCGTGGCACATACACACGAGCACACGCGACAAACACGTCAACAAACGATACTTTAGCTCTTCGCGATCATCTACGCACACCTACATTCGCGATCGCAACACTCCGGTAGAAACGTTAACGTTTTAGTACTTACGAAGTTACAAACGCGATCTCAAACGCGAACCCGCAAACGCGCGCGATCATGAATCGGTCAATGTCCGGAAATCTTTATCCTCCATTCTAGTAACTTAGGTCCATACATTCAGTTATACCAATCGAAAAATAAAGCTCATATCCACAAGGTAACACGTTTCTTGGCGACATGACTGAGAACTCTAGTGAAACACGAAAAATTAAGTATCAGATTCACGGTCCGCGCGCGATCATTCTTGAATACACGCGAATCAGCAAAAACAAACGGCATTTATATAGAATTTATGCACGCGAAGTTACATACACGTTAGCACACGCGACATACAAAGGCACACGCGATCGAACACGTTACTGTACAAACGCTCGAGCTCTTCGCGATGATACACGCGATCGCGAGTTCCTACGGCCCGCACATACCTGAACCGTACAATGAATATCACATTCAGAATCACGACCCGCTACAATTGGCCTAATGCAGGGTTTTAGTGGGCGACATTGCCTGTCTCGTCTGCAAATTGTAGTATGTGATTCTGACGGGGAGCCCTTCCGAGAACCTCCAGCTGTATAGCTCCAGTAGGACAACTCTCGAAAAAAAAGAAAAGAAAGATATTTGATACTTGAATTGCCCATCCCGTAGGTTGATGGGTTTGACGGTATTGCAAACACCATCAAGCATATTTTGTGCATCAGTTTTTAAGAATCTCTGGGAGACAATTGCTTTAAAATAGTTATTGCATTACGCCTCGATAGTGGTACATTGAGGATACCGAGAAGGCTTATAAATTTGTTATACCTTGTGTTTTTTCATGCTTTGAATTTGAACCAGCCCAAAACTAACAATCAACCATCAGAACGCTATTAGTGTTGGTTTAGTAATAATTGTAGTTTTTAGTACACTGAAACTTCCATTTACGAACTGGGGAAGTGGCAGCACTGGCGAATCGCCCGGACGTGTTTTGTCGTTAACATCCAATATTTTTCAAAGATTTTCAGTGATATACAGGAAAATGAAGTAATTCGTTTAGTAGGTAATTTTTCCTGCTGAGTTACGCGTTAGTAGGTTGAAATATCGCGAGAAAAGTGTAATTTTGCATAGTGATATATCGTCACAACTTTGCCATTGAAGTATGTGAAAAATATACCCGCTCGTTCCGCTTAGCGCCTGCAGCGCCGTCTGGACCTGAGTAGCTGATGCAACAATTTCACGGACGGAGGAGAATTTTTCACAGAAATCTCATGAATTTATTTATTCAGAGCTGGTGAGATCGTTTCATGTCATTTTTCAATGCTTGTCTTCATAAATATTTTCCTTTTTGTAAATACGTACCAGAATCAAAAATATTTTTCATTCTGGAAGTGCGAATATATTGCAAATATCCAATTGATACGTGGATGTATTCGCGCGGGGCTTATTGCATATGAAGGCGGCCTCAGAATGTACGTGTAGGAACAGGCATTCTTGAAATGGGTCGTTGGATGTAATAGTAGAGCTATCGCCTTTCATTTCCAGGGCGAAACATGTGTTTGATATATGATATATTTGTTTTCATCTATCGATGAAAACAAATATATCATTACCTAGATGCACACAAGTTTCTTCCATAAAAGCAATGCCCACTGGTTAGTGGAAAATGGATGGTACACACACACTGAAACTTCCATTTACGAACTCTTAATTTTAAGTAATGTTCGATTTACGTAACTCTTTTACGAACTAAATTCGAAATAAAGAACTCTTTTTTCACGAACTAAGAGTACGTACAGTACAGCATGAAGTTGTATAGAATTTAACATATTCTTAGATAACTGTTAATAATAAAAGTTGGGTATTTTCGGAATGGAATTGACGCATGACGGAAATCGATGTCTTGCGCCATTTTCTAATCCAAGATGACGACTTTCAGTTTAGAGAAATTCTTTATTATTTCAAGAATGTCGGTATTTCCGGAATGAGGTTGACTAGTGCATGTCAAAAATCGATGTCTGAAACCATTTTGAAATCCAAGATGGCGACTTTCGGTTTTAAGAAATTCTCTATAACCTCAACAATATGGGTATTTTCTAAATTGGAAAAAATTGGAGTAGATATAGTGATTAGTGAGGGCATGGTTATAGAAAATTTCGCTGAATCGGAAGCCGATCTTGGCCTTTAAAATGACTCACTCATCTATTTCCGTCATTTCTTTGTCAATCCCGTTAAAAAATAACTATATTGTTATGGTTCCAAACATCAATTTTCCTCATTTATTCGTTAAGTTACACTCCCCATTTATTCGTTTAGTAAACGAACCAAGCCGAATTCGCTCAATACATGACTTAAGTATATTTTTCTTATATTAGGAAAGCTAAAAAAGAAATAAAAATTTGTGAAATGTATACAGTGGAGACCTATTTTAATTAGCCCCTTGATGAATTTTAGGCTGACAAAACGGGGACATTGACAAAATCGGGACATACATTTCTCTTTTCGCCTTTCTCATGTAGAAAGGTTATGCAATCACTCTAAATATCATCAACCTAATCCCGGTTCGGAGGGCCGAATGTCATATGCCATTCGACTCAGTTCGTCGAGATCGGAAAATGTCTCTGTGTGTGTATGTGTGTATGTGGAAACAAATGTCACCTCTGTTTCTCAGAGATGGCTGAACCGATTTGCACAAACCTAGTCTCAAATGAAAGGTACAACCTTCCCATCAGCTGTTGTTGAATTTTTTTATTGATTGGACTTCCGGTTCCGGAGTTACGGGTTGAAGAGTGCAACCACACAGTAAATTCCCATATAAACAGAAATGAAAAATTCTCAAAGAGGGGAAATTTCAAAATCGATCTTGCATTTTTGATGCCAAATGACTTTAAAGTGCATGATATGTTGAGATTTGATGAAATCTCGAAAAACAAATTTTGACGAAAAATGCCTTTTTTGGACTCTGGCACATTTTTGCCTTTCTCAAATAGAAAGGTTATGCAATCACTCTAAAAATCGTCAACCTAATTTTTTGACCTATGAAGGCTTAGGTAGGAGTATGCAATGAGGGGTTGCAGTTTAAAATTTCCTAGTTTAAAATTTCCCAACAAGTGGAAAATTTTCGGCAGGGTCCGGACCCTCCGGATCTTTCTTCTTGATCTGCCGCCGGTTTCAAGCGATGTTTCAGTGTTGAAACATAGTATCTCAAGATCTTGGCTGTCGATCCATTGTATTTATGTAAATCGTACTGAATATGTAATATACATTTTAATCATTGTATTGAACATAACCAGCCATGGAATCGTAGTTTGGACAAATGAGAAAGGCACAATTGCACCAGTAGTTGGATTGAAACAGGTTTTTTTTTCTCATAACCAGAAGCTCTTATAATATTCTTCAGTAGTCCTTAGATATAGCCTCACAACTCTTTCTGATTATTTAGTTTAAATTTCCCTTAAGTGTGTCTGAATTTCATATGATACCGACAAAATCGGGCCAAAAAACTGACAAAAGGGGGTAGACTGTACTATATGAAAAAGGGTTATTAAACTATGTCTAGAGACCAAGGAGAAGATTTTAGCAGTTTCAGTTAATTAAAATGAAAGAAAAAATGTATTCCGATATTATCAATGCCCCCATTCTGTCAGCCTAAAATACACCGACGGATCTTTGTCATACTCGTCCACTCCGTTCCAAAAATTCCCATGTCGCCTGGTTATCGAGAATATTGCTCAACCAGAAGTCGTCACAAAATGGCATAAAACATCCATTTTCATCATCTACTTGTCAAGCCCATTCTAAAAATGTCCATATTGCTGGGTTATCAAGAATTTTCTCCAGCTGGAACTCGCCATCATGGATTTGCGGAAGTCGCCATCTTGAATTCCAATTGTCCATTTTCATCAGTTAATTGTCAATCCCGTTCCAATTATACCCATATTGTTGGGTTATCGAGAATAGTACTCAACCGGAAGTCGCCATCTTGAATCTCGAAAAGGTTCCAATTGTCCATTTTCATCATCTAACTGTCAAGGCCGTTCCAAAAATACTCATATTGTTAGGATTATCGAGAGTATTGCTCAACCAACGAATATTAATAAGAATGTGAGGCAAACTTTTTTACAAACTAAATCCCAAATAACGAACACTTTTTGACGAACTAATTGAATTCTACAGCGTGAATAAAAAAACACTTTTTTGGGATTTTTTTAGAACTTAGCGGGAAGCGAATTCATCAAAACTTTCGTACATTATAGTGTATCGTTTCAATAACATTCTGTAATTTTTCTATGAAAAAATATCGACAAACGACTCGGTGACGAATCTTTTTGTAGACCGTCTCTGAAAAAAACATGATTTTGTGGTGTTACCTGCCATTCGATTTATTTGAAACTTTGCATACACATTCTATGTTAAAAATACCTAACCCCTACATTGAGTTTTTGAGAATAATTTTCAATTGAGGGTTTTTTTACTCATTTTGAATAAAAAATTCTATTTTTCACTAAAAATTCCGCCTTTTTATGAGTATTTTACCGGTACTAAGAGCATCAGTACCGTGGAACCAGTTGTCGCCAGATCTCGCAAACATAGGAACGCCTCGGTGATCAAGTCAATATATTGGTAATTACGAATTTATAAACACAGTCTCAAGTGCAAGAACTTTGGTTCTAGCAGTCTAGGTCCATGTCTTCACTCTTGCTCCCAAAAAACAAAGCAGTATACTCTAGCAGTCTCAGAGCGTAAAGGCCGGATACTTTGGTGATATTGAGGAACTCACTCCCACCTAGATCTGAAGCGTACACTCAAATTGGTGGTACGTGCAAACAAAGCCAGCCACAAAGTCGAACATGCGATTGCAATCATCCACGCAAAACTAAAAAGCACCTGTGTGATCAAGTGAACGTTTCAACGTATACAATTTATAAACACAGTCTCAAGTGCGATTATACAAACGCGCGTTCCCACGCGTCCATGAGTCGATCTCGTCCGGAAGACCCTGCCTTTGGCCCAAGCACCCAAGGTCTATGCCTTCAGCTCAAACATCTAAGTCGTACACCCAAAATTAAATGTCAGACTCGCGGACTGTCCAAATATTCGAAATTCCACACGAATAAACAAATGATAACACGGTTATACAATTGATTTTATACACACGACTTTAGATACACGCTAGCACAAGCGACATGCAAACGCCCGCGGGATCGAATACGTTAACATAGAAACACTCGAGCCCTGCGCGATGATACACAAAAAACGCCCCGATGATTAAGTGAACGCTGTTGCACTTATCATCAACACGGTTTCAAGCGCGAACAAATAAACTATCATTCTCCTGTGATCGTCAAGCGCCTATGCCCGCACATCTGAATCGTACACCAATATCATGATATTTCCCGTCTGGTCTGCAATTATAGTGAGTGATTCTCGCAAGGAGCTCCACCACCAAACCGGGATAGTTAAAAGGATTTGAAATGTTTCGAAATTAATATCAAGTTGCATGATTGTGTGAACTTAAATTACTGATGGTCAAAAATCATGTTTGCCATATTGACATGATTTTGGTATATAGTGGTCAAGTGTAATATCAATGTAATAAACATTTTCAAATTTATATTGAATGGAGCCAATAATGGAACTTTACTGTTCATGAATGAGAAAGGTACATTAGCACAACTAGGAGGATTAAAACAGGGTTTTACCATACGTTATTACATAAAAGGATCTAAAAAAAATTGGCCTCGAATTTGGTGTAGTTATGACAGTGTGCAGCGGGCCAATTGAACTCAAAATTCATGTTTTTTCCCGGGCAATCTAGCACATGGACTGATACCCCTATCAGCAATCGGTACGCTCATGAGTTTTTATTTATGTGATAAAAATTGAACGTTCGGCTTTTGTCCACCAGTGTCCCACTGTACGACAAGTGGTTGTTAGAACTGCGATAGCATGCAGTAGCAGCTACACTTTAGCAAGTTCATATATTTTGATGGCCGTCTGACTGCTCGGAATATGCTGATGATGACGATGATACGATGCAACTGCGGACGGATACGGACAACTTTTTGAGTACTAATATATCTGTTCGGTCCGGCTGTTGGGGTCTGCTGGAATGATTCTCGAAGCCTGGATGGAAATCTTTATGGACTCGTCGTTTGTCGCTGCTGTGTGATACCTCGTTGGATGTGTTCCGTGCCGGGCCGGGCCGGTCGAGTGGTGGCGGAAGATACTTTATTTGGTTGCCTTTGGAGATTATGAGGCGCAAAGTTATACCCTGATGGGGATGATTATTTTGCAGTTTAGATGCGTTCATTGTGGTTCTTCTTTGTTTGTCGCCTGTTCACAAAGGAGGCACTTGGTTTAGGATATTTATGTTCGTTGTAAGGGGAATGTTTCTCGTTGTCATATCGAACATATGTAACGTTTTATCCTTTTTTACTAGATATTCAGACATTGGCAAGATTTTTGAACACGCTTCGCTTTTTATTTGTAAACAAAAGGGGCACTGTCTTGTTTCTACATTTCGTTGCGGAACTTGAACAAGTGTTTCGACAGACTTTCTAGCCCCTGCTTAGTACAAAGACAAAACTGAATCCTTCCTGGCTGGGACTGGAACCTATAACGATTGGCTTCTGACAGCATTGCCTTACCTTCTGAACTACCACCCATACTCGGAAAATGTTCAAAGTTTATTTTTTGTAAAATATTGGTTTTTGAATATTCTGCAACATTCAGTAGATGATACTTGTTTAACAGGTTCTTACCTTTCCCATTACATTGATATCTTATTACTAATAATATTATAAAAAGTTATTTTATTTTCATGATATCCTTACTATTACATAATATTTAATCAACACCATGTGCACACTCACATCAGCTCAAACGTTTGAAGATGTGACGATGTACGTTTGCAAACAAGCTATTCAACCATTTTTATTCAGACTCATGCATTGGCACATCAACCCAAAACAAAATCATCTTCCGTCCAATGTATCCAAACACCAACATTGATCGTTTTATTTTTCCTCTTCTCTTCACCAAACAGGGTAGCAACTCACGTGGCCAGTCACCCTACCCGCCTGGCCCACCAAACCAGAGCCCTGGTAGTTATTCTGCCTCACAACAACAACAACCGCCGCCAAGTCAACAGGGAGGTCCCCAAGGGCCGCCAAGTGGTCAGCAAGGTCCACCTCCCCCTCCGCAAGGTCACCAACCCGGAGGACAACCGCCGCCACCGAGCGGTGCGACTGGAAGTGGTCCTCCACCGCCACTTCCCTCGTCACAGGGCCCACCAGGTAGCAGTCAGTATAGCCCGTACCAGCAGCGATATCCGACACCACCCGGTGGACCGAATGCCGGTCCCAACCATCGGTCCCCGTATCCACCTCCGCATCAAGTAAGTATATGTACATACAATCATCCGCATCATCGTTCTAGCCATGCCCTCCCTAGAGAGGGAGAGCACACAATGCAACGTGACACTATAAATGCAATCCTGCTTTTTCCCTACCCTTTTAAACTTCCACCGGAAAACTCTCCAAAGGCACAGAGGAGGCCACGGCAACACAAAAAGAACTGTGCAATATAAAATGATTACATCTGTCTGTTGAATCGACCTCGTTTTTTCTCTCCTTCGGTTCATTTTATAGTTTCCAGAGTGCAGTGTCGAGTCAGACTGGTGGCATTTACATCATATACGTAGCAGTTTATGCTTGACACCGTATACCGTTGATGACAGTCGTAATGCTCAAAAGATAATAAATATATGGTAAACCGGCTATGCTCGTTATGTTTCGCAATAGTTTTTTTTTACAAAATAATTACAAATTTTGTGTTCGTCTGCACCGAGAACTTTGTAATTGACCATCAATTCCATAGGTCTTGAAGTCGTGAGACTTCCGTTAAGAAAGTACCGTAGCACACTGGCAGGTTTGCTTGACATTGATTTTAAAATAGTGCTCGAATAAATTCTTTACACAATATAGCGGGAATTGTTCATAATCGATGGTTTAAATAATATTGTTCAATCAAGCGTGAACAGTGCAGAGTTACAGATATAAACAGATGCTGTCTGCTTGTATCGCCACTACAGTCTCGTGAACGGCATGCTAAACTATGCTAACGATAGAGGATCTCTTTGGTGGGCACAGAACCTACCGTCTCACTTTGCTTCAGCATCACCGAGAAAAGGCCTCCCCGGTAGGCAGTAGGCGGAATTATATGATCCTAAAATGAATGGAAATTATTGAGAGCAGAAGGATGGTTCAAGCTTCGCTTGGTCATTCATTGTCCCCTCCATCCTGAGCTCATTGCGGCAAACCACCCGCTCGTCCGTGTGCCTGCCTGTCGGAAAGAAGAAACAGAATGATGACCCACTCCGGTGAAAAACTGTGTCGCGTCAGTGACGAGCTTTCGTCGTCGTTTGTGCGGAAAACTGTGGCCACAAACCCGTACGAACGAGGCGACTGGCCCCTTTTGCGCGTGGGTCGGCGGAAGTGTATAACTTGTACGGTTTCCTCATTTTTCAGTTTGAATGGCGAGAAGATCGGTGGAGGAGGGGATTGCTACCCGTTGCATCGCTTGCCGCGATGCATCGTTGTTGATTCGATTATGAGTTCAGCTCTGTCCGGTTATTTGCTGGCATCGAGTGCCGGGTAATGTCCTGAAGCTCTGATACGATTCGGAAAGGAAATAGCAACGTGGAAATAGTTGACGGTGATAGGGCAATTATATTGCGCTCAGGTCAAATGTTTACATGTTAGACTAGTTTTTATGAATGACGCTTGTTCGTTACTCTTCTACTACCAATCTTGATGCTATTTTCCGTCGTCCAGACGAAGTGAAACAGTTGGAAATACTGACATATGTTCTACAATAATTCAACTTTGAATATTCTTTGAAAAGTGGGATTTGGTTTTCAATTTTAATATTGATTTTTTTTCGATCGGAGTTCCGGTTCCGGAGTTACGAGTTGAAGAGTGCGATCAGACAGCAATTTTTCTTATATACAGATACCACCGTACTATCAAAATCATTCGAATTTTTTTAGCATGGGTGCAAAACTACTTGGATTCGCTATTCCAGAATAATAATGGCTTACCAAATCCGCTTTGACCGAACCACCGACGGAATCAATATAAGCAGGAACTGAAAAATGTTCAAAGGGGGAGTAAAGGAAAATTTGAAAATCAAATTTGTATTTTTGATGCCAACTGTGTTTAAAATGCATGAAACATCGAGATTTGGTGTTATCTAAAATAAAATACATTTTGTATATTTTAGCCTTTCTCATATTGAAAGGTTACGCAATCTCTCGGAATTCCAACTTTTTAACCGAGGCCCGGAGGACCGATTTTCATATACCGTTCGTCCGTTCGAACGAAAAATGTCTGTATGTGTCGAATAGTCTTACTCATTTTTTTTAAGAGATGAGAGATTCAAATGAAAGGCGTAACAACGCCATAGACTGCTATTTTATTTGGATCGGAGCTCTAGTTACGGAGCTATGGGTTGAAGAGTGTGATCACACATCAGATTCCCATATGAACCGGTATTATATTCCTATCTTAATGACGCAAAACTTTTCTAAATTTGTGATTCTGGTTCACCGATGCTCAATTGAAACCTCTTTGACGACCTTGGCCGCCTACTGTGGAACCCAATTTTAAATAACTGGTTAACCACCATTTGGGTTCTTGTTTGCATAGCGTACCCTTAATTGACAGGTTGGACAAGGTGCCCCTACCGGTCACGCCAAATTTTCGTAGCCACAAAGAAAACACAATGCAAACAAATTATTTTTAACAAACCTTTCTCCTAATCACTCCTTCGCTGGTTGTCGCTGTTGGTGGATAAGCGTGTCGTTTGACCGGCCGGCACCTACGCGCACTTTTGACCGGCCGGCACCTACGCGAGAATTTATTGGTCTACCGGTGATTTCGCGGACTTGTTTTTTCCTTTTGCAGGCTGGTATGTTCCACGTAACGGAAAACGTATCAGCCCGAGTTCTTTCGATGTGCGATGTCTTTTTTTTTCGAGACTAAAATCGAAGCTCCGAGGAAGTGACAAAGTCCCTTAATTGAATACACATCTAATTTTTTTTGGATGGCTGTTCGATTTACATAAAGTTAGTCTCAAACAGAAGCTATTGTATCCTTATTAACTGCTGTCGAGTATCATTTGGATCGGAATTCTGGTTCCGGAGTTATAAGTTAAAGAGTGCGGTAACATATTTAATTTTCTGAATTTTTCTGCCTTTCTCATATAGAAAGGCTATGCAATTACCTGGAATTTCAGGAGCCGAACCTCTTATACCATTCAACGCAGTTCGTCGAGATCAGAAAAAGTCTGTATGTGCATGTGTGTACATTAGACTACCCAGTAAAATAATGAATTTTTGAAAACTCAATCGGCCCATCCCTGAGTCGATTTCCAGTCCCACCAAGAGTACCTGCACCAAATTTGAAACAAATCGGTCAAGTCTTGCTACCGGACCAGCCTTTGACAAAGTTGTAGACAATGAAATTATCTTTCTTATTTTCACTTACAGTGATAATACGATGCATACAGTGCCACCTAGCGGCAGAAATGCGAGCTAGTGGGTTTTCTCCATATAAATTGTCGAAAAATCCCATACAAACTTCAGGCATGTAGGTCCGGTAGCAAGATTTGTCCGATTTGTTTCAAAATTGGACCAAATACTCCTGGTGGGACTAGGAATCGTTTCAGGGGTGGGCCGATAGGTGTAACTTTAGTGTACATGTTTGTTTATATAAGTGAGTATGTAGCAAAAATTTCACTAAATTTTCTCAGAGATGGTTGGGCCAATTTGCACAGACTTCTCAAGTTCCAGGTGCAACCTCCCCATGTTGCAACTGAGTTTTTAGTTAATCGGACTTCTAGTTCCGGAGTTATGGGTTGAATAATGCGGTCGGACGGCAAATATCCATGTAAACTGGCATCACCATGATGTCCAAATGATAGAATACATATTAGAATATATGCAACTCTACACCATTTTTAATTTTACATTTTCGACGTCAAAATCAGAATCAGCGACCCCGAAAACCCCCCTATATGAAGAAACATGAAATTTAGCCACGCGCAGTCGCCATATTGGGTTCGCCATTTTGCATTTTCGACATCAGAATCAGAATCAGCGACCCGGAAAACCCTCTTGTAAGACGTTTTAGGCCAATATAAAAAAACATGAAATTTAGCCACGCGCATCGCCATTTTGGATCTGCTATTTCGAATTTTACATTTTCGACGTCAATCAAAAGCAGCGACCGCGAAAACCTATATGAAGCTAAAAATAACAGTATAAACAATGAAAAAATCGCATCGCAAAGGGTTAACCACTGCTTGGGTTCTTGTTTGCCCAACGTACCCTTTATTAACAGGTTGGACAAGATGCCCCTACCGGTCACTCAGGATTTTCGTAGCCACAAAGAAAACACAAGGCAAACAAATATTTTTTATCAAACCTTTCTGCTAATCACTCCTGCGCTGGTTGTTGCTGTTGGTGGATAGGCGAATCGTTTTCATCCGCACTCTCGACCAGCCGGCACTTACGCGAGAATTTATTGGTCTACCGGTGATTTCGGGGAGCCGTTTTTTTCCACACGCAGGCTGGTTGTTCCACGTAACGGAAAACGTATCGGCCGGAATTCTTCCGTTGCGCGACGTTTTTTTCTTTTTCGAGGTTTAAATCGAATCTTCGAGGAAGTGACAAAGTCCCTGAATTGAATACACATCTCTTTTTACATTACTTAAAGTTAGTCTCAAACAGAAGCTATGGTACCCTTATTAACTGCTGTTGACTTTCATTTGGATCGGAATTCTGGTTCCGGAGTTATAAGTTAAAGAGTGCGGTAACATATTAAATTTTCTGAAGTTTTTTTGCTTTTCTTAAATAGAAAGGTTATGCAATCACCTGGAATTTCAGGAGCCGAGTCTCTTATGCCATTCAACTCAGTTCGTGGGATTCGGAAAATGTCGGTATGTGTACATGTTTGTTTATAGAAATGTGTATGTGTCAAAGTATCGCTAAATTTTCTCAGAGATGGTTGGGTAAATTTGTACAAACTTCTCAAATTCAATGTTCCACCTTCCTATGTTGCTGCTGAGCTTTTAGTTAAACGGACTACTAGTGCCGGAGTTACGGGTTGAAGAGTGCGGGCGGACGGCAAATCTCCATGTAAACTGGTATCACCACGATGTCCAAATGATATAATACATATTAGAATTTATGCATCTTTACTTGTATTTACGGGTTTAGATCACTAATGATCAAGCAAAGTAGCTTTGACCACATTGGCCATTTATCACGGTTGCGAAAACCCCACGGAGAACTTGTCAAGTTCTAAGTTAATTTCACTTTCATTTTTTCAGCAAATTCTTGACTTGATTCAGCAAATTCTTGTCTTGATTTTTACAAACAACTTGAAAGACGCATAGTCCCATTGACGGGTATTGAACATAATTTTAATTCAGATTTGATTTTTGGTTCCAGAGTTATAGGTTGGTCAGTACGGTCACATAGGAATTTCCCGTATAAACCGTTACAATCGTAATACAGGTTTAAAATCTATTGAAATCGTCATAAGAATATTTCGATTTGCAGATCTAGATCACTGATAGCCAAATAAAGATTCTTTGAATTTATTGTCTACTATCGACAATTCCGGAAGTCTCGGGACTGGGGAATATTCGGGCTAGGGTCCACTAGTAGGCTGATAACAGTCTATTATTTTTCTCCGGACAAAACCAGCCCAGAGGCCGTGCGGCATTCGGCGGGTTGATCCACTGTGCTCCTGCTTCCATTTCGTAAGAGGCGACTGTAAAAAGGAGTCCTCTGTTCAAGGTGTTTCTCCGTGCTGAGGACTAAATAGCTGGTAGAACTGAAATATTTCCATAAAGACATGGGTTTCACCTGCACATACAAAATGTAGGAAATCGCCCAACATTTGCACGAGCTGGCAGAGGTGTTAGATGGAACTCTCTGCTCTGACAGAATTACGCATGAGTTCGCAATCTTGCTCGTACCAAACGAGCTGGAAACGTCGTTATCTGATCATAGGTACATCGTCTTTGATCATTTAAACGTCTCGCTAGATATCATCACATATCGTACTTCCAAATCTATGAAATGGGACCTCTACGAAAAGGGCTTGGCGACTAGGTTTTAGGGGTATCTTCCTACGATTGAATCTCCAAGTGACGTGTATGAGGTCGTGGATAAAACAAACTCACTCATAGTAGCAGCATACCAAGAGGCTTGCCCACTTCGAGTTATGCGTGCTTCTAGCGGAACACCTTGGTGGAATACCGAACTTATTCGACTCAAAAAGTTGTGTAGAAAAGCTTGGAATCGCAAACGTAGGGATTGGTCGGAAGTCTTTAAGTTGGCTTGCATAGTATACAGAAATACCCTTCGATTCTCTGAGCGAAGCAGTTGGAAAAGCCTCTGCACAAATGTCTCAAGTCCAAACGAGACTAGCAGATTCAATAAGTTACTATCGAAATCGAAAGACTTGCATGTCAATTCGATTAGAACCACTAATGGTGTAGCACTTCACTGTCTTTTTGACACACATTTTCCAGGCTGTAGGGAGACATTATTGACGACTGCCCCTAAGTTCTTTTCAGTTAGTTTTGATTGTTGGGCATTTGCTCGAAGAATTGTGATAACCGAATCGATCAAATGGGTGACTGAAAGTTTTGCTCCGTGTAAGTCTCCGGTAAAAAATGGAATCATTTCTGTTCTACTACAATGAGGATATCTACACTTCAAGCATATTTTGAGAAAGGTTTTTACTTGTAGTCTTGCAACTGGATACATTACATTAGCTTGGCTGGAAATAACTGTAAAATTCGTTCCCAAAAGTGGCTAAATTACAATGAGAAGACAAAGAATTTTAGATCGACCAGTCTGATCTTCTTCCTTCTCAAATCAGTGGAACGTTTAATCGACCACTACATTCGGGATGTTAGCTTGGGCGAGCATCCGCTGCATACAATGCAACATGCATATCAGCGGGAGAGTTGCCTACTATATTGAAAAAGCCTTTTCACAAAATCAGTCAAGCTTAGGAGTTTTTCTCGATATTGCAGGTTCTTTTGGCAACGTGTCTTTCGAATCTATTTTGGGAGCAGCACGAGGTCAAGGAGTACCTTCATTTATCACCAACTGGATGCACGCAAGCATAATCTACACCAGAAATGACAAACAGTCGACTGGGTGCGACTCGATGCAAAGGAAGTTGACTAATCTGTTGAGTGGTTGGGACAGGCTGGCTTCTGGCGCAACGGATGCTGCGAAACAGTCGTCGATCGTGGACTGGCCAGTATTTTTCTCAAATAGCGGGAAGTGTTAGGCGGCCGCCACCGTGAATAAGTGAAAGGTGGTAGGGTTTGGCAATTAAACGTGTGAGGGGATGGTTGCTAGGCAATAGAGCGGGATGTTTGAATAGGAATGGCTGGTCTGAAAGTTTAAGTTTGTCCTCTCAGGGTCTAGAAACGGAATCAGTAGACGGATTGCAGGAGGCTTCCCGACGGCCTTGTTATGCTGCAAATTTTGGATCTCCTCGTTGAATACATCTGCCTGAGCTAGCTGCGTCAGTTTTGTTCTGCTTTGTTCAGGCGCTTCACATTAAGCGAGATACAGGGAATCGGACCAGTAAGGGGAAGTGGTCGCGTGCGCCCTTTACAGCGAGCATTGGCGATTAATCGAAGGAAGTAGGCCGTAGATCGAAGTAAACGTTCGAAGGATGAAAATCTGGCGTTGATCAGATTGATGGTGCCGCATATCATATGAGTCCTTATGACGGCTGTAATCAGCTTTCTGCGTTCCTTCCCGTCTTCGGTAAACTTTAAGACTAGCCATTTCGTTCTGGGATTAGACAGTCATTTGGGGCCACAATTTACTGACCAGAAAGTTGTTTTCGTGCATGCCGCGTGATATAAGGTCTGCGAAGTTTTTTGTCCCTGCTACGTGATTCCAAAAAGTACCATGCGTAGAGCTTTTTATCTCCGATACTCGGTTCGACACCAAAGTTTTCCAGGTGTTAGGAGGTGCTCGCAGCCATTGCAGTGTTACGGTGGAGTCATGTCAAAAAGCGCTACAACGATCCAGGAGTGTAATTTGGCTGCAATGTCTGCAGCACGCAGTTTTCGGCGAGCTAGTGTAATTTTCTTCAAAGGTGCGACTGGGGATTTGGAAGCAAGCAGTTGAACACGAATCTGTCCCGAAGAGTCGACACATCTGGTATATGTACACACACCGTACGCCGATTCCGACGCATCGGAAAACGTATAGAGCTGTATAAGGATGGTGGAGTTTGGTAGTAGGGTGTAACGGCTGATGCGGAAATTTGCCACCTTTGGAAGTTGTGCTGCATATTTCGCCCAGGACGTCGCTATATGATTCGGTACCTCGTCGTCCCAAGAACATGGTAGCAGCCACAAACGTTGCATTAGGATCTCACCCTTGATGACAATCGGCGATATTAACCCCAATGGGTCGAATAGTTGAGAGCTAGTCGAAAGGATCGATCATTTTGTTGGTGTATGCTTGTGTTGGCGAATTTCGGAGTCGAAGCGAAGGATATCAGGCTCAGGTTCCCAGAAAATTCCTAATGTTTCCACCGTGACAAGCACGATCAAATTGGATTGACGATTGGATAAAATTTCATCGGATGACAGACCTGCCAACACTGATAGTTGGTTAGATATCCATTTTCAAAGTGGAAAACCGCCTTTCGCCAGGAGTTCGCTGAGTTCCTTAACTGGATTGCTTCTGTGATGGATTGTGCTCCTTCGATGAAGTCATCTATGTAGAAACTCTTCTAAACAGCGGGTCCAGTCAGCGTATAGCAATCGCCTTCATCGCTAGCCAGCTGTTGTAACGTGCGTGTTACGAGGAAGGACGATGGGCTCAGACCATACGTAACGGTCAACAACTCATAGCATTGGATTGGATCGGCCGGGTCAAATCGCCATAGAATTCTCTGGTAAGGTGTTTCGTTGGGATGGAGTAGAGTAGACTAGTAGAGTTTCGTTGAGAGATGAGCCTGCAGAGGTCTTGGCCGACACGGCGAAAACCACACATACTTTCACTACCGAGTGATGCGGGAGGTACTATGCTTGGGAATAATATCCATCGTCTTCTCGAACACGCTGCATGTATCCAAGGGAGAGATATTCTTCCATAAACTTATAGTATTCATTCTTCAGTTCAGGATTCCGTGCGAGTCGTTTTTCTAGAAAGAGGAACCGACGGAGTGCCATAGGTCTGGAATCTCCAATCAGCTCGTAGAAGTTGGGTTGGCGGGTAAAAGTGCCATTTATCGCCCCACTGTGGTTCTCGTTGTAGTAGATGAAAACGATCATTCGTCTTTCTTCCAACGAGTAGACAGACCGGGCTTGCAGCTCTTCAACCTTCCAAAACTGTTCGACGCTCTCTTCAAGCGTGATTAGGGAAACGACTATGATGCTACAGGGAGGATTCTGTTTAGCTGAATGAACCTTATCAGCTGAGCCGGAAACTAGCCATTCGCAAACACTATCGACAGGCATCGGAAGATATTTAGGTAGTTGAATCCGTTTTGCAATTGCTCACCGATTCCTTGAACGATAACATTCGATTTGCCTCGCTTCAGTCGTAGCAGCTGGGGCCATCTTCTCGGTGAACAGATTTGGTTGAGATGCGCAGTCCAAAAGCGCACGTGCGAAATGCTCCTTACCATAGCGATCGATGACCATGATGACTGCTGTGAGCATAAACACAATCTGCCTGGTAGCTTGCAGTGGCAGACTGCAGCTGATTTCTGTCGGTTGAATGGAAGTGGCTGCAGATAGCATGGGAGAAGTTGACTCATCATCTGCCGAAGCGACACTCACGTAGTCGACGCTCGTGTAAAGTTGCCAGTAGAGGATGAAGCCTGGTCGGAGCGAGAGGGTCCGGCACTGTCTCCGAAACCTGTATGGAGGAGGGAATGATGACGTCGTTTACGGAATCTGCAGGTGTATTTAGATGCACAATGTTTTGAAAAATGATCACTACTAAACACAACCAATTTGCATTGATCAAGGCAAGACGATCTGTTGCATTCAGTTTTTCGAACTTTGTGCACTTTACCCATGGATGGCGCTGTTCACAAGCCTTGCGAGTTGCCGAAACATGAGAGGACGTGACGTACTGCAAGGAACGTGATTCACCGAAATTGATTCCAGAACGCGGATGCGTCGATGCAGGAATTCAATAAGGGATTCATAACTCGGTTTCTCTATTGTCGATGCATGATCCACCCACGCCTTGAGAGTATCATCAGGCATGCGAACGCACAGAAAATGTTCCAGTATTGTGCTCCAGCCGTCCACTGGTTCTTCAAGCTGCCGCAGGATTTTGGTATGAAGCGGTAGTTTCTTTTTTTATCCATTCGATTTCCAGCATTACCTGTAGATGCCGATTGTAGCAAAAAAACAAAAAATGTTCCCAACTGGTTATGACCTAGTAACCGCAACAAAATTTGCTGCTCAACATAAGCTGGATGGACGATGTCACGAGGAATGTTGGAAAGTAGAAGAAATCTCAATTTACCAAAAATACATGATTTGGCAGGCAATTTGCTCGTGTGGAAAGCGGAGTACCCCGTTCGTGACAACCGGTCAATGGACTCATATACTTTAAAGTATGCCTTCTAAAGCGCTTCGTTCCACTTCTGAAGGCTATGACGGCCTTGCTCTTTTCTGTCCGGATTTAGTCTCGTGCCATTACTCGAAAGATATTCACTCCGGAAGCATCCTAAGGAAGTGAAATCGGAGGCAGAAATGAAAACGAAAACAAATTCCACACAAAAATATGTTGGTCCAAACCTTGTACAAAAGCTTATGATTAGTGCTAAGAGGAATGTATGCGCATTTGGATATGGCTATGAAAAACTCAAACGTGGAAAAACTTTAATGTTTTATTCCTTGAAAATTTGAAAACGATCATTCAAATGGGTAAATTTATATGAACCTTGTTTTGTGATGCAGTTTGATTCCGTACACCCTTTATTTTAAGTAACAAATCGTTTTGTGGACACAAACGAAGAATAAATTGCGATACGATTGATATTCATCATTTAAAAAGCTACTATCGTGAGAAACACCGGATTCACAAATTATGTTGTCTTGCGATAGTCAGTCAGCAGATGATGACTTTGCAATGTTTGTTCATAAATTTCAACCTTCCTGAAATCCAGTTTATTTGGAATCGCTAGATGGCTGCGATGCTTGCGATAGGGGCGATCAGTCCTGACCCGAAACGAGCATCAAGCCTATCAAGCGTAAATTATTGCCTCCGAAGTGGAAGAGAAACGATTAGAATTTTGAATTGTTGGTAAACATAGTAAGATTGTTTGCGTAAGTCAGTCGAATTTAATGGTTTGTTGACATTGAGGGTGGATTGCTGTTAGGGGAAATAACTTTCCTCTCGTTGCTCCATCTGCATAAAAGGCTCTAGATAAATACTGCACTGTAATTTTAGTAGTATTATGATAATGATTTTGTATTCACAAAACTCAGAACAATCGCTTTTAACGTAGTTAAGTTAAAGTTGGTATTCCCGAATGCAACAGTCGACTAAAGTTCAATAATTCCTGAAATGTTCCCGGACTGGCCAATATTTGTTTCTATTCGCATTGACACTACTATTTTTTTTTGTCTCTGACTGGGTTGCATTTCATTTCCCATTTTCCCGTTCATGCACTGGTGACTTTTTATTCAACAGCTTTTTCCCGGTGCGCTCGCGTAATTGATTGGATTGCGATTCAATTTGTTTCCCCCTTTGCGCAGCGGAACGTTTGTCAAAAAGTGGAAATTTCCCCCTCCTGAGTAATCATCATTTCCAACGATCCAACATCCAACCGAAAGCATTTCCATTCTATACCGAAAAAATGCAGACACCATTATCACAAGTGTCAATTTTGCGCTGGAGTTACAATTTTATGTGCTCTGTTCACAGCGCATTCACAGGTTTTGGGCTCTATTTTGCTGATGCTAATCTGGTGGTTGTTTTTTCAATGTGTATCCTACTTATCATAGCTGGTAGGACAGTTATTGTTTTGCTATTTACTAATACTTTTTGACATCATTTTTCTTTTTTCAGTACGAACCGGTAAGGTCGTGGCCATCACCGGCCGCCAGTCCGGGCCCGGGTGGACAGCAGCAGTCGCAGCACTTACCTCCCTCGCCGCACGGTCCACCGCAGAGTCCGGGCCAGCACGGTGCCCCAAGTCCGTCCCCGCAGCCACCGCAGCCCGCCCAATCGCCGCATCAGGTGAGTGTGTTATTCTTTTTCCGTCACATTGTGTGTAATTGTGGAATGTGATTGTATGTTCTGCGGCGAACTGTCCACCCTCCATTTTCATGCGCACGAAACTGATAGAAGGTTTATATTAAAAGTGAAATCTTTGGTATAATTTTTACTAGTTTGGTCAGAGCTATTTTCTGGTTTCGTGAACTGGATATTCACAGCTTTCAGTTCCAGCACTACGTTCAAGGTTGAGACATTCGGGATTGTTGTCGTTGGAATTCCTTGTTTGATCCTAAGGAGCAATTTTATTCAGCTTTGTGACAGCGCTTCTGTGAGTTAATATATTTGGCGACCCGTTAGGCGAAACCTGTTGACTAGAACAGACTATATTGCCTGGATTTCATAACGACATGCACTGTGGGATTTCTGGAGAGTTAAAGTAGTTCGTGCTCTAACAAATACACAAATGCCATACTTGACCACTCCGTCAATTTCAACTTTATTAGCAGGCACATAGACGTGCATATAGTTAGACCGAATTGGATTGGTACAATTTTAATCTGGAAGTTAAAGTGCTTGAATATTGTTTGACATTCATTTTATCATTAGAGACTGTGGCAGGGGGGGGGGGGGTATCATGCGAATGGAGTGAGAAATATTACGGGAGATATCGGTAGTTGAAGGACTAGTCAGGGATAAAGTGAAAAGGGTTGGTGTTAAGTCAGACCGGACTAAGTTGCTAAAGATGAGATGGTGATAGCATTGTATAAAAAATTTCTTTAGCTACATTCGACTCTTGCCAGAGTGGAAATATGTTATAATAAGCAATAATTATGGCAAAAATTAATTTCGAATTATAGCGCTGCGGATTCAAACTTTAAACACGTTTTTTTCGAAATCAATACAATGTCACTTAGTCCGGTCTGGCCTAACACCGATTAGATATATAGCAAAAATTCGATCATTCATCAATTCACTTGATATTAAGTCACATTTCCTCCTCCACTCTTCTGTTTAGGATATTTCGCAATTTCATAAACTATGTTACTCTGAGGCATGCAAGTGATATGCGACGTTTAGGTTTACACCGGAAGTGGTCTCCTATTTTTTATCGATTTCTGACTGACTAACAGCTGTGAAAGGACTTCAATTACATGTTTCAACAACTCGCTTCGTCAGTCACATAGATCAAAATCGACTCACTAAACTACTAGCGTAAGTTTCACCCTACTCGATTTGGGGTTAAAAGTAGTCGCAAGCAAATTCGAAAGCGACGTTCTGTTCTAATGCAAGATAAAAGTTCAAATTCCCATAAAATTTCACTCTTTCCAACTTCACAAACGACGGCACCACTGCCCTGAATGCCTGCGTCGTTAGTAATTCCCAAGCTCCATATATCATCGAAAGGCTTTTCGTTGAACGCCGCGTCCCCGTCGCCCATCCTAAATGGTTAGCGAGCAGTGAAGCCCACCGACAGCGCTCGATACTATCACCGTCGTTTGGGGAGAGCCAAAGTGTATAGAAATAACCCAAAAAAGGAAGCTTACCGCGCTTGCTGTCAGCGTCCTCTTCTCCTAGCATTAGCCATTTCGTTGCCCGTCGTTATCGTCGTCGTGGTCCTGGTTGGTCGCGGCAGAGCAAAGTCCGGTGAAAGTGAAAACGAAATAAATCTCTTTCATACCCGAACCGGAACGGAAGGAGCAGGACGATGCCGGTGACGGTTGCGATCAAATCGTGTACCCCCTGCCGACCGATTTCGCTCCCGGCCAATTTTTGGGGTCGCTTCTCTGGGACCGGTAATACATCACCATGCGCCCGTCGGCTGGAGCCGGTACGCACTCGATAGTCCGCTTCCGAATGAGAACGGTTCGCATCACCCACATTTAAGCATTTAGAATTTGCATTAGAGTCTCGTCGATGAATCGTGTACCGCGATGGAACCGAAATCGAAAGTGGAAAAAGATGGAAAACTTGTTCCGTCCCACAGCAGGCCACACATGCAACACACAACTAATTTCGAATGGAGCGAATCAGCTGTTCAACTGTTCTATATTTTATTTCCTCGCAGTTTCCCGAGTATATTTTTTTCTTGCTATCTTCTTGTTATACGCCGGGTCGTTGTCCGCGTTAAATCATAGGAAAATGTGGGTTTTCCGCTGACACAAATATGTATATAGGAGCGGTGACGACGTACCGAGTAAAGCAAGTAGTCAGCAGCGTCGGATACAGTAGAATGAACGAAGCCAACTCAGATTGGTGCTTGGCACATGGGTATGAGGGGTTGGGGTCTGGACAGAGACAGAATATAGAAAACAAGTTGAAAGAGGCAGTCGTCCCCAGTCATCGTGCCGGGTGCGCTTGTGTTGCAATGTTGTGGTGATAGTTCTTTTTTCGTTTTCACTGGAACACGAAAAGGAAATTTTACGCCCCGCAAAACTTTATCTTTGTTCTGGGAAGACAGACGGGATTAAGTTGTATCCGTATAATTCGTTGTTCGAATACTGATAAACCGTGCCATGTTTCCTGTTTTTGCTTTGCTTGGTCGTCGTATTTTCGAAGGGATATGTTTTGTTATCTTGACTGATTCTGATCGAGGATCGTTTCTTTATAACAATTGCTACTAAATTGCTACATTTCCAAAAATACAAAAACAGAATGGATTGGATCTTTCTCCCAACATCAGATTGCTTCATTGAATGGACCACTCTTTTCGCCTGATTGAAGCTATAAAATATAATGATTTCTTTCGCGAAATTTCTAAAATTTATTTTTTTCTCATTAGAATTGTTGACAAATTGAAAACGTTTTTTGCAATAAAAGTTTAAATGTCACAAAATATGTGGACAAAGTCTGAATTGGTGATGTTTTGAATGATAAAAATAAACTCACGTCAAAAATTACTTTGATCGGATCTCGTATCATGAATTATGTACAGTTATTGGAAGAGTCAAAAATTGACAAACTAATATCCGGTATGGCAAGCGATTTGCATTTGTGGTTCGAAAGGACATTTATTCCTAGCAACTGGTACAACGATAAACATATGAATGATTCCATACATTCAAATGCACATACTGCTGACGAAGAACTGCTTCTGCATTTTGCTACTACCAGGTACCAGTAAAATTTATTCACATAGTATTTCTGTTCCATGAGTTCCATCAGCAGACCTATTCATACATAAAATGTGGGAATGACTCCATATCATGATTACTACTCGACAAGCAAATTTTATGACTTAATACAGATGCCAAAATTTGTCGAAATCTAATGACGAATGAGTATTCGGTTGGGCAAGCGATTTGTTCGTGTGGTTGAAAAAGAAGAATTTGCGTGATGAATAGTACTGGTATGAAAAATATTTGTTAAAACTACATTTTGAAATTAACATTGGTTGTACTAGTATTTCCAGGAACCATACCACTTTTTGCATTTATAGTTTATTAAGAATGCGCACGAACTTGGTTTTTGCAATTGGTTTTCGAGACAAAGCCATTAGAACGTACCATGGCGATGTAATTTGTGTTGAGTTGCAAGTTGTGTAATTTTGAACGTTTATATAAACGATAATGGATATTTTTCAGTTAGTTAACTGGTATTTCATATATAAGGGGTCAGGTAATAAGTTGTTATTATTTTGTTTTCATCTCAAATTTCAACAAAAGAAAATTTATATTGTCTTCTTTTAACCTTCTCATACAACGAAAAATCCTGTATATGCACAATCATTCGGAATCCTCAAATACTCCATGTGACCACATAATTTTCAATAGTTGAAGACCTTTCAATAAATTATGAACTTGAAATATGATCGAATTCAATAGGCTAGCCTAATTGGTGTTTTTCCTTTGGCTCGTTTGTCTTCTATGAGATATTATTATTTAGTATGATTATGATTTATTAAGGCTTTAACCACTATTTTTGAAAATAATATGCAATTCATACAATAAAAAGAATAAAAACCGAATGTTATTGCTACCGTCTATTCTGGGCGCACTTTTTTCCGTTTCTTGTATTAAATATCTTTTTTTGGTGGTGAGTAATGATCAGGTTTACCCTCTATCGCATGCTGATCATTCCGTCTGTGCCTTCTCCTTAGCTTGTGTTTGTGTCCATGTCGTTGTGACTAGAGCTTTGATTTTCGCTGTCACATGTTTGGTGCTTTTGAGTTTACGTGTGACTCTGGTATAACCGTCTTCTTTCTTTTTTTCCATAGTTATATTAACTATTGGCATTGGGATATCGTGGAATATTGTTTGTATCGCATTTGTTTTTGGCTGCCTGTGGTGCATAATCATATGTCTAGAATGTTTGATGATATTAGTTGTAATAGATGAATTTTCTTTTGTTATTGTTGTTCCAGAACTGGCACGTGGTACTCTGCCCAGGGTATGAACATAGGGTTTTTATATGCAGTTAACACCTGGAAATGATCTGCCCTTGGTTGTCGAGAAAGACAGTTTAGGGTGCCTCTGGCGCATTCGCACTACCCGAACACCGTTGAGAATGCCAGAGAAAAAGTTTCTCCAAGTGTCTTTTGTGTTGGATTCCACTTCTCCATACTTCGACATGAATCTTTTAATATAATCCGTACTAGTGCACCGTGCCAGATCATGGAGCTTAACTTCCTTAAGATCAAGGTCTATATACACGGGGGGCTTGGATTTGACGTTTTTATATTCAACGTCGTGTTGCATGTTATTCGTTGCTGCCTCGACTAAGAAGTTGTACGTTATTAGCAATACTTGTCTTGTATGATGTAGCTGGATATGTGAAATTTCTGTAATAACAAGTTCCATTTTTATCTTGATCAACGGTTCCAACTCGCCTACTGTAGGCCTAAGACGGATTTGCGAAAAGCCAATCGCGATTGTGTTCTCCCGTAATGGGAGAAATGCATTTTGCGGTTCACTCATTTCACTCGCAGTTGGGGGTAACCGAACTTTTTTGTGTCTATATGTCACACGTACATGTTAGAACGGCGCAGGTAGTATGTTTTTGTTTGTATGCTATTCGCTAGCACTGGGCTTTTGGCTTCTGATCTATATGAGATGAGGAAGCAGACTGAAATATTATTGGAAGTGAGTATGTTTCCCAAGAGTGTTTCGCTGCTCGACGTTAAGATATTCCTATATATTATATTTGGCCACTTCATGAGTCTCTTGGTGGCCAGACGCTAAAATCTTGAGGGTTCAAGTACATTTTTGAATCAAATCTTTATATCTACCACCAACCTCGCTCCTTCCGTGACCGTCATGAGTGTTGCGGACTAACATTCCTTCACTTTCCTGTTTCGAGCTACGCTCGGACCTAGTCGACGCTGGTATTGATAAACTTAGGGGTACCAGAAGTTATATATCGAAGGGTTATTTGTTACTCCCAAGCATTATCATCTATCGATTCTTTGCGCTATTTCAACTGTTCCCTGCATTACCTTTTTAGTGCAAAAAAGTAAAACATAACAATAAGTCCTGATTACCTCATAGCTTTTTTAGTCATAGTCTAGTTGCATCACATCACAGACGAACATTCTATTCTAATCAATTCTAATTCTACATCACATCACAGACCAGATAATTCTGCCGAGTCTTAGTTGAAATACTAATGATTTTTGACCATCAATACAACGTTATTGGACTCACCAAAGCGTAACGCGGGTGGCGTCGTGCAAACTGTCCATTAAAAAAATTGACAACAACTTAAAGCAACAAGTGATGTCACTCCAAATGTGTACGATCCAAGACTAACTTGGATCCTTCATTCAGTCTACCACAAGCTAGACTCCCAGTTGTCGTGGGACCATCAATACAACGTTATTGACCTCACCAAACCGTAACGCAGGTGGCGTCGTGCAAACTGTCCATTAAAAAAATTGACAACAACTTAAAGCAACAAGTGATGTCACTCCAAATGTGTACGATCCAAGACTAACTTGGATCCTTCATTCAGTCTACCACAAGCTAGACTCCCAGTCGTCGTGGGATGGAAATGCATCTAGCAAAAAATCAATTCTCCGTTAACTATTGTTATATTGTTATAAATATTTTCGACCAAGAGTGAGACAACTGTGGCATATTATTCTAAAGCTATGAACGACCAAAATCTGTCTAAAACTTTAAAATAATATTAAGTCGAATTTTTGTGTTTCGACTTCGTTTCATCAGTGTGACTACGTGCGTTCATTCGTTTATGATTCAACGATTGTTTACCAAAATTGTTAACTGTCAATCGTCAGTATATTTTTTACTTGAAGTTAGTGAGGCAGCGATGCTCGGACCCAATACCGCGGTTGTTGACTTCTAATTTTGTGATATACTACTGAGTCTTCGAAAGGATAAATACTTTTGGAAGCAGAAGTTGGAGCTTAGGCGTTAGCCATTATCCACTTCCATCATCCACGGCATTTAGTACTAAAATCAATCAGTACATTAACACAAGTAGAGACTTGAAAGTGACAGCCTTGCAATTGAAATTTTCATGTATATAGAAGATGGTAGATTAGAGGTACGACTAAGTGATTTGGCACCACTTATTTACTCGTTATGCTCGGATAATTCTTTACTCGGAAATTAATGACGGCATTTTTTGTGATGAGGATGGGCTCCTGAAGATCTATTCCTTCCTATCTGTCTTCAAATTACACGGAACTAAAATTACCCAAATCACGATAGTGATTCATTAAGGACAGATTCTTACGTGCCAGTACTGTAATCAGATGGAACACTTTGAAAAACACTGCGTGGTAGATGCTGAGCGGAATGAGTCATAACCGGTTGAATACTCATCTATCGCAATAAAACACAAAACAAAGTCTGAATCACAGATGTTGGTTAAATTTGTGGCTACTATTCGTACCGACAATCGCAAAATCAGCATCCAGTACCTCCAAATCGACAGCCTGTTCCATCAGCAAAGAAGATAACATCAATACCAATAGTTGAATCAATGAATCACAAACAACCGTAGTTGCTGCTCAGGGACCAAGGAATGCCGGAACAACATAACCTGTGCACAGCGTACAGCGTCGCAAAAATTTTATTTTGGATTTCTCATAATTTAACCTTTTTTTCTGTTTGTAAACTAGAGTCTTCTCGAAATATTAATTCTTGAGAACGATAGCTCGATTTTTATTACAGAACTCCAAAGGTAGAAAAGATGATGAATTCTGAAAAAAACTATTCAAACCTATGTTATTCAAATCGATATTCCTTTTAGTTGAGATTCCAATTAGGATCGAACTGGTTTCATTTGAAAGATTATTCACTTATACTTATAATTGTCATTGCGATTTAGTGGATATAAGCCTTTCTTCTCGCTCAGACATGAACATATAATAAATAGTGCATTAAATTAGAATGATAATGTTCATAGTTGTTTTTCCTTTTTTAAACGGTTCGGAAAGATCGTTTGTAGTTCATAGGACTTGAAAAATTGGGTACTTTCCGAAAATAAATGTCTTGTTTTTCCCATTTATGCCCAGAGGTTTAAAAAATGTGATTTTGCATAACATGTATGAAGGAGACGCATGGTAGTGTTTGATTGCCCAGGGTTCGTTATATAATTTATAAATGTCATTGTCAACAATTGAAGAAATGTGTATTCTGCTAAAAATTCACTACACCCAATCTTTGAAAATGAATTTCGTAAATGTTAAATTTTCAACACATTCTAAGTGCCAAAGTTTTGAGGAAAACAAAAATAAAAACAAGCATCCACCACCAATTGAATTCAGCGTCACAAAATTACTCTAAGGTGAAGTTTTCATCAATTTCGGGAAACTTTTTAGATTTTGTCCGACTTTTGTTTTGGAACTGATCACTGTGCCGCGTTTCCGACCGTTGTGCTGCGCCTACTACCTCCAAATCAACAACCAGTACCAACAACGATAAAGTAAATGTGACAAGAAATATACAATCGTGCCTCCAACAAGGTAGTCCCAATATACAGTCCAAGGCAGTTAATCGTGAGAACCTATACAACATCAATAGCGAGGACAGCATGAATGGAAACAATAAAATCGAAAGAAAGCGGACAAGATGACCGCCAAGCAATAGCAGGCGATGCAGGATCTCCAATAGAATACAGAAGATCTTTTTGATTTATATAAGAAGCCCGCTTCAAGATGTTGATTACAATACGCCTCGATAGTGGTGTATCGAGGAGGCCGGGAGGGCTGATTTAAGCCTTTTTCTGTTATATACCTTTCCTCTAATTACCCGCTCTTTTGGTTATCAACAGGGTTGTTAATGCGATACATTTTTCACGATAATTTATCGACGTTACTCGTTAACGATAATGTATCGTCATCGGAAACTCCGTTAACGATAATGTATCGTCACCTTCATCGTCATTGTCGATAATTGTATCGTCGTTTTCATCGTCATCGTCGGTTCATCGGTTATCGCGATACATTTTGCGTTACTTTCCAGTTTATTAGAGTTGAAGTTGATGCAGTTAACTTTCAATTGTTTAGAAATAAATACCTATTGAAGGACATGTTGTTGGCAGTTGAAAATCAATAGTTTTGGACATTTTCTATGCACAGCGGGGTCTGTCGATGCGTCAAAATGAAATTATTTCAACTTTTCGGGAAAATGTATTATGTTGAAGGGAAAGTTGTTGGCAATTGAAAATCAATAATTTTGGACATTTCAATACGCAGAAGGGTCCGATGATGAGTCGAAATTGAATTTTTTCAACTTTTCGAGTAAGTTTGCTCACAGAAGAGTCCCAGGTGCACAGTGCAAGCGGCAAAAAGGTGATCAAAATTGTTTTGACCATGAAGAAAACAAATTTTGAGCTATTGTGCGATTAGTAATTTTTAGCACGCAAAAACATATATTGAAAAAACTACTAAACCACTATTATTAGGCCATTCACAAATTACACTACACATTTAAGTCGTGTGGTGATTAACAGAATTTATTATAATTTTGATTTAAACCAGAAGATTTCGGATTTTGAAAAGGAGAATATACATATTTCCAATGTTTGATTTCCTTTTCTAGTTAGGAAGCTTTTAGCCCCCTCCTTCGTTTCTTCGCTCCACTATGTAACAAGATCCTTCATGCTTCCTTCTTTTACCCTTAAATATGTAGTGTAATTTATGTACGGCCTCATAATAGAGTTTTATTCGTTTTTTGAATACAGTGAAGACCCGTTTTTATCATCCCCTTGGCGAATTATAGGCTGATAAAACGATGGCATTGACGAAATCGGCACATATTTTTGCTGGTTCTGAAGAGACGAAGTCGAAACGCAAACACCTGGACTAACATATTTTTTTTTCTTTCTTTTTAATAAACCGGAGCGGTTAAAATATTCTGCTTTAGTTCCACGACAAACCCTCATAACCCGTTCTGATCATTTAGTAAAAAATTTCCTTAAGGAGGTCTTACAGTACAGTATTATTATTTTTGTATATTTTGCATCTCTAAGATAAGAAAAATATGCTAAAGAAGGAATTTACTCGAATTTGACTTGAACGTAAGCTAGAGCCCACCAAACGATTTTGATAGTGTTTGTTTTACAGATTCGTATTGGTATTCGTCTGCGGAAATTTGCGGCTTCCATACCAAAATATTGCTTTTTGGGCACTAAAACATTCGATAGCTTCTAAGTTGTAAGAGATACAAATAAACTTACATTATAAAAATTCTGTATTTTCTTATGTACAACATCTTGGAACATTTTGAAATTCTACAAAATTACCAGGAAAAGTATTTTGAAAAAAGCAATTTTCAGGGGTATATCAAAAAAATCTCCACAAATGTAAATTAAAATCGACAGATAGACACATAGTCTCTTCAGCGAAGTTAATACTTCAGATATTGTCAACAACTTTGCCTAAGAAAGTTTTTTTTTATTTTCATGAACATAGGCAAAAACTTTCTTCTCAGGTTTAGAGGAATTAATCACCCAACTAATACTTTTTAAATGGAAAAAATATAAATGAACTTTGCTGAAGACACTATAACTAAAAATGTTTTTCGTGGTTCAAAGAATTTCTTTCACCTTTTTGCCAATTTGGATCCTCGTGTGAATTGAAAATGTCCAAAACTATCGATTGCCCTTGAATATAAAAAGTTTGCGAAAAGTTGAAAAAAAATCTATTTTGATGCATCGACGGTACATTGAAAATGCCCAAAACTATTGATTTTCACTTACCAATAACTTCTTCAATATAACAAACTTTCCTCAATAGTTGAAAAAATCCATTTTGACACATCGTCGAACCCCCTGTGTATTGAAAATGTCCAAAACTATTGATTGTCAACTGCCAATAACTTTCCCTTCAATATAAAACTCTCCCGAAAAGTTGACAAAAAACTCCATTTTGACACATCGTCGGAACCAACTCCCCCCCCCCCCCCCCCTGTGCAAAGAAAATGTCCAAAACTATTGATTTTCAACTGCCAACAACATGTCCTTCAATAGTTATTTAATTCTAAACAATTGAAAGTTAATCGCATCAACTTCAACCCCTATAAACGGGAAAGTAACGCAAAATGTATCGCGATAACCGATGAACCGACGATGACGATGAAAACAACGATACAATTATCGACGATGACGATGAAGGCGACGATACATTATCGTTAACGGAGTTTCCGATGACGTTGACGGGTGGTTAACGTTATCGACGATGACGATTAATTATCGATTAACAACCCTGGTTATCAACCAGTAACAAATAGATAATTGAGAAAGGATGTGCTATGTGTGGTGGTTGGCTATTCAAGTATTAGTAGTGTTTGAAGTACTAATGTATGTCTCATATGATGATAACTTCAGCTGTATCTTGCACCTGTCTAATCTATTACGTCTCTCATATATTGTTTTTTATTTCTTTTCGAGTCCTATACTGCCATTCTACACACACCTTCAGCTGGGTCAGCAAAGATGGTGATAGTGAGCGTCTTAACACTCACACATTCTCATACGCGGTCTCAAGCGCGACCATTCAGGAACACACGCAAATATGTTATAAAATCACGTCAGCGTACAAACGTTAGATCCCCTCGCGATTTTCCAAGCAACCACGAACTCGCAAACATGATTACACCCCGGTGATAAGGTGTCATAAACTTATCAACGCGATCTCAAGCGTCAACCTACAAACTTCCGCGCTCGCGCCATCATGAGTCGGGATCGTCCGGAAGTCTCTATCCTCGGTACCAACAGTCTAGGTCCATATTAATTAATAAAAAAAAAAAAAAATTAAGAAAAAATAACTCCCACATCCACTAGACAAAACGTTCCGGGAATTCTAGTGATATGGGGTAACTCACTCCCTGACAGAATGTGATCCGTACACCGAAAACTAAATGTATGATGGTCCGCGAATATTTGAATGGCCGCAGGGTGTCAAAATCAAATTTATACAAGCGAAATCATGTGACACGCGAGCACACGCGACAAACACGTCGACATACGAACGTTTAAGCCCTTCGCGACCATCCACGCACACCTATGCTCGCGATCGCGCTTACTTGATAACGCTCCGGTAATTATGTGAACGTTTTAGTACATACGAAGTTACAAACGCGGTCTCAAACGCGAACCTGCAGACGTACGAGATCATGAATCGGTCACGTCCGGAAATCTTTACTCTTCATTCTAGCAACTTAGGTCCATAGACCACACGTTCTACTGCGACATGACTGGGAACTCCAGTGATATGGAAGAACCCACTTTCTTCTAGAATCTGAACCGTACACGAAAAAATAAGTATCAGATTCACGGTCCGGGCGCGATCATTCTAGAACACACGCGAATATGTGAAAGGCACACGGTCATAAAATAGAATTTTTTACACGTTAGCAAACGCGACTTACAAACGCACACGCGATCGAACACGTTATCGTACAAATGCTCGAGCCCTTCGCGATGATACACGCGATCGCGAGTCCCTACGCCCGCACATACCTGAACCGTACACTGAATATCACATTCAGAATCACGGCCCGCTACAATTGGCCTAAAGCTGTGTTTTAGTGGGCGCCATTCGGCTGTCTCGTTTGCAAATTGTAGTATGTGATTCTGACGGGGAGCTCCAGCTATATAGCTCCAGTTGGACAACTCTCGAAAAAGAAAATTCATGCACAATAATTGCGAAATCGTGGAATCTGAATCTCGCCAGCCCGAACCCGTTCATCGGCACCAATTATCAGCATAAACGATACGAGCTGAAAACACATTCATTTCAAACGCCAAACCGCTGTACGCGCTCATTTCACAAGGTATATTAAACCTGTCAAACGTCCCCCAACGCGGCAGCACGATGTCCAGCACGTCACAATGGCCTCGCCAAAAAATATCCGGACCAAGCTCATATTACCGACCGGCGAACGGAAGAGCACATTCCGAAACCGAAACCCGCCAAATCATAATAATTGATCAAATTCTCCCTCACATAATAAGGGCGGGCGGGGTTCGCATCGGTAGTTAGTATTCATTCCATGGCGTAAATGCCACCTGTGCTGTGGTCGTGGTGCTACTGTTGCTACCCTCTCTCGTGGGTATCAATTTCCCAGAAGCACACTCACGAACGATGACCGATGCCTGGATAGCGGTCCTATCGGCACTGCTTCATGGTGGTAGCTTGCGTTAAATTTTCACACGACCATCCTCCAGGATTTTCATCCATCAGGCTCGGAAAGTGGCCCTGATTCAGTGTACTGTGTTTAGTAATTGCAGAGTGCCGCCCGTCCTGACAGACCTTTTACCGACTCGATTTGTTACCCATGCCGGGGGTTACATACGTTCGTTCAGAGCAGTTCGGTCATGATGAATTGAAACAGTTCGCTGCTTGACCGGGTCGGTATCAATAATAAACGAGATTATTGGAGAGATGTAGCAATATATACATGGAAAAATTAACAATTTCGAGGAATTGCTGGCAAACGATGGCAAAACAGATTGTGTGATCGACTGAATCGATCAGAATTATAGTGCACTCGTCTGTTTAGCGTTTTGAGTGGCAGAAGCTATCACGCCCAACTCGATGGGGGCTAATTACCCAACTCAACGGACATCCCTTTCGCACAACTAGCAGCACCATTCCATGACCGAGTTCGATGAAATCAGTTTCACACACACATACACACACATATATTGGTCCTGTCTATATAAGCACATTCTCCCCGGACAGCATTCCAGGATTGATGATGTGCACCGATTACCGTGTGTTCATAACTGAACGTAGGCACATTTTTGAGCTCGTCCTGTCGGATCTCGCCAGGTCAGAGCTTGGATTCCATTCCAGCGTTTGAACGTCCCAAAATTGAAATTGATGTCAATTTAATTGAATAATCCTTTCATCTATCAATGCATTGGCAATCAAATTAAGCAATAACATTTATTTTGCGGTCGATGAACGTGAACTTTTTTTTCTCTCTCTCTCTTTCGGACCCGTCCAGCAAAGTCACTTTATTGTTGGTATCCACATAACGTGGCGCACACGTACACAATTACACATTGTTGGCTCTCGTTTCTATGTGGGAAACAGAAAGCTATCTATACCCCATCGTTGCAACGGTTTTGGAGCGTGCGTCGGCGGGGAGGTCCTTTGGGTGTGAGTGTGGGTGGCAGATTTCCTGCGGTATGACCCATGGCGTAGGCTGACGGGTGGTTGAATGTGCGGTTCCGAATTGCTGTTTTTAATTTTGAACTAAATCGATTTTCACTCTTCCACAAAGGCCACAATAGAACTGCGTGCGTTCGTCCAGTTGGGGCCGTTGTTGTTGTTGTTGTTCTGCGATTATAGACCGCTGCTTAGACCGTAGTGGTTGATCGTGGGATACATTTTTTTTCTGTGATGGGCTACGGTTATATCCAATGCGTGTCAAGTAACTTGATTTTTTTTTGTTTCAAATTGTGCAACATGTCAAAGAATGATAATTGTGCGTAACGTTAAATTTTTATTCCTTTGACCGGTTATATGACCATGGTGTGCTCCAATGTGAGCCAACTGAAGTGATACCTTCCCATCAAAAATGTTATCAAAGGTTGTGAAAAGCACAAATTCACCATTTGAAATGGTTTTAAAAATGAAAATATATAATATATAACATTTCATGCGCTCAAATATAAACAACAAATGTTTTGTTATTTCGCCTATTGCTTCGGTTTTTCTGATATACAATACTTCTTTTACACCTCTGGTAACGTTTCATTATATAATGAAATTATTAGCACTAATTTCCTGCGCTTGGCGATGAGACTTTTCAACTTAGAGACTCCCGAAGATGACAAAATACTAGATGGGAGCGTACTCCGGGCTTCGGATAGGAGCTAAGGAAGATGAGTGTTAGTACTGAAAGTACTGCGTGACATTGCTTTATTTTTGATAACAACATTCTTGCTGCCTGCTTGGCAGCGAGGCTGGAATCGTAAGCATGATCAGTTTTGCCGATGCAACCGATAGTGGGATTGTTGAACTGGTGATGCGATGGCATGCAGTTGAATGAACAAATTGTCCAGTATCTATAACAAAAGGAATCAAAAGCATTAGGCCCATTATTTCTTAACCCGCACTTTCAATATTAGTGGTCATTATTCCCGAAAATTAACAAAGCATTGGAGAATTTTCCAAACCACGCAGACCAGATCGTCAAAAAGCAGGTCTTAAAATGTATAAAATAAGTAAAAAGTTGCTACGATAGTGCACGCGATAAACACGATCTATGTTACGCTTGGGCCCTTCATAATCTTCCACGCATACATACGCACATCGAGCTCCCAAAAATTAAAACATGATTAAGTAAAAGATTTAGCCAGAATAAATTTACTAACGCCCTGAATCGTTAACCTACAAATTCCCGTGTTTGCGCGTTTCTATCATCGGTTCTAGCAACCTAGGTGAATGCCTTCAGGTGGACCAATCAATAAATAACACTCATACTCACTAGACAACACGTACCATGCCAATATGACCGGGGACTCTAGTAATATGGGGTAATTCACTCCTTTTAGAATCTAAACCGCACACTGAAATTTTAGTATCATATTCACACGAATATGCGAATGGCCACACGATTACAATGTCGAATTTATACACGCGACACAAAATCCCACGCGATCAAACACGTTAACATACCAGCGCTCGAGACCCTCGCCATTATAAAATAAAGGCGAACATGCAATCGCGATCATCCACGCACAACAACGCCCAAGATTGCGTTCACACTAAACCGCCCCGATGCTTTAGCGAACACTACTGCACTTATAATCTGATCAACGCGGTCTAAAGCGCGAACAAATAAATGCAATGAAATACCTTGGTTTACTATTCAGCCGCCATTTTCCTCAACTATACACGGTGCAAAAATATAAATAAAACAATAAAAATAGTATTTTTGGTAAAAAATAACGTTCACAATGTTTTTTACGTACAGAAAGTATTAGCCTATTCAGTCAATTTCCATATAATAAAGTAACATTTCAACATTTTCCAAAATTTTAATTGCAAGATCTTGAAAATTTAGTGAGTGAAAGTGAATCTTCAGGAAGCACTTCGAAAAATGGCGGTGTACACCATAACTCAAAATCTCCTGGATTTATTGTTATGAAAGTTTGCATTATTTGTTATAGCGAAAATCGGGTTTTTGGTTGGTTTCAGAAGCGAAAAATTCAAAAATCGAGAAGTGAAGAAGAATGGTGCGAAATTTTAAAACGATTGGTCTAGTAAATTTTGAGTTATGATTTACACCGCAAATCAAGTTTTCGTAGAGACTTCGGAGATTTACTGTCACTCGTTCAATTTTCAGTATTTTACAACGAACTTTTGAGAAAATATTGTTCAATCGGTGCATCATTATTTGGAAATTGGATAAATATACGAAAACTATCTGTATCGCTACAACGATTTTTGTTTTAAATTGTGTCTTACCAAATTAACCTTACCCGCCTCCCTTAATGGTGATGTAAGAGAACGAACATCCACCGGCGGTGCTAATCAAGCAGACACAACTGCGTGAACTGATAAATCTGTGTTTTTATTTTGTTGGATCATAATTTTTAGGATCTACATTGGGCCACGTTGGGTCTTAACATGCAGGAGAAATACGCATTACTGTGCTTGAGCGGATAACTAGAGTATTTTTAGCTTGAAATGGTTGCAGCAGTTCTCAGTATTATCAACAATAGGGAATGGTAGATTTTGTTTAGAAATTTTAATATATTTTAATGTTTACCGAGCAATTTTCAAAATAAAAACTGCACAATGTCTCATTGGAAACTAAAAGGTAGCCCCTCTTTTTAGTTTTACACTAGTATTCTTACCCCTTCCATTTTTAAAACAATCGATCACTTGGTTTTGTCGCTGCATTGGCAAAATCAAAATATAAGTTATTTTTTCTTACAGTTTAGAAAATCAAAGGTGGTAAAATATTCTGTTTTGATCCTGAACTTGACCTGTTGGCTCCATATCTCATAATCTTGTGTAAATTTTGCTTGGCTGGGGTCACCTTATGCAAGTTTCAAAAGTTAAACTATACAAGTTTCAAAAGTTAAACTCATTTTTATCAGCCTATTGTAAAATTTTAGGGCAGACTGACACAATCGGGACATAATGCTTCTTTTTAATAAGCCGAAGGTCTTACAATATTATTCTTTAGTCCCTAGACATAGCCACATAAGCCCTCAGACAGGATTTCCTCGAATTTGACTTGATTCGTCTACTACAGCATTTAACATCAAAAAAGAGACGAATAACTCTAAAGTTCAAACTTCTATGATCTAAATTTTAAATGGCTGGGCAGTAATCTAGCAGTATATTTTACCAAAATCGGCTTTGAAATAGCATTTAAAACAAGTCGGTGATCACACCGTCGATCTCTACTTTGTAGGCGGGAATGTAGACATGGTGACCCTTTACAAAATATGTATTGACAGTGATATCATTTGCTTGCTTTAGATAGGATATCACAATGCTGATCTTATTTGGACGCAATTTCGTGATATACGTTGTGCCTCAATATTTCTGTGTCAGTAGAATAAATCAGGCTAGTTCATTTATGCACGGTCCTAGGACCCGACGCACAGTGAAAATTTGAAGAGACAGCAATTACGAGAGATATAAGAACCAATCTTTTCTCGACGTATGGATTGATGCTATCGATACCACAAGGGGCAAAACCGATAACAAATGGCTAGAAGAATGTGTAAAAACTTTTAACACCAACAGATCATAAAAGCATCTTTTCTACTCGCTTGTGTAAGAATAATGTCGTAACGGAATTTGGACTGGTAATCCAATTCTAATATTTTGCACAGTTAACATCAATCCACCATCCAGGTCACGGCACCTCAAATATGTCCCCTTAGTTTACTGGTCTTGATATGAAGTCTACTGAATATATGCTCCGTCCGTTGCCTTCAAAAATTTAGCGTTAAACCCAATTAATCGTCTGCTAAAACAAATAATTCTTTTTTTTTTGGTTTCTGACACGTAAGTGTCAATACCTTATTTACGACTCCTTTAGTAGTACCCACCAGGGTAAAAAGATCGAAATGGTTAGTTAAGCGTGAGAAAATTATGTTAAAAAAAGTTCCCCCAAAGAGGGAATTCAAATCTGCAACCTTGGGACTCCGTCCTTTCTTATGCTATCTCCGGGATAGCTTTCGCTCAACTCATCATTTCAATCTGTTTTTCTTTCTGGGACGTCACCATATCTTAGGGACGGCGCCGGTGGTTGAGTGGTAAGCGTGACCGCCACTCATTCCAGTTGGTCTATGTTCAATCCCAGCCGAGGTTGTTGGCATTTTTCGGAGGTGAAAAAATCTGTAATCACCTCTTCCTTCGGAAGGAAAGCAAAGCCGTTGGTGCCCCGGTCCATGATTTGATAGATCGATATCTAGTCCAGAGTGTGGAATCACCTGGCGTCGGTAATGAAGAAGTAGAATCACACTTCTATACTTACTAACAAACATCCTCCTCCCGGGATACTTGTGGAGTACGCAGTAGTATATACGGCCTCTAGCAAAAGCAAGTATCGGACTAATCATTCCTTCCCTTTCCTTCCGCGATCTACGTTCGGGCCTGGCCGGCGCCGGTATTGATCAATAAACACTTTAGGATTACCAGTAGATGCACATTGAAAGATGTTTCGCTACTTCCAAGCATAATTACCTACTGGTTCTCTGTGCAACTTGGTCGCACAAGCACAAACATAAGCAAAATAGTGCACTAGCATTTTGTACGCTTGCCTGTTTTGAGTCAGCATTCAAAAACGTCTTGTGAATAAACAACATTTTGAATACACAATAGCAGTAAAAAAAGAATTTCAATGGCAGGGCAGAAAGGTAGACGTATATTTTGCAAAAAGTGGTTTTTAAATAGCATTTAAAATTAGTCGGGGATAACGCCGTCGATCACTGCTGCGTAAGCGGGAATAAAATACTTGTCAGTAATTTCATTTGCTTGCTTTAGATAGGATATCACAATGCTGAGCTTATTTGGGCGGGTTGAATTTTCTCAGTAAATCGTTTGCTCAGTTAACCATGTTAATCTACATGTACAGTCTCTTGTAAAAATGTTCCGTCCGTCGCCTTTAAACATCAAGCTTCTACTGATTTCACAAAGCCTGCAGTGAAGATATTTTTAAAATTTCTGCCCGTTTGGTGCTACATATTGATGGCTTTGCTCGAAATAGGATTGATGGTAATTATGGCTTTCTGTGTCGCTTTCGAAAGATTGACTGAGAATTATTTTTCGCAGCTTATTTATAAATGTTCGAAATTGAATGGAAATTAAAATTTCTCCAACTGATGAGTTTATTAATTTTTCATAGGTATTTTTCGCCCTTTGTTTCTATTCGGTGAAGAAATAATAAGCCTGTGTGTCAGCAAGGGGCGGCATTCTCAATGATTTTTAATCAAAACTGCCTTGTTAAGTTTGCAAAAATTCTTATGGGATTAATTCACAAACTGTATAGTAACGATACCTTTACTGGTCCTCCTAATTCACGAAGAACTTTGTCCTATCGAAGTGAAAGTCCTGTTTATCCAGTTTTTGTCAGTGAAATGTTATTCATCTACTGTTGTATTCTTGTATTAGTCAATTTCCTTGTACATACTAAATTATTGTTAGGACGTCGGATTGGAAAGCAAGTGCAGTGTAAACACCCAAGGGATGCAGAGCTGAGACCTCGCAAAAGGCGCCAGGAGAACATGCTACGATTTTATAAATACTTATTTGAAGGCGTCGTTATGTCGATCATTCTTTGCCGTTTGATTATTCCGATCATTCCTGGCTTCTAGAAGATGAGAGTTTCGTCAAATTTCACCAACTGTCTTCAATCGTACCTCAAAAACTGTTCACTTTTTGTGCAATTGGGGAACAATAAATCCTATAGTTTTATCAACATTTCATGAGTGCCACAAGGAAGCAATCTGGCACCATAACCGTTTATTCTGTTTCTTAATGATGTTTGCTTCGTTACTCAAACTTTTTTTTTTCAATTTACGATCTATAACAGACTTTATAGAGTCGCAGAAAAAGCTAGATGCCGTTTGTAATTTGTGCACTCGGTATTTGTTAACATTCAGAATCGCTAAATATTATGTGACTTAATTCACGCATAGGAAAAAGTCAATCTTCGGAAACCGTGGCGTTCAGCCAGATTCTAAACTAGCTTTCAAAGATCAATATTCGCTTATCGTAATACCTTAGCTTTATTGTAAGAATTGTCAATAAATTTACTGATCCATACTGCCTACGAGCCTTGTACTTTTCGGTTGTTCGTCCTTGAAACCAGGATTATATGATCTGGATAAATGAATTGGATGTTTGGTATCATTAGATTCGTCGCGTTTACTGAACCGACCACCTGTTTTGATAGTTTCGCCCTTCGATGTAGATAGATTACCGTCGTAACGGAGATTGCTGCCCTTTCAGCAATGCCTTCCGCTCTTCGGCGGACATTTTCTTTTGCATTTGTTTGAGTAGACTGTACTCTGCTTACCGAAGTTCCCCTGTAAAAAGCACGGAACCATCCCTTCTATCGTGCTTCTGTTCACGAAGAAGTTTCATCTCAACCGCAACCAGTAAACAGTTCGGCGAATCGTGTCGATGAAGAACACAAACTTCTTGAAGAAGTCCTTATTGAACTCAGTCAGTGATGAAGCAGAATTCGCCACAGTCGTGTGTATTTTTTTGTATCTCTGGCATCGGTTGAGTTTTCCGATGCGATATTTCCCTGGAAATCAAGTTTTTCCGGAATTTTCCATTCCGTATACGTATTGTTGGGGTAGCTCGAATCCCTTAGTATTCACTTTGGATCCGCCCAGAAATAAGTTTATAGTCTCATCTGGTTCGAATATTTTACCTTTTGTGTAGATCTGCTGAAAGTGTGCCGCACAGTTCTATTAGTGGAATCGTTTAGCGTAAATGTGGGGAAACCTTGGACTCGAAGGTAAGAAGTCGTACCAAAACTTCTCCCTGTGAGTTCTGGCTATGCATTCCATTTGTCCGCTATCTTCAAGTATCCACAAACGGTGTAAAAACGTGTTTGCCATAATGATACCCGCTCTAGCAACCCCAATGGATCAAATAATGTACTAATAACGGACAGGATCTGACGCTTTGAAAGTTCGGTACTCTTAAATTCAGGAATATGCAATCCGTTATTTAGAGCCTTGTTGGACCAAGAGTTTTCACTGAAGAGATTGGATCAAGATAAACTTCTACTGAATCTCAAATCACCAAATCTTCCGGCGTGATATCGTTCAGTACATATCCTATCACTAAGAAATTGAAGAAGTTCTCAATGCTGAGCATCCTTTTGACTCGAAAAATGCTCGGCAGTGGATGCTTCCTATCAGTGCGAAGAATTGGTTGCTGATAAATTCGTATTTCATTCTATTCCTGGTTTGAAGCAGACCATGTATGATGGTTTCCAAAGAAGTATCGACTCGTGTACTTTGCTTTGGAAACGTTTTCGCCTTAGCGAATGGGTCTTCAGATTGGTGTCTCTATCCGACAATCGTTGGAGTGGAGCGGATGATTAGATGAGCAGGCCACACAGCATTCCCCAGACGCTTGACATGTATCCAAACCGGTATTTATGAGCGGCAGTTTATGTTTTCTAAGTTGATGTGATGAGACTGCAGGATACCCCTAGTATTCTGCAGTCTGGCTTTGATGGAAGCCAATCCAAAACAGGAACTCATCTTAGTTATAAAATTTGCATTTCGACTTCGTCTCATCAGAATCCGACACTAACTTAGAGTTAGGACTACGCTAGCGTCGGATCAACGCTAGCTCCGAAATAGAAAACACTATTTGTGTTTCTGAACAAACTCCTAGTCTTGCGTGATGTCCCGCACGAAAAGGAATTCTGATTAACCTGATGAAAATTAATGATGTCGATACTTGTAAATGCAAGATGCAATTGTTGTAACATTTTTGAGGATATATCAATTTATAAAATTAAATTATTGATTTCATGGTTGAAATAAGTGAGCCTCAAATGCATATGCTTTTTTGTTAATGCTTTTTTTTGCAAAAAAAAATAAACATTATAGTCAAATTGCAAAAACCAGAAAGGTTCTGACTACGTCCAATAGCCCATTGTCGATTCGGGTGCGGTTTTCGATTACCAACAGGCCTACCAGTTCGGCAGTTATTCTACTCCGTGCGGTTACACGGCTGAATGATGTAGCAAATATCCGCCCAAATGAAGCTATAAATTAGTGCGGATACTTTTACCTTTATACTTTCAATAACCGCAAATCGTTCTCGTGACGGTTCATAGGTTTGCCCGGATATAGCCCAATGTATTTCGAAATTGGCTAAAATATCGGTAAAATTCCCATTTACCACGCACGGAATTTTGTAGATCGTCAAGCACGCACCATCAGCATCCTTGTAAATAATTTCATATATTCATCAATGTACCAAATATATACCTATATATTTATTTCATGGTGCGGCACGTTAATGCACGATGCATTCATAATTTTAAATGTTAATTGCGTTTTTATATTTGAACCACCAGTCTCTTCCCCGTGCCCAGCCGTAGTTCGTTAACACTTATGCAAATATTCTTTTTTTTCTGTTCCTCTCTTTTCCGTGTCAATAAATTATATGCAGTATCCAACACGACCGAGCCAACCATCGACGCCAAATATTAACGATGGAGAAATGATCGGGGTAAGCTTGATTTTAATTTTCAAATTCTGAACGGTTTGCGGCCCCACCTCGTGTACCTAGTCATTGCCTAATTATAACCTAATAAATGTCTGCTTCTTATGCAACGTAGTTGATCGGAAACTAGAGAATCATTTTTAGGGTAATATATCTTGAAAACCCAAGTGGCACTGCTGGAAAAGTTGTCAGCCCGCATAAATTGCATAAATTTTATTATAGTACATTATCATCCCATTTAAATGATTTAGGGGAACTGACAAATGTCTTGAAAATGATCGACACGTCGGGTTCTAATTTCAATAAAAAAATCAGAATTTTTTTTTTGAGCGTGGAAATATTTTTTTAAATCCCATAGCGGAAAAAAATTGTTTTTACGATGACACCAGATCTCGACGTTTCATGCATTGCTAAGACATTAGTTATCAAAACTACGAATTCGATTGCAGAAATTTCAAAGGATTTTTCTTTGGTGATCTTTCACATGTGAAAACGTAAATACCTAATTTTAAAATGAATTAAAAATATCGAGCAAAGTCAAACAGATTTCATAGGAAACTATGCACATGATGATTCTTAAAGCATTGAAAGATGAATATACAAAAACGAGGTGAATTTTAACAAAGTCACTCATAAAGTTGAGTAGGTTTGTGGCTACGTGATATTCTCTCAGTTTCGTTTTTGCAATCGTCAAATAATGTTGTAAAAATAAAAAAAAAATTAATCAAAAGTAGCAGCTTTGCACAAACATGCGCAACATCCAACATCAACCTACGATGTTGAATTTATGGATCGACGCGAACTAATCGGTTTCAAAAGCTCCAAAACTGGTTATTGCCCGAAAGCCAGGATCAAGGATGAACCAAAACACAGTTGCGAAACGGGGCTAACGCGTACGAACTTAAGAAATATTACGCAGAACATTGCAGAGGGCTTTACAAAGGACTGTTCTCGCCATTACTATATTGTAGACTGATTTTATTTCTATTATTTATTGAAGTGCCATTTTAAGGCCAGTGTCATAATCACCTTCTTTCGAAACCAAAAAAAAAAAAATACAATTCACAATTCATCTAGACAATTAGATGATTTAAGTGTGGTTTGGCAAGCGATTTGTAGTCGAAAAAAAAAACATTTTTTTTGACATTTTACAGTTCGACGAAAATTAATATAAATGAATAAAAGCTGTAATTATGGAGTCTCCGTCGGATGTGTACCAAATTTTCTATTGCCCCTGAAGGTCTTCTTTCGCGTCTGGAAACATATGTCTGTTCGCCTACTGCATCTTGGGTCGTCTTAGGACTGCGCGGGGCCCCTGGGCACTAGTAAGCTAAGGGACCCCAATAATTGAACATAGTACAGCTGTAGAGCAAGATGATCAAAAAATGATTCCCAGCATTACGGAATCATTTCTACTCCATGCCACCCTGCAACTCTTTTCCAAATTTGAGTCAAATCAGTCAACCGTGTTGAAATTATTTACAAAAAAGAGGGACTCAAAATAAATTGAAAACAAAGAGATTTTAAGATTTTCACAACCAGGCATCGTTGCTGATGTCCAAATGGCCTAACACACTATATGCGGTGATGGAAATTCGAACTCAGGTGTGCTGCGTACAGTGTAATAGACTTAGCAACTACGCTATAGTCTTCCAAGACGCTGTAATCTGACCATCATAGCTGTACGAGTTGTTTGAGGATTGAGAATACCTCCATCAAGAATAAGGAATGCTGGGTTACGTCCATTATTGGAATGTTGTCCAGAGTAGCAAAAATTTCACCGTGCATATTCCATAATGTGTAACTATGAACGAAGCACACTGATGTTTTTGATTCCCTAAATACTTGATGTAGTTTGCACATGTCCATTTACATTGCTTCGTTTAGTGTTGTTCTTTAGCTTCTTGATGTTCTTGATATAATGAAACTAAACAGAGGCTTACGACTTTGGAAAAAGCCACATTTTTCCTTTCAATCAACTTCACTTTCAGGTGGCCGAATATGGGAACCTTCGAAATTAATCGATATTATTTTGAGTCCAAGCGCACGTATCGCCTTGAATTGGATATTTTTGTTCGCATTCCCTTCTGCCAGAATACGGTGCTTTGAAATATATTTTTTGCACGAATTGTTGATGAGGTAGATATTTGTTAAATATTCCGAGAGAGGTTTTGTGTATTCATTTATTGTGACCGGTTCGGGGAAAGCGTAGAAAGCGAACTGGTGCAATAACCGTAATAACAGTATCCCTATTCAACAAACTGACGCTTCCATGTGGATTTGTCCATTGACAGACTCAGATTGGACGACGCACATGAATATTTTGCCACATCCGCAGATCGCTTGCCAAACAAGGTTTTCTGGTTGATTGGCTAAGGTCCGGCGTCTTCCAAACTTTGTATACGGGGTGCATCAAACGTTTCATTATTGTTAAAATTAAATTGAAACTAATCAAAATATTGGATTGACGTTTGAATTGGTTCAATAGTCATGTAGTGCCTCATTTCCTGTCGCTCCGATGCTCTTTAAACATCTTGATCATCTGGTATACAGTGCAATGTGCGATTCCGACCTGCTACTGATCCATTGTTACCCACACGCTAAAAGTTATGAACAATGAAGTGCAACTTGTCTTTGGAAAATTGTTTATAGAATGATTTTAGATTCATCCTAACTGCAGGGCCCCCAAAATCGCGGGGCCTCTGCCCCTGGCCCAGTGTGCCCCTGCGTAAAGACGGTACTGATCATTTACGTTGTTCATGTTAAACGTCGTCATCGTTAGCTGTGTTGGTACTCACGCTCAGATGTTCTTTCTTGCCTTTTGAAGGTACAAAACACCAGCCTAAACCCGCCGTCATAACGATATTAACTTCATCAGTGCACAGTGGCTCAGAATGTAAATATAGCAGGATTTTTTTTCTTATTGCTAAACTCGGCCTTATAATATGATTAGGAATGTTGTTGTACCTTGCAAGGCCCTTCTTTTCTTTTTAACAGAAGCTAGGGTAGTTTTAATTTTAGCAAGATCTAAAATTGAAATTTTTAATAGCTCGAGATAGAGCTTGACTATCTTCAATAGAATTGTAAAACAACACATTTTAGACAAATTTCCTGAAGGTACGCAAGCTCTATCTGTAATACTTTCTATTGCACGAGAAATCCAAATGTAAGCTTTAAAGTGTTTCTGATAAAAAGGTTTTATTTACAAAACCTTTTTAGTTTTTATTTTACACAAAAGTAACCTTTGGATAACTTGATGATTATTTTTGGACACATAGTTTGTTGTTATACACAAACTACTAAACTACAGAGATTCGAGTGTGTATCTTCGTCGCGAGCGGTTGACTCTTGTAGAGCTCTCTTCGAGTCGGTTAATTTTCATTATTTTCGGCGCAGTTTTCTGCCTCCCGGTTATCGAAACTGTCAATAAGGGTGCAATTTAACAATTGTACAAGGTGAAGTGGCTTATAAAAGCATTTTCGGCATATTTTTGAGTGACGCGAGTGGTGACAGTTTATGAAAATCGAATTCCGGCAAATGAAAAAAAAATTTTTCCTCGCATTACGGGCCGTCGATTCCCGATGCAAGGATAATAAAAGTGCACAGAAAACATCTAGAAACACAGTGTATATTCTAAAAATAGTGAAAAATGGTTTTTCAGAGAAAAAAATTCAATCCGAAAAGTGAAAAAAGATACGGCAATAAGAAAAATTAGCATATTCAAATAATTGGTGTTTCACCAGCGACTAGCGACTACCAGGTGTCGCCCAAAAATTCTTCGCCCAAAAACTGGGTGGCAAACCAGCCAGTCAGTGCTCAGCTAATTTCGTCCGCGTCCCTTGTCACCTATTTTTTATTGGGTGATTCATAGGCGTCATTCATCTTTGGAGCCGCCTTGGATATTCAATTTTTTTTTACTTTCTTATTTTTTTGCGAATGAGTAGAGGTTTTGATTCTTTAATATTCGGGATTGCAGATATTTTGTCGCATGTAAATTTTGGGTGTTCGTTGATATGATGGCATTGTAAGGGAACACGTGTCTGCTGGTCGGCAAACTTTTCTTTGGACTGAGCAAACTAATTTCTATGTTTCTTTAGGGTTTGTTTTACCAACGGGGGAACTGATCCAAAGAGCATTTAATGAGCTTAGGGAAAACACATGGCCTTATTTGAGTGGAATGATGACTTCAATCATGTATGAGGTTTGAGAATTGACAATTCGCGAGAGGAATCGGGGACCGGTAAGCAATTACCTTCAGTTATGTCAGCACGAAGAATTAGTGTTTTGCTGTCATGTTCATTGGTTACCTTTCAATTCTATTTCATGCCTCCACGCGAGTCTAAGACTATTAATGGCATTTGGTCCTTAGACCGGCAACGACTGGGTGCTATCAGCCTTCCGCCAATAGTAGCAGAATGAGAGGGTGCGAACAGATCTAGCGGAGAAAACAATACCGTAAAAATGAATAGTTGTTGGGAAATCAGCTCCAATAAGACTTTAATTTGACTAGTATCGATGATCGCGGGTCAATACGTACTGAAAATTCGCCGCGTCTGTTTTAATGAATCTAATTTCAAGTTCCGATATTGGTGGCAAGCCCGTGCATCAGGTTAACGATCCTCTGTATTTCCCTTTAATGTTCGATATAATCGTTCGTATACGTGTATTTCGCAAACAATCCGCTATTAGAAATAGGAAATACTTTCGTTGATTTATAACATCTCGAGCTATCATAACTCTTTGTGTGTATAACGTGTTTTCACTCGGTAGTTTGCAACCCAAAAAATATATTGTGGAGAAGGTATAGCGAAATTAGTCTAAATAATGTCGCAATAAATAGTGATCCGGCCTATTATGTAGATAAGATTAGCTTTTCTAGGCAATACTCCCACGATCGGCTGTGTGGAGTTGAAATTGCTTTTATTTAGAAAACATAGGATACTCTCGGTAGCCGGCTACCCAGAGTTTGAAAAGAACCAAAAACTAAACAAGATCTTCTTTTTCGAGCGATCGTGTTCTCGAAAACTTACTAAACTACTACCTAATAAACTATGTACAGGTCGCATCGCTTTGCATGGAGCGAATCCTAGAACACCAACTTCGCGACACCTATGGATGAGTCTGGATGAACCTTCTTTATAAGATTCCTCATTTTTTTCAAACGATCGCCGGGTAAAATCAGCACCGACACGATAGAAACCACGAAAAAAATCGTCGCGTGATTGAATATTATTAAGAAATATAAGCAGTGCTCCTTATAGCCCGCTTTCCGGAGTTCAAGTTGCTTATTTTGCTAATCGTATTAATACAACAAATGATAAATTTCCCAAATTCTCGGCAGCCGGCTGCCCAGATCAATTATTACATGATAACGCTATTGGCACACTTACTAACAACTCTCCCATTCCCGTAATACATGTGGAGATGCAGAGGATTCCTCGGTCTCTAGTAGCAACATGTATCGGACTAACATTCCTTCCTTTCCCAGAAGATCTGCATTCGGACGTGGCCGGCGTCGGTATTGATCAGCATGCAGGGATCAGAATAGATTGTACAATGTGGCTCATCATGTTATTCCCAAACATGTCGTTCCAATGAACATTTTGCAACCTAATTTGGTTCTGGTCAATAACGGAGTAGCAACTACGGGCGATCTCTTATGTTTATGCTTATGCCTATGAGAGCTTTTACATAAAACATATAAGTTTTTCAAATATCATTTTTTTCTATTGGGGCACCTAACATTAAATACCATTGCTGCAATTTGAAACATTCTACATTGTAGTATAGGTAACCAGAAAATGGCGATATTTTTTATATCTTGCAATATTTACTATTTGCATTATTTACTCAAAAAATAGTTTATTTTTAGAAGAACGTATATGTAACTTTCTAACGAAAGAAGCTAGGGACTCAGCGTATTCAAACAAACTATTCTCCTTTAAAATATCTAAAAGTATTTCTAAAGTCATCTCAACGAAATAACAAAACTGCAAAAGTTCCAAATTAGTCCATCTTTTATTTGAAGAAACACCCTAATTTTTTCATAAATTTCTTATAGAAAGAAAGTACAAGACATAAGGCTCCAGTGTCTTCGACGAAGTTTTTAAAAATTTGATTCCCTTCAGTTTTGTGAAAGATTGCGAAACTCTATCTCGAACCATTAAGAAGTTAATTTTTTGATTTTAATAAATTTAGAGCCACCCTACTCACTATTGAAAATAATAGAAAGTCTTGTAATGTGCCAAATTATATTGTGAGAACGAAACTTTGTATTTTATATTGTTCACCAGGCAAATAATTGAAATATACTACCAAGGGTCATGAAAAACCAAATCAATTTCATGGATTTTAAAAAAATCGTAATCGCCATTTATTGTTCAATTATACCTCAAATTGTGACCTCATATGTAGTTGAAAAAGAATTATCTTTCGCTTGCCCTAATCAGTTATTTTGGTATTCCAAAAAAATCTATTTTTGCGAAAAAAAATGCTCATAATTCCTCAACGATAATAGTTAGATATGTGGAGCCACGTAATATATTATTCGCCCTAAAACATCCTAAAATTCTGTCAAGACTACATCAGTTTTAAATCAATTCCGTAAAAATTATAACCATAAATAAGTTTTTCTAAGAAATACCTTGTATGTGGATTTTTGATTTCTTGTAAAATAAGAAACATGACAGAGCTCATATGTCCCCAGGAAACGTTTTTAAAATATGTCGTTCTACGACAGACCATTCATAAATTACGTAACGCTTTTAGGGAGGGAGGGGGCGTAACAAAAAATGTGACATATTGTGACATATTGGGAGGGAGAGTAAGCTAGAACATTACATGACATGTTTTTACTGAAGAAAAGAAAAAAATTGACGAATTTGTTGCGTAGTAGTGGAGGCAGGGGTAAAGAAATTTGTTACATGGGAGGGGGGCAATTTTTGCGTTATGTAATTTATGAATGGTTCCCTAGAATGGTACAGTTAATTTTTTGATCTTGGTAACTGTTGTTTAACAAAATCAAGAGGCTCACAAACTACGAAAACTTTTGCAAAGTCATAATAAGGCTAAGTTGTTTAGTTTTTGTAGCAACTTAAAATTCCTATTGAATTAGCATTCTGGACCACTGTGCAGAGGTGGTATTGGCAGTTTGTTTTGAGATACTAGGTGCTACTTTTGCAGTTGTTGTTATGACCTCTGAACAGTGACCACAAATTTGGTAAGCATATGTGGTTCACGTGATGGAACTGAAGACTATGTTTTGGAGTGATTTGCCGTAAATGTGTAGCAGGTCGGTAGTGATGCATTCTTCTCAATCTTCCGTGCAAAGTTTTTTATGGATTACAGTACTTGTACATAGGAATCTGCCCTTCATGTGTGCATAGCGTAATTTGTTCAGTTTTAGTTCAATGAGTTATAAATTGTATACTCAAGTTCATTCGACCCGCATCATCTCTACAATAATACCGTCAGCTAGAACTTTATCCAAGTAACAGATGTAACGGATTCTACTTCTTCGTATTGCGATATGTATTTTACAATTCGCTCAGGGGGGGGGTATGAGTAGGGGGTGCGAAGTGCTAAGTCATACAGTCTTACTTCTAAATATTTCTATATTTTCTAAATTACTGGGATCTCTGCTTCTGGCTCACTGACAGTTAGCTTAGCTTAGGTAATTTCTGATTCTGGTTCACTGACGCTCACATAAACTTCGCTTTGGCGATTTTTGTCATCTACCATGGATCGGAAGATTCGAGAAAGTGACAAAGGTCCACTCCGGGGCACTTTTTTCTCCAGGATGGTTAACTCGATTGTCACAACCGTAAATTAAAATGCTATGTATAGTATTCTTATCAACTGCTGTCGAATTTCATTTGGATCAGAGTTCTGGTTCCGGAGCTTTGAGTTAAAAAGTGCGGTTGCACATGAAATTCCTTGAAGATTTTCGCCTTTCCCGTATAAAGAAAGGCTTTGCAATTAATCCAAAGGTCGACTTTTCAATCGAAGCCTAGGTTCGTGTCCCATTCGATTGAGTTCATCGAGATCGGAAAATGTCTGCATGTGTATGTATGTACGTGTTATTCAAACTCACAAAAGTGTCTCAGAGATTACTGAACTGATTTGCATTTGCACTCGGTTTCAAATTAACAGTATAACGCAATACAGATTGAAATGGGTACAACGTTACTTGGTTCGCGGGTCTAGATCTCTAATGGCTAATCAAAGGAGCTTTGACCACATTGGTCAATTGTGATGGTTCTTAATGCCCGCAGGGATCTTCACATGTTCCTAAGTTAATGTCACACCTATTTCTAAGTAAATTGTTAACCAATTTTTGCAAACTTGGTTTCAAATGAAAAATTTAATGTTCCAATTGACTGCTATTGAACGTCATTCAGATCAGACTTTTCCTTCCGGAGTACAATTATATGAATATCAAATTACTTCGATTTCCTCTGAATCACTGATGACAAAAAAAAGACACGGACCGTGGAGGTTGGCCAGCTGTGTGTGCAACATACCGTAGCTTGCCGTATTATTATACTTCATCAGAAAAAAAATTCGTCAACACACAACACACGTCTATTACTTGACAGCTTAGTCGATTTAGCTTCCTTGTTGAGAATATTCACTAGAACCAACTAAGATCTAAGCACCAATTTTATTGTTATTGTTGTCCGAAAATCAACAGTATAAAGATCAATTACGACAACCTTTAGGTAAATAGTTCTTATTGTAGTCGATATTCGTAATATCAATTAGTTATCATTTTTCTTCGAGTCCTTGTTCTCGTGCTTAACCTTAATCAAAGCTCGTCGTCGTAATTTTGATGTAATAGAATCCTTTCATATACTTATTCGCATTCATCATTGCAGAACCAACCACCAAGAACAATCCTTTGATGCAACATGTTGTTGTTGTTTTTGTTATCGTTGATATAGGGTTTGCTGCTTTCGGTGACCTTGACACAGACCCAGTTTCATGACGTTCCTCTTTGTGTACGACGAACGAAGCACGACTTTTGCTGCAACACCAGAAGAGCAGTCGTTGCCATCATCATCATCATCGGCGTCGTCGTCGTCGTCGTAGTCTTCGTCCTTTCTACCCATTTGTTACGATACAACCGCTTGGCGCTCGGTCTCCAGCAACCAAATCATCTGCTGAATGGCAGGCAGGCTGTGGATGAATGTTTATTTATTTATATTTATTCCATACGTATTTTCCCTTTTCTCCATCGCATCGCCATTATCGGCGCTTGTCGGTTACTTGCCGGGGTCTGGGCGGGAAATGGCAAGGGACGCCGCGATGGTACCATGCTCTTGCGAGTGAAGCCAACAACAACAACAACGTTTTCAGCCGATGATAACATCCGATGCAGTGCAGGCCGGCTGGGAGCAGTAAATTGGCCTCACGAGAAATAGCCGAAAAATACCACATCACTTCTCCGGGGTCAGGGCAGGCAGCCGACGAGGTTTGAAAATTACAACCTCCGAGGAAGATGGTTGGAAGAGGTGGAAACGTGTGTGTATCATTTTCCAGCCGAAAGTGACCACCGAGTGCTTCTATCCGTTCAGACACCGACGAAGGCCAGAATTAGAGGCCCGTTGAAATAATTTTGTTGTGTTAGGCAAACATGAAATGCCAAAAATTTGCACAAACTCACATGTTGAAAGGAGCGACCTAGAAAGAGGACCGTCTAGACTGGACTCGTTGGATGATGGAGGGGGTGAGGATGAATGGACGAATCTGGGTCGAGAGCAGGCAGCGGCAGCAGTAGTACCCGAATCGTATCGTCGTGCGTACCGAATAGTTCCTGTTTGTGCGTTCCGGTGGCTTACTTATCACCGGTTGAGTTGTAGCACACGAGAAGGCTTTAAATGTGAGCACTGATGCTATCATATACATAATAGACGTTTCCCGCTGTTTGTTGCCATTCATGGGTATGATTTAGAATTTCCAGGAACTTCCGGTTTGCATAATCGCATCAGCGTGCATCACATTCTTCTCCAATTGTTAGTATTTACCTTGGTGTAGGTGACAGGCGAATCAAGGTTAGTAATACACTTGATAAAAGTGAAAACTTTTCGTTTAAAGTTGCTACTTGTGCGATATTTCTATTATTTTAGACAATTCAGTGGAAAATTTTGATAAGCAATTTAGTTGAATTAAATCTGTTGGATTTAGAATTGCATTGCACAAATTTAGAAATAGTAAAACGGATACGCAATTACATTACTGCGGGCCAGTTTCATATCAGATGATATGAAGCTTCGTAATCGGATTCATAAAGCTCAGACGAATTTAAAAAAATTACCACAAATTTTACCGCAAATTCCATGTTTAAGTGGTCACAAAAAATCCCGAAGATTCCAGCTTGGAATACTGTGCAGTATCTACCAACCGAAATAGATTGATCTAACCTCATTTTACGACAGTAGACACCAACGCCGGCTCGACCCTCCAACAAAGAACCAGTGTAACAAACTACATATTCTTCAAGTTGTCAAAATTTCTTAAACAGTCACCCAAAATAGGTAAAAATGGACGATCCATTTTTCAGTAGTCCTTGCCATTGCAAAATCAAATCCTCATGGATCTCGCGAAAACAAATTTTTGATAAAAATATTACTACTTAAAGTTCTTAACCCGTTTGGCTTCAAACATTTATTGCGGGCGACAGCTTTGACCGATTTTAATGATTAAATCAGTCTAAAGTTCTGAACCCGAAGTAGGGTGAACTGTCTATTTTCATCCCATTAAGGAGAGTACCTCACTAATTCATTATATACTCGTTCTACAATAAATGGAATACGTAAAAATTGGCATCAACAGCTGTTAAGAACGTTCGTTGTTAAGAACCAATCTAATAACGCAAATGCCCTGAAAACGCTGCTCTTACCAACGGCTTCAATTGGATACGGTTATAATAGAAACATGGCGAAAATAGGCTCATTACCCTAGTAGCCAATATAATCCGCTTGCTTGCCTCGCTTCCAATCATTATCGTTTGCTAACGCGACGAAAGCTGCAGCAGCCATGTTGGTCCAGGCGGGTTCGCGGTAACGCTCCTTTTCACTCCTTTAATCCGTTGCTAGAAATCCGAAATTCGACGTGGAATAACATAGTAACAATTCGGCGGCATGTTATTAAGTACTAATTAGTAGTATATGGAGCTTTTTACGAATGAAAAAATAAACGGAAAAGAAACTATTCGGATCGAAACAAAAATCACGATGAGTCTGTATCTCTTCACGATTGCATTGCTGATTTAACCATTAAAATAGGTCAACTTTTTTATTTTAAATATAGAGGTTTTTATACACAAATGCGAGGAGTAACCAATCGCTTTCTAAATTCGTTCCTAACCGCAAAAGGAAATCAAAAAGTGCTGTGCTGAAAAAATAGCATATGACGAACCACTCTAATGGGAACATATGTTGATTGCTAAGCATTGCGTGTATCCAGTTCGCGATACATAAAAGTACTCTAATACTATGAACTTTTCGGCAAACTCACATTCTGGACGGACTTTTTATAGAATTGGTTTTCCAATTGTAATGAAATAGCAATCGTGATAGTGCGGAGATGCAACAGTGTTTTGTTTCACATACCAATTTAAACGCAATGCGCAAAACCGGGAAGCAATCAATCGCTCCTTAAATTTACACAGCCATTCGGGACCGGAGAAGGAACTCAAAAAGTCCTGGAAATGGTATATGACAAGCTACTGGAACGGGCACATATGTCGATTGCTCAGCACTGTGTATAACCAGTTCGTAATATATAAAAGTACTCAAATATCAGGACCTTATGCTGCTTCCAAAATGGATTCGAAAGACATGTCTGTTATTGACGAAATTGGGCTACATTGTTCGTAAGGATATTCCACGTTCAACAAGGTACAATTCATGAAAATTGAATGAAGAATAATAGAGATATATGCACGAGAAAATAATTTTTTTAATATGAATGATGAAAAGCCCAACTTCTCGTATTGGACAAAGGTCAAAAAGGTTTCGTTTGATTTCTGAGATTTTTTCACATTAGAAAAACTGCAAAATATGTAAGGTTTATTTCCTTTAAAAAGAGGTATAAATTGTGATTTTCTGATTGCTACTTCAAAAGTTATAGCATTTAATATATTTTTCCCTCAAATTTTCCCATAGTACCAATTTCCAAAATTTCAAGCGAAATGGGCGGGAGTCTGGAATTGTCCAAATGATGTGAAATTTGGCATCTGAGCTTACTTTGACATTTGTCACAATATGAGAGGGGGGGGGGGCTTTGAGAATTAAAAAAAAAATTGTGATGCCCTATTGTAGACATAGATTGTAGCTGATTAAACGTTTTACTGATTCGAGAAGGAGGTACACAGGCGTCACTAATACAAAACATCGGCTAAAGTAGTAAAAATGTAATTTTTTTTTTCGTTTTTTTTGCCTACATTTTTCGATTAAAGTGTTTTTCAAACCATACTCTAATGTGTACTCCGGAGAAAAAGCATTTTAAGCTTATAATTTTTGTATGTAAATATTTGAAATGGTGATATTTGACATGCAATTTTTTTCCAAAAAAGGATTTGTTTTAAACCAAATTTTGCGTATGAGGGCGCAATACCTGACTTCAAAGCTTGATTTTTAGTGTCTCGGATTCTTCTCGTCAGTATCTGCAACCAACTTGGAGCCGTTAGATGAGGCATAGTGCCAGGCGTTCGATTTTCAGACCAGAATACTATTATTGGATTCAACTTCCTCATCAGCGAACCAGAACTTGTGTTCACTACCGAGACATCACTCGAAACCAACCAGCTGTTTAGGCCTTCACACAAAACGTGCGACGTTTTAGCTGTAGTTTTTAACGCGCCAATTTGGTTCTGATTTGAATTTTTCTAACGGGTTCCAAATTAGTGTCAGTTACTGACGAGAAGAATCCGAGGCATTAAAAACCAAACTTTTGATTTTTGACTTATTTTTAAACATTCTAAATTGTTCTATAACAATAGTACAAAACCGATATTTGGTGCAGAATCGTGTTTTTACGAAAACCAACTTATATAATCAAAGGAGTCTAATTTTTAGTAGTTTATTTCTTTTAAGGGTATGAATTGAAAAAGGGCTAATCTCTCAATACTTTTAAAAATTCGATTTTGAAAAAATATCTTGTTGGGTAGTTCAGTTCAAAGAACTAGTTGTTTTTTGTTATCTTCTCCATATTCCCCCATTTTTTCGATCTTTCTCGTGAACTATCAATTCACAATTCTCAATGGGCGAATGAATCAAGAATTGATCAAAATAATCGACTCTTCAAAAACAATGAATGAACCGCGATTCTTTATTAAAGAACTGCGTCTCACTTAAAAAGTGACCAATTATTATGAATTCCAACAAGAACCGAATGAGTCAAATTGAAAGTTTGCCATGCTTATGAATCTTTAGAGCGAATGAAACAAAATGAATGACAACCGTTGCACACTGTTTGTCTACACGGAATAAAACATCAACAAAGCAGCTGATATACCCAACATAATCGTAAAATGTGTGCTTTAATCAACCGAAGGTGAAGCAAAGCCCTCTCATGGTTTCCAAATTGGCACAGCTACTGGAGCTAGATGGAGCACAACATCGCGTCTAAATGGGAAGTCTCGCCCAATCCAACGATTGCAGTTAAATTTTAGATTGTCAAATAATAGCAGAACTGTTTCTCACACTCACATGTGATCCAACTATTTGAAGGAAGGAAAGAAAATTAGTTTATCATACTCTTTTCGAAGTTATGCTAAAACGCCTATGTACCTTCAATGCTAACATTCTCTGTAACTGTATTCGAAAAACATAAAATGAATTGAGTCCATTATTGAAAATGGAACTATGACAGAACATTATTTCAAATATGTGTAACAGGCAAGCGTTTCTCAAACCGCTGGATTTTTTCTCGTTTTATCTTAAACAATCATTTTTCAAAGTACGAGTCGATTCATTTTAGTGACTGAATCGGATACGGTTCACTCTTCAAAGTGAAGCGGTTTGCCCATCTCTAATTCTCATACATGATTTAACAGCCCCAATTCCACTCAGACAAGACCATGCGTATTTCTCATGCATATTAAATGAACGACCGAAATTAAAAGTCGCAAAGACAGAACATGCTTCGTAAAACCCGCTTGGAATATATTAGAATTTAAAAACTGGATATTAACTTTAATTTTAAAAATCGGACCTTCAGGTTTAAAAACCTTCAGTATGAAAACTGGAAAACATATATCCGATTTTTACAAAGTAGTTTTCTTAGTCGACTTTTAACCTAAACATTACAATATACGGATGCTTCTGAGAACGATTTATTTATTTTTAACCGGTTTTCATACTGGAGGATCATCCTTGCCGAGTTCTACGGGTGAACATTTTTATGCGATTCTCATGCTAAGGGATCTCTCCGATTTTCAAGCTTGAAGTTTATTTCCGATTTTTATATTCTTATATATTTGAAACTGGTTATACGAAGCATGTTCTGTCCTTGCGGCTTTTATTTTCGGTCGTTCAAATGCTCTATGGATTAGTTCCCCAGTTGGTCAAATAACCACTAAATAAACGAAGAAATTCATTTGCTCAATTCGAAGAAATGTCAGTTCGATTGGCATCACTGGCGAATGGATGGTCCCTTACCAGGACATTAAATCAACATTTAAAATCACATTCGACAAAAAATTCGCAATATTGAAATAAATAAAATAAAAACTCCTGCTTATTTGATATAAAACAGAAAGGGAAAAATGAGTCACATAACCAAAACAAAGTTGAAGGATAGCACTGGTGACTAAAAATAGGACGCGGACGAAGGCAACAGATCACTGTCTGTTTGAAGTTCTATGAGGTAAAACTAAAATGATTTCATCTTTTCCCGGAGATTTATGCAGAGCAAAACATTCAAGCTCCCCATTCGATCGCTTCCATTGTAACAATGCTACATATTCCCAAGAATCGGAACTGTCTTAAAGTAACTCAGGGGTAGTTGCTGGTTATGTCACCGTAAAGATTACTGCATACTTCGTCTTCGTTAGGCGAGTATTCACCATTAGGGGGTGGGCGTAGCGTAATTGGTAAATCGATTGCCTTGTACGCAGCGCACCTGGGTTCGAGTCCCGACCCCGCACATAGGATTAGAAATTTTTCATAAGAGATTTTCCTAACCCGAAGAGGCGAATGACCTTAAGGTTAAAACCTCTATAATCGAAATTAAAAAAAATATTCACCATTGGCAATACTTTTAATTAAAGTTAAATAACATCTTTAATCTGATAGCCTCGTTGTGACTTGTACCATTGTTGTAAAAGGTTTTGAAATCTGAAATCACTTACCTCAAAGGATCGAAAAGCATTCCTGCGAGCTTTGCGTGCAGATTTACAAGCTCCGTCTGCGATTCCCATCTCTTCTGTAAACCTTTTTGAGTCCACCATGTTCGGTTTTTTACCAAGTGGTACGTCTAGAAGCACGCATAACTCGAGGCGAACAAACCTATTTATTTGCTGATACAATGAGTGAGTTTGTCTTATCCACAAGCACATCAATGTCATTTGGAGATTCAATCGTTAGCAAATACTAATAAAACCTAGGTACCTAGTCATCATGGACATGTTTATGAGCGGATAGTGATGGTTCGAGCCAGCTCGACAGCAATCAGTCAACTCATGCGTGATGCTGTCAGAGCAGAGAGTTACATCTAACAAATCTTCTCTGACAGATCGTGCCAATGTGAGTACTTTCTTTTATTGGGGAGAGTTGACTAAACAATAGATTTTACAAACGGTTTTAAGTTTTTTTTTGTATTTTTCGAGAGATTACGAATAAAAATTTTCATTTCAACAGATAGGGTGATGAACCCATTTTCGCCATGTTTCTATTATCATCCTACCCATTTGACGCCGTTAGTTTGAGCAATATCTGCCATCTTTGTTCAACGGCGAAACGCATATATCAAATGGTAGCGCAACAATTGGGGCATTCATTGTAGACATAGTAATTAATAAATTAGCGAGGTACTCTCCTTAGTATGGTGAAAATAGACACTTTATCCTATAAGAATTAAAATTGCATCACTCTGCTTCGAATAGTTCCGAAGATATGAATGCTTTTATGCTTCATAGTCATACTTCGAATCAGTGTGCAGTATATAGATTCCAGTGCATAGAAATCCTCGAAATCAGCAGTGTTTCGTTTCAAAAAGCTAAAACTTTAGCCTTTGTCGCAGTGATGCTGTCGGGAAAGCGAAGGTTACGGATTGAACTCACCCTTTCGATAAGACAGACTTGGAGGGTATCGTTGCAGCGCCAATTGAACGCTAGATTTTCAGATCATCAGCGTAAACTACTTTTCCAGACTTGTTGCGGGTGCAGAGATCGTTGATGGATACGATAAAGATAAGTGTCCTTAGGTGACTTCCTTGAGGACACCGGTTGGCGTTTTAAATACGCTTGAGCGCGTGGTGCGTTGATCAGAACACTAAACATTTAATCACCAGCACTTATTGTACAGAAACTAGAAGATACCTTGTCATAACCACGATTTGGGAAGAAACAAATGTCGACTGCGTCATTTGATACAGGTACCTTGTCGCAGATGCCTAGTATCCTTTACTGCAATCCGTCGAATGCCACGCAGACTCTAACCTAGCTTTATTCGGCTAAAGATAATAGGCTGGAATCAACTTGACCTTGGATTGAGGCTGACATTTTACGAAACGAGTTTTAATGCGTACTAGACTGCCCAGACAAAAAAAAAGATTTTGAAAACTCAATCGGCCCCGCTCCTGAATCGATTCCTAATCCCACCAGGAGTCTCTGCTCCAACTTTGAATCAAATCGGAAAAGTCTATCTACCGGATCAATATGTTTCAACTTTGCATGGGATTTTTCGACAATTTACATGGAGATAGATCACGAAGTTGCATTTCCGCCGCTAGGTGGCACTGTATGTATCAGTTTATCGCTGCAAAAAATAATGTTCGTGAAAGTTGACTACTGATTCACTACCACATGCTGTTAGCCCCCATACAAAACTAACTCAGATATCATTTCACGGAAAGTTTAATAACTTCCTCCAAGATTGTATTGATTTGTCGTCTTCGACAAAGTTGTAGACAATAAAATTATCTCTTATTTTTTACTTGTGGTGATAAACGGATGTATACAGTGCCATCTAGTGCTGAAAATGCAAGTTAGGGGACCTTCTTCAAGTAAATTGTCAAAATATCCCATACAAACTTCGAACATGTTGGTGCGGTATTTGGAGCAGACACTCTTGGTGGGACTAAGAATCAACTCAGGGGTTTCATTTGTCCCCACAGCAAAACACTGATTGCACCCAGTAGACGTCTGTCTACGGATCGCGTCTATAATTCGTTTTTGATATTTCCTGAAAGAAAGGAATGCAGGAATTGAACCTAAAAAATGTGAAAATCATTGTTTTTACATCTGGAATAATTTCCACACTACACTAGAAAACTCAAACAATTTTTATATAGTACTTTATATAACATGAAGCAACTCGTAAACTAAAAATTGTAGCCGAAAAGCCACGAAAGATGACTGAACGAACACAGATCGTAGCATAATTACGAAGAAATATTCTCGGAGTATGTAATTATGGATCTTGACATCTTTCCAATCACAATTTGATGCTGAATTTCACAATCCCGGCCAAAAGATGTTTCTGACATATTAACAACTAATGGTCTGACAAAAGATTTGCAGCAGTGGACAAAATCCCACAAGAGACTGTGAACAAAGTAGATTGAACAAATTTCACGTGGGAATGTCTCATTCCATCAAAAATAAGTAGCCCTTCCAACTATACCCAATTCCGTTGATTGACAAAGTGCATTTAAATATATAAAAAAATATAATTTAGCATTGTAACCCAAAATACAGCAAATTACCGTAGTTGTCATAACCAGCAGCTTTTTCAACAGATGATAGATAATGACGAGAATTTCAAAGCAACGCAGCTAAACCTTCACAACCTTCGAACAAATCACCTTGTAGGGTACTCCCGCCTAATCATATGTAGCTTGTAACCAAGAGCATATTGTATCATGCAACCGAAAACCCCTCTAATAGTCACATGGATCACATAAATGAACCGGAAAACGCCAGAGCACACGAAAAAGATGAGCTATGAATTAATAATCGTTTGCCTAACCCCATACGTCATAAGCAGTCCCGAAGAAAGAAACGCCGGCGAATACCGGATAAAAAACGCATATATTTCCCAGACGAAATAACACATTTTTCTTCGAAAATGCCAGAAACACCACCAACCACCTCTTTCTCTCTCTCACCTTTCCTGTTGACAAATGCGCACAGTTGGTCGCAGGCGGAAATTTTTGCTACAAAAAAAGAAATCCCCTCCCCAACGAACGGAGGAATGTTTTCGACTATCTGTCCTTTCTGTTGTCACTGCCAAAACGGAAGCAAAATCACAGTAGTACGATATGTAGTGTTCGCCAGTAGTAGGTACAGCTGAAGGAGCACCGGAACGCAACTTCAGATTCGAACAGATTCACCTTCAAGGTTCATTGCTTTGTGTGCCAGGCAGGCAGGCAGGCAAGCAAGCAAGCAAGTACACAGGACGTCGTCTTACGGTAGAAGAAAGAGAAACTTGCTGTTTTTCCAGCACCAAGAACAGCTACGAAAGGAAATCCTTCCCCTGTCTTGGCCCATCCTTGCCATACCGGTCGATGCCGCCATTCGAATACTGTTTTCAGAGTGGGTGGTTACAGAATGGGTGGAAAACATTTCCTCCTCATCACCAGAAGCTGTGTCGACGTTTTATATAAGACTTGTGTGGGTGAGTGGGTGGACGGTACCGGTAAGGTTTTCTCCATCGGCAGAGGCAAAAAGAGCTTTTCGCCTGCTGGGCGTTAGTGGGTGGTTCGGTTCCAAAGTTGGAGAAGATTAAACTTTTTCCTTAGTAGCTGTGTCGAGTTAGTAGTATTACGTAGGCAGTCAGTCACACACACATACATAGCGGTGCTGGCGTACAAGACTTGCACCACTACCAGGCAGAGTATAGAGTGCCAAGATGGCAAGGAACGTTTGAACCAGAAGAAAATCGCCCTCAATGGTAAAATGAACTGACGACGTGGCAGTCAGTGACAAAGAAGAGTTTTCCGAGAAAACTGGAATAATAACATCAGGTGGCAGTGCGAGCCTCACTTGACACTGGGATGTTTGTTCGGAAAATTTTGTCTCGATTTTGTGGAAAGCAAAGGATGAGGGGGGGGGGACCGGGCATCGTCACTGTAGGTTTAATTCGCTGTTCAGTTCTACTATATAGATAGCGATAGTGAATAACAGCGGGAGTTGCTTCAGAGGTCAAAGCTGTTAGCTTCGATGGAATAGGGTTGTAGAGATTGGAACTGTTCCGAGCTCCAGATAAATCTAAGCATATTTGCAGAATTTATATGTATTATTCGGAACATTTGATTGACAAAGTTTCACCCAGGCAAGCTTCCGAGTTATGGGATTAATGTTGCAGCATATTTTAATTGGATGTACATTTCTGGTCGGAATCAACTCAGACTCTAGGTTCACGATAAATGTGGACCTACTGAAAATTCAACGAAGATCTATCCGCAAATCTTCGTGAGTAATCATCTTCGATTCCGATGAAATTTTACACATTAAACTATCTGAGAAAGAGTTACATCGAATGATACCTTCCGCACGAAATCATATATACTGAAAGGAAGGTTGTGACCTTTTCACAAAAATAAAAAATTAAATTACAAAAGACCCATTTTTTAATTTTTTTTCATCTTTTGTCAATAAAAACTTAAAACGACAGAAAATATTCTATATGTAATTAGCATTATGTAGATTACCAGTAGAAAGTTTTTATAACAATAACTCATTTTTAAATTTCATACAAATTGAAGACAAAACTATAATTCTATTATGAAACATAATACTAAATATCCCCTCCCCTAGGCTGGCGGGATTGACGGCATTGCAAACATCATCAAGCATATTTTGCGCATCAGTTTTAAAGAACCTCTTACAGATAATTGCTTTAAGGAGGGGTAGGCGTAGCGTAGTTGGTAAATCGAATACCTTGTACGCAGCGCACCTGGGTGTTCGAGTCCCGACCACGCACATAGGGTTAGAAATTTTTCATAAGAGATTTTTCTAACCCGAACTGGCGAATGAGCTTAAGGTTAAAATATCTATAATCGAAAAAAAAATTAAAGAAACTGTTTTAAGATGTAACCATTACGTCTCGTTAGTGGTGCTTCGAGGAGACCGAGAGGGCTATCGGCTTTTTTAATGTTACTCTGCACCAGCACAAACTTAGGGCCTACCATTAGAGAAGTGTGAAAGTAGAAGCCTATTGGTGTTAATGTAGTAATAACTGTAGTTTTTAGTGCTAGTGTACAATTATTATGTTCTAGTCGTATGTCTATCTGTGCATGTTTTCATCTGGGTACTTCTGATAGCTATGTCGGTAAATGTATGCAAAACTGGCATATATAATAGAACAGTGGGTAATTTATTGACCCGCGTGCAATTTTTTCCTTCCTAGGATTCGTTGGCCCTTTTTTGTGTTCTATTCTAGCATTCGATTTGATTCATTCGGGAAGATCGGATTGGGTAAATTAAAGAACGAAAAAAAAGTTCGTCGCAAGTGAATCATCCATTCTCGGCCAGCACAGTATGACTAAAATCCTATTAGAATGCAGCTGTCGGAAATCGTAAATAAATGTCATTTGCTGGCATTTAGACGAGTTCAAATAGTTTGATTGCATGTTACATGTGTTCTTTTCTTCTACTTCATAAGCCAGCTTTTATTGTACTTCTATTAGTTTGCTTTTTAACAACTCGTGTATATCAAAATTAATGTAGTTCATTTTATACTCGTCTACTCAATCTCTTCGCATCCTATTTATCTTTATTCGCCATGTAAATTTTCCTTTTTTGCTATATATTAAATTTGCTTCATACTAACACTTACTAACACAATCATGCATATTCTCTCATATATACCGAAGAACCGTTTTTATTAGCCCCTTTGGTGTATTTTTTGGTGATAAAATGAGGACAACGACAACATATTTATTTATTTCCTTTAGTAAACCGAAGTTGTTAAAATATTCAACATTATTATGTAGACACAGCCTCACAACCCTGGCTGGCTGACGAAATCGGTTCGAAAAGCTGACAAAATTGGGGACTGATAAAAACGGGTTTCCACTGCATACTCACAATCTCTCTTATTCCAAACATATAAACGCTCGTGGCCTTCGCGATGACACAAATCTAGTCACACAAAGGAAAGCAATTTCAATCATCCACACATGCGCCCGCAAACTCACCAGCATTAACCCATTCATGCCCATGTTGTTTGTGGACAACAACGTTTTTAAACAGCTATAACTTTTGATTGAGGCGAGATTTGCTCACAAAAACAAGTAAGGCTCATTAATATGATTATTGCCTTTAATTTGAGTATTAACAGTTACAAGGATCAGCTCTAGAGCTGAAGTTATTGCAATTAGTCTGATTGGATTCCGATGGAGCAGTGCTGCCAGGGATAGTTTACGTTAACGACGAAAAATGATTTTTTCATATATCTTCGTTATGGTGCAACATTATTGAAAACTGATAAAACTTATCAATTTAGACTGTCGTTGGCTACGTTTTCTACCTAATTGGACTATTGCAATTATTCTAGAAGAATTGCATTGAGCATTAGAAGGTAAAAATTGACCAGCTTCTAGCACTGCCATGGAAGAACCTATCTTTATGAAAATAGGCTTTTCGTGTTTCTTTACCCAACCGTTTTCAAGGAAAAATAGTTTTGAAACCCTACATGCACTAGAAAAAAGTTGGGCATGAAAGGGTTAAACACCCCGGTAATCGGTGATTTACAGACGTGGTTTCAAGCATTAAACCACCGTTCGCGCGATTATGAATTGGTCATGTCATAAAGTCCCTACTCTCTGTTCTAGAACACTTTCAATTGGACCAATCAAGAAAATGTCGCTCGTATTTACTAGACAACACATTCCATGGCGACACGACCCTAGTGATATGGGGAGACCCACTCTCTTCTAGGATTCAGCAGTTTAACATACAAACGCTTGAGATCTACTCAGGCGCTTTGTCTTTTCATTTTGGATCAAAGTTTTCAGGAGTGCGACCTCCAGTAGAAATATGAATGCCGAATAGGCATTTTAATAATTATTATTCCGCGGGGCGTTACATAACAGGATAAAGCCGCGTGGAATATATAATACAATATGGTCGGGGTTAAGTTAGACCGGACTAAGTAACAAATTATTGATTTCGAGAAAAGTTTAAAATTTGAATCGCAGCATTCGTTACATGATAAACGGAAAATACTTTTTGCCATAATTCTTGCTTTTTGTTACATATTTAAAATCTGGCAAAAGTCGAATGTAACTGAAGAAATTCTGTATCCAATACTACGAATATCTCATTTTTTGAAGTTTTGCGACTTAGTCTGGTCTGACTTAACACCGACCATATGATCTTAGCATTATGTACGAAAGTCGCTCGCGATCAATTTCCGATAATTCGAAACGAGCAATTCGAACAGCCGGCCATTGGGAGTATTGCTTCTTATTAACACTTCAATGATTATTTCCAAAGTTGGCAGTACAAAGCAAACGTACAAAAAGTATAAAAGATACCCCAAATGAGTATGAAAATTCACTGCGAAATGTTAATGACAAGTAGGCATCCCCACTCTCCCTATCAGACACGTTTCCATAATTGGATTGAATTCCAAGTTGCAAACGACATGTTTATTATGCGTAATATTTAACACAACACAATGACAATGGCTTTTGATCCATAGGCGGCCCAGAATAATGGGAGAAGAGCAATACTGGCAAAAACCGACTATGTGTACCATATGAGCGGTTCAAACTGGAAAGAGTGACGCAGAGTACTGCACTAGATGATTTTGAAGAAAGGACCAGGAGTGCGATTTCACGAAGTTTTAGCTTCCGATAACCCTACATTTTTTGACAGAGTGAAGTTCTGGAGTGTTGAAATGTTTACCACTGTTTAGGAAAGCAAAAGTAGTACAAAGCTAGTGTCAGACCTTCATGAGTTCTCAAGAAGTCACTTTTGGAGGTATTTGTCAATGTAGATTTGTCGGTGAACAGTTCCAGATTTAATAAAAAAAAGCTGGCTTATTTTGATACATCCACAGATCGCTTGCCGCACAAAAACTTTTTGTGTAATTCGACTGCTTCATCTTAGGCCAATGCAAAAAATCCTACTTGAAAGTTTGCTTTTTTTAAATACGGTTTTTAAACCAAAGCTTTGAAAGTTATACCTTGGCGTGGAAGAGCCGGTATATTGATATATGCTGTTACTTAGTGCATAATTAGACTTCATCCTTTACGGCTATTCTACAACCGCCAGAAGAAATCTTAGCGTTGGCATGCAATCGGGAATAGCGAATCAGAAAATTCACTCAATATCGAATGGATAAATATCTTGACCTAGAAACTCCTAGCATATTGTTAGTCGCCTCTTTCCACATGGGAGCAGGGTCCCAGTGGTTCTATCGTTGTCTGAAATAGTGAAAAAAAAATTAGCCCGCCAGACACCACACGGCTTACTAAAACGCCCCGATGAATAGCACCAATAAACTTATAAACGTGGTCTCAAGCGGGAACCTACAAACGGCCATGATGGCGCGATAATGCATCGGTCATATCCGGAAATCTACCTTCGGTCTTAGCAACCTAGGTCCATGTCCTCAGATAGGCCAAAAAAATGACGCTCATATTTACTAGACAACACGTTCCACGGGGACTTAACCGGGAACTCTAGTGGTATGAGGAATCTTACACTTTTCTAACATTTGAACCATACACTGACAATTAAGTTACGGAAACATGGTCCGCGTACAATTATTTAAATATACACGCAAATATACGAATGACCACACGGTTTAAAATCGAATTTATGCACGTGAAGATAGATACACGCTAACACTCACAAAAAACACTAACATACAAACGCCCGAGTCCTTCGCGATCATCCACGCACAACTTCACTCGCGATCTCGTAAACAGGATATAACCCCGGTGACTAAGTGAACGTTCAGCACTTACAAACGCGGTCTCAAGCGTGAACCTACAAACGCTCGTATTCGCGCAATTATGAATCGATTACGTCCGGAAGTCTCTACTCTTTGCCCTAGCAGCCTAGGTCCATGCGTTCAGTTGGGTTCTCTTCTAGCATCTGAACCATGATTGAAAATTAAGTATTGCAGATTCACGATATGCGCGATCATCCAAGACCACTCGCGAATATACGAATGAACACGGTCATAGAATCGAATTTATACGCGTGCAGTTAAATATACTCTAGTACACGCGACAAACAAACACTCGCACGATCATACTTTAGCGCAAAAATGCTCGAGCCCTTTGCGATGATACTCGCGATTTCCTGCGCCCGGACTTATCTGAATCGTACAAATAATATCACATTAAGCGGCCCGTGCTTCGCTGCAATTGGCCTTGAGTAGTATTTAGTGAGTGACATTTCCTGTCTCATCTGCAATTGTAGTTAGTGATTCTGACGTGGAGCCTTTCCGATACCCTAGCTCTACAGCTGCACCAGGACAACTCTCGAAAAAAAACATTGCGTATTTAAATTATGCACTATAGCATTCTGAAATAAGTGTTTCAAAAACAGTTTTTACGGTGAAAATTGCATACCGCAAACCGGGGTGACTTTGATCATAGGTTTTTTCGTAGATTACTTATTGAGCTAGAATAGTCTACCTAATTTTTCTTTAAAGTCGAATGCACCAAATTAATTTTTAAGAGCTTACTTATTTTAAAAACATTTTTTTTGTGAAACTAGTTCGCAATTATTTCAATTTTTTCAAGCTTAAAATCGCAATATTTTTTTAATATTCAATGCTCCAGCATGTTAAAATGGATAAACTCTTTGTTGATTGATAAACCGCTGAAATAAAACAAATTTGGCGGTTGAACAAATTTTCAGATACTTTTATTCAAATTGAACTCTAATTATACGAATGTTGTCCACTAGAATTTTACAGTATATTGAACCACATTGTATAACACCAATTAACATATATTTAGCAATGAATATGTTTGAATTCGTTTAAACAAACATTTAAATGAAAAACATTGACATCAAGAATTTAATGTGAGTGAACATACAAGTTATCAAAGTCACCCCGGTAGACGAAAACGGACTTCAAATTATAATGATTTTTGAAAAAAATAGTAGTAAGCGGACAATTTCAGGTAGAACCATCCAATCTTGTTCTTCATACATCAGTACATGATTTAAAATTATTAAACTTGAAAATAATGTGTTGCGCCGAAAAATATATGATTACTTCGTAAAGTGATCAATGTCACCCCGGTTTACGGTACTTTTGTAATTGTCATCTTGGTTGATTTGGTGTCTTTGAAAAAGTTGTAAATAGTCATAATGCAATTACCCCTTCGATATAATTGGGGAGAATCAGCTTTTTAAAAAACATTATTTGGAGACTTGGTGTCTTCAGTTAAGTTATTAAGTATGGCATTGTAAACAACTTTGTTGGAAACATGAATGTACTATGTATTCACAGTATTAAAATATATTTAGCTTTTTGCCAGAATAAAAACGTTTAAAACAAGCAGTTCTAATATTAATGTTAATATTGAAGAATTCGACTGCAACGTACTCAAACAGGTCTTAATTTCGGCTGAGCAGCCACTTAACAAGGAACAAATGAGTAGATTTGTCTCCTGAAGATGATGCATCGAAACGTCAGAGTAATCATAACATAATTCATTTTAATCCATACGAGAGTGCTTAGCCGAAATTAAGACCTGATGGTCCGCGTAAAAAAATTTCTGTCATAGGGAATAGCCAAAGTGAAACTATCTGCCTGGACAACTTCTTTTAGAAGAGAAGCTTTTTTGTGCGGCTTTTACTGCTCCTTTGTAGCTTGAACAGTCCGTCCATTATTGAGTAATCGTTGTCGCTATTGTATGGATCAGCAGGGTTCCTTTGAAATGAACTTACGGGTTACGATATCATATCCGTTCTTGAAACCTGCTTCTTTGTTAGTGTTTCTAATTATTGATTGATAACAGATGAAGGCTGTGCATTGGATTTGATTACAGCAGATAATTTTTCCTTGATGAAATTCGTACAGAGGTTTTTGTGGTCTAATTACAAAATTGGCACGTGGAGGTCTGGTCACGATATGTACATAAGGTTGTCTGAGAACTAATAGCACCACGTACTTGTTATTGAAAGCTTTAGTAAGTAATCGGCATATTTACAAAACAAGCACATGTGAAAATGATTAAGAAGAAGTTTTTCCAAGTTTCAAACATAACGAACTCAACCTCTCCGTATTTCGACCAGATGCTTGTAATGAACTTATCGTAAGTACGCAGTGACGGTTATGGAGTAGTAGTACTTTGATTACATCGTCGTCCATGTATACGTAATGACGCGTTCCAGTTTGTTAAACACAGTAAAGCCTTTAAACTTGGTTAATCTATTCAACGTCATTAGTACAGAATTTCGTACGTGATGCAACTGTATAAAGATGTCTATCGTATGCTTAGAAACTATTTATCTTCTCTAAAAGTATGTATATTGAAGTGTGTTTCCATTTTGTTGCGAAACATCTCTCATCTCGATTAACCCATCAGACAATTGATCACCATCGTAAGAATAAAACTACCTGCTATCTTCAGGTTACTTTAATTGTTTATATTACTCGCTTGTGCTGATCTAGAAAACACCTATTGACAGCTCCTACGTATAAACTTTTAACCTTCCGGCAGTCGCGCTAGTGCACTGCGTGCACGCTGCTCTGAGAATCTAGCAATTTTGTCTTACGGCACCAGCGGATGCTCGTTCAGTGAGACATTTGCGCGTCTTCCGAAGGATTAAAGGTACCATTGGCAGGTAAATAAGATGTGCGTGGAATTTTGAATTTAAATTTAGTTACATCATTTGGGAAAATTGTGTAGAAAGATTCTATTATATTGTTTCTCTCTTGTTCTAACATATTTCAGAGTTAATTTATTTCACAACCGTGTAGAACTCGATGAATGTATTAATATTTTTGCATTGATAGACTTCAAAAGTCAATAATAATCGATAGTTGAAGAAAGACGGTAATATCGTACGAATCCAAGATGACAAGATCGCAAGAACTCAGGCTGCAAACATCATAACTTAAAATATAATTAAATCTAAACAGGTGCTAGTAGTTCATATCAGTCTATTGTTTGGAATTGTGTATGAATTCGTCAATAACCTCATATCGATCATAACCGATTTTCACCTCAGAACCAACATCGTTCGGACGACCTCGCTCTGTACCAGCTACCATGTACTCTGCCCTGTCAACGTTTATAGGCGCCATAGGGACTTGACTCTTAATTTTGACCCCTGCTGCGGCTTACACATAAGCCTAATCAGTTTTGTCAAAAAGCTGTGTCACAGTTCGTTGCGTTTCACTGAATCGTACGCCACCTTGAAATCCACAAACCGGTTGTAAGTCCGCAAGTTATATTTTATAGTCAAAACCTAAAATCTACAAAATGTCAAACTCAACAAAAGGAATAATATTTTTAAATTGAGTTGAACAAATCCTTCCGTCTCCCATAATAAACCATCTAGTTTCCGCCCATATTGACCACATTCGATGCACTCCTCAATGACCCACTGTGCCAACCGAAGAACCACCATTCAGGATTATGGCCAAAGTTGGCAATGACTTGCCAGCAGCATTGTTGTGATTGCTTTCCAACCCATAGAACTTCATCGCTTTCCACTAAACTCCTGACTCCTGCGATGGTAAGGACGATGTGCACGACGATGCCGACGACGCGATGTCAAGCACTTGTGAAAGTGTCGAATTGCCCATTCCACTTTTCTTGATCTCAAACTTCCGCCCGAACCTACACCCCTTCCCTTCCACCTGACCACTCACATCAGGATCCGGAGAAGAATCGTGTTAACGGCGAAGTAACTTTAGATTTACCTTTTATTGATGCTTAAATTTAATATCGTATATCGAACTTCTGTGCGAAATTGCGATGCTTTTACAGACGATAAAATGTGAAAGTGTATGTGTATGTACACAACGAGCGACAGGACGACTTGTTCGTTCCGGGTGCTATGCTCGCCCTTGTTGGTTCGTAGCTGGTGGTAGTGGTGATGGTAGGTTGCGGGTGTACTTTCTCTTGTGTAGCGTGACTCTGTGCGACTCTGGTTGGGGATTATTGTATCGCTTCGAAAGTGAAACGAGACCTCCAAATGCCAGCGCTCGCATGCTGCATCCACCACTTTAGTCGATTCCAGAGTCGGTGTATTTTCGAAGGATATCGTCGTCCTACGGTGTAGGTAACTACTCTCGAGCCAGGGTGCGCCGTTCGATGAATTGCCGACCGAGAGCGAATGATTAAGAGGGGGAGAACTGGGAATGTTGCGGAAAATCGATTGATTTCATCATGAACGGGTGTAATTATGGCGTAAACGGCACACAGGCTTTCCAAATATAGCTGACAGTCGCCGCCGCGCCGATGTGGATCGATCGAATGTGTGTAGTGCTATTATGGTCACTCGATACTTCGATAGTGGTAAATGGAATGGGGGAAAGTGTAGGCGACATGCGTGGTGTCAAAGGTAATACACACAAACAATTGAAATGAATTCTAATTCTAAATGAATGGTTAATTAAATGCAATGAATGATGCGGGATTTAATTGTCGACAAGGAAATGATTTCCTTTCATCCTTTCAAGAAAACGATTGATTCGGAGGAAAAATAATTGGCTATTAGAAATGATGTGAAAGTTCGTGGTTTACGCCCAAATGAATCCGAGAGAGTAAATATTTTTCTGTTATTTTATGCTACTTGAATAAATCCCATTACAATTACGGTCACACCCTGCTGTTCGGATATGATGGTGGATGATATGTTGCTAGACAGTGATAATCCGAGCAGGAATGGAGTTTTTCAAGTGAACTAGGTCACGTTGTAAAATGATTTGAATTTGCTGTCTATCAAGTAGTGCTCATAACCTCATGCACAGCTAAATTTATCGTCATTTACTTTTCGTCCTTCTCCACTCCTTTGGTCTTCCGAAATTTACACTTCATCAGGCTTCGTTCGGATAGCGTTCAGCACAGTTTGGTGGACTCATGTATTTCGGCATGAAACCCACCGAATTAACCGCATAACTCCTGTACGGTTATACAATGACGCCAAATCAGGCCAAAACAATGGTTTTTAATCGTGCTGTCCTCGTTTTTGGAAGCACTTGGTTTTGGAAATCGTGCGTTAGGCCACGAATTGTTTTACTACGTTTGCGCCAAGTGCATTTGGCCTGCCAAATCAGGTATTTTTAAGCGAATTTGGACAGCCTCTTCCTTTTGAAACCTCAAACTTGTGCTGACCTGTGAAATAATTCCGTGTCGGCAACTGCTTGAAATACGCTCTAATGTTGGTCTCATTATTTATAACACAGTACCGGAATTTCGCTAGAGTTTTCGTGTTTGCGTTTTGGAAAAGTTCTGTTGGTGTTCGTTTCGATTTGGAATGTTCTGTACCTTGTACGTTTTCATTCCGGATGGTTTCTTGGTCCTCTGGATGAAACTTTACGAAACATAAAATTTTTGGCCTAGTCCCGCGTCGAAATGTTCAGATTTCTGCTTGAAATGATTGCTCATTTCACTCCGTTAACAATAACGCACCAAAGAGAATCTGGACAAAATATGATTAATTCCAGTCAAGTATGAAACAAGTTACGCAAGATTGAAAGTGGCGCAATAATTTTCAATTCACCCTTTATGATCAAAATCAGTCTTCCCATCTGAACATCGTACACAATGTTCGCTCTGGTACTGTGCTCATATTAAAACCACACTTCATTTACGAACTCGAACATGCTATTTCGTTCCAAAATATATGCACATGTTCGCCTGCACAACCGAACCCCATGTACGTACACGGTGTGCGTACACATAGGTTCGTGGCACCAGTTTTCTCTTTCTCACTCTCATCATCACTAGCGTTGACTCTTTTTGCCTTATGCGAATCGTTTTCTTGTACACACCCGGTGTACGTACACGGATGTTTGAACTCGAATTTGTACATCATTTGCTTGGGTTCGATGTTCAAGGCGAACCTGTACATCGAGACGAAGCATGTTTGAGGTTGAACGCGTGCACAACATTTTGTACAAACTTGTCGATGTTTATGGGAAGTCTGATCAAAATTATGAAACTTTGAACTTTTTTTTAACTAGTTTGTCCTACTTGTTTAAAAGCGGCCTAATTGGATAAAGCGGGTTTAAAATCAGAAATACCGGGAAAATACAATTATAAAGAAAAGAATCATTCACCCATTTCCCACGAGAGAGAGAGAAACAAAAAGCATATTTTTTCTCATAATTTTTATGATTACGATATGATTGTTGAACGAATTGTGATGTATTAGACATCAAAAACAGCCTAATCTATGCTCGGCTGGGTTAATGGATAAGAAAGCAATGAATTTGTTACTCAATATAATCTCGTTATATTCCTTAGTTTATAGTATCAAATCAATGTTAAGTTGTTATAAAATTTGCAGTTCATTGGCATGTTGACACTTGGTGTTCGTAGGTAACGTGTGTTTTCTTGGAGTAAGATGTGGGTTGGCAATTCTAATGAACGTTGAGATAGACAGGTGAGCATATCATCGGCAAATACAAGTTGGATTTCAAATGGGCAGCGACATATTTGTTTTCTGTATCTTGTTTCTTCGTAAACATGAAATATAAATTTATGATTTAGCTGTTTATTTTCTTAGACAAAGATAATTTATATTAAAAAATCGAATTTGCAGGGTTATTACGAAGTAGAAGAAGTTGGCTTATATGGTTCGATAAGCCTGATGACAAGTCAGAGTATTTTTTGTGTCATCCATACTTGATTTTTTTTAATATGTTATAATAAAATTACTTAATATTAACTAAAATAAAAATTTATAAAAAATGGGTGCAATATTTATTTAATAGCTCTTTAAAATAGGTTGTTGAATAGTTTCACTTAATTTTGGTTTCTCGAATGAAACACATTTTTCGATTTTTGAATTCTAATATGCGTTTTAGACATCATGACGACGCCGTTGGTTGAGTGGTAAGCGTGAAAAAATCTGTCGTCGCGTCTTCCTTCGGAAGGGAGGTAAAGCCGTTGGTCCCCGGTCCATGAGTTGATGGATCAAAATCTAGTCCACATAGTTTAGTCATTTCTCTGGCGTTGGTAATGAAGAAGTAGAATACAACATCTATACTTACTAACAAATATCCTCCTCCCGTGATATTTGTGGAGCGGGCAGTAGTATATACGGCCTCTCACAAAAGCAAGTATCGGACTTCCTTCCCTTTCCTTCCGCGTACTGGCCGGCGCCGATATTGATCAATAAACACTTTAGGATTACCAGGAGTTGCACATTGAAAGATGTAAAAGTTTTGCATATTGCCAGGCGTTTTGTTCTCAAGCCAAAAGTTAAGAGTTCGTTTTCGCTTGTGTGCGTGCTTTTTGTAACATCACTCGGGATCAGTCAGTTGCATTGGGCGTTCGCGTATTTTGTGTGATCTGTTTAGAACTACTGTTCAACTAGTTCAAATTTATCGCCGAACTGACTCCAAGTTGGTGTTAGTTACTAACGCGAATGAATTCGGAACATCGAAGTTCAACTTTTCTAAGAATTTCGATTTTTTTTTAGTTGAACTTTCAGCATGCCAGCATTATCAGAGTTGCAATACCTAACCTTGAGATGAAGGTACAATCATAAATGACGAAGCACTTTAGTCTGTGGTTAAATGATGAATATATCGGTAATAGCGAAATTATAGGTTACAGGCGACCATGGCACAGTGGTCGGAAACGCCAAAAACGTGAACTTAATTCACTAGAGGCCAAACCATCGAATATATTCACAGGGTGTCTTTGGAGGAATTGTTCATATGAATATTCCCCACAATCAGAAAACAATTGAAATTAGGCATGGCTTACTATGATCGAACTAAAAAAATTAACTTTTTATACTGACAAGATAGAAAGTTGGTGTCTTCGACAAAGTTTTAGGAATGCTCATAGTCAAGAATTTTGTTGAAGAACTTAAGCTTGTAGGAGTAAAGGTTATCGATTTATAAGGCGTTTTCTATGGCAACCCCCTCAAATCTAGTTTTCTTAATATAACTTTTTTCATTGTGGCTTTTCGTGCAAACTATGTTCTAGACAAATGTGCAGGTAACAAAACTACATAATATTGTCGAAGACTGTATGTAAAAATACTCATTTGTTTCAAAGTTATTGAAGATTTTTACATTTTTTTACACCAACTTCAACTACGTATAAGAAAGAAAGGTGCAAACCAAAATTCACGAACAGGCACTTTTTTAACTTTCTGAACTATGCACAATAATGCTAAGAAGGTTTGGTGCGTGGCACTTTAGAACCCTATGAATAGGGAAAGCTTACTTTATCATGTTTTTTACCTTTTTCCATACAAAAATCAGCAAAAAAAATTTTTTTGAGTTTTTTTGCCCCCCATTTTTGAAATTCTTGGTTCAATGTTCAAATACAAGTATTATTTTCACTTATACCTGAATATTTCAGATTCTATAAATATGGGAGCAAAAATGTAAAGTTTTTAATATTATTGGAGATTCCAAGCTAATATGTACTCAAATAAACATGTCATAATGAATTTAACGCTTACAAAAGAATGCCATACCATTATTTATTAAATTTTACGAAAAAAAGCGAAAAAAATTTTTTTTTGCTGATTTTTGTATGGAAAAAGTAAAAAACATGATAAAGAAAGCTTACCCTATTCATAGGGTTCTAAAGTGCCACGCACCAAACCTTCTTAGCTTTATTATGCATAGTTCAGAAAGTTAAAAAAGTGCCTGTTCGTGAATTTTGGTTTGCACCTTTCTTTCTTATACGTAGTTGAAGTTGGTGTAAAAAAAATGTAAAAATCTTCAATAACTTTGAAACAAATGAGTATTTTTACATACAGTCTTCGACAATATTATGTAGTTTTGTTACCTACACATTTGTCTAGAAAATAGTTTGCACGAAAATCCACAATGAAAAAAGTTATATTAAGAAAACTAGATTTGAGGGGGTTGCCATAGAAAACGCCTTATAAATCGATAACCTTTACTCCTACAAGCTCAAGTTCTTCAACAAAATTCTTCACTATGAGCATTCCTAAAACTTTGTCGAAGACACCAACTTTCTATCTTGTCAGTATAAAAAGTTAATTTTTTTAGTTCGATCATAGTAAGCCATGCCTAATTTCAATTATTTTCAGATTGTGGGGAATATTCATACGAACAATTCCTCCAAAGACACCCTGTGAATATATTCGATGGTTTGGCCTCTAGTGAATTAAGTTCACGTTTTTGGCGTTTCCGACCACTGTGCATGGGTCCTTAAATCGTACCGTTGGTACAACTGAATTCCGGTCGCATACACGAAACCCGGACCCGGACTATATCACGGTACGTATAATCAAGGTGGATATACGGGTCGAAACATTAGAAAAAAAATCCCCACGTGACGCTTAGTCTACTAATTGAAACATAAAACTGCAGGACCCTGGGTTTTGACCAAATTCTACACAACTTTGGGATCGAAGCATGGGAGAAACATAGCTCGGCGGGAAATAAATGGGCATTCTAAGGTGTTAAATGAAACGAACTGAGAGTCGGCTTTGTAGTGCTGGATAAATTGCATCGACGCATGGTCAAGTCACAGGTTTTTTCTTCAACTATAGCATCATCAACGTACACTGCCCACAGCGAGATCCGAAATTTGGAGTGTCCATGATAGCTACCCGCGGCTATATGTTAAGCTTGTTATCGACAACATGAACTTCCAGATAGACCGATGATGAATTGTCCAGTCTGGTAAACATCGCCGCCTTCCGAGAAATGGTCATCCAAAGCACCTTCTTCCTTCGTGGAGGTATCCACAAGGCACGTGCTGCCGAGGCATACGCATAGTAGCGGTGAGACAGTAAACATACGAACAACTTGGCACGACTACTTTTGAGGATGACTGGAATAACATACGAATTATCTGAGAATCTGTAGTATTTGTATATTCGTCGAGTGGAAAATAATAAAATTCCATTCTTTGTTTCATGAGCTATACTTTAAATCGCAATATGCGTGTAGCGTATATGCAAAAATGAATCAAATCAAATATGTGTCATCCATACCTAAATACAAATTTGATTGATTTGGTATTATTCTGGTCGGATTTCTATTGTAACCTTGTCAGTTGGAGCATGTTACTTGGGCTGATACAAAGATATTGACATCAATATTTACGCAATGCCTGTTTCTTTTATTTGAGCAAAGATCCCTTCAAGTTTATTCGGCAGCATAAAATGTCGATTCCAGCGTATATTTACTAACTCAAACAAAGGGGAATCATTCATGCTCTTACCACCATACATCAACTCCCTGAAATTGTCTTTTTTTTAATTCGTGCCTAACGTCCATTATGCCGTTTATTATGTCAAACGTATTTGTACCTAACTTCTTCTATTATGCCTAACGTACGTTTGCCCATCGTCCATATTCGCAACGTATTAATGCCTAATGGTATACACCGGGTCCACTGATACAACATAAACCGATTCCTGATTCATGACATGTTGATCATGATCTGATTATCGTGGTAGTGAAATGGCTCACAAAACAGTCTGGATATTTGCTTGTGAACTCACAGAAAATTCGGATCCATCCTTGCCTCGTGAACTTTTCCCTGATTCATATACAATTTTCATTTTACAAAACCATGAAGTAGGCTTCTACTTTCATGACATAATTTATACATAGTGCGTTGTCTAAACCCTCCGGCACTCGCGCGAATGGCTCCGCGAATGAGCAGCCGCTGGTGCTGGAAAAAGATTTCGTTAGAGTGGTTCGGAAGGTGTTGCACAAAATACAACAGCGCGAGTGCCGGAGGGCTAATATTTTCACGTGAACAATTTCACAAAAATTGAAGATTATTCATGGATCCATCTTTACTTCGTGAACTGGTTTTTGATTCAATGTACATATATTAAAAACGATCTATTTTTCGTGTTTAAGAATAAGTTTATAAATTTAGAAGATATCCCTACTCTTTTTCACTTTCATGCAAATCTGCTGATGATCTTAAAATTTTCATGTTTGTACTTAAGATGATTTGAATAATTTTAATGGATTTATTTTTCTTCCATGAACTGGTTCTCTAAATAAAGTATAGTTGTATCCAGCTGCCACCGGTCATAGGTTCTAGAAGCAGATTTAAAAATAAATATGCAGACCTCGAACTTCGTTATGCATTTTATAAGCTTAAAATTTTGCTTATTGGCCTTGGGTTTTATTCACAAAACATTTATTTTGCGTTTGGCATTAATGCAAAATAAATGTTTTGTGATTGATTCCCGAGACCAAAAAGCCATTTTAAAATCTACAAAAAGTGGTCGTTTCTGTTATTAGTAAATAATCATTTTCTAAGGTAATGTCCGGAAAAATTCGAAAAAATCACTGTGCCCTTAAAATAGCTAACAGATTCACAATTTGTGTTCCATGAGAAACCATATGTATGTAACCATTATTTTTTCCTCAAGGAAAACAAATGGATGCACCAATTTGCGCGTAAGGGCACAAATCCTAACTTATAGAAGTTGGATTTAAAAGTTTCGTGTTCCACTCGTCAGTAACTGACACCAGTCTGCTGCCAGTTAGACGATATATCCAAACTAATAGCATGCCTAGTGCAACTAGGTGAAACCGAGTGATACAGAGGCTATGGGTCATGGACGAGTATAGGGAATCGAACTCTCGTCTTTCGGCATTAGAGCCAAACGCCTGTGAGTATGCAACGTTTATTTTTTTCTAAAAGAAAAAATAAAGGGGGGGGGGTACAAGGCACGACCGCAGTTACATTGAAAATGCAGCATTATTAACCCTTAAAGGCGCAAATAATTTTTTTTCATTATATATTCGTCCTAATAAGGACAGTTTGCTAATAACTATGTTTTGGGATACGGGACGAGAATTCTTTGAAACAATACCATGGCGAACCATGTAGCGACGGCGATTCGTTTCTGCTGCATACACACAAACGAACATTCCTCTTTCGCAGCTCATGTCAAATGAGCACTATATAACACAAGGCGATCTCTTTTATTAACTTTTTGGTGCAGACGGATCCTTTTGTGCGACAAATAAAAATATGTTCATCATTCTTTTTGGTGTGGCTTTCGCTTAGTCGCAGGGTTGCCACATTCACTGATTTCCTTAAAGGTTTAGAAAAACTATCGGGTTGGTAGATTATTTTGAAGAATATTTGCTATATTATGATTCACTGGTAAAGGTACAGAATTACCAAGTACAAACTTAATACAAGTTAATAAAAGGAATTGAACACTTTTTCAATTATGTATTTGTCCTAATAAGGACGGTTTGCTAATAACTATGTTTTGGGATACGTTACGAGAATCATATGAACCTGCACGGATGATACGCACGGCATAAACCAGCAATTCGCCATCTCGCTTCTGTTCCGCCATTGTCGTTTGAAACTGCAAACAAAACCCTTCCAGCGCACACAGACAAACGTTCCCCTTCCGTAGCTCGTTATCTAATGAAAGATATAACAGCTATTCCACGAGCAACAATAGCGATAACTGGTTCTGCCAGCAGAACAGGCATGGTAATGAAGGAATTCGGTCAAAAACATTCCTTTAATCTCAAACGATGAATTGTGTAGGACGCTTTTGAATGTCGAAATGAGGTCCGTGTTAGGGAAAGTCTTGCGCAAATTTGTGAAAATTGTATATGTTTTCCCTATTTATTGCATATTTACGGATTTTTCAATAGTGTGCTAATAAAATACACAGATAAATTTGATAACAATTTTTACCGGCAATTTTCTGAATCGATTGGTGTTCGAATCATAAAAATCCATCAATAATTAAAAAAATGAAAGCGAAAACATTGTTCCTTTTCTTACATTTTCCCAATATTTTTACAATAATACGAATTTTTCAATAGTGTACTGTTGAAATACCAATTTATAGTTGCAACTAATTTTTAAGTTGGACTTCTCTGAATCTATTAGTATTTAAATGACGCAAATCCATCAACAATTGACAGCGATACAGTTGTTTAAAATTATGCCACATTTTCGTGACGCAGTTCGAAATAAGATTTTAGTTTTACACCTAGCCCCAGCCCCATATAGTAAAGTAAAGCATTTTCAATGCTAAAAAAATAGATATGCGAATTTGCGCTAACACCACTAACAACTTGCTGCCAGTTAGACGATATATCACAGGTGTTTGGCTTAATGCCAAAAGACAAAAGTTCGGCTCCCTATACTCGTCATCGACCCAGAGCTCCTGTGCTTGGCTAACCGAGACATCACACGGTATCACCCAGTTGCTTTAGACGTTCACACATGTTGTGTGAACTGTTTGGATTTAATTTCTAACTGGTGCCAATTTGGTGTTAGTTTGGATATATCATCTAACTGGCAGCAAGTTGGTATCAGTTACTGACGAGTGGAACACGATACATTCCCATATGAGATACCGCCAATCGATTACATTTTCATGATTCAGTTCATAATGTCATGAAACTGTGCGTAAATTATTATGATAGAAACCTCAAGCATGACATATCATGATAACTCGAGGAGAAATTATGAAAATCATCGTGTCGAAATTGGATAGTATACTAATGGATAGAATATCTCGATAACACGCAAAGAAACAACTAATGACTAAGTTTTTTTAATCATAAACAGGAATCCACGTGAATAATGTTAGCTAGTGTGATGATATAAAACATGAAATGATAATGATATTGAAATTACGAAAATCGTGACTACACTACTGAATCCATGAACATCGTTCAATTATTAATTCTTTTAGTCGATATAGTTAATACAAATAATCAGATTAAGTATTGATTCTTTTTTTGTGTTTCGAATTCATCTCGTCAGTAACTTGCACCATCTGGGTGTCCCGGGAATTATTGGTGCTTGTTTCTGCGAAGATATAGCTATATATATATATATATATATATATATATATATATATATATATATATATATATATATATATATATATATATATATATATATATATATATATATATATATATATATATATATATATATATATATATATATATATATATATATATATATATATATATATATATATATATATATATATATATATATATATATATATATATATATATATATATATATATATATATATATATATATATATATATATATATATATATATATATATATATATATATATATATATATATATATATATATATATATATATATATATATATATATATATATATATATATATATATATATATATATATATATATATATATATATATATATATATATATATATATATATATATATATATATATATATATATATATATATATATATATATATATATATATATATATATATATATATATATATATATATATATATATATATATATATATATATATATATATATATATATATATATATATATATATATATATATATATATATATATATATATATATATATATATATATATATATATATATATATATATATATATATATATATATATATATATATATATATATATATATATATATATATATATAGCTTGATTGTAGACGTTGAAGGTAACAAGACCACGAGTCCCTTCTTTATTTTTTTCATCTGCTGCATTTTCTGGGCACATTGTCGCTTTTTTATAGCACAGTGCATATTGAATTGATTTTCTAAGCTGAACTATGTTTCGACGTCAATGATTCTCATTAGCTTAATCAGAACTCCTTTTCTTGTAGGACATCACGCAAGACTAGGTGTTTGGTCAGAAACACAAATATTGTTTTCGTTTTAAGAGTTCGCGTCAATCCGGCGGATTTTCTAAGCTGAACTATGTTTCGACGTCAATGATTTTCATTAGCTTAATCAGAACTCCTTTTCTTGTAGGACATCACGCAAGACTAGGTGTTTGGTCAGAAACACAAATATTGTTTTCGTTTTAAGAGTTCGCGTCAATCCGGCGTTAACTTAGTCATGCCACTAAGTTAGTGTCGGATTCTGATGAGACGAAGTGGAAACGTAATTCCATAACTAATTTAGTTACAGGTTTTGTGCTCTTAACGCGCAAATATGTTTAAAAAAAAGTTTTTACCTAAATAGCACAGTCAAAGCATAGCGAAAAATACTTTTATTAGGTGCTGCTGTCAGTTTTTAACCGTTTCACTTTGCGTTAGGCTCTAGAACCTTGCATAAAAGAACTAGCCTGAAAAAAGCTGACACAGATATATTCAGTCACGACGGATATCACGAAAGTGCTCTCAAATAAGCTCAGTATTGTGCTATCCTATCCTATTCTACTTGCGCCAAGTAAGTTATAAAAACGGCTTTGTCAACATTCCCGCATACAAAGTGGAGATCGACGGCGTAATCACCGACTAGTATTAAATTCTATTTAAAAGGCACTTGGCAGAATATACGGCTACATAACTGCACTACCATTAAAAATCTTTTTTACTGCTGTTGTGAATTTCAAATGCTCTTTTTTGGGGTCGAAAAAATCTCTGTAGAAAAAGTATCGTGTGGGGTTGGGAATCGAATTCAGGTGAGCTGCGTATAAGGCAATCGATTTACGAACTACGCCAAGTCTGCCTCCTGTCTTTTCGATGATATTCAATTTAGCTTACTCCACGATCTTTGCTGTAACTGGTCTGTCCCATTTATGTTTCCTTGAATTTAAGAAAAAGAGTAATAAAGTTTGCAATGATTTTCGCTTTTTTCCAACTTGAATCCATTTGAAATTTTCGTGTCGCACAACTTTAACACGTGCCCTCTTTATTTTTGTATACACTTTAAAATTTGAAAGCTACATCATTTACTGTGAATCAATATGGATGGGACTGACAGTGCCGTAGTATAGTTTTCTGGAATCTTTCGAGAAATCTCGGTTTTGCGCCCGTTTGGTTTTTATATTGGCTTCCGTTTTCAGTTCGACTTGCGAACAATAATTCAGCGTGTACTTGAGAGGGGCACACTGATTTTATGATTTATTCCAATTATTTTATAAAGTAGTTCAGGGTTTCGGCACCCCCTAGGGTTGGCACCGGAACACCCACCAATTGCACGCTACAGGCCCTATCGTAAGTTAGAAGTCATTTAATATGTTCACAAGTAGTATTTTCAATGTTTGGCTAGTGTCAATCTGGTGTCCTGTGTCAAGTGCCAGATTCTGAGGAGACGAAGTCGAAATTCATAGTTATGATACGTTTTTTGTCCTTGAAGCATTATGTGGTTTTAAACCAATTTTTCGCCTCAGAAAGGAATTTAGCATATCATAAAGCATAGTGCTTTCGCATAGGCCTGCTAAGCCAAGACAAGTTTCGGCTTCACTTGTGTCTCATCGGCATAAACAGAACTTCTGCTCGAACGGGACATCACGTTTGATCAGTCGTTTGATTGAAACACATAGTGTGTTTTAGTTTTAAGGGATTTGCGTCAAGCCGGCGCTAATCTATTCCGACAATGTGTTAGTGTCGGTTTCTGATGAGGCGAAGCCGAAACGCAACATAGTATGATATCATAATTTCCTGTTCGTTTCTATTCGTCTCTTGACATTACGTGCTTTCATTCAGGAACATTCTGATACACAATTTTCGTCGAGTATCAAATTTTACAACCTTTTCCTTAGCCATTGATTACTTTCTGCATTCTTGTATTGCTCACTCACTCGACGAAATCCCAAATATTATCATTCGGAAAATTTCGCACGCACCTCCGCCTCCCCACCATCGAATTGAAAACCGACGAATCGATTCCCTTCCAAGTCAGAACAAATTACGTTCTTCATCGTTAACACATTAAGAACAACCTCAGATCCAAATTACTCCATTAACACATTACCCACAGTAAAAGCGTCGGTAATCCCTCCTGGTAGCTTATCATTGGCAATCGTTACCACCGCGTCAGCCTCTCTGCCGCGACCGCCGTTCGTCGTACCCTTTCCGGCAACCGATCCGCACTGACCTACGGTAATCGGTAACAGATTACAGCCAGTCAAACAACCGAGGGTATTTACCCTCTAAAAATAACACACAAACACACACGGGCGGACCCTCGCCACCCCGTCCGTAATGCAAATCCGAGAGCCTCCAAGGTTGACGACGACGACGTCACTGGAGCACACTTCTTCTTTCTATCAATTTCGAGAATTCATGACGGGATGAGTGCGGTATGGGGTGGCGTGGCGGAGCAGGATCGAGTCGAGTTTGGGGAGGGGATTTTGTGCTTGATCCAAAAGTATCCAAAGGGGGGTAGGAGGGGGTCTTGGAAAACGCCAAGACAAGATGAATAACGAAAAACGAAATTTGCCAGTGCAAAAGGTGCGACCTACTACCGGCTTCTCCACTCATGCCGGCTTTTATGCTTGACGAGTCATCACATCGCCTGTGATAGCGCAGGCAGGATTGCTGCAAGCGGGCTTCCTCCGATGGTTGTTGCCCTTTTTTCGGTAAATTTTAGGTTTTCATCGGATGGGATTCCGATGGAGGGAGGAATTGTTGTGTCTGCTCTTCGTCTTGACGTACTACTTGAGTTTGCCTGTTATTTTTTTATCTCTCCAATTGGAAGTGTAACATGGTGGAATAATAATTTTTTTTCTTTTTCTTTTATTTTCAGGTGAGTCTGACCTTCACAAATACGGTAAATATACACCTCGCATCGAGCTGACTGTTTTCATCAATAACAGCAACATTACACAAAATTCAATAACAATAACAAAGCCGCAAATCCAATTCATCGGTTCGAGTGTGACCTACTCTATCATTTGATGAAGTCAGTATTGAGTGGAGAGAATGCAAATGACTTGATGCATTCACGTTATCGATTGTAGTGGGACCATCAATATTCAAGCTAAGACGAAGTGTTCCCGGAAATTGCAGGGAATGAAGGACTTTTACAGTTTTATTTGCATGTCAAGCTCGACTTGGAGGTCACCAAATTAAAAACCTACAATTCTCGAAGACATCTTGGAATGGTGGTGTTCCTATTCTTAGTAACGATGCCTATCTGGCACACAAGATCTCTAAGATGGTTTTGTGTAGTGTTTCCCACATCGAAGTGGGGAAAAAGACCGATTATGAATGGGAAAACCCGTACCCCGTAGTGCTTCTGATGACGATCCGATAGTATCTAAATTATTTCTTTCACATCACTCCGAAGATTGCCGACAATCGTACCTTGTAATCTCGCACCTGCCTGGGAAAAATGGTTGCAACCGGTTTTTGAGGTACTTCTCTTTCCTCTAGGGTTGCTGCTGTTGGTGGCATTAAAGCATCGGGCTAATAAGCAATTTCGACGTGTAATTATCAACTTGTTTAACATTATAGACGCTTCTCACGTTGCTAAGCGTAGTAAAACCATCCGTAAAACTACCCTCGAAGGTATAATCATGCTACTATCAGCTTGTCCTGCTGTCACCATCTGCACTGCGCCTGCCTGCCTATCTGGTCTCGAAAAGCCAGCGACGCTGTCGATCGTGTTATGCCGACGGCAATGCAACTAAGAGATCCCAAGGACCTATCCCGCGTTGTTTTCAATAATCGGTTATGGAACTTTTGTTTTCACTATTCCGTTTCTGCCAACACCACGAGGAGGGGTGTCCATTTGCCGCATATTGATGAATATCACCGTGTAAAGTTTGTTTGGTGGAGTAAGTTCACGTTCAGTGATAGGTCACTTCATCTGCAGATCCCGTCGCGTCGTCGTCGTCGCTATCATCGTATTGGACGATTAGATATTGATGATGATGATGTCGCTCTTACAAGTGCCAGTAGTAAAACACAATTTACATAATAAATTCATCTCATCACGATCAATATTGAAATACGCTGCCTGTTGGCTACGCGTGGGCGGAACGACGAACAGTGGTCTCAAAACCGATAAAAGACGGCCAAAACTATTTATTGATTGCAGTTTTCAGCAAAAGTGGACGACACTTGATAACACTTCTAAATCAGATAACAACTTAGCTAATATGATTCTGTTCACAACGTGTCTTTAGTGTAATGACTCAATCTGGCCAGAACAACGTTTCAGTTGCATACTTATTTAGAAAAGACTACAATAGTTTTTTTTTGCTTAATTCCTGATGTTACCGTTTATGGTACCTGTTGCAACGAATTTCTGAGATTTCAACCCACAACAACATATACCTTGCCATACAAGATGCTTTTCATGAAGTTTTGTTATTTGAGTTTCAATTGTTCAAGGAGAATATTTTCAACTAGTGTGCTATTTAGGTCCGGAAAAATACTTGAACTTTTTAAGGTAATGTTTTATCGTAAAACTTCGATTTTCAAAATGTTTGCGCAAGATAGCTTTTCTGCGTGCTGATTCAGACGACGCCATGTTAAAAACTAACAATTTTTACATGTATTAGTCATCAGCGAAAAAATCGTCTCTACACGGAACAAAATTCGTTAATAAATTCATGATCAATAAATCACGATTTCGTGAACTGAACGATTTACGAAAATTGTGAGCAAGTTCCTGAAATTTGAATACTAAACCTCGTATTCATGAAACTTTTTGCGTTTTCAAAAAACTTCTTCGCGCCAAAAAATATATGACGTTACATTCCAATGTATGATTGGGTCACTGTGATTGTTCTTTAGATATCATTAAGTTTTGTTATGATTCTTGTGTATAATTTGGGGATACACTGGTTTGTATAAGAAATGACATTTAAACGGTGATAATTATTTCAGGATCTTCGCGATTTTCGTAATTTCGCATCACGTTACTCGAACAAATATTGGCAGCACCCTCTCAGATTTTAAAGACACTTTCTGCACATGAGAAATTTGTCACAAAAAGCCACTTTGCATTCTTTGTTTTTCCAAAAATGATCTAGACTGTCTTTTGAAAAGGGTCAAACTTTTTTACCAATTTTTGTCAAATGGCTATAGTCTAAAAATGACAAATTCTGCAAAAAAATATAGGAATGATTTTCACAAAATTAATTAAATTTTTGAATAAAAATATTGAAAAAATTCTTCATCGATTCCTACACTGAAAAAAATCGAGTTTAAAAATTTAAAGTCGATTTACAAAAAAAACATCTTTGATTTGGATGAAATTTTGTTCCAAGATAGGTTCCCTACCTACCGTCAAAAATTCAAGTTAGGCACTTTCAAGGAAAAAACCTTCTTTAATCCACCTAGCGGTGCAATTGTGCCTTTCTCAATCATGAACACGAGAGTTTTTAGTTGCTTATATTTATTAAAAGCTTTCAAATGTATACATTACAATTTTATTATACATGATTTGACAACTATATACAAGAAAAGAAATCATTATTCGAGTTCTAAAATTTTGCAAAAGAGAAAACAGCCACGGTAATATTGAATTGAAAAAAGTAGCAAAGTCCCAAAAAGTCGATTTTTATAAAAAAATAATTTTCAAGATGTTTGGCATCAAAAATACGAATTCGATTTCTGAAATTTCATGGGGTCCCCCCTTTGAAAAAAATTTTGAGTTCCGGCTTATATGGGAATTTCATGTGTGACCGGACCGTTCAGTCTATATTTCCGGAACCATACAAGCGATCCGTGCGAAATTTTACAGACATCTGTGGGGATAATATAGCTATCATTTGGGACTAAGTTTGTGAAAATCGGCCCAACCATTTCCGAGAAACTGATATGAGTTTGCTAGTTATGAAAGATGGCCGCTTTTCCCGGGCACTTCCGGAACCGTCTATGGTGGTCAATGTAGTCAACGAAAGTTTGTTTGGCCGTCGGTGACCTAGAACTGCAAAGTTAAGTTATTTGAGAGACATTTTAGCGAAATTTTTACCTTTTTTGCTTCCATCGGGGTATCGGTTTGAATCACAATTTGCTATGTGATCGCACGCCACAACCCGTAACTCCGGAACCGGAAGTCGGTTTGGGGATAAAATTTAATAGCCATTTACGGGGACGCAACATCTTTCATTTGAGACTAAGTTTGGTTGACTCGGTCTAGCCACCTCCGAGAAACCGATGTGACTGTTAGTCTGAATTTGGATACTTCCGCCGGGGCTTCCGGAACCGATGATGGTGGCCAATGTGACCAAAGAGACTTTGAATGGCTGTTAATGACCTAGTACTACAAATCGAAGCAGTTGTGGTCACATTTTGGAAAATTTTTCACCATTATACATTCATTGCAGAATTTCTTAAAATCGACATTTTCTGCGTGATCGTACTCATCACCCTGTAATTCCGGAACCGGAAGTCGGATCCATTAGAAATTCAATAGCAGCCTATGGGAACGTTGCACCTTTCATTTCGGACTAAGTTTGTAAAAATCGGTTCATCCATCTCTGAGAAAAATGAGTGAGATTGTGTTCGCGTACACACACACAGACGCACATACACACACACATACATACACACACACACATACATACACACACAGACATTTGCCGAACTCGACGAACTGAATCGAATGGTATATGTCACTCGGCCCTCCGGGCCTCCGTTAAAAAGTCGGTTTTCAGAGCAATTGCAATACCTTTCTATTGAGAAAGGCAAAAAGGTGCAAAAGGTGCAAAATCGGCAAAGTCCCAAAAAGTCGATTCCCAAAAAAAAAAAAAAAAATCGTGATAACATAAAATCTCGACGTTTCATGCATTTTAAAGATGTTTGGCATCAAAAATACGAATTCGATTTTTGAAATTTCATGGGGTCCCCCCTTTGAAAAAAATTTTGAGTTCCGGCTTATATGGGAATTTCATGTGTGACCGGACCGTTCAGTCTATATTTCCGGAACCATACAAGCGATCCGTGCGAAATTTTACAGACATCTGTGGGGATAATAGAGCTATCATTTGGGACTAAGTTTGTGAAAATCGGCCCAACCATTTCCGAGAAACTGATATGAGTTTGCTAGTTATGAAAGATGGCCGCTTTTCCCGGGCACTTCCGGAACCGTCTATGGTGGTCAATGTAGTCAACGAAAGTTTGTTTGGCCGTCGGTGACCTAGAACTGCAAAGTTAAGTTATTTGAGAGACATTTTAGCGAAATTTTTACCTTTTTTGCTTCCATCGGGGTATCGGTTTGAATCACAATTTGCTATGTGATCGCACGCCACAACCCGTAACTCCGGAACCGGAAGTCGGTTGGGGATAAAATTTAATAGCCATTTACGGGGACGCAACATCTTTCATTTGAGACTAAGTTTGGTTGATTCGGTCTAGCCACCTTCGAGAAACCGATGTGACTGTTAGTCTGAATTTGGATACTTCCGCCGGGGCTTCCGGAACCGATGATGGTGGCCAATGTGACCAAAGAGACTTTGAATGGCTGTTAATGACCTAGTACTACAAATCGAAGCAGTTGTGGTCACATTTTGGAAAATTTTTCACCATTATACATTCATTGCAGAATTTCTTAAAATCGACGTTTTCTGCGTGATCGTACTCATCACCCTGTAATTCCGGAACCGGAAGTCGGATCCATTAGAAATTCAATAGCAGCCTATGGGAACGTTGCACCTTTCATTTGGGACTAAGTTTGTAAAAATCGGTTCATCCATCTCTGAGAAAAGTGAGTGAGATTGTGTTCGCGTACACACACACAGACGCACATACACACACACATACATACACACACACATACATACACACACACAGACATTTGCCGAACTCGACGAACTGAATCGAATGGTATATGTCACTCGGCCCTCCGGGCCTCCGTTAAAAAGTCGGTTTTCAGAGCAATTGCAATACCTTTCTATTGAGAAAGGCAAAAAGTTATTTGAAAATAAACTTTTTCTTGTTCAAACTGAATTTTTTTATTTTATTTTTATCTGAAACTAAACCAATGAAAGTCATAATCATCTCAGAATCCAATTTCCCAACTGCTAGTTGCCAGATACATGCAAAAAGTATGAGTAACGAATTTGGTATAGCATCTCGGAGTGGACTGGAACGAGGCAGAAGGGATTCGTTTAACGGAGATTGATACTAGAACAGTTAGCGCACGACCAGACAATATGTTTAATATCGCGATAACCGCCACCAGAAGCGCAGAGATCACTCTCCACGACCCCAATACGCCAGAGATGGGCATTCTACGTATAATGATTGAAAATGACCCGAGATATCACCCGAATGAAGTCATGATCCTCATCCATTCTCTTGGACCAAAGTTTGTTCATACCTTTGGGATTCCTGAAATTCCATCGCTCCCCGAAATTTGTCAATTTTCGAGCGTTCTCTGAGAAGAAATATTTAAAAACTAGTTGAAGCTACGCGATCTATCATAAATATCACCTTCTAATGCCTAAATGTCCTCGCCTTCTCATTACCCGGAATGGAGCACTACGAAAGAACTCAAACTAAGTTAATCTGCTATGATTTTTCAGATTTCCCATGTTTTCTCTAGGAAATACAAAGAGTGCTTTCCATGCCCCATCAAACAGAGAGCCTCCTATAACTGTAACGATGTGGACATGGTCGTTGATAGATAAATATAAAACCATTAGTTTTGCGGGGAGAATGTGAGCAGCACAGCCTTTTTTATGATTGCACTCGCCATTACTGTCATAATGATTAGCATAAAAGCTATGCATAGCTGCCATCATATGACGAACATTCCGTATTCCAATCACAGGATGAATCGAAAACACAACGTAAGCCCTAGCCACCAGACGAAACATTGTTTCTCTGATGATCCGCCCGTTAATCCGTCGACGAACCGGTGCCAATAATCGCGTTTTTTAGCTGTCATCAAGTTTTTCATTTGCATTTACAGCATCGCGTATATTGGGAAAAATTTGGGCGATCCGACGTTCAATAGCCCCTTTCGCGTACAATCTAAGCAAACTCTGCCCACCACGAAGTAGGAAACTGTTCACGGTTGGTCGCGTCGGGTACTCGTTCCGTCTGGCCTTTAAACGTAGTTCAAATGCATTATGTAAAACCTAGGGAAGAATGTTGGGACTGAAATATAGGGACACTTGGGGTTTTTGATATCCCATGTGAAAATTCCTGCTAGTTTCTAAGATTACCGAGACCAGGAACCACTTACTTAGGTTTTGTAACAGAACCCTTCAAGGGACACTCTCAGGCCTTTATGAGGAAGCTTAGGAGAGAAAACTGATTTTCCTCTTTCGGAAATTTATAGGCACATTAGAAGATGTACCCACAATGGAATCGTCAGACTTTACCAGGAAACGTAGAAATTAATCGTCGATGACGTTGCACATCTTTTGCATCTCTAATCGGAGCGTTCCTTAAAAGAATGTTTCATTTTGTCCCCACATAATTTATATGCGGGATATGTCGTGAGATCATGCGGAGTCTCTTCATAGTAGGAAAACTTTTCATGATTCTCGCCGTATTTTCCACAGCGTGCCTTGTTTCTACAATAAGCCGCTGTAGGCCCAATTGTTTGCAACGACAGTAGTTCATGCCTGGCGGCACAAAAAGGCGACCAGGTAGGCTAGCCCCGTCTAAAAGATCAAAGTTTGGAAGAGTTGATTTGGCGAAAGGTTCGAAATGAGGCTGATGGAAAATAAATTGTTTTCATACACTCCTCGATTTTTCCTGATCGCAATTGCTTGCGAACCAGAATGTTCACTGGCCGAAGCAAATGGTTCTTGAAGGAACGAACCCCATACTTCGCATTTAAGGCCCCTGTTGGAGACTGTACCATCAATCTTAACTTCCCGGGCGGGTACATAGACAAGATACTTCTTCGTACACGGCCAAGTGGTATTTTGTTCAATCACGCATATATCGATGATTTTAAATGGCTTATCTTTGTCCTCTTTCAAGCTTGTTATTAATATATACCAAATTCGTTACTGATACTTTTTGCATGTATCAGGCAACTAGCAATTGGGAAATTGGATTCTGAGATGATTATGACTTTTATTGTTTAGTTTTCGATTAAAATACACTGAAAAAAATCAGTTTGGACAAGGAAAAGTTTTTTTTGAATAACTCTTTTACCTTGAAAATTCGCAACTTGAACTTTTGACGGTAGGTAGGGAATATAATTACCTATCTTGGAATAAAATTTCATCCAAATCAAAGATCGGATTTTTTTTAAATCGACTTTAAATTTTAATAATCGATTTTGTTAGTGTAGGAATCGATGAAATTTTTTTTCAATATTTTTTTTCAAAATTTAATTTAGTTTTGAGAAAATTAACATTTTTTGTAGGATTTTTCATTTTTAGACTACAGCCATTTAAAAAAGATTGGTAACAAAAAAGTTTGACCCTTTTCAAAAGACAGTTTTGATCATTTTTGGAAAAACAAAGTATGCAAAGTGGCGAACTTTTTGTGACAAAGTCTTCATGTACATAAAGTTTTATTAAAATCTGAGAGGGTGCTGCCAACTATGAATACGATTTAACGCGAAATTCGTCTATAGTAGTGTGCTGTATGTTCACGATTTCAAGATCTTAGTCACGATTTTTGATAATTTAGTTTTGATTTTTATTCATTCTATCGTGAAGTTTTAGTCACAAGTAGAGTGATTTATGTTCATGATTTCAGGATCCTAGTTACGATTTTCGTAATTTATATTGTCATATTATACTCACTTTCGAGTTTGACGTGGAATAATGTTACTCGTGTTCATGTTTAATTACTTTAGGATTTTTTACTCGGAGTAATGGTATCTTGTTTTGTGAATTATATCACGAACACAATTTGTGGCACTATAATTTATTTTTGGTGCTCAGCACAGTTTACCTTTTCTGTCCGGCCATCACATCGAACCTTATCAAATAAATAACGATGTTGAAGGTTCTAATAGTTGTTTTATATGTGCTGCTCGCATTTAGTGCAAGTCGCTAACTATATGATATTTCATGCAAAAAAACCCAAATTTTGTGAACAGTTCCCGTGAAAATTTCATGACCATGTGCAGAGTTTGAAAATGATTAAGGATATCTTCTAAATATCACAAGCACTCGAGATAGATCGTGAATCTTGTTCTAGGGATCTTAAACCAGGTCACGAATTCAAATAATATTTTATGATTTTGTGAACTATTTCACGAGCATGAATGATCAGTCGTGACAAATATACTAGGAATCACGAGCTGGCTCACGAATACATGAATAATATTTTATTTTTTTTTTTTATTATAGATATTTTAGGTTCAGGGTCATTCGCCTCTTTTCAAGTTAGAGAGATCTCTTTTGGAAAAATCTCTAACCCTAAGTGTGGGGTTGGGAATCGAACCCAGGTACCTACTATAAGCTGCGTACAAGGCAATATTTTATGGTTTTGTGAACTAATTCACGAACACTGATTTTCAATTCAGTCAGTTGTGACTAATTCGCTTGAAATCATGAATCAATATACCCATATAACAATATTAGTAAGTCGTGACCAGAGTTAAGTTTTTTATTGGCGACTGAAAATGAAGCTGATGCGAATCGTGATGAACAGGAAAAAATATTCATTCAAAAATCGATGTCGTTCATTCAATTGAATATCGTACAATAATATCCATTTCACTATTTATCAAGGTAAATGTATTCAAGTGTTGGTAACACATATAAAACCATAATTATCAACGCTTACTTTGTGCCGGGGCCTATTTTGGTCCATTTGATTCGTTGTTGTACGTTCGCTTCGTACAATAAACGAACACGGATAAAAATCTGCATTGAATTAATGGGTAGTTGATTCGTTTGACGTTTTCGGTAGCGCCACTGAATATTGAAAATGAATGCGGCTGAATATGATCAATTTTCATTCAATGAATTTGAATATCTGTAACTCTGGTCGTGACTGTTATACTAGGAATCATGAACTAGTTCGCAAATACATGAACATTATCTCAAATTTTTGTGAGCTATTCCACGAATATGAACGAATATCACAACTCACGATTAATGTACCTGGAATCATGAACCAATTCACGAATTCATGCATGTTTCATGATTTTGTGAATTATTTCATGAGCACGAATGATACATCGTGACTAATTCACTAGGAATTTTAAATCAGTTCACGTATACAGGAATAATATTCTATGATTTTGCGAACTGTTTCACGAGAAATGATATTGAATCTTGACTAATATATTAGGAATCATAAACTAGTTCATGGCGATTGAAAGAACCCATGAATAATATTCCGAATTACGTGAAAAAGTTTACGTGAAAATGAGTTTTTATTTTGTGAACTGATTCACAACCACGAAAACCAGATCATGTTCACGGTGTGATAAATCATGAATCAGTTCCTATAGTTTAGTCGGACTCTGAATAATGTTCCTAAATCTATGAATCAAATCACAAGGTTTTATGAGTAATTTTCATAAAGTTGTTAACTAGTTCACGTTCAGAAAATCGATTGTCATATCGATGCCAATATCACATGGCGGTTCTCAGCTGATAAAAGCCATATGTAGGCGTTGCTAAAGAGAAATTGAGCATACTTATAAAATACATGATTTTTGTTCATGTTCCTGTTTTCGTAATGTAAAAACGTGATTGTTCCAGGATTCATGGCATTTTATTCACGATTTTGGGAAATAATTCCGTGTAGTAGTAGTTTGACTGAGTAGCAATCCTACAACTGTGTTCGGATTTAGGCATGAACGGCCTTAGCTCCAATTTAAAAATGACAATATCACAGTATTGGATGTAAATATTTGTTATTGTGAAGGAATGGAAAACAAAAAACTTATAACGCGACAGACGAAAATTTGATAAAGTTTCTTGGGCTAGAAATTTTGGGAAATTCAAACGGGAGTACACTCTTAAGAGAATCTAAGTTTAGACGCGTTATCCAGTTTAATCTTTAATCCTCTTATATAATTGTGGCAAAAAGTACCTGATGTTTATCATTTTTTTTGAAGCAGTAAAATAACTTGGACATGTGCGCTATTCTGCAAAATGTTTGTGAGTGTAAGGTGTCAAAAATGGCGTCTAAAATCGCGGCTTTCTTGGAACAAGATTTTTTGAATCTGCGGGCATTCTCGTTTTTTAACCATTCAACCAATCAACTTCGGGTTTTGCCAGCCTAAAATAAGACATAGTTTTCGGGCGCTGTGACCGACAAAATCGCAATATTTCGATCATTAACGATTTTTTTACAGCCGGCCAAAGTGGAAGAATAATGCGAAAAAACAATACTTTATTTTCAAGTGGCGCCATTTTGTTTCTGTATCGAATTTTTTCATGTTTTCTGGGCTGAACCGTCTCTACGGAATGTGATCTTCAATATCGTTTTGGTTTGCTGCTTGTAGACGACGAATTGCGACCTGTATCGTGCCCGCAAATGAGGTTGGTTTTCAAAACGCCTTTTGCTGGAGCCGCCATTTTTGACTCTCGAAAATTTTTATTTTATAGATGAAACCTTGATAAATATTTTGCAGAATAGCGCACATAAGTCATTTTACTTCTTCAAAAATATTATCAAACATTAGGTACTTTTTGCACAATTATATAAGAGGACCCCCTTAGCACCTAAGCACGAAAACGTCACTGAAAACCAGTGTAAATACTTTTGACCGTCTTTTTCCGATTATGGACCACTATACGACGAGTCGTTTTCCAGCTTATGATAGGAATTTCACACTTTATTTAATCTGTGCTGATTCCGGCTTTATAGCTGGTTCGTGATTCTTTGTTTAGCGGATTATTATTTTTTATAATGATTAGTCTTGTGTTTCTGATGGTGGCATTTTTTAGTGCGGTATTAAAAGCACGCTGTGCATAGCAGGCGGCTACTTAGGGCATTAACGTAACCCATCTTAACAAACCAGCAAGATCGACCATATAGTTCGACTTAGAAAGCAGTTGTAATATGCACTGTGCTATATTGCACCCGAAGGGCAATCTGTTGCTAAGTCACTGCCAGATTCTGACGAGACGAAGACGAAACTTAATCCATGATTTTTAATGATATGTATTCTACCATGGTTTTTAACCTATTTTATCCGTAGGGTGATATTTCGTGTTAGTTGAATAAAAATTATTCATTTTTATACCAGCGCCATACGTTATTGCAACGTATTCACTGAACCGAACTGTTGATTCTCTGGACTAATATCATTGTTAGAGATACTGACAGAACGAACAGGAAATAAGTAAACTGTTAAACGCGTGTTCAGCGACGTGTTATAGTTCGTTATGCAAATGCAATTTTCTATTCCTGTTTCACTCTGTTTAACATGATTAGTTCTGAATGCCAAATATGATGGAACTGAATACAATCGATTTCCTTAAACTTAAGCTCAATTTTCACCTCCAGTAATTATTCATGAATACTCGATCTAGTACGAAAAGCCCAAGTGGCACTGCAACAATAAAAACGCTTGTATTTGTTCTTCAGAGAAAGCACATTAGATTGAAGGAACTAATTTTTATCACTATCTTCGGTAGCTGAAAGCAGGCTGCACAGCGATGATGCAACACATAAATCATATTAGATAATTAGCTTGCCATACGAGCTCGATACTTAGTTCTTATTTATTACAATTCACGTGTCTTGCGCACAAAAAATCCTTTTTCACACAACTCAGTCATTAGTGGTCATAGATTTATTTATTTATTTTTTTGGTAATCCAATACAATCAATTGTTCGTTCTAATTTTAATGGGGAAAGGGAAACGACTACCACCCACCACAGTAGAGCCTCATTATCGACTAGAAGGACATCAATGAATGATCGAACGGCTCATCATCGGCGTGAATGTGATTAGTGGTGGACCCATTCAATTAGCCGGAAATATGAACTCATCGAAAATTACATAATTTTCAATAGTTTCGTCTCGGTTAAGAGGCTTGAAGATGAAAAAAAAACAATATGAGCTGCCAGCACACGCCCATCAGTAGGGTGCGTCTTTTTTTGAAATATCTAACGAATAATAATTCAAGTCATTTCAATGTAGTATTTATAAATCGCTACCTCAATTTAATGTATTCTAGATACAATTACATTTCGTAGGAGTTATACTTAAAAATGTTAACATTATTTATTGGATGTTGATTCAATTGATTCGCGAGTAAATGTTTCCAGAACACTCAGTTCTCAAACGCTTGAATCCAAACGGAAATGGTTACATTTCCTTCCGAAAGCGTCAGAATATGTTTTTTTTTCATGATTACCAAAATTTCTGACAGGGTGTGCGACTTCCAAAAACAACAGACCCCCTAATACCTATACATGCACACGCTGTTTTTTTTTCTCCCTCGAATGTTAATGTATGCATCATCCCCAGGTCGCGGTTCGTGTGATCTGATCACAAACACTTACACACAATTGCAGCCCTCGTTCATCCTGGGGATGGGGTTAAAAGCTAAATGAAAATCTCAAATCCTGTTTACACACGGTAAGGGAATTATTCCACTGCTCCGCCGATCCTACCAAAATAATAATAATAGTAATAATAATAATAATAACTATTATGACAAAAAAGTGGGATCGACTTTCGTCCGCGATGGGCGGCGGGCAGCAAGCGCCGGATACAGTAATTCCGTCATCAGCTCGTTATGCAACGCCCGTGCCGGGTCAGACACTGACCTGTCACTATTGCTGAATAAAAGAGCGCTGCACGGAACAGTATTATCTATGATTTTTGCGATTGAATTGAAGCGAATGGTGGTATCCTACGCATATCGCGCACTTCATAGTAATAATGGAATATTTTGTCCGGGATACGGACTGGGAATAGCCTGACTGGGGGCCCGAGCAAGGTAAAAAAAATGTAGCTTATTTATGTGAGCTGAGATCGAGTTTTCCTATCTCTTTATTGGCTTTAAACATTGACAAAAATGGAAGGATCTAATTTGGAATCCTTTAACTTTACACATATTATGATCCGTTTGTAATGAAAAGCTAGGAGAATATTTCAACGCGGTTTGGCCTTTATTTTCTAGATTCGGGCGTTGAAGAGTTATGTGTGCTGCTTGCTGTATCGTCAATTTAATTAAACGAACATAATTATATAGGGGCGTGGTGAAGCGGAGCGTAAATTATTTATTCGTTTGAAAAATTATAAATAACATTATTTAAAATAGTGAGCATACAGCAAAGCCAAAACTTCGGTATTACATTCCGCAGCGTAGCTTGACCGTGTTTTTCAATAGACTTCACATTCGTTCAGAAGAACGAGCAGAGGCTGTTGTGAACTTTTAGCCTGCCCGTATTACTAGGGCAGCTTCGATTCCATCGTTTTCTTGGTGGTGAATTCTTGGTTTTGAATCCACAAATAAAATTCCTTGCTAGATCATCACCTTCCGGACAACTTTATCGGTAAAAACAAACTCAAATTGGCCGGGGACATTTCCTCGTGCAGTAACCATATAAATCACTTGTTTGGAATTGAAAACCATGACGACTTCCGGGTGCGTGTTCTGGCTATTAAATTTTGTTTCATCGGTTACTTGTGGACACGCAATGAACGGTAAACTTCTCGCAGACGGATCCACAGGGCGGTACAACGGTTAGCAGCGTATTTTTGGTTCCCGAACCGCGAGTCTTGGATTTTGTAACCTTCGACAAGGTTCCACCTTAAACCAATAGCTGGGTGTCAGAATTGCTATAAAGCTTATTTAAAAAATGTTGGTTATATGTAAAATACACGCAGGAATTTTTTTTATGTAAATATAATGGTAAAATAACCCTCCTAGGTTGACGGATTTAACGGTATTGCAAACATCATCAAGCATATTTGTGTTTTAAAGAACCTCTAACAGACAACTGCTTTAAGATGGTTATTGCATTACGCCTCAACAGTGGTGCATCGAAGAGACCGAGAGGGCTTATGGGCCTTTTTTATTTTTTGTGTTTTTTCATACTCTGCACTATTCCAAATTAACGGTCAGACAACGCAAATATTCCAACGTGTTAAAATGGATGAAACATTTTGTACATTGATAAAGCACTGAAATAAATCAATTTTAGCAGTTTCAAAGGTTCTCAGAATCTTTTATTCTAGTTGGCCACAAATTATACGAATTCTGGTTACTCGAATTTTACAGTACATTGAATACTTTGTATAATACCAATTAACATCTATTTAACAATAAGAATCTTTCTAGAATAAGTTTAAACAAACATTTGAATGAAAAACATTGACATCAATAACTTAATATGGGTGAACATGCAGGTTATCAAAGTCACCCCGGAATGCAAAAACGGACATCAACTTGAAATCATTTTTGGAAAAATAGCTGTAAGCGGACAATTTAAGGTAAAACCATCCAATATTGTTCTCCTTACATCAGTACATGGTTTAAAAATATTAAACTTGAAAAAAATGTGTTACGTCTAAAAATATGCGATGATTACTTCGAAAAGTGATCAATGTCACCCCGGTTTACGGTATCTTCTGGCATCTGCGCACCGTACACTAAAAATTAAGCATTAGATTCACGGTCCGCGTGGTCATTCAAGAATACACGTGAATATGCGATTGGCCACATGATTATAAAATTGACTTTATACACGCGAAGAGACACAAACGCGACAAACATTTACAAATGCTACAGCCCTTCGCGACCATCCACGAAACCTACAGCCGCGATCTCGCAAACATGATAACATAGCGGTGATACTCCCGCACTCGCACGATCGTGAATCGGTCACTTCCGGAAGTCCCTATCCTTAGTACCAGCAGTCTAGGTCCATGCCTCCAGTTGGACCACTTAAAAAAGAAAGCTCTCATATGCATTGGACAACACGTTCCTTGACGCCATGACCGAGAACTCTAGTGTCACTCACTGGCAATGTGAACCGTGTTCCGAAAACTAAATATCAGAATGGCAGTCCGCGCGAACATCCAAGAACGCACGGGAATATGTGAATGGCCACACGGTTGCAAAATCGAGCTTATACACGCAAATTTACATGCACGCAAGCACACGCGACAAACACGTTAACATACGAACGCTTAAGTCTTTCGCGATAAACCACGCACACCTATGCCCGCGATCATGCAAATTTGATAGCACCGCGGTAAAAAGGTGAACGTTTTAGTACTAACGAAGTTTCAAGTGCGGTCTTAAACGCGAACCTACAAACGTCCGCGTTCGCGCGATCATGAATCGATCACGCCCGGAAATCAATACCCTCCGTCCTAGCAACTTAGATCCATGCATTCAGTTGGATCAATCAAAAAATAAAGCTCATATCCGCTAGACAACAACTTCAATAGCGACATAACCTGGAACTCTATTGATAGGGAGTGTCTTTCTTCTAGCATCTAAACCGTGCACCGAAACTTAAGTATCAGATTCACGATCGGCGCGATATCATTTAGGAACACACGCGAATATGCGAGATTCACATGGTTCTAAAATAGATTTGCTACACGTTAAATTACGAACACGTTAGCACAAGCGACACACAAACACACAGGCGATCGATCACGTTAATGTACAAACGCTCGAGCCCTTCTCGATGATACACCCGATCGCGAAATCTCTACATTCACACATATCTGAACCGTACAATGAATATCACATTCAGAATCACGGCTCGCTGTAATTGACCTTAAGCAGTGCTTTAGTGGGCGACATTTCCCGTCTCGTCTGCAATTGTAGTGTGTGATTCTGACAACAGTAGCAACACTCTCGAAAAAAAACGTACATTAGCTTAGCTGGGTTCCTACATATCTACATGCCTTGAAGAACAGCTCATGAAAAAAAATGATACAGTTGCTGCTTCTATGTTGATTTTTTCCCATATTATTTGGTTCGATAACAGTATTTTCGAGGTCAACAAAGATAGAATTAAGGGAACTCTCTGACACTAGTTAATATTTTTTCGTGTACTCTGACGTGACAGAAAAGGTATTGTTATAAACGTAACATCCGTATCCTAATGCTGATGCTGTCCATAACACTGAAAGTGTTCATAAATTCCAAAACTTAATGTTTGTTCATTTTTTTTCTTTTATTTTTTAATATTTGGATACAATTGTTCGGGTAATACATCTAATAGGCTTGAAATGTGCTTCAATCCAAGCTGTTCCCTTAAACGAACAGAGCATTCAGCTCATTTATGGAAAAAATTGAAAAAAATTCACTTCTAAGGAATTAATACCCCGCATGGTGTTTTCAACGCTATACGTGAGCTGAAAACCGGTAAAACTGCTGGGAAGCACGCGATCCCGGTTGAACTTCTCAAACACAGCAGTGAGCAGCTGCACCAAACAATCCACCGCATTATTCTAAGATTATGGGCGGACGAAGAATTGCCTGCTAGTTGGCTGGATGGACTCATTTGCCCCATCTACAAGAAAGGGCACAGTCTGGAGGGCGCGAAGTACAGGGTGATAACTCTTCTGAACTCGGCGTACAAAATACTGTCGCGCGTATCCTGTTTAGCAGACTGAGTCCGCTTGAGGAGTCCTTCGTCGGTGAATACCATGCTGGTTTTCGTGGGGGCTGATCAACGACGGATCAAGTGTTTAACCTGCGGATGATCTTAGATCAATTCCGGGAGTACAACTTGACGACCCGCGATTCGTTCATTGATTTTAAGGCGCCGTACGACTCAGTGAAAAGAAATGAGCTGTGGCAGATTATGTCAGAACAGAGTTTTCCGGCGAAACTGATTAGACTGATACGTGCGACGTTGGATGGTTCAAAATCAAGTATTCGGATTGCAGATGAGATCTCAACCTCATTTGTAACCTTAGATGGAGTGAAGCAAGGCGATAGCACTTTCAAATTTGCTCTTGAAGGAGCTATCAGGAGAGCTGGTGTGCAGGGAAGCGGAAATATCATCACAAGGTCGCATATGCTCCTTGGTTTTGCGTATTGATGTAATTGGAATCGATCGTAGAGCAGTGGAAGAGGCCTTCGTGCCTTTTAACAGGGAGACAGCAAGGGTAGGCTTAGTCATCAACTCAGCCAAGGCAACGTACATGGTCGCAGGTAATGAGAGGGGCAGGTCTAGTGGTGTTGGTTCCGAGTTAGTGCATGATGGTGACGTGTTTGAAGTGGTCGAATTTGTGTATCTTGGTACATTTGTGACTTGCGACAACGATGTTTCCCGTGAGGTGAAAAGACGTATTGCTGCTGCCAACAGGGCCTTTTACGGTCTACGTAACCAGCTTAGGTCTCGCAACCTGCAAACGTCAACAAAATTCGCGTTGACAAGACACTGATCCTCCCTGTCGCTGTTTATGACCACGAAGCGTGGACGTTGAGGGAGGTAGATAGGAGAGCATTCGGAGTCTTCGAGCGTAAAGTGTTGCAGACAATACTCGGCGGGATAGGAATCTCAGTGTATTAGCGTGATCATCAGCGTGAATGGCAAGAAGTTTAAACTCCACAATGTTATAACAGTTCCGCAGCTACAGTTACCTGCGCTGACGATGTACTACGACAATCTATCACGTAGCTATCTACACCTAAAGGGTCTTCCGGTTCATAGTTACACGGATGCGACTCCAGGGATCATCATTGGCATCGAACATATTCGGCTACTAACTGCGTTGCGAACGCGCAAGGGAAGAGATAACGAACCAGTGGCTACAAACACGCGTCTAGGTTGGTGTGTCTTCCGGGAAAACTACAAGAGCGGCAATTCGATAATGCATAAATTTACATCTAACAGAAAATATGAAATATCATTAGCTGCATCAATGGATGAAACAATTCTTCGCAGTTGAAAAGTCCAGCGTGACAGTCAAACCTGAAGCTAAAGAAGACAAACGAATACGACAGGTTATGGAAGCTACAACCCGGCGCGTGGACGGTGCCTTCGAGATAGGGCTGTTATGGAAGTATGACCAGGTCTGCTTTCCGGACAGCTACCCGATGGTACTTCGGCGATTGAAAGCGTTGTAGAGAAAAGGTTAAGTAAGGGACCGATTTTCGAAGAAAGGGTGAAAGAGCAGATCATAGAGTACGAATCGAAGAGATACGCCCATCGTATTACGCCGAACGAATTGCGATCTACTGACCCGACAAAGGTCTGGTACTTTCCGTTGGGAATAGTACAGAACCCGAAAAAACCGAGCAAGTTACGACTGATATAAGACGCTAAAGCACGTGTGGCAGGCGTATCATTCAACGACATGCTGTTAAAAGGTCCGGATCTTCTAGTGGATCTGATATCGGTCCTGCTGCGCTTCAGGCAAGGGAACATAGCAATGGTGGGAGACATAAATGAGATGTTCCATCAGATCAGGATACGAGATGAAGACAAGCAGTCACAACGGTTCATTTTTCGGCTACATCCAGAATTAAAACCACAAATTTTCGTCATGGATGTGGCCACCTTCGGAGCAACCTGCTCGTCAAGTCTAGCGCAGTTTGTAAAAAACAGAAAGGCAAAGGAGTTTGCTGATTCCTTTCCGAGAGCGGCAAGAGCTATCACCAAGAACCACTACGTGGATGATTTTCTGAACAGTGTAGACACGGAAGAGGAATCTGTCCGATTAATCACCGAAGTGAAATACGGCCATTCGCAAGCCGGTTTCGAAATTCGTAACCGTGGCTCAAATTCAGTCCAAGTCGGAAGCCGGAAGCACGTCAGCAAATATCCATGAAGCTGGATAAATCCCTTGACTCGGAACGGGTGCTAAGTTTGATCTGGAAGCCAACAGAGGACGTCTTCTCCTTTGACCTGACCAGCATGAAGGAAGCAATTAAGACATTAATCGAAAGTGGAAGAACACCAACTAAACGACAGGTTTTGCGAACTGTAAAGTCATTATTTGACCCACTAGGGCTCATTGCACACTTTGTCGTACATGGGAAAATTCTGATGCAGCAGATATGGAGAAGTGGCACAGACTGGGATGATCTCAACGCGGAACAATTGCATGATAAGTGGAGACATTGGTGTCAGAACATGCAGCACCTAGATGAAGTGAGGGTGCCTCGTTGTTTCTTCAAGGGGGTCAACATTTCTGCTCTCAAAGATGTGGAAGCCCATCTATTCGTGGACGCCAGCGAAGTGGCTTGTGCAGCTGCATTATATTTTCAACTCATCGACAACGGTAGGCCCCGATGCGTTCTAGTAGCTGCAAAAACGAAGGTCGCTCCGTTGAAACCACTATCCATCCCTCGTCTAGAGCTACAAGCGGCGATGATCGGAACTAGGTTGATAAGCTCAGCGTTAAGCTCCCTGGATATCCAAATAACTAAACGCTACTTCTGGACAGACTCAACAACCGTTCTGTATTGGCTACGATCCGACGCTCGACGATATCATCAATTTGTTGCGTTCCGTGTAGGAGAGATACTTCGACGAGCGTAGATGAATGAAATTATGAACTCCGCTAGCGAATGACGGATCTCAATAGTGGCATGTCTGTAATAATATACGTACATGGAACTATTGAGAACCAGAGCTACAGGTCCAAAGCCCTGGTAAAGGAGGATGGTTGTGATGATCTGGGCCGAGGTCACCACGTAAAGCAATGTAGGTCATAACCCCAATTCCAAGGCGTGAAGCGACCCGTGCCGAGGGATGAGTGATCGAGGGGGTGAAAAAGATGCTCGATCGTTAACGGAGCCTGTGGGGTACCTGGGCAACCCCCACAGTAAGCGTCCCTTACCACGTTAATGCGGAGCTCTGGCGTGGCGGACATCTATTCTCGCGCTACTCGTGGGATTAAACATGGAGTCAACAAAAAACAAAAATAAACAGTCGGAGGTGCCAAGAGGTGGTTTGGCGAGGTCTCCCCCCGTGGGGAGAGTAGTGGAGCGATGATTGCTGCATCTGAAAGCACCAGTGACCCCCCAGCAGCGGTAGGAAATAGCCCTACCAACGCACCGGACGGGCCACTATCTGCGATGCGCAAAGTGGTGGAGCAGCTCGATTCAATAATCGAGTACACTAGCGCAAAGCAAAACATAAGCAAGGAGTTAAAACAGAGTCTCCTGGAACTCCGAAAATCGCAAACCGGCGCAACCCGGCGCGACCGGGGCAGGGGGACCCAAACCCCTGGACGCTGGTCACCAAGAAGAAGCCGGCACCGACACCGGAGGTACCGCGGCCCGCGAAGAAGGCCAAGGACAGAGGCGAGGCCTTGTGGTTAAAAACCGACAAGGACAAATACGCCGATGTCCTAAAGTCGATGAAGGCGGTCGAAAGCCTTTCGGCCCTTGGGCAATATGTGCGTAGCGTGAGACGCACCAACACGGGAGAAATGCTTCTGGTGCTGAAGCGAGGCGCACAATCTAGTGCGGTATACAAGGCCTTGGCCCAAGAGGTCCTTGGAGAAGGCGCCCAAGTCAGGTCGCTAGGAGCGGAAATGACTCTCCAGTGCAAGCATCTGGACTAGTTCACGACCAAAGATGTCGTCGCAGCCGTTAAGGAACAATGCGACGTCACAATCGAGCGGGCCTCTATGCGATTTAGAGATGGACCCTCTGGCACCCAAGTAGTCTACCTCAGGCTACTGAAGGCGGATGCCAAAAAGGTAACCGAGAGAGGGAAGCTGAAGATCGGCTGGTCGGTATGCCCTATTAACATACCCCAGCCGCCTTCAGTGGATAGGTGCTATCGGTGCCTTGAGTCCGGCCACAAAGCCTACGAGTGCAAAAACACAGACAGGGGCAAACTATGTCGTCGCTGCGGCGAGGAGGGGCATCAGGAGCGGGGCTGCACTAAGGCGTACAAGTGCCTTATCTGCACCGCTAAGAAGCAAGCCCATAAACATGCTATGGGCGGACCTTCGTGTCCCTTCGATGAGGCAAATAAGAAGAAGCAGTGAACGTCACACAGCTAAACCTTAACCATTGTGCAGCAGCCCAACAGCTGCTGTGGCAGTCGGTCTCGGAGTCGAGGACAGATGTCGCCCTCTTATCAGACCCGTACCGCATCCCTGCCGGCAACGGCAATTGGGTTTCGGACGAGTCTGGAATGGTGGCAATCTGTACAACGGGACGGTTCCCGGTTCAAGAGGTAATACACTCCTCCGCCGAGGGTGTGGCGATTGCCAAGATCAATGGTGTTGTATTGCAGCTGCTACGCCCCACCAAGGTGGCCCATAGAACAGTTCAACCAGATGATCGACAGGCTCTCGTCGGACCTAGTGGGCCGGAAACCGGTAGTCATAGCGGGAGACTTTAACGCTTGGGCAGTGGAGTGGGGCAGCCGCTGTACAAATAGCAGGGGTCAAGCGCTAATGGAGGCGATTGCGAAACTCGATACTGTGCTAGCTAATAATGGCTCCGCTAGTACATTCCGTAGAAACGGAGTGGAGGCGTGGATTGACGTAACATTTGCCAGCCCGAGGGTAGACGAAGGCTACACCCATAGCGATCATTTAGAAATTCGCTTTAGGATCAACTATGGTGTGCAGCATCCAAGGGCGGGAGATCCCTGTCAGGTACGCGGGTGGAAGTCCAATCACTTCGACAGCGAAGCTTTCACCGCGGCCCTGGGACTGGAGGCCAACACCGACAGTCTAAGCGGGGATGCGCTGGTAGCTGTTCTATCACGCGCGTGCGACGCCACTATGCCGAGAAAAACACTGCCAAGAAACGGTAGATGCCCGGTATACTGGTGGAGTGCCGAGATTGCAGCTCTACGGTCAGCCTGCCTTAGAGCTAGACGTAGGATGCAAAGAGCTCGCACCGAGGATGCAAGAGAGAACCGCCGTGAAGTGTTTCGAGCTGCGAAATTGGCCCTTAACAAGGCCATTAAAAGCAGCAAGAGAGCGTGTTTCGACAACCTGTGTGAGAGTGCCAACGCGAATCCGTGGGGTGACGCCTACCGGATTGTGATGGCCAAGACCAAAGGGGCCTCCTCACCCCCAGAACGGTCTCCGGACCGGTTGGCAACGATTACGTGTTACGAGCCGTGTGCAGGTTCACGGGTGGAAAGGGATCTCAGTCCAATATTCTAGCACAGAAGGAATTATGGGAGGCTGGAAACCTAATTTGGCAACAGGTACAAGTTGAAACCTATACAGACGAGTACGCGATTCTACGGCGTAACCGTAGAATCGCGTACTCGTCTGTATAGGTCCAGCTCACTGTACCGACTATCAGTATTAGATGAAAATGGCATCATTCGGATGAGCAGTAGGATCTGCGAAGCACCTACCGTGACGTATGATGCAAAGTTCCCAATTATATCACCAAGGAAGCACTTCGCTGTTCATCTTCTGGCGGAAAGCTACAACGGAAATGGGGAGACAGTTTGCAACGAGATGCGTCAACGGTTCTTTATACCTGGGCTACGAGTGCTGATCCGTCAGGTATCGAAACAGTGTGTTACCTGCCGCGTTGGAAATGCTGTTCCACCTATGATGGCATCCCTACTGCTCGCGTCACTGGGATGATTCGACCATTTACGCACACTGGCGTAGACTATTTCGGACCAATACAGGTCAAACAAGGCCGAAACCTAGTGAAAAGATGGGTGGCGTTATTCACTTGCCTCACGATACGCGCTGTACATTTAGAGGTCTCTCTAGGTCTCATAGTCTCTCTACCCAGTCGTGCGTAATGGCCATCAGACGATTTGTGGCTCGCCGTACTTCCCCAGAAACTTTCTACAGTGACAACGGAACTAACTTCGTGGGAGCGATCAACATTTTTGAGAAACAGATGCAGGAGATCCAGGAGAATTGTGCGATTACAATTACCAACAGTAAGACGAGCTGGTGTTTCAAACCGCCTTCCGAGCCTCACATGGGTGGCGCTTGGGAGAGCATGGTGCGCTCAGTAAAAACCGCTATATCTGCCATCGCAGACCATCCACAGCATCCTAGTGACGAAATTTTGGAAACAGTAGTTGCAGAAGCCGAGTCGATTGTCAACTCAAGGCCATTGACATACATTCCGCTTGAGTCGATGATGGAAGAAGAGTCACTGACGCCAAACCGCTTCCTGTTGTTCGTTGGGCGTTGAGGGCGTTGCACAACCGGAAACATCAACAAAGGTGGAAGGAAGTACCTTGCGAGACAGCTGGCATCTCGCACAATGCTTGGTAAACCACTTCTGGGCCTGCTGGGTTCGAGAGTACCTACCAACTTTAACCAGGCCTACAAAGTGGTTTGAACCTACTAAACCGTTGAAAGCAGGAGACCTAGTCATCGTTGTGGAGGAGAGTAAACGGAACGGTTGGTTAAGGGGTAAGATCGTGGACGTTGTTAAGGCACCAGATGGACAAGTTCAGCGAGCAGTCGTGCAGACGAAGAATGGGTTAATCAATAGACCTGCAGTAAAGCTAGCATTCCTGGATCTTGAGACACCTGGAGACGGTCCGGAACTTCACGGGCAGGGGGATGTTACGAAACCACAGGGCAGATTCGTTCAACAGACAGATGAGTTCAGTTCAGTACCACCCGGTGCTGTCAATTCGAGCAAAAATAAACGTCAGTTGCGCAAACGTCAGAACATACCCTCGTGTGCTGAACTGTCAGATGGAACATAGATTTAACACGAGGAGTTAAGTGTTCGGACATCTGAAAGCTCTATAAAATAATATAGTCTGCTATTAAAACTTATTTCTGCAATTACTTAGATACTAGTTAAAGGAGTGAATTTGTGATTAAACTAGGTAATTATAACTTAACATGCATTTAACTTAAAAACTATGTGAACATCTATGCATAAATTGTTATAGAGGCTAAAGCTAAAGTACGGTTAATTGGCTAGTCTATGCTAGTTATCACAGATTTGCAAGACAAGTAAGTTCTATTCATTAAAATCTTGTTAAACCTAGAACAGTACGGACACATAAAAAGAAGAATTTGTTTCGCAAAAGTCCGGAAGAAGCAAACGAAAATGTAAGCTAACCTATATTTAAAACTAAGTATGCAATCTAATATAATATATTACAGCTTTGAAGCTGCGTGTAAGCTGCTATCAGGACGTGTATTCTTCCCAATCCGAACAGCCACTGTTCGTGTCGTTCCAATGAATCGTGCGCTTCTTGGAAATCAACAAACATATGATTCTATTTTATTCTATTCTAACCTTACACAGCAGAGCCGTCTTAAGACCACTCGGGGCCCCTGGGCACAACTGCGTTGAGGGGCCCCTATAATTGAACAGGCATATACTGCCATCTATGCCACCTTGAAATATATTTTATATTTTTCAAATTTAAGCCAAATCATTCAACCATGTGAAAGTATTAAAAATACTGTAGGTATCAAAATATATCGAGAAAAAATTTAGATTTCCATCACTATAGATGGCCTTGTAAATGTCCAGGTACCGTCGAAAAACAGAAAATGATTTTGATAGATCTTAAAAAGATATAGCATTTCTGACCAATCTTACCGAAAGTGACAAAAAGCATTACATACTATATGCGGTTATGGGAGTTCGAACTCAAGTGAGCTGCGTACAGTGTAATGGACTTACCAGCTGCGCTATTCCCACCCCATATGATATAATCTGATCTTCATTGTTGTAAGCCGTTGTTGGGGGCTGAAGAGTGCCTCCGTCATTAAACGTCCATTTTACAATGTCGACGATTCATTCAATCATTGTCATGAGCCAATAAAATCAACTTGTTGAAAGATGACGACTACGTGATTTACAAAAGTTACATTGATACAAAGTTGTTCTCAATTGGAAAAAGTCAATTCCCAATTTAAAAAAAGCCACACTTTTTTCAATCATAATTCAACTACATTTACAGATGATAATATTGAATATGGCAGTCATTGAAATCAATCGATATTATGTCGAAGCGCGCGATTCGAAGTTCATTCTTTTTAGATATTCATATTTTTCGCTTCAGGATTCTTTGAAATAGTGTCTCTTCCTACACAAATTGCCGGTGAGGTAGATTTTTGTTATATATTTTAACAGAAGTTTTGTACTTTCTTTTATAGCGAACGGTTCGGAGAAACGAAGATAGCAAACAACTACGTATTTTCATATTCAACAAATTAGTATCTCAAACTCGGCGCCGGTAGTTAAGTGGCAAGTCTAGGGTTTTGATGGTAGAGTCGCCTCTCTGATGTCGGTGATAAGCACTCAGTGCAGAAAGAGACAGAAAGAAAAAAAAAATAACAATAATTAGCCTTTTCAACTTTCGAAATTACTCGAACCTATTAATATGAACAACACAATTCATTTCAACAATTCACTGACACAACTATTAGCAGTTCATTAATAATCGCCCACAAACAGAAATGCAACCATCTACCAACGAAGCTCATCAAATACGAAAAGCAAATGCTATATCACTTTGACTGCAAAATTATACAAAATGTAAACCCAAACATAATTGAACAAAAATTTAAGTTACAAAAAAATTTATTTCAATACCAGTAATGTAAAACACTCGAAATAGGTCACAACGAATGCACGTGACCGTGAGGCACAAATTTTCGACTACTGATTCCTGATTCTGACGACCTAAAATATTTTTGATAAGGCGGGGTGTCGTACAAAAATAACATAATTGATTCTGTACCAGACTAGGACAGCATAGTGGAAAATGCCTAATCTGGCCACGAAAGTATCGTGAAATCTCAAGAAGTCCAGGAGGAGAACTAAACTGAATTCCTAGTTTTAAGATAGTCGCAAAAAAAAATTAAACAGATTACTGTAACCCACTGTTGTATATAGCATTGAATGTCTAGTTTTAAGATAGCTGTAAAAAATTTCCTCTTTTATAAAAAAATATTTCAACATTGTAACCTCCTAGTTTTAAGATATTCAAAATGTAAAAACAAACGAGTTTGGCACCGCCAAGTTAACGCATTTGTGCCTATCAAATAAACCAACTGAATAAAAATAAAAAGTCCAGGAGTCATTTTTAGAAGTTCTCATGAAGATTTGTCCATTCACAATCCCTGTGATGAAGAAATTAAAATTTTCCACATGCGCGGATCGCTTGCCAAACAAGGACTGTGCAACGAATTTCGACATCTTCTTCTTCCACTTTCTGTGCGGCTTTCTTGTGCAAATTTTGCCACCTTGTTGCCACTCCTGGTGCCTTTCGAACTTTATATACCGTAAACCGGGGTGACTTTGATCATCGTGGTGACTTTGATCACTCGAAACTTTTCTCGTAGATTGCTTATTTGGCCAGAATAGTATACCGAATCCTTGAAATTTGAAATGAGTTTTGCTCTAAAACTTATAAAATACTGATTTGTTATATTTTTTGAGTATATTGTTCGGTTTTTGGGTACAAAAACCACAAAAAACCGAAATTTCACTTTACCTTATTTTACGAAGCTTCGTATAGTGTCTATTTTTTATAAAACAAATAAAGCATAGATTTTAACAAGAGTAATAAATTCTAGGTGAGTTTTCATTTTTCTTTAGAGTGGGGTGCGACAAATTTATTTCTAATAATTCGATTATTTTGAAAACAATTTTTTGTAAAACTAATTGGAAATAATTTCAGATTATCTCCAACTAAAATTCGCAATATTTTTGTATATTAATTACTCCATAGCGTTAAAATAGAAGGGACTTTTTGTATATTGATAAACTACTGAAATAAAACAAGTGGAGGAGTTGAAAATGTTTCAAGATTCTTTTATTCTAGTTGGGCTCAAATTTTGCGAATTTTGGTCATTCGATTTTTACAGTAGAGTGGAATACTTTGTACAATGCCAATTAACATCTATTTTTAATATTTAATAATTGAATATCTTTCCAGAATTAGTCTAAACAAACATTTGAATGAAATATTGACATCAAGAATTTAATGTGGGTGAACATGAAGGTTATCAAAGTCACCCCGGAATACGAAAGCGGACTTGAAATTGAAATCATTTTTGGACAAATAATTATCAGCGAACAATTTGAGGTAAAACCATCAAATCTTCTTCACCATACATCAGTACATGGTTTAAAAATGTTCAACTTGAAATGTTAAACTTGAAAAAATGTGTGGTGTTAAAAAATATGTAATGATCACTTCGAAAAATGATCAATATCACCCCGGTTTACGGTACGTATTGTAGAAAACATTTCATTGGAGCGAGTAAAGGCGCTATAATCTATCCCAGGAGCTTAGAACCAAAGGAGTGACATTAACCTTTTTAGCCAAATCACTCCCAACGATTTACCAAATCCCCATCAAATTGAAACGATCGGTACGGTTGTCCACATTTCTTCCTTATTCAAGGTTCAAAATGATTCGTTGATTGAATTCTTCATTAAATGAATAATTTGATTGCCGTATAATTTTGAATCATCTTCATTCTGTACGCTGCACAGTTGGCCTGGCCGTTTTAATGATTGTGTCACAAACCATATGTGCCACAAACATTAATACTGACAAGAAAAATTGTACGTGAAAGTCTGCAATTTTCCAAGATTCCCACATGTAATGGCTGTGTATGTGCATAATAGACTAAACCAGCATTGTAGAAGATAATTCAAAAATGTTTTTGCTCAACATGATTTGAAACTTGAATGAAAATGTTGGATTGACGTTTGAATTGGTCTAATACCATCCTGATAATGTGGTGCCTCGTTCCCTATCGCTACCATCACTCCGGTTGATTGTCTGATGCTCTCTAAAATCACATTGGATAAGGTGCAATGTGTGAATTCGAGCAACTGATCCATTGTTTCCCCGCAAGCTAAAGAGTTATACACAATTAAGTGCTACTATTTTTTGGAACTATGATTCTATATTCATCCTAAGTTGGGGGCCCCCAAAAGTCCAGGGCCCCTGGCCCTGGCCCAGTGTGCCCATGCGTAAAGACGGTACTGTTACACAGTCAGTATTGAAAAGCATCCTGGAAAACACTGCAGTTATTCTGTAGTGTTTTCTTGTCAATATCAATATTTGAAGCATATTTTCATATGTCGCAAATATAAAAACGGCCAGGCTACTGTGCAGAGTTGGGTTTGAAGATGTTTCAAAAATAAACGACAATTAAATTTAATTTAATGAATAATTTTGAATCTTAAAGGAGGAAGAAACGAGGACAACCTTACCAACCGTTTCAGTTTGAAGGGGATATAATAAAACGTTGGGAGTGACTTTGCTAAGAAGGTTAATGACACACCTTTGGTCCTTTGGGGTGGGATAGAGGTATTTAAACCCTGCCCTGGCTAATAATCCTAGGTTATAGCGCCTTTACTCGCTCTGGAAATCTACAAACATATGATTTATCCGTGAGGTGAATTCCCTTAATTTATTCAAGATTAGTTGCAGAAATAACATCTGCATTATCATCAAATTGCTCAGACGTATCGTCACAACTTTGGATCAAACATTAGAATCATCACAAGTCTCGTGTCATACGTAGTAGATAAAGTTCATCGCACTTCTGTAGTACACAATCGTCATCGTCGTCGCTAGTGACGTTTGAGTCGTGCCTCCAATCTGCTCCAATTTCAACAACTGCAGTCTATTTTTTCCCACGCCAGCAATACAAAATAATAATAATAACAACACCGCCAGTGGCAGAAGACGGAGCAGTCAGAGAAGCGCAAAGGCAAATACATACTATAATAATGAAAAAAAAACATACCAACAGTCGTAATTCCGACGGGAAACACTTGCTTCAAGTACGCGACCTTGAACAATCTAGCGATAAATTTTTATAGGCCACCGCCGCCACCCTTTCCCACTCCCGGACCCTTTCGACTCGATGCAGGGGCGCACATTGGATCTACTTTCCGTATATTTTTTTTTATTCATTGTACTCTCGTACTCGTACCACACAAACTTCAGTAGACCCTTCCTCGCTCCCGTTTCCCTCTCCTTACCCGCCATTCAACCTGTTGGACGATTGCCGCCGCCCGCTTGCTAGTAGTGTATATGGATGGCACCGACGACGGCAGCACCGACGTCGTTAGTCAAAAGAAGAGCGCGCGAATACCAACAGCAGCGGATAAAAGGCCCGTCGTCGCATCTGGGTGAGCTCTACCTACCCTACCTACCCACCTACCTACCTTTTTGATACCAACCGTCACTCTTTCTGCTGTAGAGCAGTTTTGTTTGTTTTTAAACGCTTCATTTGCTTTCATAAACAGAAATCCGAGAGTTCCCAGGGCTTCATATTGATGTACACCGACTTGCGACAAATCAGGTTTTGCAACACGTAATTCTTTGATTCCATCAAGTTTCTCCTCCTGACCTGACTACAAGCGAACAACAGTCGGTATCCATATAACGTAATTCCCGCTGTCTACCTATCGAACCGTTTGATTTATATTAACCAGTGGAATTCAAACGAATTGATCCAATTTTTATTTAATATTAAATATTTACGCAGACGAAAGTAAATGGAAAACTTTTTTGCCCCAATCCTGGAAAAGTGCGAACAATTTGCCATCCATCTCCCAAACCACCAAATTCACCGGGAGACAATTACGAAAGCGCATAGACGGCATAACGGCTCCGATGACGACGACGACGACAATGACCGCCCATCGCGGATGACAGTCGCAGAGATGGGCTCCGCTCATCCGCGAGTTAAATGCGATTTCGTTCCCCACCCGGTGAATGGACGGGGATGGGGGTGGCCAGAGGTAAATGGTTCAATGTTTACATTCGCGGGGAAGCAGGTAGAGGCAGGAGGTGCAAGTCACGCAGTTGAGAGTTTATTTTTCATGCTGCAACCGTTGTCGCAGGTGTCGTCTGCGATTTGCGTCAGACGCGGGGCTATGCAACCCTTTGACCGGAATTCGTCGGTGTTTATTGGAACGATTAAGACCACTGATATTATTTTAATAAGTATTTTACTGTGGAAACTTGAATTATTGTCCGGTTTTATTATTGTCGTACGGTTTCACAGGTCCAACCCGTGGCCATTGCAGGGTTGACAAATGGTGAAAAAACCCGTCCCCGACGACCTAGTTAGAGTGCAGTTTTGAACGCGAATGATTTATGTGCTCGAAACGCAGACAAAGCGAAACAATCATTCTGTATTGTCAACAGTGGAACTTTTTGGTTTGGGCGGTTGGGATTGATCTATTCGCTGTGGCAGGGAGTTTGAAAGTTGATCGTTAGTAGATTGAACAGCCAACAACAGTCAAAAATGTTTGCTCGATATTTCGGCTCGACAAATTGTTGGCCGTCGTGCATCAGGATGAATATTTTATTTCGCATCAACTATTCGCAGTATGATTTTCCGTTCGGGGATCTCCTGTATGAGCTTGAAAAGACCAGCGCCAAAACGTAATACATGTTCTAAAGCGTGTCGGAAGTATTTACATATTTCGAATTCCGTGCCAACAGACGATCGTTGCTAATAAATCAGCTGCTCACCGTACGAATCCCGCACTATCGACTGGCTCGATGTCGTCTGGGACATAAACAAACGGCTCTCGTATCAAGCTGGGGACATTGAACCTTCGCGTCGGTTTCTTCTTCCCCGCTCACTCTTCACTTTTTTTTCAGTGAACTTGTACTACTGAAACTCTTCCTCGACAGCTGTTTCCTTTTTTTCATTCTTTCTCGTATTTGAACGGCCACTTTTATTTGCACCATATCACGTTACATCTAATGACTCACAATGACTTTCCTCACAGGCAGCTATTTGTTTCTCGGTTTACCTCTCGTCACTTTATTCCGAGCCTCAACCCTTTTCCAACCGGGTTGTCGTTGCGGGTCTATAATTAGTTTATTGTTTACGCTTACACAGGCGATGATGATAGCATCTTGTGCTCCAAATCCCGAATCAGTCAGTGTGCGTTCGTTTTCCAGTCTTACTTTTTGTTTTGTTTTGCTTCGGTTAATCATCTTGCATCATCAGGTTGTAGTCAGTTCGTCTGTCCGTTCGTTCAGCTTACGTGCTTGCGATTGGAATCGAGAGCGAAAGGAATTCGTACGACCTGTTGTTTGATGAACTGGGATTTTTTGCACGAGACAGATTCCATAGATTCCAATGTAAAATGCTGCAGGAAGATGGCTAGTTGGTATCTGGTTTGTGAATAATAAATAACTCCGAATCATATGCCATTTAGAGTTCTCCTTGACAAATACAATTGATGTTTCGTAACGGCGCCGGTAGTTGAGTGGTAAGCGTGACCGCCACTCATTCCAGTTGTCCTGGGTTCAATTCCAGCCGAGGTCGTTGTGATTTTTCTGAGGTGAAAAAATCTGTGGTCGCCTCTACCCTTCGGAAGGGAAGTAAAGCCGTTGATCCCCGGTCCATTAGTTGATGGATCGATACCTAGTCCAGATAATGGAGTCACTTCTCTGGCGTCGGTAATGAAGAACTAGAATCCAACTTCTATACTTACTAACAAAATATCCTCTTCCCGTGATACTTGTGGAGTGCGCAGTAGTATATACGGCTTCTAGCAAAAGCAAGTACAGTAAGATTCCATTTTTGGCACGTTCCGTTTTTGGCATGCTCCATTTTCGGTAACAAATAGTTCCGTTTTTGGCAACAAATGGGTTCCGGTTTTTGGCAACATTATTTTTGTTCATATCTATCTTTATCTTTTTCTTTTGAATCTTTTGAAAGATGCTCAATAATCATTTTGTTGTAATAATGGATATCGCTTTTGACTTTATTTCCAAACATAGAAGTCATATTTACTATATTTTATGGGGGGCGGGCATAGCGAATAAAGTTAAATTTGTTGATTTTTTCTATTATATCATTCCATGTCACATATTCTTATATAATTAATGTTCTTGTAACATTTATGATGTCAAAAATTGAAAAAATAAAAGCTTTTAAGGTAAGGTTCCATTTTTGGCACGGTTCCAGTTTTGGCAACTGAAAAAATATTGTTGCCGAAAACGGAATCCTACTGTATCGGACTAACCATTCCTACCCTTTCCTTCCGCGATCTACGTTCGGGCCTGGCCGGCGCCGGTATTGATCAATAAACACTTTAGGATTACCAGGAGTTGCACATTGAAAGATGTTTTCGCTACATATAATATCTACTGATTCCCTGTGCAACTTCAGCTAGTCCAGATCGATAACGGAGCCAGGGGTGGTCGCACAAGCTCAAGCTCAACAATACAATTGATGTTTCGTGATATGTCTACGATTGTCGCAACGACCTATTTCTGTATAATTCAAAATCCAAGCTAGATTTTATTGTACTACTTCTACGGTTTAATATTACTCTGGAAGGTGTTATTAAAAGCTAGGATTGGCACGAGTAGTTCAATTGTCCGCAATATCATTGAGTTTTGGAATTCAGTTTATGATGCATTAATTGTGGCACGTATTTTCTGGATAATGGTGGATGCCATTCGTTGCTTGGGTATTGAACGAGCAACATGTGTACAGACCCGTAGTGTGCGGTTGGCAGGATAGACCCACGCGAAGGGCGCCAACCTAAGGGGGCTCTGAAACCATGATCAGCTAATAAATGAGGATGAATCATTAAATAAAGCTTCAGGTACACACTAAATTATTGCTTGAGAGTCGAACTGAAAAAGTAAACCAATGTAAACATCAAAAAGGCGCGAAACTAACCTCAAAGGCGCTAGAAGATCTTGCTATGGCCTTTTCAGTCCCATTCAGATTTATTCACAATAAATAGTGTTGTCTCACCCTCGCCTTGGTCGATGGGTTTGACGGTATTGCAAACATTATCAAGCATGTTTCGTGCATCAACGCTAAAGTACCTCTGACGGACAATTGCACATTATGTAATACGAAATATCCGGATTTAATAAAAAAAACAGTGAAAAATTTGTTTTGAAATGATTTTGAGTTCGAAACAACTTGAAAATTGAAACTAATTTAAAATTTCATTACAAGCTGAAAATGTTCCACGGAGTTCGGGCTCCCTGGACCCTCCTCCTGGATCCGCCGCTGGTTTCAAGTGTATAAGCGTCGACACATAGCATCTCAAGTTCGTGGCTATCGATCCATTGTATGTATGTGTAAATCGTACTGAATATGTAATACACATTTACACCATTATCTTGAACATAACCAGCCATGGAATCGTTGTTTGGACAATTAAGAAGAGAACAATTGTACCACTAGATAGATTAAAACAGGATTTTTCTTTATTCGGCATGTTATTTCTCCATTTTTACTATACCTTAATTTAGACTCTAACACTCACTAACACAATTATTTGCATATTCTCTAATGTACGCTCACAATCTCTCCCATTTCAATCATACAAACGCTCGTGGCCTTCGTGATAACACAATGGTTATAAACGCGAATATGCAATTGCAATGCGGTCTCAAAGATTAACCTACCGCTCACGCGATCATGAATCGGTTACGTCCGGAAGTCTTTGGATGGAAAAAACAAAACATGACGCTCATATCCACTAAACAATACCATCCATTCCGACATGAACGGGAACCCTAGTGTTATGGGAGAATCCATTCTCTTCTAGCATCTGAACCATATACTAAACGTTAAGCATCAGATTCACGGTCCCTGCAAACATCTAAAACACACGCAAATATGCGAATGGACACACGATTATAAAATCGAATTTATACACGCAACAAACACATTAACATACAAATGCTTGAGTGCTTCGCGATCATCCACGCAACCTACACCCGCGATCTCGCAAACATGATATCATCCCTGTGATAAGGTGAACGTCTCAGCTCTTATAAATTTTCAAACGCGGTCTCAAGCGTGAAAATACAAACTCCCGCGCTCGGGCGATAATGACCCGATCACTTTCGGAAGTCTCTATCCTCGATACCAGCAGTTTAGGTCCATTCCTTCAATTGGACTAATTTGAAAAAAGAAAGCTCTCATATCCACTAGACAAGACGTTCCTTGGCGACATGACCGGAAATTGTAGTGATATGGAAAAACTCACTTTCTTCTAGCATCCAAAACTGTACACCGAAAATTAAGTATTAAATTCATGGTCCGCACGCGATCATCCAAAAAGAGAAGTTAGATACGCGAAGTAACATACACGTTAGCACACGCGATATACAAACAAGCTAAAGTACAAACGCTCGAGCCGTTCGCGATGACACATGCGATCGCGGAGTGTCCACTCCCGCAGATATCTGAACCGTACAATGGATATCACATTTTCAATCACGGCCCGCTGCAATTGGCCTCGAGCAGTATTTTAGTGTGTGACATTCCCGAAAAAAATGCATCAAATTAGAAAAATAGCAATAAAAATTGCAATTTTTATCGCTCCTTCTCTCAGGTTCATAAAAAACACAAGTGAGACACTTATGTGGTCATTGACGGTATAGCAGGGTAGTTTTATAGCTGTAGCAAAGATTGTGGGGTAAAAACAATGGACACACGGTTATAATATCAAATTTAGTTACATACACGCTAGCACACGTACACGTACATGTTTGGGCAGCACGACACGATAATGTCAATTTCAAATTAGGAAAATAGCAACGGATATTTCAAACGTTATTGTTCTCGCAGTTTCATAGAAACACAAGTGGGACAGATATCTGGTCATTGGCGGTAAAGCTGGGCAAGCTTAAAGTTGTGGCAACGGTCGTGGAGTATACTAGAACTATTATCATTGTGAAGACAACCTGATACCGTACCGCGAAGTCTGTTCGACGCCGAGAGGAGTTCCGTAATATCATAAAGTTGCTGGTGCCCAGCCGAGATCTAGTAAGTCCCGTTTCCTCGAGCTGCTATATTTGACGGTTTCTCAAGAGATTTTTTTATCTGTCTATAGTTTTAAAGAGCAGTAAAGGTATCATGGGGATCATCAGAACCACACTTTTTCTGAACCAAGAGATAATACTCATTTGAGGTGGTGAGAGGCGGTGCTCTTTCTAGTATTCCTGCAAACGACACTAATCTTTTAAGGGATTGCTACAAGTTCCTCGACAGATGGAGTCTCCCCACAATAAAGCCACTTTTTAACAGTTCCAATATGTCATCCTCACGGTTTTCTGCGCAATTTTCACATCGAGTTTTATTGCTAAAATGGCACATTTTCTTGTATTTAGTGTAATGCGGCAATACATTACGCGCAGTATGAACAGCTGAACAGGCAGACGATTCTTCTCGAAGAAGATGTAATTAATTTAGCGCCAAGCACTCCCGTCAAAGGTAGCGAGCTTGTAGGAGCTCATAATTATGTCCTGTCTAGTGCGATTGCCTTTCAAAATCTTCGGTGCTTCAGTAGATCCACGGATGAGAAACTCGAATCGGTGACCACACCATCGATTTCAATGTTGTGAGCGGACACGTAGACATTGTGTTCCATCATAAAAGGCTTGTCGCCACTAACATCGCTTGCTTGCCTTAGACAGAATCTTACAATTGGGGGCAGTCTTAGTGCGGTTGGTAAATCGATTGCGTTTTGTCGATTGCTACTTACCCCAGCCCCGGGGTTGCTTGGCGATATTCATTGAGTAAGTTTTTTAATCCTTTATAAAGGTGGAATAAATCCATTGAAACGTTGGAAGTAAAAGCAATATTGTTGTTTTCGCTGTCTAATTTATGACTGATTAGCCGAAAAACTCCTCATAATAGAAGCTGCACAGTAGAGTGGGACATGGTTATATGAAAAAAATAAAATTTGGCTCCGAGTAACTTTTTGGGTACCATTTAGCTCCCAGAACAACTCTTAAAATTTTTAGCTCGATCGGTGAAACTATATTTTTGCGCCCGCGGTTTAAAGTTTACATGGGATTTCGTATGGGAAAATTGTCTTTTGCAAATTAATTCTTCCAAGAGTCGCCCGTTATCTCCTAAAAATAAATTGATGTCTGATTTTTATAGGAAATTTGTCAAGGAAATAAAGACTAGAAGACTGCAAAACGATCTGATGCTTGTGGAAAAAGTTATTAAACAAAAACCGATTGATGCCCTGAAGATTGATGAAAATTTCACTTTTCATAGCATCACTGCTGCTGATGATCAAATTATATACAAAATTTTTAATTTTCTCTAATTATGTACAAAAGAAGCCTCAATTTATCCCTCGAAACTCTTGCGAAGTGGCCAAACAGTACAGATAATTGATTTAGACACATTTGGAGAAGATCAAATTAAAATTTCATATAATTGGACTACCATAAGCAGTGGTGCTAGAAAAAATGAATATTTTACCATTCGTCAGAGCATCAATCGCTTTCAGCCTAATAACTTTTTTCTCAAGCGTCAGATCATTTCGTGATTTTCGAGACATTGTTTCTTTGTTAAATTTTCTATTAAAGCAACATAACGGTTTATTTTTGGCGACTCCTGGAGGAATTGTTTTGTGAAAGTTTATTTTCCCATACAAAATCCCATGTAAACTTCAAACAGCGGGCGCAAAAATATAGTTTCAGAGATGGGGCTAAAAATTTGCACAGTTGTTCTAGGACCCAAATGGTACCTAAAAAGTTGCTCGGAGCTGGAATGTAATTTTTGTCCCACCCTACTGCACAGTCAAGAAGACATTCATAATATTCATGGAATAGAAATTCAGTGTCCTTATGAAATGTATCGATTGTCTTTTCAATAAAACTGTACATTATACACAATCCATTATATTTCAGTCTCAATTCCCCGGCTTTATCACGAATTCTTATAGTAAACTTACGATAAAATTTAGTTTACTATTTTAAGACAAAAAAACGTCATCAAATAATCGAAAACTCTTTCACAAGTGTAATCTGACCCACATGAGGGAAAACCTGCCACAACATCCTGTAACCTGCCAGAGGGCCACATTAATCATCAGTGGATATTGCATTATTCATTCCCCGTTCTGCCCTGCATCGGCACGGTTCACTACCAGTTGGTATCTGTTTCCCATCCACTGTACGCTTTCCCTAGTTCCGTCGTAGTCTTGCAGTCGATTCGTTTGCTGCAAACTGTTCGAATGTTTTCCTTTTCTGCATACAAAGTAAACAACTCAGAGCTTACCGAGTGCGCAACCATCATCGACCAAATGGCGGTGAGTGTATGCATGGTTCCCCTCGAAAAACGTCCGCGGAGCGTGTACGGTCATAAAGATGAAAAAGTATTTACATGGAGACGCTGCGGCTGGTAACCGGCTTATTGTCAAAAGTTTGACAGCTGCTTAAGGAGTTTTTGACATTCAAATAAATGTTCGTTCGAGTGAGTTAGGGACTGCCTGCAGCAGTGCAATGGATATCGCGTTGCAGCTTGCGGAACTCGAACTCATTGGGATTCACTTTGTTGTTTGTGCGGATTGGTATGGTTTTTTTGTGCAATGTATATCTAAGGAGCGTGTTTCATATGCAGGAGGGACGAAAAAGAAAACTGAAGAAGGTGACAGTTCTTTGGTATAATTATTCAACGAGGCAGTGTTTGATTGCAGTACCTACAAAAGGCTAAGGAAAAGTCTCAATCATCCTTTGAAATAATTATTATCGACACGCGTGGCATTTATCGGTAATTTTCTCGAACTGGAACTGAACAACTGGTCAAAGTTTAAGATTTTTCGGTCAATTTGCTTATAAAGTATGTAGGGTTGATATACGAAAAGTGGTATACTTAACGATCAATTGCATATTCTCTCGTATACACTTACAATCTCTCTCATTCAAAACGTACAAACTCTCGTGGCCTTCGCGGTAACACAAACATTGTCACAAACGTGAACATGCAATTGCGATCATCCACACATGCTACGCGCGTGATCTCGCCGACATTAAATACATTCACCTTATTGAATATTTTGGAAGCTATAAATTTACAAACGCGGTCTCAAGCATTAACCCACCGCTCACGCGATTATGAATCGTTACGACTTGAAATCTCTACCCTAGATCCTAGCAGCCTATCCTCATGCCTTCAGTTGAGTCAATCCAAAAATGACGGTCATATTCACTATACAACACGTTCCATGGTGACATGTCGGGGAAATCTGGTGATATGGGGGAACTCTCTTCTAGTATCTGAACCGCACACTGAATATTAAGCATCAGAGTTAGAGCATCAGTCCGCGCGATCATTCGAGAAGACATGTGAATATGCGAATAACCACACTATTATAACAATAATTTATCCATACACGATAACATACAAACGCGCACGATCTCACTAACATGAAAACACCTCGGCTTGAAAACTTATAAACGCGGCCTCAAGCGCGGACCTACACACATGTGACAGTCAATTCGTCCGCCCATTCATTTCCAGTAATACCGGAATGACCGGGTACCCATAGAAATGCTAAGTTCTTCGATTTGAGTTTGACATGCGATTAACAATTTCGATCTCGAATCTGCCGAACTAAGTGCTTTCAGGGCAGCCTGGCCCTAGTACTAATTGAGGTTTTATGGTAGTTTTATAGCCTCTCATAAAACTTAGATTGCACTTGTAGCGTGTTATAAAACTTTAATTGTTACTTGGGGGCTGTCAGGGCAAATATAGATTCTTTCACCCCAAATTAACTGTTGAAGTGCTGATTGTACGCCACACAGAATCGCAAAGATTTCCGCTTGAAATATGGTACAGTATCTACCAAGCGAATGAGATTAGTTCAATCTCATTTCCTAACAATAGACACCAACACCGGCTCGGCCCTCTAACAATGAACCGTCAGTATAACAAACTACGTATTCTTCAAGTTGTCCCTCCATTCTGCCAGACAGCCATTCCTCGCGAAGAGGAATTCTCACATTGAAAGTCCTGAAAGGAAAACTACATGTGAGTGTAAGGTCACTGGGAGCAAGTGTTTATTGGATTATTGTCCCAGAGTCCAGTAACCTCAAGAATGTATGCACAAGAAAGTACTTCTTGTTTCAGAAACACATATAGTGGTTTTATGTTCAAGAGTGCCTCTAGAGCAGCAGTTGAAGAGTTGTAGTTTTGATTGGATTGTCATAACTCCTCCCTTCTGCCACCAAACAAGGCGCCCGTATGTCGGTAATGGTCTAAAAAAATTGTTGTGTAGATCCACTGAATGTACCTGGGTTTGAGCCCCCAAGATTTGCCGAAAGCCCGTCTACATTGGCCGAAGGCTATGCAAGCTCTCTTGCAATTAAGTTTTGGGTCAAGCATTATACCAATATACTTAACTTGATCTGCAGCAATAATTCCAGAATCAAAAAACTGCAATGTACAAGTTCCGGTTGTAATCCTTCGTTCCGTGAAAAACACCATTGATGTTTTATTTGGATTAACTAATAGTCCAACATGAAGATATCATTGCTCAAAAACACATAAGGCTTGTTGCATCAAATCAAAAAGTTTGCATTAACACCGGTGATAATTATATGATAATCATTGGAAAAACCATACGTCGGAAACCCAATCTCATTAAGTTTCCTCAACAAGCCATAAAGGTTGCGACAAGGTTCCATAGAAGTGGTGACAGCACACCACCTTGAGGACATCCGCAGACACTCAGTTTCCTTATCTCTACTTGTCTTAACGATGAACACAGATGTCGGTTGCTAAGCATTGCGTGTATCCAGTTCGTGATATATGTGGGTACTGCATGACCTTGACCTCGTGCTGCTTCCCAAATAGATTCAGAAGACACGTTGTCAAAAGCACCTTCAATATCGAGAAAAACTCCTAAACTTGGTAACTTTTGTGAAAAAACTTTTTCAATGTTGCAGACTACATTGTGTAACAAGGTGGCAGTAGAATGCACCTACTGATATGCATATTGCATTGCATTCAGCGGGTGCTCGCCCAAGATAACATCCCGAATGTAGCTAGAGGGTCGATTAAACGTCCCACTGGTTTGAGAAGGAAGGAGGTCAAACTGATCCGTTTAAAGCTCTTTGGCTCCTCATAAGTGAGGCGTCCACCCTTGGGAATGTATTTTACAGTTATTTTCCGCCACGCTAATAGAATGTATCCTGTTGCAAGACTACAAGTAAGAAAATATACTTGAAATGTTCTTATCCTCTTTGTAATAGAACTGAAATGATTTAATCTTTTCCCGGAGACTTATATGGAGCAAAACTTTCAATCGCCCATTTGATCGATTCGGTTGTCGCAATTCTACGAGCTAATGCCCAAAAATCATAACTACTTGAAAAGAACTCAGGGGCAGTCGTCAGGAATGGCTCCGTACAGCCTGGAAAGTGTGTGTCAAAAATACAGTTGAGTATGTACTACATCTTCGTCAGATGATTTATTAGCTGTATTAGCAATATCATTAGCAGTTCTAACCTAAATGACATGAAAGTCTTTCAATTTCATAAACTAATTTTAACTAAAAATCTGTCAGTCTCGTTGATACTTGAGACATTGCAACAACTTCGCTCAGAGGATCGAAGAGCATTTTTGTATGCTTTGCGAGCAACTTAAAGGCCACCGACCCGTCTCTGTATCTGCGATTTCAAGATTTCCTACATAACCTTTTGAGTTCCTCTAGAAGCACGCATAACTCGAAGCGGACAAGCCTCTTGGTATGCTGCTACTATGCGTGAGTTTGTTTTATCCATGACCTCATCAAAGTCACGTGGAGATTCAATCGTCGGAAGATACCCCTGAATCCTGGTCACCAAGCCCTCTTCGTAGAGGGCCCAGTTCGTAGATTTTGGATTGCGATATGTGACGAGCTAGACTAACGAGACACTTAAATGATTAAAGACGATTTACTTATGGGGCCGTTCATAAACCACGTAGACTCATAGGGGGGACGGGGGGGTCTGGCAAAAGTCTACGTTTGTCTACGAGGGAGGAGGGGGGATCTTTGCAAAAGTCTACGTAGACTTTTATTTTTTGTTATTCTCGTATTACTAATTATAAATAAGATTTAAAGAGAGTTGTGTTCAAAATATCGGTCTATTCAGTAATTATACAGACACTTCAAAGCTAGTACACTATTAAGGTAACTACTCGTTAAGCGACCACTCAACCCAGAACCGATTTTTTTAGGACAACCTCTCACGTTGTTGTTTCTTGCGTATATTTTGATATAGTTTTGATCTAGGAATAATACAAAATGACAGTTCCAAAGACGATCGCCAAAAATTCCTTTCGTCGGAAGATTTTGACTGTGAAATCATCTGAAACACCACTAGTTAGCAGACATGCATGGACCATTAAATGCATGAACCATAAAAAGTTAAAAAATGGTCCAAGTTAAGCATTAAAACCACCATTGTAACAACAAAACGCCCGATTAAATGGATTATTTTTTTTTTATTTTTTATTTATATTGATTTCGGTGGTTAAAGCAATAGTGTAGTTATACTTTTACAACAAAGTGTTTACTCGAGTTAATCAGCTTCTCTTGCAATCATTTGCACTGATTTCAAAATCTTTAAACACCCGTTAAATTTTACGTCTTAACCCTACGCAACTCCGTGAAAATCGGTTCAACTATATTTATCTTCGACAATATTCGGAGTTAAACTTTGATACTTTGCGATAATACTCTCAGGTGATATGGCTATTAATTACACAAGAAAAATAAATATTTTTGGGAAGATTTAAATAGCTTCGTTCAAATAAGGCAATTTAGATTATCTTATTATCTTAGAAATATTGAAATTTGTTCACGAAAAGTGAAATTTGTGTACATGTTTGGTTTATTATTTTAGTCTAGATGATAGTACACATCGACAGTATTATTTTGTAATTGTTTCTTATAATTTAACAATTTTGAATGCACCAGTAAGGCTCAAAAAGTGTTTAGCAATTCTGCATTGTTGGTATAGGTCGCACTTCGACCAAAATTTGAACTAGTTATAGCAATATATCTTTTTACATACACTTGAATGACTAACCTTGAAGAGAAGTATTCCGCTACACGAACGTTGGAAAGCACCTTGAATTGGTATTAATTGATTTGATCAATCATAGACAAAAAAACCAATGTGAAAAACCTTGTCAACAGTTTTTACGGCATTTAATTAGCAAGGGACTGGAAGGTGAAGTATATTTTTCAATATTTAGAGCCATAGTACTCAAGGGAGAGCAAGGTGTTGAAGGAAGAAAGTTTAGAAAAGCGTGGAAGGATCATATATGCAAGCTTAGAGCTCACCGGCGACTTAACCTTTTGTCTGCTACCGTAGGTGCCTCCCTTGAGTACTATGGCTCTAAATATTGAAAAATATACTTCACCTTCCAGTCCCTTGCTAATTAAATGCCGTAAAAACTGTTGACAAATTAACTCAATAGGTCGTTAACAAAAATGGTTAACAAAAAAATGGTAAAAATGAAAAACCTTTCTTTAATATTTAAAAAGCTTGAAATAAATCTGAACACTAATTTTTAATTGAACATTATACTGTGCTTCTTCCCGCGAATAAAAAAAAATAAAAGTCTACGTAGACTTGTGGTGTGGGGGGGGGGGTTGGTAAAAGTCTACTAAGGTCTACTAGGGGGGAGGGGGGGTTAAAAATTCTCAAATTTCGGTCTACGTGGTTTATGAACGGTCCCTATGATCAGATAACGACGGTTCGAGCTCGTTTGGTACGAGCTAGTTTGCCACCTCATGCGTAATACTGTCAGAGCAGAGAGTTACATCTAACACCTCTTCTCTGCCATCTTGTGCAAATGTTGGGCGATTTCCTACATTAAGTATGTGCTGATTTGTACTGCTTACGTTTTCAATCAATTCCGTGTCTCATAAATTGATATCTGAGTTGCCCCAAATTATGTGGTGGGCATTTACATCACTGCCGATTATGAGGGGAAACCTATTTCTGCCACAGTATGGTACAACCTTTTTGAAATCATCAAAAGGTGATGGTTGATTATGCGGCGAATATGCCGAACAATAGACGTATTTCTTGTTTATGTTGTCAGCAATCATATTTACCGTGACAGTACAAATATCGCGAATTGTGAGGTCGGATATAAGACATGCGTCAATAGCACTATTCACAAGTATACATGCACGAGGCATTTCACGTGTATTTGTCATACCATTTTTGTTGAAAGCTACGAAGTCGGGGTTAAGTAGCTTTCCAACATAGAACTTTCCTTTATGGAAATACGGTTATTGAACCAAAGCTATGGGAGCTTTTCCTTCCTGCACAAGGCGGGATTGATTCATTGTTACTGTACGTTTATGCTAAAGGTTAATCTGTGGAAAATGCGGAGAGAATCATGGAAAGTTTGCCTACTGTGGAGATACTCCGCATGATCTCTCGATGTTGGGAATTGATACATCCTAATATAAACCTAGGCTTAGACTTTCTGTTCATCGTGTGTAGAGTTCAATTAAAATTTATCGATGTATATCTGTGCTTATCATTGTGTCGATCAAGAGAGAAATATGATTTATCTCAACTCTCATAGGCTTAGCTAGAAAGAAGATTAAAATAAACGGTCTCTTGGCTCCAGACCACCGCACGATCAGGTCGTATATTTTTCTGCCGTATAGCACCGCGTGTTTTACATTTTTTGTCACATTCCGAAATCCGACTACGTTTCCCGTGGCCACTGATGGTCCGTACTCGCGCGTGCAGCTATCGAAGAGTTTGAACATGAAAGTGGTCCTTCGAACCGGATCGCGCCGGTGAAGAAAGGTAGAACATTTTTGTGAAGTGACCACGAGGAACGTGGATTTCGGAGAACGGAATCAGTGCATGAACGTTGGACAAATTTGTGTGATGCGTGCTACGAACAATGCACGTCTATAAATGTGCTGGATGGACAATGAGTGCTAAAAAATAAGAAGAGACGCTGATCTATGAAACACATGAAAAATAGTACAGTGATGACCCAACTAAGGTTGGCGAAGAAAAGTTATTGTGCTGTTGAGATTTGAGCGGTGTGCTGTGCAAAAATTACTCGATGCCAGTTGGATCGCCACGTTGCTAGGCTTGATCACTGATGTATGCCTTTCATGCTTTCAGATTGGTATAGGTGGAATCGGTACGGTTTAGAAATCAGGTAAAATCGTGCAAGTGGTGAATTATTTCTGGGAGTTTTAAAAAATATTGATCAGATTTAATTTTGCGCGTCTTCTAAGATGGCGGCCGAGAAGAAGCTTTTGGTGACGTCATATAGCCGTATGATTGACTCTATTGAGTCACGTTCGGAAAAAATGCTGATCTTTGTGCGTTCTTTTGATCCCGAGAAGCAAGACAAGTCGATTCTCGAAGACAAGCTAGAGTCGGTTGAAGCCATGCGTTCTTTGTTTCATGAGACTGAGGTTAAGTTGTATGGCGTTATCAAGGAAGATGAGGTTCAGTCGTGTCAAATGACCAGTGAGAAGTTAGAAGACCTGTTCGATGAGATACGTCACATTATTCGAACCAAACTTCGTGCGATTGATCCTCCCAAGCCAACGAGTGCACAGGTTGTAGTTGCGACTGCCCAACAAACCCAAGCAAAGTTACCAGACATCCCTCTTCCTCGTTTCAACGGACAGTTGGAGGATTGGATTTCCTTCAAAGGTCAGTTCAATGCTCTGATAAAGCGTCGGGAAGGTCTTTCAGAAAGTGAGAAATTGTTTTATTTGAAGGCAGCCATTCAAGATGGTGCCGCCCGCCATATTCAATCGTCCGAAGACACTTTCGCGTCCCTTTGGAAAGCCCTTAGCAGTGAATTTGAGAATAAAAAACTGCTGGTCGAAAAGCACATTGCTCAGTTGTTCCACTTAAAACCAATAATTCGTGAGTCAGGGTCTGCGCTACGATGTTTGATAAACGATGTTACTCGCAACATTCGTGCCTTATCCAATCTTGAGTTAAAACTTGAACCTTTGTCGGAACAATTTCTTATTCACCTTATCTGTACGCGTTTGGATTCCCGTACCAGAAAGGACTTCGAACTACAGTTAATTGATAATTCGCTACCGTCTTGGGATAAACTGCTCGATTTCCTCCAGTCGCGCTGTAGGTGTTTGGAGAATATTGAACAAGACGGCAAGGACTCCTCTGTACATGGTCTAGGTTCTCGTACCAAGCCTAACTTTAGCGATCGCTCGTCGAATGTCTCCAAATCGTTCCCAGTCAGCACAGCTCCAACCAAGTCCAGTCCAACATGTTTCCTTTGTAAAGGGACTCACTACCTGAGTCGATGCGAGCAATTTCTTCGACTACCGCAATCAGAACGTTTTTCGAAAGTTAAAGGTTTGGGTCTCTGTTTGAACTGCTTCAGTAATAAGCACCATGTACCGGAGTGTAAGTCCAGTTCCTGTCGAAAATGTGCCCGTCGTCACCACACTACACTGCATGAATTGGACCCAGTACCGTCAACCTCATCGAACATATCCAATCGATCGAACCCTGCACCTTCCACTTCATCGACAAATTCGATCGTTGCTACTGTATCATCAACGACCAATCGAAAAGGTCAATATGTTCTTTAGACAGCAGTGGGTTTAGTCGAAGACGAAAATGGAAATTCGATTAATTGTAGAATTCTTCTCGACTGTGGGTCTATGCACAATTTGATCACTACGCACTTAGTCAACGCGTTGCGTTTGCGCATGATGAAAGTTAATTTTGCCATAGAAGGCGTTTCTGGAGCACCGCATTTAATCAAGAGCAAAGTAGGAGCAACGATCCGCTCTAATGTGAACGCTGACGTTTCAATGAAGCTTGAGTTCCTGGTAATAAAGAAGGTTACTACTGACTTACCCCTAAGATCATTTCCGATAGACTCCGAGCGAATCCCAGCGGATGTAGTACTGGCAGATCCTATGTTCAATCGATCGCGACGAATCGATATGCTGTTGGGAATCCAAGTGTTCAACGAATTATTTACTGGCCAATCTTTTTCGTTGACGAATGATCGTACGTTCTGGTGCAAAGAAACGATTTTTGGATGGGTTGTTGGCGGAGTAGTGAACGAGCAAGAAGAAAGGTCAACTTCTACGAATTTTTGTGCAGTCATGACGAACGAGGCATTAAGTGAACAGATTAATCGATTTTGGGAGATGGAAGCGCTTCCCGAAGCACGTAAACTGACTCAAGAAGAAAGAGCAGCAGAGCGAAGTTTTTCGGATACATGCCGGAGACTTCCAGATGGACGATATGAAGTAGGTCTCCCAATAAAAGAAGCTATTCAAAAGCTCGGAGATAGCCAGACTATGGCGTTGCGAAGATTTGTGCAGATGGAGAAGCGATTGTTGCATGATTCCAACCTACGAGATCAGTATCGAACATTCATGAACGATTATCAAGAGCAGAGTCATATGATCAAACCGAAACAGCATTGTCCTACAGGATATTTCATGCCCCATCACGCGGTGTTCAACCCCGCGAGCACCACCACGAAGACGCGAGTCGTATTCGACGCATCCGCTGCTACTACAAGCGGATCCTCCCTAAATGATCACTTATTTGTTGGTCCTGTTCTACAGCGAAAACTGACTGATACCGTGCTAAGATTTCGTGTCCCAAAGGTAGTGTTTACAGCAGACATAACTCAGATGTTCCGACAGATCCAAATTAGACCCGAAGATTGGAAGTATCAGCAAATTTTCTGGCGGATAGAGCAAGGACACCCATTGGAGATCTTTCAGTTGACCACGGTTACGTACGGAACGGCTTGTGCACCGTTTTTGGCCACGAGGACGCTGGAGCAATTGTGCAAGGATGAGAGCAAACGGTTTCCTTTGGCATCGAAGGCAGGGACTGAAGATTTTTATGTGGACGACCTGTTGAGTGGAGCTGATACTGTTGACGAGGCTTTAGCATTGCAAAACGAATTCATTCAGATGATGGCTTCTGGAGGGTTCAAGTTGCATAAATGGGCTTCTAACCATCCCGAATTATTACAGTCGGTACCGAACGCCGATTCAGAGCAGATTGCATTTTTTGAGGACGAGAAAACTACACGCACGTTGGGGTTAACTTGGCAACCCCGTAGGGATGTGTTCCTGACCAAATTGCACGAGATCAGTTTCCACTCAGGACCTATAACAAAGCGATCTGTGTATTCGGATATAGCAAAGTTGTATGACCCGTTGGGCCTCCTTGGTCCAGTAATTTTTGCGGCGAAGGTGCGACTACAGAAATTGTGGAAACTGGAAGTTGACTGGGATGAAGTTTTAGCCGAAACTTATGCTGAATCGTGGGTAACTTTCCGAAATCAACTTGTTCAGATGGGAGAAATAGCGATACAACGCGGCGTATTGCCATCTCAGCCACCACGTCAGGTGGAACTACATGGCTTCTGCGATGCCTCCGATTTGGGCTACGGTGCATGTGCCTACATCCGCTCTATCGACGACAACGGTCACTACAAAGTTGCCTTACTCACCTCAAAGTCTCGAATCGCACCCTTCAAGAACGCTAAACTGACTATTCCGCGCCTTGAACTTTGCGGAGCGCTTGTACTTGCACGATTGATTTCTAACATAACGCACAATTTAAATATTACCTTTTCCAGAATCATTCTCTGGTCAGATTCCACCACAGTACTATCCTGGATAAGAACTGATCCCACCAAACTGATGACGTTCGTAAGCAACCGAGTTATTGAAATCCAGGAACTAACGAAGAACATAGAATGGAGACATATTGGGACTCATGATAATCCCGCTGACGTAATATCGCGAGGGCTTATGCCTTGCGAAATCCGAGCATGCACACTCTGGTGGATGGGAGCAAGTTTACTGTCCCAAAACGATAATACTTGGCCAACGAGCATCCAACACATACCGCCAGAGCAACTCCCGGAAACGAAAAACCCCTCGATCAGTCTCACAGTTACAGAACCAACGACGTTCGCCCTGTTCACCATCGAAAGTAACTATCGCCGAATGCAACGAGTTATGGCGCTAATGTTACGGTTTATTGATCATCTTCGTCAAGACGACCGCAAAGAACATCGCTACGGACATCTGAATATACGAGAACTTGATTATGCAACAATGGCGCTGACGAGAATCGTCCAGAAGGAAGCATTCCCGCAGGATTTCGATTGCCTGGAAGCTGGAAAGGTAATCCATAAAAATAGTCAACTTATCACATATTCTGTGTTCCCAGACAAATCACGGTTCAAGGTGCTACGAGTTGGCGGTCGGAGCCGTCATGCGACGTGGATGCCATTGAGTCAACGACATCCCATGGTGCTACCATCTCGACATCCGTTCACACATGCTGTTGTTCGAGCTTACCACAGTGAATCCCTTCACGCTCCTCAACAGTTGCTGCTTAGCATACTGCAACGTCGGTTTTGGTTGGTACACGGCCGCAGCACAGTACGATGGGTACTCAGACGGTGTGTTACTTGCTTCAAGGCGAAGCCGGTAATAATGCAGCAAATGATGGGTGATTTGCCAAAGTCCCGTTTGGAAGGCGGCTTTGCATTCCTGAATGCTGGGGTAGACTTCTGCGGGCCGATCTACATTCGTCAGCATAATAAGCGATCAACGATCACGTACAAGGTGTATGTGGCGGTGTTTCTATGTTTCGCAACCAGAGCAATCCACCTGGAGCTGGTTGGGGATATGACGGCAGATGCCTTCATCGCGGCCTTGCAACGATTCATCTCACGCAGAGGTAAATGTGCGAAATTATTTTCCGATAATGGCCTTAATTTTGTTGGTAGCAAAAACAAGTTGAGGGAGATGTACGACATGTTCCAGTCCCAGCTCTTTAAGCACAAGTTGGACGATTTCTGTTCAAAAACGGCCATCGAATGGCATCTGATCCCGCCCAGTGCTCCACATTTTGGCGGACTTTGGGAGGCCGGGGTTCGATCCGCCAAATATCACCTCAAGCGAATTACTGGCACTGCCAACATGAACTTCGAGGAATATAGTACAGTACTTACTCGAATTGAAGCTGTGCTCAACTCGAGGCCAATCACGCCGATGTCAGTGGATCCAACCGACATACAACCTCTTACTCCAGGACATTTCTTGGTCGGTCGCCCGTTGACCGATATCGCCGAACCTGACGTCACCGACCGCAAGGAAACGACACTTTCTCGTTGGCAGCGACAGACGCAGATGGTACAGCATTTTTGGGCTCGCTGGTCCCACGACTATATCACAACACTACAGAATCGAAATAAATGGCACAAACGTTTCGCTGTTAAACCGGGGCTTATGGTGATCGTACGCGAAGACAATCTTCCGACAATGCAGTGGAGACTAGGGAGAATCAACAACGTCATTCCGGGCCCAGACGGCTTGGTGCGAGTGGCCGATGTTCGTGTGGGTGGAAAAATGATCAGACGACCTATCGCTAAATTGTGCCTGCTCCCAATTGAGGATAACGACCTTGCTCAGGTTCCAGTAGATAACGAAGAGAGTAGCAATTGAAATCTATTGATTTCAATGGGGGCAGCATGTTGGGAATTGATACATCCTAATATAAACCTAGGCTTAGACTTTCTGTTCATCGTGTGTAGAGTTCAATTAAAATTTATCGATGTATATCTGTGCTTATCATTGTGTCGATCAAGAGAGAAATATGATTTATCTCAACTCTCATAGGCTTAGCTAGAAAGAAGATTAAAATAAACGGTCTCTTGGCTCCAGACCACCGCACGATCAGGTCGTATATTTTTCTGCCGTATAGCACCGCGTGTTTTACATTTTTTGTCACATTCCGAAATCCGACTACGTTTCCCGTGGCCACTGATGGTCCGTACTCGCGCGTGCAGCTATCGAAGAGTTTGAACACTCGACATATCCCGCATATAAATTATGTGGGGACAAAATGAAACATTCTTTTAAGGAACGCTCCGATAATGCAAAGGATCGCTACGCCACCGACAACGACTAATTTCTACGTTTCCTTGTACACTAAAGTGCGAGAGTCTGACCATCCCATTGTGGGAACATCTTCTAATGTGCCTATAAATTTACGAAAGAGGAAAATTAGTTTACTCTCCTAAGCTTCCTCGTAAAGGCCTTGAATGGTGCTGTTACAAAACCGAAGTAAGTGGTTCCTGGTCTCGGTAGTCTTACAAACTAGCAGGAATTTCCACATGGGACTTCAAAAACCTCAAGTGTCCCTATATTTCAGTCCCTACATTTCCCCCCCCCCCCCCCAGGTTTTACACAATGCATTTGCATTACGATTAAACTTTTGAGCGTCGGATCGCCCGATTTTTTCCCAATATACGCGACGCTACAAATGCAAATGAAAAACGCGATTATTGGCACCGGTCCGTCGACGGATTAATGGACGGATCATCAGAGAAATAATGTTTCGTCTGGTGGCTAGGGCCTTGGATTAGAATGATAATGAGAAGGTGGACATTTTGGTATTAGAAGGTGATATTTATGAAAGATCGCGGGGCTTCAATGAATTTTTAAATATTTCTTCTCAGAGGATGCTCGAAAATTGGGCAATTTTGTGGAGCGATGGAAGTTTAGGAATCCCAACGGTACCAACAAACCTTGGTCGAAGAGAATGGGTGAGGCTCATGACTTCATTCGGGTGATATCTCGGGTCATGTACAATCATTATAAGTAGAAGGCCCATCTCCGGCATATTGAGGTCATGGAGAGCGGTTTCTGGGCTTGTGATGGCGGTTAACGCGATATTAAACATGTTGTCTGGTCGTGCGCTAAGTATTCTAGTATTGGATCTCCTTTTAACCTTCCGGTAGTCGCGCTAGTGCACTGAGTGCACGCTGCTTGGAAAATCTAGCGAAATCGTCTTAGGGCACCAGCGGACGCTCGTTCAGTGAGCCATTTGCGCGGCTTCCGGAGGGTTAACGAATCCCTTCGGCCTCGTTCCAGTCCAGTTCAAATTCGTTACTCATACTTTTTGCATGTATCAGGCAACTAGCAGTTGGTAAATTGGATTCTGAGATGATTATGACTTTCACTGGTTCAGACTTTCATTGGTTGGACCAAACGTTGTACAAGACCTTTCGAGCAGTGTTAAGAGGAAGGTACGTGCATTTCGATGTGACTATGTAATTGAATGAAAGGAACATGGAAAAAGTATAATAGGTTTTTTACACGGCTTTTTGCACGGTTTTTTACACGGCTTTTTTGCACGGTTTTCGCAATTAACACGGCTTTTCGCAAAAAAAAGGCAAAAGACTTAGTCAATTTCTCAACATTTTTTTCGCACGGATTTCGCAAGATGTTCTAAGTCCTTTCGAAGGCAAAAGTCTTAGACGATTTCTAAGTTTTTTTTTGCGCGGATTTCGCAATTTACACGGTTTTTGGTAAAAAGATTCTGTCCTCTTGAACATCAAAAGACTTTTTGATCAAGTTTTCCATGTCCATGTCTGAAGCGATTTGGAAAATCCAGATGGCGGCTTCCGGTTCAGTGGAATTCTCTAAAACGCCATCAATATGGGTATTTTTGGAACGGGATTGTTGAGTGGACGTCAGATATCGATGTTAAGGGCCATTTTGAAACCCAAGATAGCGACTTCCGGTTCAAAAAAAAATCTTTAAAACCCCACCAATATTGGTATTTTTGGAACGGAATTTATGAGGTGACGTCAGATATCGATGTTTAAGGCCATTTTGAAAACCAGGATAGCAGCTTCCGGTTCAGTGGAATTCTCTAAAACCCATTCGATATGGAAATTTTTGGAACGGGCTTGGCAAGTAGGCGTCAGATTTAGATATCTGAAGCTGTTTTAGGGCCATTTTGAAAACCAAGATGGTGATTTCCGGTTCAGCGGAATTTTCTTTAACCACATCTATATTGATATTTTTGGAACGGGTTGAACGAGTAGATGCCATCTTGGTATTGCAAATGGCCTCAGACATTGATATTTTGCCTGTTGCAAAAATTCCCATATTGATCGGATTTTAGAGAATTCCACTGAGCCGGAAGTCGCCATCTTGGTTTTTAAAAATGGCCCTAAACATTGATATCTGACGTCCAACTCATCAATCCCGTTCCAAAAATACCCTTATTGAAGGGATTTTCGAGAATTCCACTGAACCGGATGTTACCATTTTCATTTTTGAAATGGTCTCAGACATCCATATTTGGCGTCTACTCGTTAATACTGCTCCGAAAACAACCCCATTGTTGAAATGCAGACCAAAAAAAAAAATTCTCAAGATCCGACTTTTCTAAAACTCTTCTAAGGAATTAGAATAAAAGCAGAAAGTGTGCTACTTGCAAACACCATGCAAAAACAAACTTGTTCAAAAATCGTCTTTTGCCTTCAAAACGACATTTTTGATAAAACTCCGAAATCGCCCCTTTCCTAATTTTTTTTTGCACGGATTTCACAATCAACACGGTTTTTTTTACACGGAACGTATCCCTCGTGTAAAAAAACCTTAGTGTAATACGTTTCATTTTATTCCCTGAAAGTTTGAAAACGATCTATTGTGACGGCGCCGGTGGATGAGTGGTATGCGTGACCGCCATTCATTCCAATTGGCCTGGGTTCAATTCCAGTCGAGGTCGTTGAGATTTTTATAAGGTGAAAAAATCTGTTGTCACGTTTTCCTTCGGATGCGAAGTAAAGCCAGGTCCATGAGTTGATGGATCGATATCTAGTCCAGATAGTGGAATCACCTCTCTGGCGTCGGTAAAGAAGAAGTAGAATCCTCCAACCTACTAAAAAATATCCTTCTCCCGTGATACTTGTAGAGTGCGCAGTAGTATATACGGCCTCTTCGCTGAAAGTTTGGAAACGATCTATTGAATGGATTAATTGAATGGCGACCCATTTCTTGTGATGCAATTTGATTCCGCAGACCCTTTAGTTCGTCATTTGAGTCCCGCAACTTGCATCGAAACGTCCACTGTGTCAGAGATTCGCTTGACACAGCAACTGCAATGCCCGTGATATTCCGTTCGCGACTAGCATATGTTCGTCCCGCCAATAATTGAATCCTTGACACGAAGACGTACCTTGAATTGGGGACTGTTGCCTCTTACAACATGGAAGGAGGAACCCAGTTGGTTGATTCATGGCTTGAATGTTTCAACCCACCGGATGCCAGACGGCCTCTATGTTGATTTGGCCTGATATAGATAAAAACCTGTTATAGTTTGCCCGAGAATGGATAAAATATAACTAAATGTTTTGTTATTAAAACTGAATTAAGCTAAGTATTTTCTATATGTTATTATACACATCGAATTTTTTTTTTTCATGTTTAGCACCGAAACCAAAAAGGTGACTCCACCACCCGAATACTAGATATCGGCCCTTCAACACATGGACCGGGACCAACGATTTTTCATTTCAGAAAATCTCAACGGCCTCGGCTGGTATTTTCCCAAAACCACTGTGGTGAGAAACGAGCGGCCTTATCATTTAAGCATCGGCGCTCTGTAGTCAATGATGATGCACATCATATAAGTGCCTTCATAACACTAACCAAAACAATACAATATTCATTCCAATGCACCTAGCACTTTCAACTTATAAACCCGAGTGAACCGCAAAAAAAAACAGTCCGTTACCCATTCCCCCAACACAATTTTGAAATTCTTTTCAAGCGAAGAGAGGGTAAAAGTATGCTTCTGTAAAGCCTTTCTCCACGAGTCGTAGTCCCACATCGTAATAATACATTAAATAAGGAAAACACGTTCCATCCCTGAATAAGCTAACCAACCGCTTACAATGACCTGCTCCGTTGAGAGTTTATTCGTCAAAGTTGCACCACGTGGTCTCTCCTAATTCATTACAGTATCAACGATGAACCATGAAAGAAAAACATTTGTATTGGCAATCACAAGTGAGTGTTCCACTTGTTTGCCGCAACCTGAGTTCGAACGAATGACCAGTGAATCTTCAGCACGTTTTGATCACGAGTTCATCAACCAACACCTTCTCTGAAACTCATCTTTTCCGCTGATGGATGCGTTATCTGTAGGATGTTTCTTTGGCTTCCTGCTGGCTCTGATGTTCCCCTTCCGCTGTTACTCTTAATTGCTGAATGTACTAAACATCTGCCCTACGCTGCCACACCGGAGCTATTCCCATGTTTCCCCGCATTTGCCACCGGTCACTGATGATGCCGGAGAACCTTCGAGCCATAATAAACATCGCAAATATATTCTTTTTAATGCACTACGTTTCTTTATTTGCCATACTTCTCGCCGCTTGCGTTTGCGATAAAATAAATTATTCCACATTTTGCGCTCTCTCCTGTGTGAGACTCTTCGGCTTCGCTGGCTTGACTCGCTTAATAACCAAGAGGATGTGGTCTGGCCGTGGATGGGACCCGGTGCTGCTGTTGCTGATGCACTGCATGTGCGGGGATGGGCACCGGCACTAGCACCAGCACCGATCGACCGACAGCAGGAGAGCAAAGAGCAACAACAAAAAAAAGGCATAATAACTGACTGACTGACTAAACGAAGAGATATGATGGGGTAAAAAAGCGATAAAGCTGAAAGTGATTCACTGTGTGCCCTCTTGGTTTCCATCGCTGCTGAACGGATCGCAAACGGTGCGGAGGGCCAAGAGCCAAGTCGGACTGTATGCCGATTGAGACCGGGGCCGTCCTTCTTCGAAGAAAGAGGAAAGGTGGTATAGGAAAATAAAAAAAAACAAACCCCAACCCAACCCAACCCAAAGCAACTCAACGCAGTGAATGTGCTACTCCGATGGCAAAGAAGTTGTGGGGCGGTCCGGGGTGCGGTGAAGAGCTAAAAATATTTTTCATTTTATGTGAAATGTGAAAAATATTATCCGACAAAATCGAAACGTTTGTATAATTTTATTTTATACTGTGTATACTCCCACCAGGGACGTACCCTTCCATCCGTTCGTCGGGCCAAGTGAGTTTAGTTGGGGATCGACGCGGTCGGATCTGACAGCGCAGTGCGGACCTACACCGTTTTTCCATCCCGAGTCCGACGACTGGTTGTTTCGGAAATGTTTCAAAGCACCGGCACTGTGCTGTCCGGGTAGGACAGGGCTCCGGTGCTTCTGATCGGTTGGACCAGAACCTACTCGGATTGTGTGTTCCTACGTATTACTGGCATTTTGGTTTTTCGCCTCCTCTTGAATCCAATCCTGGCAGCAGAGCACCCAGCAACCCAACAAGAGTGAGTTTGAATTCTGCAAAAGCCCTGCTCTCTTCCCCTAAAAATACCACCCAAATCCGCTTGCTGTTGACGATGTTGTTGTTGTTGCTGCTGCTACTATTGCTGTTGCTGGGTGGGATGGGTGGTGTGCGGTTTTACCATCATTTCATTCCAAACTCGTGTGCTCTAAGCACCAAGCCCCAGCAGTCACCGGTACAAAGTGGTGCTCTGTTCGTCAGACAACCAACCGATCCAAACTGTTCTGTGCCACGCCCCAGGGCTGAACAGTGCCAAAAGCGGTGCATAGGAAGTCGAAACATCTGTCAAACCCCTATCGGGCTAGAACCCTGCTCTCGGTGCCATCCAAGTTACTCCGAACAGCACACCGAACAAGAAGCGGCATGATAGAAGGCACAACACAGTGCCGCAGCAAATGAGGACTCCGGTGCGCTGCTGTTGGCTGTACAAAAGAGCGATATTCGAATCGAATCGAAATACGACATAGCAGCACAACTCAGTCAAAACGACGTTTGCCCGGCTGCCGCTCTGTCGGTCGTGTCCGTTGTGTCGGGTGGGGTGAGGGAAAGGATAAGGCTGATGATGATGATGAGTGGTGTCGGGGTCGGGGCCGAGACGCACCGAGCACAGAAACGTTGGTGGTTTTAGCTGCTTGGTTGAAGCTGAAGCTCTCTCTCGTTCGCTGTGCTGTGCTGTGCGGTGTCGGTGCTACAGCGAACCATGGCACCGGGCAACGGCACAGTGGGATAGTTGCCGGCTGGGCGCAGTCAGAATAGTTTTGGGGTAGCGTGAACGACTTATTGTTCACGGTAGAATTGCGCTTTGTTTGTAAATGATATTGAATGCATTATGGACGATAGTTCTGATGAGTTCAAATGCTTTGAATTTCTTCAGATCTTCAACGAATCCGCTAAACGCTAAGAGATTATTAAGGAATGTTAGTTACAGCGCAATTTATTTTCTATTCCTCGCAAAAATACATGGTTCACAGTATTACATAGAAATAATTTTTGCTCGGAATTTTTAGTTTAGTTTCCTATAACATAAAACTTTTACTTTTGTTGCAGTGAAACGCACTAGCTACGGAATGACTAGTCTTTTATTAATATACTTTATTGATTAGGTGTCCAATTATCACAAAGATCTTGTATTTTAAAAACTCAAACGTTGCTATTTCAAGTTGTGAGCATTAAGAGAATCGGGTGCGTAATTCGGGTTGAAAAAAAAATGAAAAGCATGCGTAGCTATATTGAAGAAGATTTTATACAGGGTGTTTGTTTCATGGTTAAGAATCTCTCGGGGGTGATAGACTTTGGAGAAAAAAATTGTTCTTCACATACCATCAAATGTCAACCGTTACAGAGTTATTGAACTTTTTGTGTAAAAAACTTGTTTGTCTTAAAACACCTCTAACTTTAAAAGTATACTTTGCATTTTAAATCTTTCAGTTCCATTCGAAAGGTGAGAGAATTTCCTATTGAAAGGTGTTCTCATATCTTTTAATTAATTAGTTATAATTACCTTTTAGCTGTAAAGTAGTTAAAAGTTAGTGTTTTTGAGGAGGTTTTTGCTGATTTTCTCGAAATAATGAAGTATGATTATAGCAATATTCATTATCCAAAAGTTGGGTTTTAGGACGATTCATAATTTGTTCTTGGACGTCATATTCATATCTCTTTTCATTTCTTTGTAATTTCATTACTATACTTTTCCTGTATCCGACTTGCAATTGCTTAAATCTCTAATCTAAAAAATATGCTTTATATCGTTATTTATAAGATTTCATTGGAAAGCTGAGAAAATGTCCTATCAGTTCATGTACAAATATCTTTTAGTTAAGTGTACTAAATGATTTTTTACTAACGAAATAACTCAAAATTTGTGTTTTGGGAGTTTTTTAATTATTCTAATTATTAATCAACAAAATTTATCGTTACTATTGTTCATTTGATGCCCCTTAATGTTCTCTGTAACTTTTTATTTGACACTTTGTCTATATCTCTTTTCATTTTGCTGCTATTTAATAGTTAATACAGCATGACCTCGCCACAAATGTAGTGGGTTCGAAATCGTTATTTTTGCATATGAAACGATGTGATAAAAACGATTTTGCGTCGAAACCAAAAGAGATAATTGAATGGAGTCAAAAACTGAACTGTAGAACTTGCTGAGATGCATTATTTGCATGATAATAATGGTGATATTTATTATTTACTATTTTAAGAAAATTAACGAAAATGCTAATAATAGCACTAACTTTAAACTAATTTACTTCTAAAAGAATACTAAATTCACTTAACTGAAAGGTATTAATACATTTTTCTCTGTAAAATTTTCCTGGCTTTCGAATAAAAAAAGTACAAGTGCCATACTTTTTCAATTAGAGCTGGTATTTAGTGAAAATGAGATAAAAATATCCAAGTTGAATAACCCAAACTCATGAAAATATGAAAAGGTAAGTGTATCATGTCAAAGAACGAATTATGCAGCTCTTCAAGACTAACAATCTGAATTATTAAAATGATGAGGTTAACTATTAGGGTTTTCAAGAAATGAACGAAAAATCTAATAAAATTGTTTAATTTTCAATAAATTACTTTGAAAAGGCTACTTAATTTCATTACCTGAAACATGTGAAGGCATCACTCAATGCGAAATTTTGTCACCTTCCCAGTGGACCTAAAATATTTGAAATACAAAGTAAACTTTTTGAGTTAGAGGTATTTTAAGACAAATAAGTTTTTAACACAAAGAGTTCAATAACTTTGTGATGATTGAGAATTGATGGTATGTGTATAACGATTTTTTTCTCCAAATATGACAGTCGATCACCTCTCAAGAGGTTTTTAACCATGAACCAAACACCCTGTATACGTACACTAAAAATGCGAAAAGAGTTGTCTATCCAAAGCTATTTAAAATATTGTAAATAAATGACTACGTGAAATATTAAGATTGCTTACATTTAAAGGTATTATAAATTCTTATACAATAGTAAAACAAAAATATTACACATTAATCGAATTGCTTTGAATTCAAAGCGATGACCTGTACATTAGACCGGCACAAATATTTATTTTTTTTCAGAACACCGCTCAATCGAAAGGTGATTGGCTTTATTTATTTTTATTTATTTCGTTTATTTGATAGACACAAATGCGTTAGCTTGGCGGTGCCAAATTCTTTTTTTATACATTTTGGATATCTTAAAACTAGAAGGCTACAATGTTGAAATATTTTTTTGTAAGAGAAAATAATTTTACAGCTTTCTTAAGACTAGAAATAAAATGCTATATACAAGAGAGGGGCAAAAAAAAATTTTTATGAAAAATTTTAAAACAAGAAATCCAGTTTTATATACAAGAGGGGGAGTAGTAGTTTTTACGAAATATTTTACAGTTATCTTAAAACTAACAATATAGTTTGGTACACAAAAGGGGAACAAATATTTATGAGAAATTTCACAGATATCTTAAAACTAGAGATACAATTCTATTTACAAGATGCAGGGCAATAGTTTTAGTAAAGAATAAAAATTACAGCTATCTTAAAACTTGCTTGGTCAAGATATTCAGAGGGGGGGCTTATTTCCAACATCGGTGTAGCAGCAGTTGTATCAAGGACAGGGGAGAGAAGACGTATATGGTGACAGGGAAAGAAGAGTAAAACTTGCAACTTTCGGGCAAGCGGGAGATCAGCGACACAAATTAGCGCCTCGGTCTAGTAGGTAGGTCGTCGAGTACCGGCGGATGGTATTTTTCGGACCCGCGGGGAATCCTTCAAAAGTCATCGGACCTCGCGTCGCTCTCGCTTCAGTTTCCTTCTATGCAGGCGTAGTGGTAAGGGTTTCACAAGACAGGAGGAAACTTCTAAAACGAGACATAATAGAGAGGGGCTAAATTGGGATATTTATCGTTTTTATAAACGTTTAAAGGGACATATAGGGGAGATCGCGATTTGCCAGCATATCTCGAACTGGGACATTGGGTGGTCTACCTCGGGCCCGAAGGGAATCCTTTAATTGAGACCTGGCATCCAAATACCCAGACAACGTGCTCGATGTCGTGGTAGGCCTCATCACAAGCGCACAGACTACTCTCCGCAAACCCAATACGCCGCAAATGCGCATCCAAGGTGTAGTGGTTGGACATAAGTCGGGACATTACACGAATAAAATCCCGACCCACATCCATCCCCCTGAACCAAGGCTTCTGATACCTTTGGGATAATGAAATGTAGCCATCGTCCAAGTTCACCATTGCTCCACGAGGTTTGCCAACTGTTGATTGTCCATTGTTGATTTTACAGATAACGTACATAGGGACTCCCGTATGTTCCCCAGAAAATACGGGAGTTGCTTTTTGGGCTTCATCGCACGAAGAGCCTCGATAGAGCTGAGGCTGTCCGAAATGATGAAGTAGTGATCTGTGGGCAGAGTGTCGATGATCCCAAGGGTGTACTGAATTGCAGATAGCTCTGCGAAGCGGTGATAGTATTATTGAAGATACCGAAGCCAGTGGACCCATCGAGAATTGAGCCGTCAGTGTAAAACATTTTGTCACAGTCGACTTCTCGGAATATATTATAAAATATATTGACGATCACTTTCGGGCGTGTATGGTCCGGAATTCCACGAATCTCTTCCTTCGTGGATGTGTCTAAGAATACAGTACAATCAGAAATATCTAGGAAACGCACACGCTTGGGAGTATACGAAGAGGGATTAATGCTCTGTGTAATGTAGTCGAAGTACAAGGACATAAATCGGGTTTGAGAATTAAGCTCGACGAGCCTCTCAAAGTTTTGAATCACCAACGGGTTCAGAATGTCGCATCGGATGAGCAATCGATATGAGAGTTCCCAAAATCGATTTTTCAGCGGGAAAACGCCCGCCAGCACTTCGAGACTATCCGTATGGGTCGAGTGCATGCAACCCAAGGCAATGCGCAAGCAACGATACGGGATTCTCTCCAGTATGATGAAGTGCATGTTCGCAGCGGATCGGAAACAGAAACACCCGTACTCCATCACCGACAATATCGTTTTTTGGTATAACCTGATCAGGTCTCCAGGTTATTGTCCGGAAAAAAATGATCCTTTGTTGGCATTTCTGTTGCAGATGTGACATCCAGGTACCTTTGGAGTCGAACCAGACCCCGACATATTTAAATGTGAAGACCTGATTGATCGTTACATCCATTAATGAAAGCTGGAGTTGCGCCGGCTCACGCTTTCTAGAAAAACAACCAACTCAGTTTTCTCCGTGGAGAACTCGATACCCAGCTGAAGAGCCCAAGCAGACAAATTGTCCAAGGTATCTTGTAATGGTCCTTGCAAATCGGCAGCTTTGGGCCCTGTAACAGAGACCACCCCTTCGTCTGCAAGTTGCCTTAGCGTGCAAGACAATCGTCAATGTCATTCACGTAAAAAATGTAGAGCAGGGCACTTAGACATGAGCCCTGGGGAAGATGTAGCTGTAGCATGTAGCTAAACCGCGATGTTGTTAAATCGCCATGCGAAAAGTGCATGTGCTTTTCAGACAACATGTTTAGCAAAAAGTTATTTAAAATCGGTGAAAGACCATGCTGGTGCAGCTTCTCTGACAGAATGTTGATAGAAACTGAGTTAAAAGCCCCCTTAATATTCAAGAAGACTGATGCTATCTGCTTTTTGTTAGCATAGGCCAATTGGATTTCTGTAGAAAGCAACGCAAGGCAATCGTTCGTCCCTTTGCCTTTGCGGAAACCAAATTGTGTATCTGACAATAAGCCATTTGCTTCGACCCAATTGTCGAGGCGAAACAAGATCATTTTCTCGAACAACTTCCGAATACAGGACAGCATTGCAATCGGTCGATACGAGTTGTGGTCGGAGCCTGGTTTTCCTGGTTTTTGAATGGCAATGACCTTCACTTGCCTCCAGTCATGAGGGACAATGTTACCCTCATGATTGGCTTTATGAATCTTATGCTAAATATAAGCTTGTTCGGTTGCTTCTGGTTTACTCACAAGAATTTTTGAGCTTGTTTGTGAAAATATATGAAAATCGGCAAAAGCAACAAATTTAGTAAAAATATCAGCATTATCTTGTGGAATCCAAAATTTTCCGGTATGTAGTTTAAGTTTCATGGACCAACATTGTCGAAAATTCTGGCTATCGAGGGTTAGAATAGAAAAAAATAAGGATCAGCATTGACGAATATTGCAAATTGATCAGATTTTGAGGTAAAAATATATACCAATATAAAGCTATAGGTTGCCTCTCTTTCTCGCGTACATATAATACAGGGCCCGGCACTCTAAGTGTGACTAATTTAGAAGGTCATTAATTCGGTTTGGTATATTATTTTTATCTATTAATTTTTTTTATTATAGAGGTTTTAACCTTATGGTCATTCGCCCTCTTTTCGGGTTAGAAAAATCTCTTTAGAAAAATTTCTAATCCTATGTGCGGGGTTGGGAATCGAACCCAGGTCAGCTGCGTACAAGGTAATCGATTTACCAACTACACTATGCCCGCCCCCTATTTTTATTCACTTGAAAGTACAAAATGTGTGAAAATAATCAAAAATTCAGAATCAATTCACTTTTGATCGATATGACCACCTTTTACCTTGCGATGGTCAAACACGATTTCTTCAGCGTCTTGAAGCGTAATTTTTAGTTCGGATCTTGCTCACCAGAATGGCTCAGAAAGAATGTATTATCGGATTCGCGTCTGATGAATATCAGAACCATCGTGTGATCGTAAAAAAAAAGTTCGTAACGTTGGTTTTCAGCCATTCTTGGGCCACTCGCGCTTTGTGAGAGGATGCCGAGTCCTGTTATAATGACCATGTTTGTCTGCTCACGGCTTCAAGGCACCCCACGGAACACTTTCCGATAATATGTTGCATTTTCTTTGACGCCAAGGCCGATGAAAATGATTGGAAAGCGCCCATCTGTGGTTGCAGCGGTCCAAACCATTATTTGTGGAGGGTGTTCTCTCCTGGTGGCCAACCGATGACTTAAATTCTAATATGAACGATGTAACAAGTAAACCCTATCGTTTTGAGTGTTTGAGTTTGACCGCTTTCGGTCAAGCGAAGCACATCTTCGCTTTCTCAAGTCTAACTTGTTTATTAACATTAATGTGTTTGAACTCACGAACAAGCACTGGTTGTGATTTTCCAGTCCATCGCTAATCACTTTTTTGCGTTCACTTTTGGCAACATGCTTTTGTACGCTTGTAAACAATACTCCGAACTGCCATTCAGCAGATTTACAGACAGCTGATGCCAGTGCGACAGCTGCGCGAACGGTCTGAAGTTGGTTACACTTCGAGTGCCAAACCCTGTAAGAAGCAGCACTCCTAATAGCAGGCTGTCTGGAGTTCAGGTCACTCGATAAAAATTTTCGGGAATTGATAGCGCTCGACTTTCGTGCACATTGCTGTGATCGTATTGTTTACCAAGACATCTCCCGATTGTCTCCCTCTCCTACTAACACAATTTCTTTCCCGTGATACTCGTGGAGATGCAGAGGTTGTCTCGGTCTATATCACGAGCGAGTATCGAACTAACATTCCTTTCCTTCCCCGGTAGAACAGCATTAGACGTGGCTGGCGTCGTTATTGACCATTTTATGAAAATGTTGAGTCAATGAAACATGCACAGTGAGAATGATTTGTTCCTCTCAAGCATAATTTTTTGGTTTATTGTGCATTTTCACTCACTCGCTCAATCACGAAGTGCAACTACCGGCAGTCTACCTAAGCTAAGCTAAACTAAGCTTCTCGTAGATAAAGCATACGATGTCATCCAACCCATCCAATGCCATTTCGTCTTCAACCCACACAATTCCGATTAGGTAATGAATTGTTTCGTAACGACCGGTCACTTTCGACTTTTAAAATTTCGGCTAGAATTCTATCTTTCCCAACGGTTTTTCCGTTTTTTGGCTCTGGAATAGCCTTCCGCACATCGTCAAGTGTGAATGAACCCACAGTTTGTCTAACATCCCAAATTCCTATTCTTCCAGAACAAGCGAAATTGCACAGAGAATCAACGTATGGAGCCTGGGAGTAGCTATTCATTGTCAATGTGCACGTTTCGAGAGTTCTATACTTTGAAATGCCAATAACGGCACTGGCTACGTCCTTACAATCATCGGGGATGGAAAAGAATGTTAGTGTAACTAACATTGTTATGGAGACCGAGTATACCTCTGCATCTCCACATTTTTGAACGTGGAAGAAGTTTTTGTTAGTAGGGTGGGGTAAAGAGTTCCACAAATCTGGACTCACCTTGATAAGTGATACGATCTATGCAACTCTCAAAAGTGTTATTATGTGTTCATTGCTCTAGGCAGCCGGCTGCCGAGAATTTATTATAGAATAATCGTTTGTTGAATTAATCTGGAAATGATCTGTTGTAAAAAAAGCAACTTTGGCTCCGAATTACCGACTGTCGGGAGTGATGCTTATGTTTAATTAAATCAAATAGTATGTGAACGATTTTATTATTCCTTGTTTCTTTATTCCGGCGAAACAAGACATTCCAAAAACGATACAATATCATGAAAAGCAAATACCTTTAGAGTCACGAGACATTTGTCGAAATAGATATGGTAATACCTATGTAATTGAAGATTTCGTAATACAAGTATTACTTATCGTGTATATACTTTGGTATTTTCATAGCAGATAAAATGACAATTATATATTCGTTTCTTTCTCCGCGAACAATTGAACAAGTTGCCGATTGTTAAGTTGTCATTATTCGCGCGCGTCGTTAATTTAACTGCAACGCATTTTAAGCGGTATAAAATAAGTACTATCGAAATACCTGAAAGGACTAGCTTTGTATGTTGAATATACAATGGATGACGCTAATTTTTACACTAATTACTAGAACAAGATTGGAGACAATAAGAACGAAAAGAATGTAACCTGTCACCTCTTACATCAATAATTGAGCTAGAATATTTGTACATTCATGAAGAAATATGGTTAACATGACAATCAATAATACAGTGCATGCACTACCTCAAAACAGATGAAAGTATTCAATATATTGAGAACAGTTAATTTAATTGATTTATTTTACTATAAGTAAACCAATGAAACATATGTCTTACGTGCTAATACGATTGCTGCATCTTGTTAATTGGCTTCTGATTCTTCTCGCGAACTGTCAATACTCAACCCTCATACATGATTCAACAGTCATCACTTCGCTCAGACAAGACCATGCGTATTCCTCACGCACGTGACGCACATTAAATGCCCAGTGGATTAGCTTCCTAATTGGTTAAATAAACACTAAACAAACAAAGAAATTAGTTTGATCAGTCCATTGAAATGCCAGCTCAATTGGCATCAACCGGCGGATAAAATTGCAAAAATTAGTTGTATCTAAGGATCTTTCTCAAAGATAGCACTGTTGATGAATCATCTTATCAAATAGGTGATAAGAGATGCAGACGAAAAATAGCTGACCACCGCCCTTTCTCTGTTCGTTTGACAGTGTAACAGTAGCTCAAAATGCTTGACGACGCCGGCGGTTTAGTGACAAGAGTTTACTGCTTCTCACCCGCGTGAATCTGAGTTCAATTGCAACCGAGGCCGTTTTAGGGATTTTTTATGGCTATACATCTCTCTAGTCAACGTCTGCCCTCGGAAGGGACGTATTTACACCAACCAATCAAGGAACCTTTTTCGCTTGCTACTACATCGTCCTAGTATGTACGGCAAAGCCAGTTTGACGCGGTTTGGTCGCATAACCGAGGCCAAAGACGAGGTGACTGCCGACCCGTGATGCATTCGTTTGTCCAGCTCACTAATAAAATGGATTTATTTCCGTATGTGAATAATTAGAATAAAATCCATAGTGATTATTTTATGTAGTTTGGTCTCTTTCCTAGTCTGTGAACTACTTAAGCCCGTTCTAGAAAACTGAAATCCTTTCATCGATAACTGCTAGATGTGTAAAATCAAGTTACAGCAAAGTGCGGTCAATCTTCTTGACTTCTCCTGTCATTCTCGTTTTTATTTGTTGTATATTGGTTTCTCACACCATTGATTTCTCACATCATTGGTTTCTACCAGCTATCGGAGCTGATGAAGGATACATCAGCAAGATGTAATTGGTTCCAACACCAAGGTAGGCCTTAGTGTTGGAACCAAGCAAAAAACTCACTAGATAGTCGACACCAATTAACTTATTTTATATTATTACAAAGAGAGTCTGACTATCCAGAAAACATTTTTGTGTCAAATTTTCATGAACATCGATGTAAAAAATAATAGTTCTCTTCAATTCAATTACAGCCTTATTGGCGTTCCTAATTTCACAGCATCGAAAAAAATCATAAATGAAACTCAATGAAGCTTCGTTGCACTGGAAAATGTTTTACTATGTCGAACGCCTGATTTGTAAAACGAATTATTCTATTTTCGCTCCCCATCAATGCAAACATAACCATCAGAGTGTATATATGGAAAATGTCGCCATCTGCGAATGTTATCTGTCAGTGTCATCCCAATGAACTATAAAACCTCAAAATAAATGGTTTCAATTAACACTCAAAATTGAACTTCAGAATGATGGCTCGCGCGACTATACAAAAGTCCACGCGATTATTCAAACGGTTATATAATTGAATTCAAACTCGCGAAGCTATAAACTTACGCGACATAAAAACGTCCACGCGGTCAAACAAGTTAACATACAACCGCTCGTGTCCTTAGCGATAATACAAAACTGGTCACGTATGTGATCATCTGCGAACACCTACGGCTGTGATCTCGCATACAATCTGATAACACTTACGAATTTAAAAAGGCCGTTTCAGTTGCGAATATACTTTGCCCACTTGAAAAATAAAATAACATGAGCCCTTATGATCAAGTGGACGTTTTAACGCCAATAATATATAAACACGGTATGAACTTTTTCACACTATCATGAATCGATCACGTCCGGAAGCTCCTACTCCTAGGAACTCATGGATGGAGGAATTGTGTATCAGATTCACGGTCCACGCGATCATTGAAGAACACACGCGAATATGCGAATGGCAATACGGTTACAAAATCGAATTTACACATGCGAAGTAAGATACACGCTAGCACACACGACATACAAATGCCCACGTGATAGGAAACGTTAACATACAAACGTTCAAGCCCTTCACGATCATACACAAAAGCGAACATGTAATCACCATCATCCGCGCACAGTTATGTCTAAGATTTCGCGAACACAAAAACACTCCGTGAACGCTTTATTAGTTATAATCTCAAGCGCAAACAAATAAACGCTCGCTATCATCTGAATCGTACACTGAATGTCACAATCAGTATCACGACCCGCTACAATCGGCCTTAAGCAATGTTTTGGTGGGTGACATTTCCCGTCTCGTCTGTAATTGTAGTGAGTAATTCTGACAGGGAGCTGTTACGAGAGCAAAACACTACAGATACAGTTGGACTACACTCCCAAAAAAAAACTATCAACTATAAATTGGATGTAGTCGTTAATTCTGAACAAATATGGCAATATTTAATGAAAAAATAATCTGATCTTATCATTGCATACCTTTTTAGTCATTTCAGTATTGCCTTTATCGCTTATACTTGATTCAAAAATAAGAGGTGCAAAATAGGGTAATAATATGCTCTGCTCCTATAATAGACACCGAAGTAATCCGAAGAGTTTAAGTTCGATTCTACGAAATCCTGAAAGTGAACCAAATCGAGGAGTATCGTGGCAGACCGAATTGACCGCCGCATAAATAATTAAAAAATTCAAAAATAGAAACACTACTTGTATTCAGAACCAAACCACTAGTCACTAGTGACGTCCCGAAAATTGCGAATTTCTGTTTATTGGAGAATCTTGGCGAACTCAGAACATGGTTTTGGACAATGCGTAGCATTAAACCATTTTATGCACGAATCCACAACTTTAGTAAGCCGAGGACTTTACGTTTTAGCTTCGTCTCATCAGTATCCTGGAAGACCAACATGACCGCCAGATCCACTGATCTTACTAATTGTAAAATGTATTCGGTGTTGACTTGTGTGACCAATGCCTGATCACCTCGGTGCTAGCTAACCATATACTTTAACGTATTTTCGACGGAGCTTAAATTTAACGTTTCCATCAAAATAATTGGCAGTTTTTTTTTTAAATAGGTTCTTTCCTGGTAGACTGATTACCAATATTTCGCTAGTATACAACTATACAAATTATATTCAAATACGAACCAGTTACTCAATCTCAAAAAACGAAAATGTTTTATAAATAATCGATTTACACACATATCCTAATGTTTTATTTTTTCTTTATTTTCGTTACAGGTAAGCAATCACGTTGGTTCAAACTATTTGTTGGGAACATATGTAAGTACTTTATGGTCAAATAAGGAGGTTTAAGGACCGACCCGAGTATAAAGGAATATTACCTCTGAACTCATTCATCACGAAAAAAGCATAGGTTTTTTTTCTCAGCATTTTTATGTTTACGGCGTGACAGTTAAGCTAATTGTGTTGTTTTATACATCGAAAAGCAGCTAAATCTACGCTTTGTTCGTTCACTCCCCGGAAGTCGCGCTATTATCTGCATTTAGGCGACCACCTCTGCTCTAAGACGATTTCGCCTGAATTTCCCAATGTTGCGCACTCAATGCACTACCCGACTTCTGGAGTGTTAAATACAATAACCAACTGTTCATGTCCGGTGATGCCGTATTGCATCACACACGGGGAATGCATTAAGCTTTCGAATGTCGCAACGAGTTTTTTTTTTCTAGTTTGAATATTCATAAATATTCATATTTTTTATGAAAACAAGAATTGAAAATGAAAACCGACTGAGGTATGCTGTCTGCGGATCTGTCAATATAGGTATCAAAGATAATGTTTTTTCAAGATGAGGTCTCCAGACACATTTGCAGAATTTAAAACTGCAGTGTTTGCCCGATATCAAGTTGCTGAAACCTTGGTAAATGTGTCCAATTCGGATACATGGATACCAAGTAAATTTTACAAGTTAATAGCACCTGGTATAATTTGGAATTATAATTTATCCGCTTGATGAAGGGACTACCTAATCGCTCAAATTCTTCTGAATACACCATTCTACTGAACCCAATTATTTTTTATGGCGCAAATTACTTCGTTTAAAAAAATAATCGATAAAATTTAAATAGCTTCCTCAGATAATTTTAGTCAGATTCTTACTTTCAGTTTTATTTGAACGTCTAAAGTACCAAAAATGTGTAAAAGTTCTACTGTAAAACCTAAATTTTAAAACAAAAGTACTTTAAAATATATAGCTGCTTTGGATTTTCTGACCGATCACAAATGAATGGGGAAGCTTATTCGGTAATATGTAGATATTTTTAAAGCTGCAAATACCTTTACGATAGCACAGTTAATTCCACATTTTGCATGAAAACAAAAAGAGGCTTGAAAATGGTGGAATATTCGCGTTTGAGCGAAACGAAAACTCGAATCAGTGGTATCAAATGGGTATGGTAATAATAGAAATAAGGCGATAATGAGCTGTTTACCCTACATACTGAAAGTTTAAAAAAATAAAAAAAAACAATGACGATTTAATGATTATCCAATCAAACTCATATTGAAAATAGTTTGTTCAACCAACACCACTTGAATTTTGACCCTCGCTGATCTGTGCATTCCCACTATCCAAAACACTTTATACCGTATCACCGCTATTTTTTGCCCATTTCCCCATGAGCTCGATGTGTTGTTCGACCTGCCTTTCCATCTATCTCTTCGTTGGTTGGTTGGTTGGTTGGCTGATTCTGTAACGTGAGTCGACGTTCGTCGTCGTCATCGTCGCCCCGGTTGGTCGGTCGGTTCGTCGGTGTGCTGGCTGGCTTGCGGAATGGACGCGGTCACATTTTGCGCCGAGGCTTCGAGCTAGCTCCGAAATCCGGACGCCTGAACCGCCTCGAGCCGGTGCCGAGTCGAGTCCGCCCGAGAAGAGCACGGCACCGAACACCGATGATGTTGCTCTGCTATATGCGCTAAGCGTGTGTCCCTTGTGTGTGCCTCCCATTTCTATGCTGTCGCGCACCAACCCTCTATCGTCCATGAAACACATGCTCATTTATTCACCTACCGCCCACCACCCCACACACCGAGCGCGCGGGACGATGGATCCGGTGGTGGTGATGGTGGTGTTGGCTGACAGCAATTGCAAGAACATTTTCGGTGAATGCCTGAAATACACGAGGCACACTCAGAATTAGTAAGAAAGTGCTTTGGTTTAGGGTGACGGAGGGGGAGATGGGGAGGTGCGCATTTCAGCGTTAAGCTGAGACAGCAACCCTGGCAGCAGGAGTATCATCCGGTGAGCGCATGCTATACCCAGTGTGTGTTGTGAGCCAAATCGTCGGGTTGAGAGGAACACGGCAACAAAAAAACACTACACAACATCTCCACAGCGAGTGAGACGGAATATAAATGATGTTTTTGTTGTATTGTTGTATACTCTGGCTGGCGTATCAAGAGGGAATAAAGCTTCGTACACAGGCAGCGAAGAATTAGAGGAGAGAAAAACCCCGAGAAAATGACAGGGAAAAAGCGAAATAAATATGCCAACGTCGGCAGCAGCAGCAACGAGTCTTTTCCTACTAGATGTGGGATTTCGTTTGCTAATTTGGTGCTGGGCAGTGTTGCCAGTGGGGGGAATGGTCAATGTTTTATATCAGATAACTAACTTGCTGATTGAATACATTTCCTACTATTTGGTAGAATTTACTCTTGGCATTTATTGTAAATAGTCTTTTGGGTCACTTGTGATATAATATAATGTATTTCATAGATGTGCCGAAGAAAACAGTCGAATTTGGAGCAGCTAAGTAATTGGTACAGTTGGGATTGCAAGAACAATTAATATCATGCGTAGTCAATGTACAAGGGCATCAAACGGGTCTTAGAATGAAGCTTGACAAAACCCCTCGAGATTTTCGATCATTAAAGAATTCAAGATATAACATCACAAGATCAATCGCATTAATAGTTCTCAAAAGCGATTTTTCAGCAGGATGAACGACAGCTATGACTTCAGACTCATCGTACGGCTCTACTGCATGCACCCAAATTCGATACGTAAACAACGCTACTGAATTCGTTCGAGTATTATTAAATGTATAATCTCAGCGAAGCGAAAGCAGAAGCCTCTGTATTTCACAAAATTCCCGATTGGGAAAAATTTTGGACAAAACCAAATTTTTGTGTATAAGGACACAAAACCTAACATAAAGTATAGTTTGTTTTTTTAGTGTTTCGGATTCTTCTCATCTGTAACTAGCACCAACTGGATGTCTAGTTAGACGATGTATCTAACCTAGTACCCAAATTAGCACTAGTTAGACACTAAAATCCAAAAAGTCACACGTCTTGCGTGAACACTAGAGAACTGGCTTATACCGAGTGATGTCTCGATGGTAAGCACAGAGGTTCTGTTCGAGGACGAGGAATATGAACCGAAACTGTCTTTTGGTATAAGAACCAAAAATTCTCAGATTTCGATAGAAAACGTATCCAAAGTCCTCCTAATCTCAAAGAAAACTAATGCCGTTTGCTCTTTATAGGTCATTTGAATTTCTATTTAGGGGACCGCGGGGCAAGTCCGACACCTTAAGCGCAATAATTTTTCTAAAATTCCACAAAGCTCCTAAAATTTTATATTCTGTGCATAATCCTTGTTTAGGTGGTTCTTAACAAAATATAATTTTTTCAGCGTTTCAACTTTGCGGAAATCAAATTGCCATTCGCTTCGACTCAATTGTCGAGGCGGAAGAGGATCATTTTTTGAACAACTTTCGGATACAAGACACCATTGCAATCGGCCGATAGGAGTTGTGATCGGTGGCTGATTTTCGTGGTTTTTGATGGCCTGTCTCCAATGGTGTGTTTTTTGGCAGAGTCTGCATGGGAACTTCAACAAGTTAAATTAGATTCTGTTTGACCATGGAACTTTATTGTTACATGATGAGAGCAAAGAACGAAAACGGTGATACTTTTGCGGTATTGTCAGGATATGCAGCTCGGTACTCTTCTCTGCAGGGGCTGAATTCGAACAAATCTTCATTGCAGAATATAGAATATCCAACGGTTTGAACATTCAACGCCCCTGTTATTAATGTTTCGGTTTTGCATACGTCAGGTCGTACCCCCACGAGCGGTAATCGATGGTTTTCTCCTAAACCCGTCGACGAACCGACGTCAATAACCACGTTTCTTGGCTTTCATAAAACTATTTATTCGCGTGCTACACTTTCAACGGCTACAGCGGGTGACCCGCTGTCCCGGAAGGCTACCTCCGTCTGTACGTTTGAGGACTGGGAAGAGCAAAAAACGACGCGCTAGTGGAACTGGTAGTCTATCCGTCATACAAAGTAAATATTTTGGTACAGTGAATAATTATTTTGGCCGCTCAAAATTGAATACTATTGATCGTGTAAAGACAGTTTTTAGATCTCAATTGCCAGCCCTAAGTGTAGTTACGACAAAGTTTTTTATTGGGATGATGTGGTGCTTTCGGAAAACTATCCAGAATCGATTTCAGGTTAAACTGATCTAGATCAGTTTTTATTATTGAACACAAACTTCCTAGCAAATAACTTCATTCTGTGAAGTTGTTTGTTTTGGCATTTTCGATATATGCCCCAATAAGATATATAGTTCAAAATGTATGCAGATGGCGCTGTGCGACGTTTCATGTGTAAACCAATTTTTACAATTTTTGCCAGCTTCTTTCACAGAGAAATAAAATCTTCGAAAATACAAAGAAACAAAGCGAGTAAAAAAGCAACACCTTTCATTGATTATTCAAATATATTTCATACTAGACACCTACCGTGAAAAATAACAAATTTCATGGCTTTTAAATGGCAAAAGTCTCGGGTGACCGAACTTTTATATCTTCACGGTTATAAAGATATTGAACATGACTAGTCACAAGTAATATTTCAACTGCCATCATCTGTCATTAAATGTGTTATTCATAATTCCGAAGAAAAATTTTTTTCCCTGTTTTTGAAACAATGTGCCGTAAAATGTCTTAATAATATGGTTCACTTTGCGACTAACTTTGTTAACCTTACGGCAGTCGCGCTAGTGCACTGAGTGCACGCTTCTCTACAGCTAGAGATCATTTGAACAATCAATTCGAGCAGATCATCCTCTCATGGCAAACTCTCATCGGAGACCACACCATCAATCTCGACTTCGCGAGCGCGGATGTAGATCGATCATTCCACGTCAAATTTGAACACAAGTTTTAATATCTTTGAAAATTTTCTCTTGCATTCACTGGTAAAAAAAAATCATTGCGTTTTTTGCTGCATATTATATTTCGTTCAAATCAGGATTTTTTGTATTTTTAAAGATTATATAATTGGCCATTTTTGAATCATTGATAACTCAGAAACTATTCCATGAATGGAAAAAATAATAAAAGTTGCATTTTCGCATGAGCTCACCAAAAAATTGTTCGCATGTTTTCTGAAATTGTTAGGAATATACGCAAGTTTTTTAAACTTGGACTTAAAAAAATTATAATTTGTTGAACGTTTAGAATTATTTTCAGAATAGCTTAGAATTATTTTCAGAGTCGATCATCAAGTATTTTCGGGCCTATCACAGTTTAGTATTAGGTTGGCTTGTTTTATTGTTGTAATTATAATAATTCGTAAATAATTTTGAAATCCATTCAAATTTCTTCACAATCTTTCCCATATGATTTAAAGGAAAAAAACTGGCCAAAATATGTGTTCAATAATAAGTTTATAATAATAACAGAATACATAGGGTAGAAAACAGAATAAAATTTTTTTCAGTTAGTTCATATGAAAATGCAACTTTTATTATTTACAATTATTTTTAAATATTTTTCGAATCATCAGTCGTTAAAAAATATCAAATTTTATCAACTTTAAAAATTAGTAAACTCATAATTCAGCATTACATTATATCAGCAAAAAACAAATACTTGTTGATTATTTGTCTCTACAGAATGTAAAAAAAATCCAAGATTTTAGAATTGGGTTTTAAATCTGATGTATCCTTCTTCTAGAAATCTCAGCAAGCAATATCGTTTTGTAGTATCACGGCCTTGAGTCTATCGTAGCGAACCTTTTCTATCTCGCTTTCAACCGAGAAATGTTCCGACAGATCTTTTGAAATCTATTTCCTACAATTTTAACAGTTTAGTTTTAATTTTGAACAGAAAGGTAAGTCTATATCTTGGAAATCGATGTTATTTTATTTTATTTTACTCCATTTTATTTTATTTTTTATATTGTTTTATCTTACTTTATTTTATTTATTTCTTTATTTCAACTAATTTGTCCTTATGAAATGCTAAGATGGGGAAAGCCAATTTGAGTGAAACATCAAACAAAATCTCCTCAAATTAGCGTGCTGACCACACATCGTCAGAATTAAAAGTACAATACAAAATTTTCCAATAATTAAAAAATAAAATTATACCAAACAAACACACTAACAGAAAAAAATTAATGAAATTTGGAGGGTGGAGGAATTGGGAACACCTTATCTAATCTTAACCTTGCAAGACCATGCTTCGGCCTGGTTACAGCATTTTCAATAGGTATTAATTTAAATGTCCCTATTAGGCCACACTTTCTTGTATTTTTACATGTTTCTTCATTTCCTGTAACCTCTGGGCACTCCATTGGATGTTTTATCGCGGTGGTTGCCCCTCGTTAGGAGACAAGTGATTAAAGAAAATCATTGATGGTGGTAGCACTTCCAAAGCATTCGAAAAATCACTAGAAACGTTCTCAAAGCGAACGATTAAGTTAATCACCGCGTAATTTATATGAAAATGTCAAGACATCATGCAGATTCTTACCACAGAAAGAGCACTTTTATGCATTCTTTCCGTAACAATGCTCTTCATGATTTCCGTTGCACCTTTCATAGCGGGACTTATTGATGTTCAAGCAAGGCAGTCGAACCTAGTACGAAACGTAAAACGGATTCAGCGAAGATCACTCGAGAAGAATTCGATTGAGGGTATGATTTCCAGCCCTTATAATTACTACTGAACGCATCTACTATGAAATAAGAGGTCCTTTGAACAGCCAACCCCATACTCCAGCAGATCCTCACACGTCAAACTCTCATCGGCGAGTACGCCGACAATCTCAACTTTGCGAGCGGGGGTTTAGACTGTTCATTCCATGTCAGACTCACAACACAAATTTTAATTTCTTCGAATATTTTCACTCTTTAGAAAAAAAAAATTGATGTGGCTGGTTGCATATTATAGTTTTGTTCAAATCAGGAGTTTTGAGCTTTTGATGATCATGAAATTAAACATTTTCGAATCATTGATAACTCAGAAACTATTCGATGTATGGAAAAATATTAAATAAGGGAAGTTGCGTTTTCACATTTCAGCTCACCGTAAACATTTCTAGGATATTTTTCTTGCTATTTATTGATTGTGTTAATGGAATTGCTAGAAACATATATAAGTTTTTTTTCTTATTTTTTTGAACGTTTAGAAATATTTTCAGAACGGATCTCAAAGTATTTCACGAGATACTTCAATTATAATATACCTATCACAGAGCGTTTAATATTAGGTTGTCTTATTATTAAAATTGTAATTGTAATATCTCTCAAGGTGGATTGAAATCCACTCTAAAATGTCTACACAATCTTCCATACATGATTCTAAATATTTGAAGAATAGAAAATTGGACAAACTTTAAAAAAACTCATTTTTAATAATAACAGTATACATAAGTATAAAAAACAGAATAAAAATATGTCAAAAAAAATTTATTCGAATTGTAATATTTTTTTCGTTATGTTCCGAGTTATCCGTGATTGAAAAATGTTCAATTTTATAAACTTCAAAAGGTAATAAAATCATGATTCGAAAAATTTTGGGTTCCGTTAGAGCTATTTTCAGGGGAAGGGTGCTCTTCAAGATAGCACCGGGTTTTGGCGTTTTATGCACTTGTGACCACAAATTTGGCGTGGAGGTGCGTATTAGATTTCTGGAGATTTCTCGCGGGTGTGTATTTTATGATTTCGATCACTTTACTGTGCCCTTTGATCGTGTCCAATTGGACTCGGATTTCGCATAGGGACGCAGAGTGCTCTAGCTTTCGCAGTAAGTTCGTTTAGGGAATTCAAGATAACAATTCTTATAGGTGCCCTACTGTAAATCCCGCGATCTCACCAACATAAAAACGCTCCGGTCAATAAGTCAATCTATTAGAACCGTCGAATTTATAAACGCACTCAACTTTGATTATACAAACGCCAATTCCCTACGATCGCGCGCTTGAATGTCCCAAACCTCGGTACATACCTTCATTGGAACCACCCTAAAAATAATAAATTAAATTGTATATTTGTAGAGTCACCATATCAGGCGAATAAAAACCCATGACAGCCGAAGACTGAGCCCCTTCCCCCTTCCGCGAACTCTCGTTCGTGCCTGGCGATATTCTTTCTAGGGGTCTGGTAGAATGTCTCATGAAAATTCGTTTTCGGTGTATTTCTTCGGATTTACACACATGCGGTTCTTCAACACAATCACCGAAGGTTTCAAACTGTTGTTTAAGAAATGTTCAATCCTTAATTGAGCAGATGAGACGAAATATTTAAAAACCGTCTGCGAAGGCCCGCGAGGGAGTCTTCAGTACTAAATACACGTCAGTGAAGTAAATGGAAACATTAACGGTCCCAAGTTACCTCCCCGGGCTATTCCTGGCGCAAAAGTAAATGTTTGGAAATCTCCAATCAAAACCATTACCTCTCGATCTGTGAAGCGACGCCAAAAACTGTTTGTTATTTCGCCTATTTTTTTACGAACTGAAAACATGTTTGCGGATTTCCAACAAAATAGAAAAAAGCAATAGACAAGTCTTTGTGGTTTTTTCCGCCACCCATCTTTGTAATTTAACATCTTGAATGTAAATATTTGAACATTTTGACAGCTGCCGAGATCTTAACGGACATCTGCCGGTTGTCAGAGACATCGGATTTGGGAGATTTTTGTTTCTCGTACTTTGTTTGAAAGTTAGTTTACCTCGTCGTGTACGTTGAAGTTATGATAGCGGTCGATCGTAACTGCGACCTGGACCAGAGTGAATCAGAGGACTCGAAGAAAAAAAATTAGGCTTGGAAGAGAAAAACCAGGATAATTCAAACGTTTTCCTCGCCATCTCATAACATGAACGGAATCACGACGTGTCCTGGAAGAGCAGGACGTATGGTCCCTAATATTAATAGCTCTGCTGCGCTGACATATAATGACAAAAATTACGCTCATATCCACTAGACAACAAGTTCCATGGTGACACGACCGGGAACTCTAGAGATATAGGAGAACTCACTCCCTTCTAGCATCTAAACCGTACACTTAAGTACGGTTTAGATGCTAAATTAAGTATCAGATTGGCGGTCCGCGTGAAGTTACCTATACGCTAGCACATGTGATATACAAACGCCCACGCGATCGAACACGTTAACATACAAACGCTCGAGTCCCTCGTGCTAATACACAAAGACGAAAATGCGATCATTCACGCACAACTACGTCTAAAATTTCGCAAACACAAAAACGTCTCGATGATTTAGTGAACGCTAAAGCACCTGTAATCTAATAAACGTAGTCTCAAGTACAAACAAATAAACACGCATTCTGAACCGTACACTCAATATTACAATCAGAAACATGGCCCGCTGCAATTGGCCGGAAAAGTGTTTTAGTGGGTGACATTTTCCGTCTCGTCTGCTATTGTAGTGAGTGATTCTGACAGGGAGCCCTGCCGAGAACCAAACTAAAAAAAACAATAATAACAGCTAATTTCAGAACGAATTGTCTTTTAGACTTTTCGCCTAAATCACCTCTATTACAACCTATAAAAAATAAAAACTCGGTTGTAGCATACTTGTTTAAAATATTATATTTCTTCATCCTCCCTGGCAACACTGCGCACCAATGCGCAACCGAATCATGCTAACCGGGGCCAGCCGATGACGATCGAGAGGCGAAATTTTGTGCCAACCGGTGGAGAGGATGTTGATTTCGTTACTGAGCTGAGTGTTTTTTTTTCGTGTCGAAAAATATTTAATTCCCCCCCGAAGATGTCAGGTAACAAAAACACAGCCAGCGCTTTGTGTCTGACAAGAAACTTGCTTCGGGGAAAGTTACTCTTTGTATCTGAGGTAGATGCCGGCGGCTCTCGGGGCGTAGCTTCTGTTTTGTGGTGTTGCTGGTAGGCTGGCGAAGCGTTTTGGAAGCTTCCATGTGTCCCGCAAATTAAAATAGGATTAGGCATGTTCAACCTTTCACTGGTTTGGCTTGGAAATTAGTTCCAGCAAAAATAAAATCGATTGCGGAGATTGAACTTGCCAGCAATTCCACTTTCATTAGAATGCCAATCTAAAAGTTCAAATCCATTGCTGTGACTCATGCGAACTTTCGGCTCTTGCCCCCTTGCCGAGGTTCATGTGTTTCCCGTATGCGCTGGATTCCGGCTCCTTGAGAAGTACCTATACCTACTGTTTCGTGATGCTTGCAACCTGCTTTTCAAATATGGGCAATATACATACCTCTCGTTCCTCCTTACCCAGGCTACGTCATGATATGCAAGTTATAGGCTATAAGACCACAACAACAGCAATAATAACAAAAGCCGGTGGTGAGCATGTTGTCTGAATACGATTAAATTGTTTTGAAAATTTCAAGGTATTTATCTTTGCCTTTACTTTGTTGTTTTCTTTCCACCCCTTGTTTCCACCAGCTCCGAGGGGTGAATGGTGTTGGAACACATGGTAAGAAGTGGAGTGGTAGGCACCTATGTAGAGCTCAGCAGAACTCCGTCATTGGATTTCCCGCGCTTTTTGCTACACGTGGAGAGATCTGCCTTTCCGCTCTAAACTTTTTTTACATTTACAGTTCTGATCCGAAAAATAGTCAATAGTTATCACTGCTTTCGGAAACAATTGAGAATACGTTTCAGCTTTGACGTAAGCTAGTTAAGTTTAAAAAAAATCGAATGCAAATTGAAGCGACAAATTGCACGTCGAAGTCGAACCTTTTCCAAGCGTCGAACATCGCACCAGTTTCGTCCCAGACAGCAGTCCATTTTTTTCTGTTCCAATTCGCGCGTAATGACATAACAACGCAGGTGTGGTAACTTTTCCCATGAGTCCCCGTCGTGCTTTCCTATCATAGTCCTCCCATCCGGGTTGGTGTGCTATGACAATTGGAAAGTGTATTGTTACCCGTATTTGTTATCCACATAAATGATGCACCGAGCGGGGGTTCGAGAGGAGATGTTCGCAGTCACAATGACTACGTACGATTGCATTGGAACGAGTGGAACAACGATCCGGTAGAAGCGGCAGCAACAGCAGGCGCCGGCTGTCGTGTTTCCCTCGGTCGAGGAAAAAACAGGTGGTTTCCCAACTCCGTTCATTCGCTGCCGGTTGGTTCGATAAATTGCCAAATTCTCGACGCTCGATGTTTTTCCGTATTCTCATTCCCTGTTGCCTCCTCCCGTCCCCGCCCCGCACCCATCCTGTCCTGCTGCCATCTAGCGTGCCTCTGGCCGGCGGCAGGTACGTGATATAATGACTGTTTAGTTTATTGCCTGCTGGTGTACATTGACCTAGTACGGATTCGGAAGAGGGATATCAGATCAGTGTGTCGGAGTTGATGTGGGGAAGGGAGCTGAAGAAGGTTGATATGGCAGTTCATTCATCTCTCGTCGGAGCGGAGCACGGCGCATTACGACGGATTAGCACTTGGTCGCACGGATGATGATGCGATATGGTTGCCCTGAGTGATAATTGTGGGAGCTATGTGTGGAATTTAGAACTGCAGCTCGTAACCACGAGTGCACTCTCTGATGACGTATGAGGTTGGCAGTTGCAGCAGTAAGTCGTAGTGACTAGAGACAGTAGAACCTCCTAATTTCTATAGTGAACTGTAATAGATTGTCTACGGGAATTAAATCTGGGCAAGGATTTCCGCTATTGAAATGTCCGATTGCAAACTAGAACGATGTTAATGAAATTGAGAGAGGGGGTTTCGCTTTATCCGCAATGGCGTCGTCAAATCTACAAGCAATCTACGTCAACTAACCAAGGCGATTCCAATCCCCAATGAAGTCGCGTGATAAACCATCAATTTCACAACATTATTATTAACCTGTCGATTTTGTTCGATCTCTAGATTATTGTAGGAATAGTAAAAAGCCCAGACGATGTCAGTTTTCGAAGCATTTGCACCCCTTAGATTCACCCGAACTGAAAGTCCACAGCAAAGGAAACATTAGGATTGTGTCTAATTCAATGTTATGACATGCGATGCACACTGGACACCACTCGGTGCATTTTTTCCTCTACATCCTTTATCATTCCGCGCACGTTCCATTAGAAAGAGTCAATAAAACAACCACCTGGCAGGCATTGGCAAAGAGCAAAAAGACAAAATTCCGTACTCAGTGCCGATTGGACGGTGCAGACGGATACTCGACAGATAGTTCCGTAGAAAGCTAATCTGAAAAATTGACCCAGAAGGTAGATGGACAGCAATCTTCGTCCAACACACGGTGTCGGCCAGTCTAACCAACTGCCATTTGGCTGAATATCGCTTGGTGGAAAGTGTTTGACCGTCTTGCCGTATTTCCAATATCTAATTTGACTTACCTTCATTTTGGTCACTGTTTCGTATTGTCAAAGAGAGTTTTCAACCACTAATGTGTTGTAGTCTTGACAAAGTCGATTTTCAATAGTAATTGATACTTGATAAATCCAAATGATAGAAGAACTACAATTAGGGCAAATGTGACAGAACCCTCCAAAAAGAAATATGTTTAAGAAAGATTGATAAACTTATACATATCGGTATTGATGACAATAGGTCAGAGCCTGATAGAATATTCGCTCTATTTTTGAAAAAGTTGGCGGAAACATTTACCCACCATTACACAATCTGTTGTAAATTGCCTGAAATCTGTAAATGCGACTTAAGGACATGCTCTAAATCGCATATACGAAATTACCATGGAATTTATATTATATCTTGCATACCCAAACTATACGTAAAAATTGGTAAAGACAACGTATTTTAACAAGTAAAACACCAAATAATAAACAAACAACAGCTTTTTACAAGCAACTTAATTACATCTAATTTATTAGAATTCATAACATTTACATTAAATGCAATGGACAATAGTTACCATGTTGACTTCAGTAAAGCATTTGACATTTCATCTTTTATTCAAGCAGTAAAAAAATCGGCCAAGACTTCAGGAATGCCTGAAATCATATTTAACGAAACGTGAACGATTTGTCCGTTTCGAAAATGTACTTTCTGAACCGATTCAAGACATCCTTGGCATCCCCCGGGCTTTCGCTTGAGCCCCCTTATTTTTATTTTGTACATGAAGGACGATTCTTTTGCAATTAGACGCATGAAAGTGCGAGACGAGATAAATTCTTGTATAGAACTAAGAAATTCAAATGACGATCAAGTATCCCCGAATGAAATCAATCTATTCCACACGTTGTGTATCCCAAGTCTACTTCAACTCAACCTAGAAAAGTGTAATTCAGTAGCGTTCAACGGAAAATCGGATTCCCAATTAACACACATAGGAAAGTTCTTTCTAGAAATGTGTAAAATTATACGAGACATAGGAGTGTTTTTGACCCCAAGCTCATATGTGTGGCACTTTACAATACAATAACAAATGAATTACAATTAATTAAAATATTAAACGCTTTAGCCTTCTTTTCGAAACTACTCACACAATTATACTATTACACAGTACAACCGTCAAACCAAATCTGCAATATTATAGCGTAGTATCGACTCCGTACACTATCCATGACTGCATGAAGAATGCATTAATTATGTCCAAAAACAACTTCTCTCGTATGCGTTTATGAACTCAATTCGACCGCATTTCCTCTTCCATCATATGAGGCACGCTGCATACTCATCAACATACAAACACTTAAAGAACACCGCAAATTTACAAAGGTATATCTTATTAATGATATTGCGTACAATCTATTTATTTATTTATTTATTTATAATTGATATCAACAGACACAGTGTGGTCCTAATGATAATTTCTTAATCTATTTAAAAAGTCAAATAGTAATCTGCTACGTGGAATGTGAAGATTGAACTCGGATGACACTCTGTTGAAGGTCCGCTGCAAACCAATGATGGCACCGCTTACTCCATAGTTAGTCCGGCGAAGAGGTAATCGGAGGAATATATTATTGCGAACAGCGCGGGGGCGAACGTTCATATTTATCGCACTGAGAAGCTCGGGGCAGTCAATTCGATCTTACAAAATATCCGAAATCGTCATAGCACGGAATAAATCCTGCCGCACTTGCAATGTATCGAGTCCAATAAGCAAACCCCGGCTTTCGTAAGCCACAAATCCCCGACTATGTACGGGGAACGTGCCATTTGAGCCAATATATTCTGATTCCTGAACTTGGCAGCTGGTGAGGGTTGCTCCAAGGCAATCGACGAAGAGCAAACCGAACAAATCTGCGCTGTACTGTCTCAATTCGATGGACACCGTTAAGATAATGAGGGTTCCACACAACTGAACAATATTCCAGAGTTGATCGAACGAGGGAGCAGTAGAGAGATTTCAAGCAGTAAATATCTGAAAAGTGCTTAGATATTCTCTTTATGAACCCCAAACAGCGTGATGCCTTTGCGACAATATAGCTGATATGCTGTTTATCGAGAAAACTCCGAGATCTTTGACACAATTCGCTCTGTCAATCGTGGACAGTAATCGAATCGAATTGGCGTTTTTTCCTCGAGAACGTAATGACCGTATATTTCTTGGGGTTTAGGGTCATTCGGTTGAACTCGCACCATTCCGCAAAGGTTACCAGTTGGCGTTGAAGGAAAGCTGCATCATCAGTATTCCGGATTCTATGGTATAACTTGAGGTTGTCGGCGAAAGACAACCGTGGCCCTTCTAAACAAAAGTTGACGTCGTTGAAATACAGAAGAAAAATCAATGGACCGAGATGGCTGCCTTGTGGAATACCAGATGAAGCAAAGAACTCTTCGGATACACAATCACCTATCTTGACTGCTAGACGACGATCACTGCGATACGATTGCATCCAACGGAGAATATTAGTACCAAAGCCAAGTCTATCCAACTTTGCCACTGCAATAGCGTGATTAATCTTGTCAAAGGCAGCTGAAAAGTCCGTATAGATAGCGTCAGTTTGAAGTCCGTCCGACATGGCATCTGTAACATATGTTGTGAACGACAGTAGATGTTGAACGTTTCGGCATAAATCCATGCTGAGTCTCGGAGATATACTGTTTGCATTGGCTGGAGACTGGTTCCAACACAGCCATTTCAAACAGCTTAGGAACTGCGCTTAGCGTTGTAATACCACAGTAGTTGTCAACTATCTTTTTATCACCTTTTTTGTGAACTGGAAACATGAAGGAGGATTTCCAGAATTCGGGAAATACTCCGGTTGTTAGCGACAATTGAAACATTACTTTCGCAAATATGATTTTATGCGCCCAACCATCGTTTAGGAACTCGTATTTTTTTTAAAAAACACCCGATAAAGCTAATTATGCATAAAACGATCAGGTCAATCAAATGGTACGCCACTATAACCAAAATAATGAAAAAATACCTTACTATGCCCAGAAATAAAAAAAAATCATCGTGGAAATAATAAACTATGGACGGTTGGGTGGATTGATATCCTTGTTTACGAAATCCACCTCATTGTCGCTGTACCACTGTTTCCCGCCTTGGCCGTATTGATAGCTTACCAATTCTGGTCAGAGCTTCACTGGGTCTTTTCGAATCTTAATGAAAGTTAGTATGCATTTCCTTAGGCACTATTACTTACACAATTTCAAGCCTATCGTTTTGTAGGTGATGAAATGGTTATAGCTGCAGATTCCTTGTCAGATTATCAGTTTTCGGGCGAAAACAAATTTGGATTTATTAGAGGAATCACACGTGCTGTGACCGGATAAAATTTTTGTCCGGGAGCTGGCCTGAAATCTATCATGACATAAGTTTCGTCATCCATGAGTAGTCATATTTCGTCAGATCCTGTTCATATAACTTCGAGATGCATGTTTTGGCCACTAAATTCTTCTTCATCGATCTGTTTGGTTACTTGTAGGTACGGGGTGAACGGTGGTGACCTGTTTCGGTCGGCTCTACGGCTGGCACCGTTTTTTGGCAACGCACAGAAAAGAGGATCGGAATTATTTACTGACTTTCATGAAAACGCATCTAAATTGGCTAGCGACATAATTTTGACATTGAAATTATCTTACTAAATACACTATCTGGGACTGGGTGTCATTCTAAAATCCAACGATGTCACATTTTTGCGTCGCTAATTTGAACGCGCACCAAACAATTCGAAATTGAAACCCCCGCGTAAAAAAGCTTTTGCAAATACCGTGTCAAATGAACGTTTTATGAAAAAAAAAAAAACAATTTGAAATTAACCGAAATTATGTTCTATTGCTATACGGTTTACGCATCTCAATAGTACACTATTGAAAAACCTGTTAAAATAAATAAATATCATAAAACGTAAAAACTCCCATGCGTGAGTCAGTCTATTTCGGGCAGAGCCATCAATAAGAAGTACCTAGTGACTCAAGCAAACACCACGTGTCTGCTCGAGTCAGTCGATGCTTACAGTCTAACCGAGCAACATCGTGATTACATCTTTCGCACAGTACAATTTGCAGTTAAACCGTGTACAAATTACATCCGTTTCCTCGCTGTGTGCAAAGTTTGTCTAGCGCTGTATACAGGGAAATGCGATAGATTTGAGTGGTGTATACACAGCAAATGTGGATTGGAAGGGTGGGTTGGTAGAGTAGGTTTGGATTGAGTTCAACGCTGCAGGATGCGACGTGTGTGCTGCTTGTGAATTTGCGAATTGGGATAAATGAATTTATTTTCACGCTTGTGTGCGCATTGGGTTGACGGTGTTTTCGGCGATTTGTAGGTACGTATATTAATGAGCTTTTTGACACACACGATTCATATTTAGAATATGCATGATGCGGACTCAACTAGATTTGCGCGCCTGCCGAGGGGCGTGGGTTTGTTGAAAATTTAGGTGGGCGAAGAGATTGAGTTGTGTTAGAGCAGTTTTCGTTTTCATTTGTTTTTAAAATGTTGCCAAGTTAATCAATAGCGATTGTTGGTAGTTAACTAAAAAATAATGTCATCTGACCAAGAGAAAGCACTGATTGGTTTTTGTTATCACAGGATTAGTATTTTATAATAATTAAATTTCTTCGATTATATAGCAGAGTAGTGTTTAATATAGGAATTATAATTGGAACGGAAACACTCACATCTCCACAGTGTTTTGATTTAATATTTCGAACAGTTTTGTTTCGAACTTTAAAACTTGTATATCCCTCCCCTAGGTTGAGGAGTTTGACGGTATTGTAAACATCATCAAACATATTGTGTGCATCGGTGCTAAAGAACCCATGACAGACAATTGCTTTAACCCTTTGCGACGCAGTAGGACGAATATGTCCCACCTACTTCTACTTCTTATTTTTATTGGTTTTCTAGTTAGTGTTGACATAAAAATACGAGTTCTTTCTTTTAATCATCTCCCTCGGCATGATACTGTACCTTGATGTGGTCCGGGGGCTTTTCCACCAAAGCAGTATTACAGTGATCATATCACAGAAACTTGGGATACGATTATTTTCTTTTTAGTTAAGCTACATTGTGATCAATTATAGTACTATATCAATTATAGGTCGCCAAGTTACCTTTATTATCCTCTGCCATGGTCAAATAATATACAATGTGGGTTTAGGGCCCAATTCTCTTTGCAGGCACCCTTCTTTTGTTGCGATATTTTCGGTTGGATCCATGCTAACACTCACTAACACAAATTGCTTGTTCTCTCGCATACACTAGCAATCTCTCGTTCCAAACGTACAAACGTGGCCTACGCGATGGCACAAATCTGGTCACAAATACGAACTCCCGCGATCTCGCCAATATTTCAATACCCCGATTGATTAGGTGAACGTTGGAACCTAAGAACCTACGCTCGCGCAATCATGAATCGGTCACGTCCGGAAGTCTCCGCCCTTGATCCTAGCAGCCCGAATTCATGCCTTTAGTTGGACCAATAGAAATAAAAACTAGACAAGTCGTCCACGCGCGACCATTGAAGAATACGCGAACATGCGAATGGCCACACGCTTATAAAAATAATGTGTACATAGCACACGCGACAAAAAGTCCACATACAAACGCTCGAGTCCTTCGCGATCATCCACGCACGACCACACCCATGATCTCGTAAAAAGTATAACACCCCGGTGACTAAGTGAATAGTTTAGCACTTATAAATTAACAATCCCGGTCTTGATAGTGAACCTCCAAATGCTCGTGTTCGCGCGATCATGAATCGGTTTCGTCCGGAATCGCCTATTCTGGACCAATCAAAAATACAATGCTCATATCCACTAAACTACATAAAAATCGAATGTATACACACAAAGTCACATACACGCGACATGCAAATATAAAAATGCTTGAGCCCTTCGCGACCATCCACGCAACCTATACCCGCGCTCTTCCAGACATTATAACATCCCGGTGATGATATGAACGTCTCAGTACTTGTAATCACTCAAACGCGGTGTCAAGCGTGAACCTACAGTCTCCCGCACTCGTGCGATCATGAATCGTTCACGTCCGCAAGTCTATCCTCGATTCCAGCAGTCCGGGTCCATGCCTTCAATTGAATCAATTAAAAAGAAAGCTCTCATATACACTGGACAACACGGTCCATGGCGACCGGGAAATCTGTCAGAATGTGATCCGTACACCGAAAACTAAATATCAGAATGACGGTCCGCGTGGCACACACACGAGCACACGCGACAAACACGTCAACAAACGATACTTCAGCTCTTCGCGATCGCAACACTCCGGTAAAAACATGAACGTTTTAGTACTTACGAAGTTACAAACGCGGTCTCGAACACGAACCCGCAAACGCGCGGTCATGAATCGGTCACGTCCGGAAATCTTTATCCTCTATTCTAGTAACTTAGGCCCATACATTCAGTTATACAAATTGAAAAATGAAGCTCATATCCACAAGGTAACACGTTCCTTGGCGACATGACTGAGAACTCTAGTGATATATAAGAACCCTAGAAATCTAGAATCTAAACCGCACACGAAAAATTAAGTATCAGATTCACGGTCCGCGCGCGATCATTCTAGAATACACGCGAATATGCGAAAGCAAACGGCATTTATATAGAATTTATGCACGCGAAGTTACATACACGTTAGCACACGCGACATACAAAGGCACACGCGATCGAACACGTTAACGTACAAATGCTCGAGCTCTTCGCGATGATACACGCGATCGCGAGTCCCTACGCCCGCACATACCCGAACCGTCCAATGAATATCACATTCAGAATCACGGCCCACTACAATTGGCCTAAAGCAGTGTTTTAGTGGGCGACATTGCCTGTCTCGTCTGCAAATTGTAGTATGTGATTCTGACGGGGAGCCCTTCCGAGAACCTAGCTCTACAGCTCCAGTAGGACAACTCCCTAAAAAAAGAGTTCTTGCTTTTAATCATCTTTTAGGGATGTAAAGAGCACAACTAGCATAAAAAATATGTGATTTTGTTAATTATTTATTATTTAATAAATTTTTTGAAGAATTTTTCGTAGGTCAGTTTTTTCGAAAAAAAATTATCAAAATATGCAAAAATGGAGTTTATTATTATGTCTATAAAAGATTCTGAGAGACAGGGATAACTTCTCAAATAGCAAAAAATAGATTATGGGGTTGTTGAGATCGCTGACTACGATTCTGATAACAGAATTTGAAAATCAATATAGCGGCTACGCATATGGCAGCCATTTTTTACGACATTTGCATATTTTGTTACATTGAGTTACGATTTACGAGAGTTTTTGGGGTCGCTGATTACGATTCTGATGTCAGAATTCGAAAGTTCAAAATTGTGCCTACAATATGACAACAATTTTTTACGAAATTGGCGAATTTTGAAATTTTGCCTAATAAAATCGCCATATTTGCAGTTATAACCTCACTATCGTGATCAGTGATCACGAAATTTGCAGTTATAATGTCACCATCGTAATCAGCGACCCCAAAAACTCGTAAATCGAGTTTTATGCTCATTGTAACAGAATTCGAAAATTTCGTAAACATGGCTGCCATTGTGTAGCCGTCAATTTGTCAGCCGTTGAATTTTCCAATTCTGTTATCAGAATCGTAATCAGCGACCTTAAAAACTCCGTAATCTATTTTTATGCTAGTTGAGAAGTTATCTGTCCCTCGGAATCCTTTATAGACCAACATAATACTAAACTCTATTTTTGAAGGCTTTATTTTTTTCGAAAAATCTAACCTATGAAAAATTCTGCAAAAATATTATTAACATTTTCGACGTCAGAATCAGTAACCCCGAAAACCCCCTTGTAAGACGTTTTGGGCCAATATGAAATAAACATGAAATTTAGTCAAGAACATTCGCCATATTGGATCCACCATTCTGAACTTTTCAATTTCGTCGTCAGAATCAGAATCAGCGACCCCGAAAACCCCCTTGTAAGACGTTTTAGTCTAATATAAAAAATATGAAATTTAGCCAAGTCGCCATTTTGGATCAGCTATTTTGAATTTTACATTTTCGACGTCAGAATCATAATCAGCGACCCCAAAAACCCCATTGTAAGATGTTTTGGGCTAATATAAAAAAACATGAAATTTGGACAAGCACGTCGCCATATTGGATCCGCCATTTTAAATTTTACATTTTCGACGTCCAACAATTGTACTTAATCAGCGACCCCGAAAACCTCCTTGTAAGATGTTTTAGGCCAATATAAAACATGATATTTAGCCAAGTCGCCATATTGGATCCGCCACTTAATTTTACATTTTTGACGTCAAAATCATAATCAGCGACCCTAAAACCCCCTTGTAAGCTGTTCTGGGCCAATATAAAGAACATTAAATTTAACCAAGCACAGTCCGCCATATTGGATCCGCCATTTCGAATTTTACATTTTTGACATCAGAATCAGCGACCCCGAAAACCTATATAAGGCTAAAAATAACAGTAACAATGAAAAAAATCGCGTCGCAATTTGTTAATTGGTGGTGCATAGAGGAGACCGAGAGGGTTTATGGACCTTTTTTATGTTTTGTGTTATTGTGTCTACATGGAATGATTTTGTGTGTGGGCCGTGTTTGAAGACATTGTTGCACAGTTTAATTGCAGTGTTGCTGGACGTGGGTCACAGTGGGGGTCATTGTGTGTCCATTTACCGTTCCATGGCGACATAACCGGGAACTCCAGTGATATGGGGAAACTGACTCTCTTCTATTACCTGTACCATACACTAAAAATTAAGAATAAGATTCACGGTCCACGCGCGATCATTCAATAATACACGCCACATGATTATAAAATGGAATTTTTACACGAGAAGTCATATACACGCGAAAAACACGTTAACATAAAAATGCTTGAGCCCTTCACGGCCATCCACAGTACCTATACCCGCGATCACGCAAACATGATAAGATGAACGGCTCAGCGCTTTTCAAACGCGGTCTCAAGCGTTAAGTTAAAAACTCCCGCGCTCGCACGATCATGAATAAATCGGTTACTTCCGGAAGTATCTATCCTTGGTATCAGCAGACTAGGTCCATGCCTTCAATTGGACCAATTAAAAAAGAAAGCTCATCAACACATTCCATGACGACATGACTGGGAACTCTAGTGATATGGACGAACCAACTTTCTTCTAGCATCTGAACCATAAACGAAAAATTAAGAATCAGATTCACGGTCCTCGCGCGGTTCTCCATGAACAAACGCAAATATGCGAAAGGCACACGGTTATAAAATGCAATTTATACACGCGAAGTTACATATACGTTAGCACACGTGACATACAAAAGCACACGCAATCAAACACGTTAACGTACAAATGCTCGAGTCTCTCGTGACGATACCCGCGATCGTGAAATCTCATATCTAAACCGTACAATGAATACAAATATTCAGAATCACGGTCCGCTGCAATTGGCCTTAAGCAGTCTTTTAGTGGGAGACGATTCCTGTCTCGTCTGCAATTGTAGTGTGTCATTCTGACGGGGCGCCCGTCCGAGAACCTAACTCTACAGCTCGAGTCGGACAACTCTCGAAAAAACAACTATTGGTTATATGAAACATAATGCTAAAAATGGTTGGTGAGAAGTTTTAAGCGTGTGTCGTGCTTTGGACTGACAAATGCTCTTCTTGTGTCATTCTACCGGGAAACGTTGCCAAATAAATCTTTTGGAACCAAAAAACAAGCCAATTTAATGCTAGCCCATTGACTGGCAAATACCTAAAAAATTAATTACATTTCTTCATAAGACGGCCACCGTAGCAATAGTTGTCACCACCGGCTTGACCGGAATATCCCGCGTTTCTTCCAATTACCGGAACACCATCGCCACGTGAAACTGATTGGTCACGAAAGCAATGTCAGCAAGCAACACAACCGGAAACGAAGCATCGAAAACGCCGCAGTAAATAGCGAAATAACAGCATTTGTGTAGCAAAAAGCAACTCGGAAATACGGCCGCCAAACGACGCCATCGCCGCCCTTTCCCCTCGCCAGCGCAAAATGAATGGAGTAAAATTGCTTCCCCGGTAAAATGACACGAAAGCATGCTTTTCCCGCCTTTTGATATCTTCCCGCCAAGACCAATCGTGCTCTCGGTTGATGCACTTTGCGCGCTCTGTTTATCAACATAACCCATCCCTGGTTCAACCGTGAGTGAACCGAAATCGCTTTAACCTCCCCCGCCCCTACCCATCCACCGGTAACCCCTTCGTGTATACGCACTTATCATCGAGAACGAGACCGTCCCTACCCGTCCGTTATCCTGTATCCACATCCCTAGCACGTTCCGTCCGGCTTACAGCGTTTCGCCTTCATCATCAATTTCGCTTGAAAATGCCGGCTGATTCCGAGAGGATCCGTCCGTCCCTTCTTCTGACAACACCCAACCTCCAGAACCCCCGCCGCCGTTGACGAAAAGACGTGAAGAACGCGAGAATGCTACACTGCATCAAACCGACAAGACCCGGTGTGGTTTCGTTCAACTGGATAATATACGGTCGTTGGGTCTTTTTCCCGAGAGAAATGCCGGTCGGGCGGGTTGAACTGCTTGCATTCAGCGTCATTCATCTGGAAGCGCGTGTTTGATGTGCCCAATTAGGAGCTCTAATTTGAGTTGGAATCCCATGAGCAGGCTTCGAGTAGTAGGAAAAATCGTTCGTAGACGCAGGCCGGAAGTTTCATCCCCTGGTGCACATGCCTGCCCGCGTTGTGCTTAGTTTGAGATATTCTAATGTTGTTTGAACTTGCGGACTTCCAACCACGACAGAACCGCCGATCCGCAGTGGAAGTACGTATGGCGAATCGTTTAACCGTTAAAGATTACATTCGAAAATACCCGCAAAGTTCACGTATCGATTCCGTTCCGCCGAAAACCTGCAAATCGCCACACGCGTCGATTCAAAGTTCAAAGGATCCTTCGAACAAAAGGCAACCAACTGACCGCGCGGCCCGGTATGGCTTTACGATAAATGTTTTTCCACCGTTCAATTTCAGCGGCTTCGTCCAATCCTGTCCTCATCTCTAACCGCGGGGCCGGGGAGTGAAAGCGTGTCGTCGTGGCAAGTGAATGTTGGGATGTGTGCGTGTATAGCACTAAAATCTGTAAGTCCCACGTGCAAGAGATTTTTTGTTTGGTACTTTCAAGCTCGTTCGGAAATAAAAAAGTATAAATCTCTGCATATAAACTAAACCGTCGTTTTTCCCCGTGGCATTTAACTGTCCTGCTAGCCGCTGAATGTTTGATATGGAATATCGCATGGTAGTCGCTGGTATTGGTGGCACTTTCGCCTTCTATTCTACCATACCGATTTTCTTCGTTTTATTGCTCCATTTTGCGCTTTGTAGCTTTGAAACCAGAGGTCGCAGTTTTCTTCCTGTTGTCCCGATGGGAATCATATGTTTTTCCATGCTCTTATCGGTATGTTTATCCGGAGTCTATATTACCTTCCCAGTTGTCTAATATTTGACTTAAGAGACAAGTAAAGCAGCGAAAATAAAGTTTTTGAAAACATCACTTGAAATTATGTCAAAATTATTCCAAAAGATTTCTAAAAAATCGGGATAGTGCGAATAGTATTTAACCCATTGTTAAAAAATTAATTGACCGAAAATAACGGTCGCAAAAACAGACCATGCTTCGTGAAGCTTGCTTTAAATATATGCTTTAAATGTAAAAATAGGATATAAACTTCAGGCGTAAAAATCGAACAGGAGATCTTCGATGTTAGGGTCGTTTAGAACTACTTTCAGCATATCTGGCATTTCCAAAGTAACAATTGAAGTTATTTATTCTATACTGAAGGTTCATCCTTTCGCGTGAGGACTTTTCAAAGTGACTCTTACACTTTTAACGTTTGTTGTTTATATTTGATTTTTCATATATTAATATTTCAACCTTGTGACTTTTATGTTTCTGACTGAAAAAGTTTTTTCTAAAAACAGTCCTAAGTCAATATTTAAGTGACGGATGATTCCGTCATAAAATGATTGGACGTTACCAATAACGTTTGAAATGTTAGATACAACGTAGCATAAAATAAATAATATAAATAGGATGAATAAATGAATGGGGGAACGCGAGGCTATTCGGACCTACCTAAGCAAATCGCCCTTTTAGGTGGATAGATGTGAAATTTATTGGTCAAAGATCCTAATTGTTTGTTGAAACCTCAGCTTCATTTTGGAGCCATAAAAATTTATTTGCACCACTCCATGGCAGCGCTAGACGACAATTTGCAAAACTCTACGTTTTTTATCTTTTTACAATGTAGGGGTAACCGGACCTCCGTATGGGTCAAATTAGACCTAATTTTTTATTAGTTTTTACATTTCTTACAAAAGAAATGTATAGAATTCGCTCAAACTTTGACAACTTTTTCCGAGGCCCGGAGGGCCGAGTCTCATATACCAATCGACTCAGCTCGACAAATTGAGACAATGTCTGTATGTGTGTGTGTATGTGTGTATGTATGTATGTACAAAATGTCATGTAATTATCTCAGCAATGGCTGAACCGATCTTAATGAAATTAGTTTCAAATGAAAGGCCTAACGTTGCCATTTGACACTATTATTATTTTTGATTTTCGATATGTTGTTTACTTTCTGAGATATGGGCGATTTTGTCAAAATACAGCAGGTTTTTTGCAAATAACTTTCGAACAATACAATATTGTCCAACAATATTGCACAAAAATAGAAAGCTTGTAAAAATACCTTTCTAACAAGCTATAGATTGTCTAAATCCGAGCACGAGCGGCGGAGATATTAGACATTTTGTATTTTTAGTCCTCGCTTGCCAATTTCCACTAATTAAAAATGAGATTGTTTCATACAGAGTATTGCTTTACTGGTGTTTTAGGGGCAAAACACATCTACGTGATTCAAGGAATTCGATGTTGGGAACATTTTGCGAATTATCTTTATAATAAATGAACTATTTCTCAAAAATCAATATATAAGTTCACTTCAAAGACAAAATAATGTGTTGATAAAGAAACAGTGAGTTCTAGTATTTATTCCTTGGATTAGGCATTGCGTTTAATCATGAGGTAAATGTTGGATGGTATATCAATACACAGATCAAAAAGTAATTCACCTAGTAGTGAGATAAAAGATTTCTGATATAATTATACTTGTGGCGTCACCGAAAGCAACTGTATGTTTGAAGCCCAAAAATCTGGCGAAAATTTAGCTCTTTTGCAAGATTTAGGTTATACTGGTTATGGCGCAAAAATTACTACTTACATTATTTATGATAAGAATGTAAGAATCAATATATCATAATAATATACCTATAAAAATAATGTCACTGCATTAACCATCATTTGCCATTTCTCACACGCCCCCCCCCCATCTCTCTCTCTCTCTCTCTCTCTCTCTCTCTCTCTTTCTCTCTCTCTCTCTCTGTCTCTCTTCTATCGCATCTATCTAGCTATTTCTGTATGCATTTCTAAGTTGTGTGATAAGATCTTCTGCCAATCTGAAATATTTATTAATTGTAATTGCGAAGGTTTGAGAAAACAAAACTAGTTTTTGTCTGCTGCTACATCAACTCAACTTTAATTCAATTGTATTCAAAGCCTGTATCTACACTATAATTAAGGAAATTCATGGCTATATCAAAAAAATATTTGGCTTAACTGGGTAATATGAAAGTTTGACGATGGAAATTTTCAAAAGAGACATTCCACGTGCGATATTTAAACTATTCGATTCTCTATTGAATTTTGAATGAAATAGGGTTACTGTGCCCTAATTCATCTTAGCACCTCTATTCATCTCACCCATTTGAAAACATTAGTTAGAGCAGTGTCAGCTATCTCTATTCAACGCATTAGCTCATATGGTAGGATGAATAAGGGTACGTCGTACTCAACTTTTCACTTCGCTCAAACGCGAATATTTTACATTTTCCAAGCTAGATCTTTTATGGAACTGTTTCTTAAGAACGAAGCAAAGATGTTAATACATATATAAGCTTAATCCAATCACTGTAAGCCGAGTTATCAGCGAAATAGTGTGACAACCTGACTAATGAGATGAATAAGGGCTCGTCTACCCTATATGCTCAAAGACTGAAAGCTGAAGCCAGGATTTCGAGGACAAAATACATGAGAGGAAGAGGTTGTAGAGACGACAATGTGAACCTTCCACCCGAGTTCGGATTGACGGTGACGAAATCGAGATGGTCGACGAACATGATAACAGCAGAGAAATTCAGAGACGGATCATAGCAGGAAATCGTGCCTACTTTGGACTCCAGAGGACGCTCCGGTCGAACAAAATTCGCCGACGCACGAAGTTGATTATCTTCAAGACGCTGATTAGATTGATGGTCCTCTACGGCCACGAGACCTGGACTATGCTCGTGGAGGACCAACGCGCCCTTGGAGTTTTCGAACGAAAAGTGTTGCGTACCATCTATGGTGGCATGCAGATGGAAGACAGAACGTTGCGCAGGCGAATGAACCATGAGTTGTATCAGCTGCACATTCGTTGTATTGGTACGAACTTTCATGAAAAATATCGGATCAAAGCCACAAATTAGATCCAGGAAAAGAAGTCCCCACAGTACCCACTCTCGATGGGGGATGCAACTTCTAACTTATCGTCGTCCATATTTGGATATACTGAGTAGTTTGAACCATTTCTTTTTCACAATATTGGTCTGTATAGGACTTATTTATCCATATTTCCTGCACGAGAATTCCGAACGAGACAATACAAACACGGCTTTTATGCAATCGACATAGCCTAGACATTTCACACTATTTACTTCAATGCAAATAAAAACTTTGAAATATCTACCTGTCTCATTCACGAATCGCCTTCTCCCTCTGTCGTTCTCTGTTCAAGGGGCTTGAAAGCACATGTGACCTTGTCTCACTTTACTATATTCAATTGCGCGTTAAAATACTGGACCAGTAAAATCTGTTCTGCACATAAATCTTTTTTCGGGAATATGTGACCAAAAAGTAAACTTTGAATTCGTCAAGTAAAGAAGCATGAAAACAAAAAGAATAAAACCAAAAAAAGATGGAAGCCCTAGAAAGTCCATTGCGTATTTATTAGCCTTTTCTCAGAAGATGGGATTTTCAAAAACATTTCAAAGCTTTCTGATGCAATGGTTTTCAAATTCGTACAATCCGGTTTATTCATTTTCTTTATTCAAAAATGTGTTTGGCTTCAAATATATGACCATTTCATTTTAATTAATTATTTCATTCCACATCTTTTTATTCGTTTTGTTCATCTGCGTTCATTTTACTTATTTTATTCGTTTCATTCTTTGGATTCACTCTGATCAGTTTATTCTTTTTGTGCATTTTACTCATATCATTCATTGTTTTCATTGTATGCATTTTATTAATTTTTTCCAGTTTATTCATTTTGTTCAGTTTCTTCATTTTAATAATCTGACTACTTTTTCAGTTTTAATCATTTCATCCAAGTAATTTATTTGATTCAATTTATTTCTTTATATTAATTTATAACCTTTTACATTCAATTCATTTGATTCATGTGATTCATGTGATTCATTTGATTCATTTGATTCATATGATTCATATGATTCATTTGATTCATTTGATTCATTTGATTCATTTGATTCATTTGATTCATTTGATTCATTTGATTCATTTGATTCATTTGATTCATTTGATTCATTTGATTCATTTGATTCATTTGATTCATTTGATTCATTTGATTCATTTGATTCATTTGATTCATTTGATTCATTTGATTCATTTAATTCATTTAATTCATTTGATTCATTTGATTCATTTGATTCATTTGATTCATATGATTCATTTGATTTATTTGATTTATTTGATTCATTTGATTCATTTGATTCATTTGATTCATTTGATTCATTTGATTCATTTGATTTATTTGATTCATTTGATTCATTCCATTCATTTGATTCATTTGATTCATTTGATTCATTTTAATCATTTGATTCATTTGATTCATTTGATTCATTTGATTCATTTGATTCATTTGATTCATTTGATTCATTTGATTCATTTGATTCATTTGATTCATTTGATTCATTTGATTCATTTGATTCATTTGATTCATTTGATTCATTTGATTCATTTGATTCATTTGATTCATTTGATTCATTTGATTCATATGATTCATTTGATTTATTTGATTCATTTGATTCATTTGATTCATTTGATTCATTTGATTTGTTTGATTCGTTTGATTCATTTGATTCATTTGATTCATTTGATTCATTTGATTCATTTGATTCATTTGATTCATTTGATTCATTTGATTCATTTGATTCATTTGATTCATTTGATTCATTTGATTCATTTGATTCATTTGATTCATTTGATTCATTTGATTCATTTGATTCATTTGATTCATTTGATTCATTTGATTCATTTGATTCATTTGATTCATTTGATTCATTTGATTCATTTGATTCATTTGATTCATTTGATTCATTTGATTCATTTGATTCATTTGATTCATTTGATTCATTTGATTCATTTGATTCATTTGATTCATTTGATTCATTTGATTCATTTGATTCATTTGGTTCATTTGATTCATTTGATTCATTTGATTCATTTGATTCATTTGATTCATTTGATTCATTTGATTCATTTGATTCATTTGATTCATTTGATTCATTTGATTCATTTGATTCATTTGATTCATTTGATTCATTTGATTCATTTGATTCATTTGATCCATTTGATTCATTTGATTCATTTGAATCATTTTAATCATTTTAATCATTTGATTTATTTGATTTAATTGATTTATTTGATTTATTTGATTGATTTAATTCATTTGATTCATTTGATTCATTTGAATCATTTGAATCATTGATTCATTTGATTTATCTGATTCATTTTATTCATATCTTTAATTTTATGCATTTCATGTTCAGTCATTCGTTTTATTTCATTCAATTTGTTAGTATAAGTCAATTTATTCTATTAATCTTATAACTATTTCTAAATATAATCTGAATTTTTATGTAATAACCTAATCTAATTTGATTCGTGTATTTGGATCAAAATTATAATGATTTCCATGAATTTTTCTACTCATTTTATGAATTTAAAAACCTATTGTTTCATTTTTTGCTTTACTTTTTTATTTCAGTCGTTTTGTTGATTTCTATAATTTATTCAGTTTATTCGAGATTTTATTTGTGCAAGACTAGAAACTGTTTTCATCCCACCTCTAATTGGGTGCCTACTTCTCGTGAGCTCTGCAAACTAATCCAATAGTGAAATGTGTAAGAAATGTCTCATCTCACTGCTAGGTGGATTAAATCGGTTTTTTACAATGGAATTGCGTTTAGCTATGAAATTTCTATTGGTGAAACTCCTGAAGATGCAAAAAATGTGTTAAAAAATTAATCGCAGCAGTCGATTGCGCATCATGTATTGTCTTTGCTGTGGTGTTTGTAATCGTATGCACAGCCTGGAGCTGCTGAACAGTGGTTGATGGAATAGGAGGTCCAAATAGCCCTGTACGTTCATTTCACACAAAAAATGGGGAGCGCCTTGAAAATATCTGTGGTTTTACCCAAACAAAAATTATTCCATAAAATAGGAGCCTCAAGCTCTCCAAAACACTTACCTGATATTTTTTCACTTTTATTTGTTGCTTTAATGAGGGTTTTACCATTATAATTATTTTTGTTTTGAGGATAGCAAAAAAATGAAACACGTTGTATCAGAAATTCTTACAATTTTCTAAAAAATCTAGGGAGTCTGAATTACCCCCACGGTCTTAATGGCCCCGGGTCCCCTATAATAAATATTTATTAAAATATTTGTATAAAACTTTTAGAATTATTGAGATTAATAAAATGACATAAATGTGTAGCAAGAATCAAATCATTTATAGTTTATAAAATTCACAATCTAATTCTAATATAAATAAACTAAACCAAATGAATAAATACAATAACGATGAACAGTGTTAGTAAAATGAACAAAAGAAATAAAATGAATGCAATTAAAAAATAATTGGAATAAATTAAATGGGTGTAATGAATAACATGAATAACACGATTAGTGTGAACAAATTTAATTAAATGAATAATAAATGGAATAAAATGAATGAAATAAATAAAATGAAAAAATCCATAACAATAATAAAATTAATGTAACGAAGTCAATGAAATTGGCGAAATTACTAATACAACAGAATGAATTAATTTAATAGAATAATAAAATGAATAAATGAAAATCAGTAAAGACTCGCTTTTCTTAGCCCCCGATTTTGTTTGATTCTTGATCCGACTTTGTTGCATGTGGCATTCAGTTTGATAGGTTTGACGAACCAGGTCAGATACGAGCAAATATACAAAAATATAGATGTGAAATTTTGAAACGAAGAAATTTACATCAAATAATCAGAAAAGGACTACGAGGGGCACTTAAGAATATTTTCGCAGCATAGGTTTGTTAAAATTAAAAAAAAAATATGTTCCGATTTTATCAGCCTAAAATACTCTACATGTGAGATAATAACGGTTCATTACTGTATAATGAATCAAATGTAGACAATAAAATAAATAAAATAATAAAATTAATAAAAGAAAAAAGAAATAATAAGGTAGCGTAGTTGGTAAATCGATTGCCTTATAACGCAGCTCACCTAGGTTCGATACCCAACCCCGCACATAGGGTTGGAATGCGCCTTTTTATGTTATATGTTGCTTCATACTCTGCACCTGCGCATACCAACGCTAAACCACTGGTCTATGCGCGGTGTCGTGGCCGACTGGCGGATCGACGAAGATTGACTTTTGCTGTGTGCCGTGTTTGCAAATATTGTTCTATTGGTGGTATTCGTGGACGAGGCTCGCGGAGGGAGTCATTATGTGTCCATTTACCGGTCGACTTCGTCATCATGCATATACTAATTAAATTAATTTAATAAAGTAGAATAAGTAGAAACCTTTTAGTTGTAGCTTTGTGATAATCGTAGTTTTTTGTACTAGTGTACAACTGTTATGTGCTAGTCGTATGTCTATCTATTTTTTTTTATTCAAATCGTTTATTTGATAAGGCACGTTGCGTTAGCTTAAAGGTGCCAATTTTGTTTTGTTTTACATTTTAAATTGCTTAAAACTAGGGGATTACACATTGATTTTTTTTAAAATGAAACTAATGCAATTTTATAGCTATCTTATATATCTACACAAGGGGATAATATTATTTTCGTAAGATTGGGGGGGGGGTCATTTAGTTTTTGTGGCAATATGGTTTGACATTATTATCAGTGAGATTATTGGAGCAAATAATGTTTAACTAAGGGGACAATTTTTTACGACTATCTTAAAAGTAGGAATAACTAGAGGGCATGATTGAATTTTGTAAAGATTCGTAATTATAGTTATTTTTGTGGGTAGTAGAGTTGGGCATTTTCAACGAGATTATATAATATAATAGTTAAAACTAGAAGAGACAAGAAGAGCTAAATGCTTCGTGATGATTATGGGGGGGGGGGGGGGTAGGGGTGTTACTTCTGGGTATAAGAGTCAGGGGAGGGGGGGTAGACAAAGATGGCAGGGAGAGAAAATTATTTCAGTTTCAGGCATCGTGAGATCAACGGATGGATTACAAACTCGGGTGGCCTTCATCAGGGGAATCATGTACTGGGGTTTTTCCAGAAGATTTCGTAGTACGGCTCAGATGTGGATCGGCTACATTTCGAGTTAAGCGTGTTATGTTCGTGCCGTAGGTCCCGTGTTTGTTGGCTCATTCGATAGAGATGCTTTGATACAGGTGGAAGAGGGTTCTGAGAATGATAAGGAAAATAAGAAGGGGCAGTTAGACTTGTATATTGATGGTTTTCACAAAGGTGTATATAAGGGACATATAGAGGACATCGCGGCTTGCCAGCACATCTCGAACCGGGACGTTGGTTGGTCTTCCTCGGGCCCGCAGGGTATCCATTAGCCGAGACCTGGCGGAACTGTACTCGGTGCACGCCCAGACAATGTGCTCGATGTCGTGATAGCCGTCGCCACAAGCGCAGATACCACTATCCACGAGCCCAATACGCCGGAGATGTGCATCCAGCGTGTAATGGTTTGCCATGAGTCGGGACATCACACGAATGAAGTCACGACCCACATCCATCCCCTTGAACCAAGGTTTCGTCGATACCTTAGGGATTATCGAATGTAGCCACCTTCCCAGCTCCCCACTGCTCCACGAAGTTTGCCAACTTTCGAGGGTTCTCTGATGAGTAATACTGAAAAATTCGCTGAAGCAAATTGGTCTTTCGTAAACGTCTCCTTCTAAGGCACCCACCTTAGCTAAGGAGTCCGCCTTCTCATTGCCCGGAATGGAGCAATGAGAAGGCACCCATACCAAGGTAATCTGGAAAGATTTGTCAGATAAAACACTCAGTAGCTCCCGTATTTTCCCCAAAAAATACGAGGAGTGCTTTCCATGTTTCATCGAGCGAATAGCGTCAATGGAACTGATGCTATCCGAAACGATGAAGTAATGGCCTGCGGGTAATGTTTCAATGACTCCAAGGGTATACTGAATGGCAGCTAGTTCTGCGGCGTAAACTGAAGCAGGGTCACTGAGTTTGTAGGAGGCGGTGAACTTTTGATTGAAAATACCGAAGCCAGTGGACCCTTCGAGGTTTGATCCGTCAGTATAAAACATCTTAGAACAGTCGACTTCTCGGAATTTATTATAAAAAATGTTTGGAACCACTTGTGGGCGTATGTGGTCTGGAATTCCACTAATCTCGTCGTTCATGGATGTGTCGATGAAAACAGTAGATTCAGAAGTATTTATGAAATGCACACGGTTGGGATTGCAAGAAGAAGGGTTAATATTCTGCGCCATGTAGTCAAAGTACAGGGACATGAAACGGGTCTGAGAATTGAGCTCAACAAGCCTTTCGAAATTTTCAATCACGACCGGGTTCAAGATATCGCATCGAATGAGCAATCGATATGAGTTCCCAAAATCGATTTTTCAACGGGAGAACGCCCGACAGCACTTCGAGACTCATCGTATGGGTCGACTGCATGCACCCTAAGGCGATACGCAAACAACGATACTGAATTCTTTCGAGTTTGATGAAATGTATGTTCGCGGCGGAGCGAAAGCAGAAGCATCCGTATTCCATTACCGACAGTATCGTTGTTTGATACAACCTAATTAGGTCTCCTGGGTGGGCACCCCACCATGTTCCGGTTATTGTACGAAGAAAGTTGATCCTTTGTTGGCATTTCTGTTTCAGATACCGAATATGGCATCCCCAAGTACCTTTCGAGTCGAACCAGACCCCTAGATATTTTACTGTGAAGACCTGAGCGATAGTTTGACCCATTAATAGAAGCTGTAGTTGTGCTGGTTCACGCTTCCTTGAAAATACAACTAGCTCAGTTTTCTCCGTGGAGAATTCGATACCCAGCTTAATAGCCCAAGCAGACAAATTGTCCAAGGTATTCTGTAATGGTCCTTGTAGATCGACAGCTTTGGGTCCCGTAACAGACACCACGCCATCGTCTGCAAGTTGCCTTAACGTGCAGGAATTGTCAATACATTCATCAATGTCGTTGACGTAGAAATTGTATAACAGGGGGCTTAGACATGAGCCCTGGGGAAGGCCCATGTAGCTAAATCGTGATGTCGATAAGTCACCATGCGAAAAATGCATGTGCTTTTCCGACAACAAGTTTAGTAAAAAGTTGTTTAAAGTCGCTGAAAGACCATGCTGGTGCAGCTTCTCTGAAAGAATGTTGATCGAAACTGAATCAAAAGCCCCCTTAATATCTAGGAACACTGATGCCATCTGCTCTTTGCTAGCATAGGCCATTTGAATTTCAGTTGAGAGCAACGCAAGACAATCGTTCGTCCCTTTGCCTTTGCGAAAGCCAAATTGTGTATCTGACAGTAAGCCATTTGCTTCGACCCAATTGTCGAGGCGGGATAGGATCATTTTCTCGAACAACTTCCGGATACAGGATAGCATTGCGATCGGACGGTACGAATTGTGGTCGGAGGCTGGTTTTCCTGGTTTTTGGATGGCGATGACCTTCACTTGTCTCCAATCGAGTGGGACAATGTTAGCCTCGAGAAACTTATTAAATAAGTTCAACAAGCGTCTCTTGGCAGAGTCTGGCAGATTCTTCAACAAGTTGAATTTGATTCTGTCTGGCCCCGGAGCTTTATTGTTACACGACAAGAGAGCAAGTGAGAACTCCACCATCGAAAAAGGTGTTTCGTTCGCGTTATCGTGACGGGACGCGGCGCGGTAGATCTTCTGTGCCGGGGCGGAATCCGGACAAACCTTCTTAGCGAAATCGAATATCCAACGGTTTGAATATTCTGCACTCTCGTTAGTACTGTTTCGGTTTCGCAAACGCCGGGCCGTGCCCCAAAGAGTGCTCATCGATGTTTCTCTCGTTAGTCCGTCAACGAACCGGCGCCAGTAACTACGTTTCTTGGCTTTCATCAAACTCTTCATTCGCGTTTCTAACGTCGCATATTGTCGATAGCTAGCGGGTAACCCGTCGTCCCGGAAGGTCTTATACGCGGCGGCCTTCTCCGCGTACACGTCTGAGCACTCTTTGTCCCACCACGGATTAGGAGAGCGTTTTTGTATGTTCGCGCCGGGTACTGGCTTAGTCTGAGCTTGATTCGCGCTGTCGAGAATCAAGCCAGCCAAAAAGCTGTACTCTTCCTCCGGAGGAAGTTCTTGGGTAGATTCGATGTTGTCGGATATCGCGGCAGCATAGCTCTTCCAATCGATATTTCGTGTGAGGTCATACGAAATATTGATTGATTTCAATGGCCTTGAACCGTTATTGATTGAGACTACAATCGGTAGATGGTCGCTGCCGTGGGGATCAGGAATTACCTTCCACGTGCAATTTAACCGCAGCGATGTTGAGCAAAGGGACAAGTCTAAGGCGCTCGGGCGCGCTGGAGGAGCAGGAATCCGTGTCATTTCACCCGTGTTTAAAATTGTCAAATTGAAGTTATCGCAAAGATCCTGAATTAAGGAAGACCGGTTATCATCATAGAGGTAACCCCATGCTGTACCGTGAGAGTTAAAGTCTCCTAAAACTAGTCGCGGTGCTGGCAGGGATTCTAAGATGTCTTGTAGCCGTCGGTGCCCAACCGCGGTGTTGGGGGGAATATATATGGAAGCTATGCAAAGGCTTTTGCCTTTGGTTGTTACTTGACAAGCGACAACTTCAATACCTGTTAACGAGGGAAGGTTAATTCTGTAGAAGGAATAGCACTTTTTGATCCCCAAAAGCACTCCTCCATAGGGGGTGTCTCGATCCAGGCGAATAATATTAAAGTCGTGGAAGTTGAGATCTATGTCGGAAGTTAACCAAGTTTCACATAATGCAAATGCATCGCAACTCAAATTATTTATTAAAATTTTGAAGGAATCGATTTTCGGGATGATACTTCTGCAATTCCACTGTAGAACAGTGATCAAATCCGTGACCTCGTTCGATGAGTTAGCCATCGAAGGATACAATCGCTGAGAGGAGGGGCCATTTAGCAGTCAACTGCTTCAAAAATGTTCTTACTGTAGGGAGAAAAGCTAACATAAGACTTTTAATAGGATCAGTTATATTGAAAGTTTTTATTATCCAGTCCACTATGTCCGAGAGTTTTATAATTCCAGTGCTGTGATTACTCTCGAACTGAAACAAAGGAACACTTGGGATTTTTGATGTTCCTGGAAGTGCTGGGAACTCCTTCTCTGAGCTTAATCCTCCGAGACCAGGAGCTAATTGCTTCGGTTTGGTTGCAACACTTCCAATAGATGTCACTTTCGGAGCCCCGTCAAGGGACACCTTCTGGCCTTTACAAGGAACTTTACGAGAGGAAATGTTCCTCCTCTTCCTATAAATTCTAGGCACCCTAGTAGATGTTCCCTCTTGTGGGTTATCAGCCTCGCCCTCGTCAGGAGGCAAGTGAGTATAGATGTTTGCTGAGGATGGTGGCGTAGCATTCTTTAACATTTCTGCGAAAGAATGTTTGGATCGTCCCGCAAGAGAACGTTTCAGTTTATCCCCGCGTAGTTTGTACGCGGGACATGCCGAGATATCATGCAGACTCTCCGCACAGTAAGGACACTTTTCGGCTTGCCTACTGCACGAATCATCTAGATGATTCTCCCCGCATTTTCCACAGCGGGCCTTGTTGCTACAATGGGTGGCTGTGTGACCCAGTTGTTTACACTTTGTGCAATTCATGACCCGCGGCACAAACAGACGCACAGGCAGACGAACCTTGTGCAAGAGGACGAAATTTGGCAAAGCGGTCCCAGCGAAGGTCACCCGATAAGAGTTTGATTGGGGGTACGTTTTTGAACCATCCCCCGCAACTACTACTGAGTGCAAACGTTTGCACTCAAGTATTTTAACTGGCTGAAGTAAGCGGTCTCTGAATCGGCCAACCCCGTACTTCAGCAGATCCTCGCACGTCAAACTCTCATCGGTTACGACGCCTTCGGATTGTACTCTTACAGCCGGAATATACACGTTATAATCCCGCGTAAAGTGCTCACAGCAAGCAATATCGTTTGCCTGCTTTGAGTTGGCTAGCAACAACCTTATCTTGTCCGAGCGGACCTTTGAAATTTCGGTCACAGCCGAGAACCGTTCCGTCAGGTCTCTAGAAATCTGAAGAAGATTCAGCGATTTAATCTTGGGCCGAAAGAAGACCACAAATGGACCAGTTGAGAGTTCTGGATAGCATTTGGGCCGGGGGGGAGCCTTAGAAGTTGAACCCGATTCAACTTCCATTTGACCATCCGGAGAGGGAACCATAGTAAACGTCAACGCACGGGGTCAGCGCCCGCGCAGACGGAAGAAAGCAATAAATGTGTTACAAAAGACAAAAACCACTTAGCTTTAAACTGGTGTCCAACGACGAACCGATCCAGCTTATACAGCTGGCTATTGTTTAATCCTCACACGCGAACAAAAGACTGAGGACCGAACCGAACTGGCAAAATAACCTTGAATGCGGATTAACACTATTCTTTATCGCCTCACACAGCACTACGGACTAGAAAAAACAACCTCTGTCTCGATGGAGAGCTCGAAAACGAATGATGTCTATCTATGTATGTATTCGTCTGAGTATTTGTGACAGTTGGGTCAGGGAATGGATAAAGAATTGACGTATATGATAGAATAGTTGCTAATACTTCTGGTGATCAATCTGAGCATTTGGTTCTATTCATTCGGAAAAATCGGGTTGGATAAATTAGGGTAAAATTAATTTACCGACGCACGCGAGTTATCCATTCCCGGCCAGCATAGCATGATGAAAGTCTAACAGCATGCATTTGTCGTTAATGATAAATATACAACATTTGCTGCATTTAGACGAGTTTGATTGCATGTTACATATGTTTTTCTATTCTACTCCATCAGTCTGTTTCTTTTGTACATCTATTAGTTTGATTTTCCATTATTTATGTATACCAAAATAGTATTGTTCAATTTATACACTTCTAGTCAAGCTCTTTGCATCTTTTTTTCTTTATTCAGCATGTTATGATTCCTTTTATTAGTATATCTCTACTATACGCTATCTATACTCATATAGGTACAAACGCTCGTGGCCTTCGCGATAACACAAACCTGGCCACAAACGCGACCATGCAATTGCAATAATCCACATATACTTACGCCCGCGATTACGCCTACATGAAAACACCCCGGTAGTTAAGTAATCGTTGCATCTTTAAACTTCCAAACGCGGTCTCAAACATTAACCCACCACTCGCGCGATCATGAAACGGTTACTTTCCAAAGTTTTACCAGTCTGGACTAATGCCTTCAGTTGAACCAATCAAAAAGTGGCGCTCATATTCACTAAACAATACGTTCCATGGTGACATGACCTGGAACTCAAGTGATATGGGGAAACGGACTACCATCTGTACCATACACTAAAAATTAAGCTTCAGATTCACGGTCCGCGCGCGATCAAACAAAAATACACACTAAGTCATTATAAAATCGAAGTTATACACGCGAAGTCACATACACGTGACGAACACGTTAATATACAAATGCTTGAGCCCTTCGCGATAATCCCCGGCATCTACGCCCGCGATCTAGTAAACATGATGGCATCCCAATGATAAAGTGAATGTCTCAGCTCCTATAAATTTTCAAACGCGGTCACAAGCGTGAACCCAAAACCTCCCGCACTCGCACGATCATGAATCGGTCACTTCCGTTGTTGTTTCTAGCCTTGATATCAGCAGACTAGGTCCACGCCTTCAATTGGATCAATTAAAAAAAGAAAGCTCTCATATCCACTGGACATGGCGACATGACCGAGGACTCTAGTGATACGCGGTAACTTACTCCCTGTCAGAATGTGAATTGTACACCAAAAACTAACTATCAGAATGAAGGTCCGCGTGACCATCCAAGAACGCACGCGTACATAGGAAATGCCACACGGTTAGAAAACCCAGTCTTGTACACGCGAAGTCACATGAACGCGAGCACAGGTGACAAACACGTTAACGTACGAACGCTTAAGCCCTTCGCGATTAACAACGCACACGTACGTTCGCGATCGCGCAAACTTAATACCACCCCGGTAATAAGGAGAACGTTTTTGCACTCACGAAGTTTCAAACGCTGTCTCAAGCACGAACCTACAAACGTCCGTTTTCGCGCGCTCATGAATCGGTCACGTCACGAAGGGGAGGGGTATGAGGGCTGGATGGGGTGGTTGTCTGAGGGGTGATTTAAGAAGATTTTTAAGGGACGGGAGTGAACAGTAGAGGGGGGGGGGGGTGTAACCCCTCTCCTTAAACCATCAACTACGCCCCTGTTAAAATCCAGAAACCTTATGCGAGTCAAAAAAATTGGCCGGGATTAGGTTGACGTTTTTCAGAGTGATTGCATAACCTTTCTATATGAGAAAGGCAAAAATGTGCCAAAATCCAAAAAAGTGAATCGTCGTCAAATTTTTTTTCGAGTTTGCATCAAATCTCGGCGTTTCATGCACCTTGAACACATTTAGCATCAAAAATAAAAATTCTATTTTTTAATTTTTCCTATAGTTTATATGAGAAATTTCTGTGTGGCCGCACTCTGAAACCCGTTATTCCGGAACCAGAATTCCGATCGATCCAAAATTCAATAGCAGCCGATGGGAAGGTTACACCTTTCATTTGAGACTAAGTTTGGGCAAATCGGTCCAGCCATCTCTGAGAAAAATGAGTGACATTATTTGACACATACGCACATACATACACACACATGCACACACATACACACACACGCATACACACACACATACAGAATTTTTCCGATCTCGACGAACTGAGTCAAATGGGATGACACCCGGCCCTCCGGGCCGGGATTAGGTTGACGTTTTTCAGAGTGATTGCATAACCTTTCTATATGAGAAAGGCAAAAATAATTAAAATAAAAATAAAAATTTGTGAAATAAATAAAATTAAAGCAAAAAATAATAAAAGCAATGCAATTAATAAAATTATAAAAGTATTACAGTGACACTCCGCATTTTCTTATTTTGATATCAGTAAGAGTAAGAGTGCCTAATACGATGAGATAGAGAAAATTCACCGTTCTGTTGGACACAGTGTGAAAAAAATATGCCCTCGAACAGGTATCAAACCTGCGCACAGTGGGACGAGCCCGGACTTAAGTCCCTATATGAAGGTTACGCGATATTCTCGCTAGTATTTTTCTCGTATCAGCTGAGCTATCAGAGACATTTGTGCGAGATTGTAGGTGAACGGTGGACGTTAAATGAATTTTTGACAGTTTTTTAAAGAGCACAACTCAAGTGTTTTTTTTTTTGCATATTTTGGTCATGAGACAAGTTTTGTTTAAAAAAATGAAGAAACTGTAGTTAAGTATCTTAATAATGAAATTAATGTTCCAAAATTATTCGAACACGTCTTATTTGATCTGTAAAAACTAAATAATCATTTTTGAAGCAGTATATAGAGCTGTGAATCAATTCGTTTCAGCATTGAAAATAAATTCAGTTCACCCTAATTATTATTGAACAAATCATTATACTCATAAGGAATAAATTCTTATTTTTGAGCCATCCTTATAAGTAGTAAATTGCATTTCTAATATATCATAAACATAAAAGGAATTTTGCGTACAAAAATTTCTTTGAAAAGTTATGAACCTTCACAAAAAAAATAATTTTTTGAGCCACCCTAATGTATAATAAATGTTTTTTAATAAGTGTTAATATCAAAAACTGTTAACGGCACGAAATTTAATGTACAAACAAAATTAAGAATAGTTTCGATCAAATAGATATTTTTGAGACACCCTAATGAATAGTAAATGTTTATTTTTAATATATTTTAATATCAAAAACGAATTCAGCTCACCGAAATTATATAGAACCGTCCTATTTGAACCCTATCATATACAGTAAACTTTTGGTTTTAGTTCATCTTTTGTTCTAATTCGTGCCAGTGTGCTGCGATCTACCAGTCTCGATTTGGGTTCGTTAAGCGTACGAACCACGAAGTGATTTTCATCGCTCCTCTCTTTTCTTATTATCACTGCATGGTTCTTATTAGTTAGCTCAGACCCGCCATCAAAGTCTGCCAACAGTAATAAAATAATATATGTAATATTCATAGATTTTCTCAAAATCATGAAATTCATAGTTTAATGAATTATATGATATTCATAAACTATTAATATTTATGAAAATTATAAAATTTATGAAATGATTTATGAATTTAAAAATTTTAAAATTTGAGAAATTTTACAAATTTCATTAATTTTATGAGTTTTAGTAATTTTATAAATTTAATAATTTTAAAATTTTTATAAATTTTATAAATTTTATAAATTTTATAAATTTTATAAATTTTATAAATTTTATAAATTTTATAAATTTTATAAATTTTATAAATTTTATAAATTTTATAAATTTTATAAATTTTATAAATTTTATAAATTTTATAAATTTTATAAATTTTATAAATTTTATAAATTTTATAAATTTTATAAATTTTATAAATTTTATAAATTTTATAAATTTTATAAATTTTATAAATTTTATAAATTTTATAAATTTTATAAATTTTATAAATTTTATAAATTTTATAAATTTTATAAATTTTATAAATTTTATAAATTTTATAAATTTTATAAATTTTATAAATTTTATAAATTTTATAAATTTTATAAATTTTATAAATTTTATAAATTTTATAAATTTTATAAATTTTATAAATTTTATAAATTTTATAAATTTTATAAATTTTATAAATTTTATAAATTTTATAAATTTTATAAATTTTATAAATTTTATAAATTTTATAAATTTTATAAATTTTATAAATTTTATAAATTTTATAAATTTTATAAATTTTATAAATTTTATAAATTTTATAAATTTTATAAATTTCATAAATTTTATGAATTATATAAACTTAATAAAATTTACAATGTTTTACAATTTATCAAAAATATAATATTTATATTATTTATAAAGTATATAATTTCATAAATTAATAAAATTTTCTAAAGTTTGTGAAATTTTTAATATTTATGAAATCCATTGAATTTTAAATTTATAAAATAATAGTAATAAATTAATAATTAATTATTTTAAATGAATAAAACTAATTAAATAAATCAATTAAATATGGGTTATCCTAATAAAATAGAATAGAAGAATGATTTGAAATTACTATAACGAATGAAATGAATATTATAAATACAAGATAAAAATACAATAAAATGTATCGAAAAAATCTGAATCAAATCTTATACAATTAGTTAATTGAATGCAATTAATAAAATTATTGAAATGAATAAATTGAATATAAAAAGAATGAATAAAATAAATTAGAATGAAGTAAAAGGATGAAAAAATTTACAAATGGAATAAATAATAAAAGGAAAAAAATAATAAAATAGAAGAGCGAAATATATTAAAAAAATCTGTCGCAATATCTGCATGATAAATCCACAATTCAAAATAACCATCCAGTCGGAACGATGAGCGCACCCAGAAGACATAGAGAACAACTCAACAGCATTAGAGTGATTATAATTAGTGATCCTGGCATCTCCTCTGTTATTCGCCTGGTTGGTTTTCACCAACATTGGAGTGAAGCAATAATCAACTAGCCAACAACAATGCCAATCAATTAATATTCATTCATTTTCTACCCATTATTTTACTAACCTAAGAAACCTAAAAGCCGCACGTCAATTCGGCTTTCCCTTTCCACACCAACACGTGAAACGTACTTATCAAAAAATCGATCTCGTAAAGCTATCGCGTTTAGAAATGAATAAATTTTAATAAAATAATTAAATTCCAGTTCAGTGGTTGAACTTACAGATTGAATAATACGGTTCTGTTATAGTTTCACTGAGGAACACTAATGAATCACGACACGCGATTTGATTTAATAAAGAATTTTATGTAATCAAGCATAAATTATGTAAGTAAACAAAATTGAAGCATTGTTCACGCTTCTCGACGGGAAACTTGTTTACATCAAATACCTATTTCATGTCTATGCAAATGAATAGATGTTTCCTCAGTGCATCATGACTTAAATTGTTCTAAGCACAAATTTCATATCAAACATTCCTTCAACGTCACACAATTGAACGAAGATATAGGTATAATAAGGTAAGATAGAAAGGTGATCATATTTTCCTATGTGTAATAGCGTACCACCATATTTATCTTTTACAGGTACGATCTGCATACTTCTATTAATAACGTGCTTATCAGCTTCGTTTCGATTAGTTGGTTTTGTTGATGTTATAATCCACCTGGCCGATCGCCCCGATTAAGCAAGAATCTTCTCACCTTTCTATCTCTACATTTTGATAATAAGTATCATTACCCGGCATCACTTTGATAGTCCCAATAGAGCTTATCTTCTCCAATTTACAATTTCAACTAGTGATTCATATACCAGATACTAGAGATTCGTTTTTTGTTAGTAGCGAAAGTTAGTGCAATTTGTTCGACCAGTAGATAAAGGCCTGACAGACAAGCTATGGCAGCCTTTTCGTGACAGCTGGCTGGGTTTAACAGGCTGGAAAGGTTCCCCACCGAAATGCCGATGAGATAATAGTGGAATCAAAACATTGTTCGATTAGCAAGCCAATGCATTGCACTCAGTATAATTTCTGTGCTTGCGGGACATCATGCCTGAGCAGTCATTTGCTTGTGGACACCGGATACTGATGAGACAAAAGCGAAATGATAATACATGACTTACTAAAGTTTTAATGGTTTTAATCCGTTTTCCTCCTATTTCTACTTTAACTCGAGATAACGACGGAGTTATGCAAACCAGCCGCCATCCCCCTGGTAGTTACTGCAAAAGAACTTTTCTAGTAAAATTTATTCTCCGTTACAATCATTTCATATTGCTGTTGAAACGTAAAGAGAGCATGCCAACAATACATTTTCCGTAGCTTTAAAAACTCAGCTCCCCCCTGATCCTCCATCATCGCACGTTAATCACTTTCACTGTGCAAAATTCACACACCTTTCAACCTGCGTCAGTCTGACAGCCAGCATGTGTTGATTTAACAAAACAATTAGAATAATCTTCTCTGCCAAGCACACCCCCTCCCGGGGCAGTAGGTACTGCGGAGGCGGTGCCACCTAATTCGGGTAGTCCGTGAAGCCGAGCGTAAAATTTTATGAATGACCATGTTTTATAAATATAATTATCCTATATTTAGATTCAGCGTTTATACGACGTCACATTTGCTTCGATTGCTGTGTTGACGTAGGTAATGTCTAATGTCGGTGATCGCGTTGCCTCTCCTCAACAACCAGCTGTTTGATCCATTGCTGGTTCATAGATTAGTGTCTCCGGCGCGACACCGCCTGATCGTACCCATTGACTATCTATGCGCAATGCAATGTTGGCATCGATCAATCTTCCACGAGCAAGTTAAAGTATCAAATCAACGTGGTAAGCACAGACAAAAGCGGCTAGCCGCGCTTCCGACGACCTCGGTCGGATGAGGGGAAAAGTCGAATTGTAAACAAGATTTTAATTGAGTCGAGACCAAAACAACAGGGGAAAAGAAAGAATATACATAATCAACTCGTGGTCTTTTATGTGTGTCTCTCTCTCGCCATGAAACGAGAATCCGATTTTAGTGGGAGGGGTGGGACAGTGGACAGGGGAACTCCAGACTTTTTAATGAACCAATATTGAACCCGTTTTATTAATTCTCTCTTTTGTTTTGTTTCTTCTTTTTCTTTGCAGGTAAGTTTGAAAATCGCCGCCGTAAAGTAAAACAAGTGGAAAGAAAGAAAAAAAACAAAACGAGAGCAGCCACCAACGAACGATTTTGTTGGTCGGGCGGGACTCCGGAAAAGGGTGGTCCCCCGCGTGGCCAAGGATGTTTTTCAAGGTCGCCACCACGCAAGGACATGTTGACGACGCAGGCGGAACACGGCCGAAAAAAACGATCGGATTGGATCGGAAGAGCTTCCGGATATCAGTGTTGGTGCGTGTGCGTGTGGGTATGTGTGTTCTCGAAATTGGAATATTCCGGTGAAGAAAGAAAGAAAATCATTGTGCTATTTTCGTAATTCGACGGCAAGTGCTATAGAAGTGCCATAAGCGGTGAACGGTGTATGAACGAAGCAAAGAGCTGTATATCATACATATATACATGTAGCTCGAAAAGCAGCTGAGATCCGGAAAGGTCAGGCCTTACAGGAGTGATTTATCGGTTGTCTCGTGCCAAGTGCGTTTTTGAATGTGGCGGTTGGAATCGACCGTCGTCGTAATGATTGGGAAACGGGGTGGTCGGCCTTGTGGAAAGTGCCGTATAATTTCAGCTCAATAGTATTTTCGGCTTGGAAAGTTTGTCTTTCTGTGCTACAGGTGACTGCGTTCTCGTAAAATTGGTAGTTGTATAGCAATCTGTTGCAGGTGTTCGTAAACTGTCTCATCAGCTATTATTCTTCTTATAACTGGTACCACGTTCCAACTGTAATCTTAACGTAGTATTATTAACATCATATTTACAGTAATTCAAACAGGTTTAAACTTATGCAATAATAATTTCCAACAGGGGGAGGGAATTGGATTGAACCAATTTGCGTATTAAGGGCACAAGACCTAACTTAAATTGAGTTTGATTTTTGTGTTTCGAATTCATCTCGTCAGTAACTAGCACCAACTGGCTGTCTAGTTAGACGATGTATCTTAACTATTACCCAAATTATCACTAGTTAGACACAAAAAATCCACACAGTTCACATGACACATGTAAACGCCCAAAGCAACTGGATTGTCCCGAGTGAAGTCCCGGAAAGCAAATACAGAAGCTCTGGTTTGCTGACGAGAAAACGAAAACGAAGTCTTGTCGCTTTAGACGTGCACATGTGGCGTGTGAACTGTATGAATTTTTTGAGTCTTACTAGTGCTAATTTAGGTACTAGTTTAGACACATCGTCTAACTAGACACCCAGTTGGTGCTAGTTACTGACGAGATAAATTCGAAAAAAAAAATCAAACTTAATTTAATTTAAGTTGAAACGTTTGGTAATGAATTAATGTTGGTGAACAAATTGATTAATACCAATTTATTAAATCAGAAATCTAGCCTTGGAACGTAGTAAGTCATAGAGCTGCGTACAGTGTAATAGACTTACCAATTACGCTATGCTCTACTCAGACGGTTTAATCATCATAGTTGTAAGACGTTGTTTAAGGATGAAGAGTGCCCCCTCCAAAAGGGGGGACAGGTGTAGTAGGGCGGATTAAACGTCCATTATTTGAACAATGTCCAGACTAAAAAAAATTCGTGCGTTCTCCATAATTTACAACCTTAAGCGAAAAGCTGTTTATAATTTCTGGAATACTTCATACTTACTTCATTTTATTAACATTTGAGACTATTCTATGTCAGTAGCTATCAAACATTCCTATTTTAGAAGACTATGTATTTTTAACAGATTTTTTAATGTACTAAATCTAATTAATATTCTTTTTCCAGAAATGAAGGGCTCAGTGCAAGAACGGCCCAAGTCAAATAATATCAAAAGTGGTTTAATCACAAATTAATGTATGTTATTGAATTTTCAAAAAAAAAAAATTCGAATGCTAAACAATATTTTTATTCAAATTTATACCTTCAAATTAAGTTTTTTGGTGAGAAGTCGGTGTCATTGTATTCATTATATAATAGCATACAATGATTTATGATTAAACCATTTTTGATATTTTTTGGGCCGTTCTTGCACTGAGCCCATTAAATATACACGTTACAAACTATAACAATGTCTAGGGTTCGTTTGACTACACTACTGTAAGTGCCCTGACACCTGACACTTTTCAACTTCTAAATACATGCTTTGCTTACGATCCAAACATAATAATGTCATTAAACGTATATATTTCAGGCCTTAGACAACGCGACTTCTTACAATAGTTATATTGTTTGGTTCAGTGTTGTTCTTAATTTTTTGGTGTTCCTTATATGATGAAACTGAACAAAGTTGATATTCTGTTTTCTAAAAAATCACACTGTTTCTTCAATCAATATTTACTTTGCTTACACATGATTGAATATTGCAGCCTTTGAATTGTAGGTGAAGTAAACTTTTGTTATATATTCTGACATACGTTTTGTGATTTCGTTTATTGTAACCGGTTCGAAAAAGCGTGGAAAACAAACATGTACATTGTACATTTTAAAGAAATAATAACAGTCTCCCTATTAACGGCGCAGCGGTTAAGTGGCAAACCTAGGTTTCTGCTGGTAGAGTCGCCCCTCTGATGTCGGAAAGAGACAGACGGAAAAGAAACGTGAATAGTAAGAAAAAGAACTTTTCATCATTCAAACGAACAAATGTTCAATACCTTAATTGATACGTTAAGTTTGTTTAAGAAAGCCTTCATAACGAAACATCTAAATTACTCGAATCTATTAGTATCAGCGGAACGTTCATACCGCCATCAATTTTTTTTTTGAAAGACGGAGTATAGTACAAAAATAACACAATTAATTCTATACCAATCTAAGACGACATTATGGAAGATGCCAAATCCGGTCGAAGCTTCGTGAGATGCTAAGAAGTGCAGAACTCACTTTTGCAGGCTTCCAGGATACATTCGTCTGTTGACGGTTCCAAACGTGAAGATGAACTAAATGTTTGCTACATCCGCGGATCGCTTTCCAAACAAGAATTTTGTAGCGAATCTCGACATCTTCCACTTCCTGGCATAGCTTCCTTGTACAATTTTTACCACCGTGATCTGGTTGCCGCTCCTGCTCGATACCTTTCGAGCTATGTACACGTGTTGTACGTTGCTCATAATAAATTTGAACTTGAATCGAAACGGCTTTGCCGCATATCCGATATCAACGACCCGAAACGACGCAAAGCCACTGAGGTCCACTGGGCGAGGTGGCCATGGACCCACCATCGTGAGCGGCGGAACCTCGCAAGCAAACCTGCGATCCACCCGTTTGCTCGGATTACTCAAACATGGGGGTGGCAATGCTGGACAGCACGCGACTTGAAGCGATGTGGTGTATCCACATTAGGCGACAACTTTATTTGTGTATTCCATTACACCAGCAACACCAATTCTTAAAGAATAATAAACTAATTAGTTTTGGCTTGCTTGTCGTCTAACTATAAATATATATTTATGGTGACAAACTATTTGTTTTATTTAAATGTGCAGCGAAAAAGATAACGAAAATATGGTAAACATCTTGTTTGAAAGTTTAAGAAAAGTTACAAAAATTCATTCTTCACTTAAAAATGATCATTGTTTTTAATCTCGTGACCAGTTTTAACTAATCTATTTGGTTGTCCCTTCAGTTCATCCGGCCTTGTGTTCTTTGGCCTAGTGATCATTCGGTCTAATGACCATTCGGCCTAATGTCGTACTAACTGCCTTCGGCATTGTGACCCAGCATCACAATTTTCATAGTTTATTTCATTCAAATTGTTTCATCATTCACTCTCCCAACTCAACCCAAATTAACATTACATTATATAAAACAAATTTTCTCATTTTTCATCGCGCTCAATCAAACTTTACAGACCCCCCCCCCACCCCTCTTGAAATTAGCGGAGAAGCTCCGATGAATTTTATCGGTTTATCTCAGGGCACAAAAATTACGTTGTTGGTATCGTACTATTCCAACACGTTTCGAGCATAATTATAGCACTCTCAATCAGGTCCGGTCAGAGTTGAACCGGTGTGTTTCCTTGTTAATGGCAAGAGTCACTTCTCTCGTATATTCCACCGCTTATTGTTGCAGAAGTGATGTAGTAAATACTAATTTTACCACATCCGCAGTGCGCCAGCCATATCAGAAATTGCTTAGTAAATTTGCTCTGATACGCTAAACTTGAACTTGGCGACAGAATATTCCTCTTGAGGAAAGTGGCGGAGGTGATTTTTTGCGATAACATTTCCCTTCTCATTCCTGTTTGGTGCCTTCTGCGCCTGGTTAATATGTACTCTTCTCCATGTTTGAACCGAACCTATTTTATCGGATCAAAATAAAACCATGCTTGCCTGCGTCTGATCCGGCTATAGGAGGTTCCGACCTTTTTTCAGTGCCGGGTCCAATCCAGTTTAGATATTCTTTGGCAAACTGCAGTCATGTTTTCTTACTTAAGTTTGCTAAGTGGAGGGGTGACTATTTGAAACAACTCTAAATGGTGAGTTAAACGAAAGGAGCTATGTGAAAAAAATCTCCCAGAGGTAGGAAACGAATTTGCAACTCTTGGGACTCCGGCCCAATGCACAAACCCTTATGCTATCCCTGGGTAGTGATTTAATGGTTCGCTCCTGTCATACCTCTGTTGCCTGGACAACCAGAACCAGAAATCGACTCCATTAACTCTGCCACCGTCTTCTCGCATGGGCATACTGGGCTAGGGAATCCGCGATTTTAGAGGTTCCATACTAAGGCAGGAACTATTCAAACTGAAGTTTGTATTCGATAGCTAAAACTCACACAGGCTGTGCAGGTAGCAGAACAAAAAAATTTCAAAATTGACCAAAAAAGCCTTGTCTGGCAAGCCATCTGCTGATATGGCATACTGATTCAGCTCTTCATCATATCTGGGACCGTCAACCAACCCATCTATAATGTACATGGACAAATCCCTTCAAAAGCAACGTTTTTAATTACAGTGGCCTATCAGTTCAGTAGTACCCAGTAGTCCCGAGTGGTCTTAAGACGGCCCTTTCCAGTCTAGCTACCGGTACAATGTCCTTGTTCACATGTTTGTCACTAAATGGAAGTTACAGCAGAAGAGCCTCACTAGACTGGCGATTCTGAAACATAATTATACTCCCTACAGTTTTGTCGAAGACTACTTTGCGAATTAAAATTTCCCAAGAAGTCATGAACATTTAACGTAGTTGTGTCAGACTTAGTTTTGCATAGAGCCTAACAGTACATGATGATCGCTCTGAAGTCAATTTCCACTCACTTAGTTGTTTTGCGGAATAAATGTCGGAATTCAGATGAAGAAAAATGACAAAATGACAAATGACAGTCGACCTGCACAAATATCATGGTCAGAAACCTCTTACACAACTTTGAAAAAAAACTAACTTTCTATCATAAATCGTTAGCTTGCCGGTGCCTAACTTCCTAAAACAAAGCCATTTGAGTTTGAAATTATAATAATAATAAGTTCTTGACCGGCTGTCTCAGTTTTGTTCAAGCAAAGCGAAATTTTATTTAATGCCTGACGGGCAATTGGTTTAGGATTTTTTTTTCAAGGGAAATAACGTCTATCGCGATACCATAGCAAGAAACGATAGACCTTATTTCCCTTGAAAAAGGCTGAAAACAAAAGCCGAAACGTCGAATAAAAACAAAGTTTCATGTTGCTCGAACAAGGCTGAGATTCAAAAACCTGCAAGAATTTTAATTCCAGTCCTTCACAAACATAATTAATTCTAAGTGGAACAATTTCAAGCCATCTTAGAACGAGGAATGCAAATGAAAATAATTGAATTTTATTGAAACCAAATGAAGAACTTAGGAAAATTCAAAGTTTGGCATCTTTTTACAAAAAAGATTATTGGATTTAGTAGTTCAAACTAGGACATACACTATTCAGTTTTCGTGAAGGAGATAGGCACATTATTCTTTGAAAAGTTATTTGCAAGAGAAATAGTAGTATTTACAAGAGAAATAGTAGTAGTAGTAGTGACAAGGACAGGGAGTAGACGGCGGACAACGATGACAGGGAAATGAAGAACTCAATCTTGCCGTATACTACAAGATTACTGCCAGGACTTGAGGAACGGAATGGCTGATCCTTCACGCCCTCTTAGTATTGGATTTATAGTTTTGCGTCATTAGTCTTCCTGACAATCTCAGAGATTTTGGCAGCACTGGCGAATCGCCCGGACGTGATGCCGTTAACGTCCAATATTTTTAAAAGTTTTTCAGTCATATAAAATATATTCAACAGGAAAATGAAGTCGAAGTCAATCGTTTAGTAGGTAGTTTGTCCTGTTGAGTTACCTGTTAGTAGGTTGAAATATCGTGAGAAAAGTGTGATTTTGCATAGAAATTTGTCGTCACAACTTTGCCAATGAAGTATGTGAAGCAACTACAAATATCCAATTGATACGTGGATGCATTCGCGCGGGGCTTATTGTATATGAAGGCGGCCCCAGAATGTACGTGTAGGAACGCATTCTTGAAATGGGTCGTTGGATGTACAGTAGAGCTATCGCCTTTCATTTTCAGGGCTAAACTTGTGTACATCTATTGATGAAAACAAATATTACGTAGATGCAGACAAGTTACTCTGCGCAAGACCAAACAACATGTTCGATATCGTGATAACCGTCACCACAATCGAAAAAGACCGCTCTCCATGAACACATCAGCGGCTTTGATCCTGTATATAGAACTGGTTAATTCAGATCAACATTGTTCCAGACATTCCTGGTGGGAATAGAAATGATTCAGGAATGGCCTAGTGAGAGAAATTTTTTTTCTGGTCACTACTGTGGATACACACACATTTTTCGATTTCGTCGATCCAAATCAAATGGAAGATCTTCAACGTATACCTTCTGGCGGTTTCAGGCCAATTCTGCGAACGCCGATAGGCCGAATGCTATTCGACAGAAAGTTTTCTGCTTGAAAGGGCGATTTGGTGGAATACCTTTTGACCGAATGCAATTTTGGCCGAATTCCATTTGGTGGAATACAATAGAATGGAAAGCAAAAGTTTTTTTTCGGCAATTTAGTTTACAATATCTAGTCAGGTCCCGACTGGAATACTGCAATAGCGCTTAGGAAATTGCAAAGTTTTGGTTAGAATGCAACCCGATTAGAATGAAATAAGATTATACCCAAGCAACCAAAAGTTCGTATAAGGGAGCTGCATAAGCTTCTCGTTTTAAGTAATTTTTCAGTACGTTTTTTGTTCTAATTAAGCAGCGTTCAAGTTCCATAAAAGCTTAAGCAGCTTGAAAGTTCGCTAAGAACTTTATATGAACTTTAAAGTGTGCTTTTTAAGTATTATCCGAACGTCTTGCTTGGGTAACAGAATGCAATTTTCTTAGTAAGCTATGTTCTAAATTTTGTCTCGTTAGTAGTTAAAATAACAGAAATTTATAAAAATTAACAGCGTGAGATATAGTTTTAAAACGCTTCTGTTATGTGTTTCTAATCGGGAGCCACACCAATGGTTGGAATGTTTTGTAGGCAGCCCAAGAGCGAATCTTGTATTTTATCCAACTTATCGACAGTGGTAGAACTGGTTCTGGACCAACGTAATCAGTTGCAGCGCCCGCACTAGTCAATTCGTCTGCCGCCTGCCCATTCCTTTCCAATAATACCGGAATTATCGGGTGCCCATAAAAGGTAGGTTTTTCGATTTGAGGGCGACATGCCATTACTAATTTTGATCTAGCAAAACTGAATTTTTAACGGTAAATTTCCTGTTCAAGTATCGATAAAGATTTGTGTTCGCAAAATGGTATCTACTAAGCGAATGGGATTGGTCTAATCTCATTTCACGGCAGTAGACACCAGCACCGGCTCGGCCCACCGTCAGTGTAACAAACTACGTATTCTTCAATTTGACGCTTCATCCAGTCGGACAGCCAGGTATTCTCGCATTGGAAGTTTAAAGGGAAAGTAAAATTAAGAGCATCTTTTTGCCGTTTTATTAGTGAGAAAATTGAAAGCCCAAAAACGCTTGATATCTCTTTTATTAAAAGTTTCATAAAACACGAAGACTGAGCCGCTCAGACCCCTTGCTTTTTTAGAATTATTATAAAACATAATTGCATAAAAGAAATGAATATGATTAAGGCAGTACAAATTTGAGGAAGAATGTTGAACTTGGAAGGATAGATTTTTCGATCTACCAATCATCTATCCAATTAGAATTTAGACTAACTGAGCTCGATTGGCATGCATTTTTCTAGACCCCAATTCTAAACACACCGGTTACAGTCCTTTAAACGTAATGCATATGCAACACACATTATTGTGCTACATTCTCCTTCTACCGACATAGATCGACCGTATTTGTTGCCCTGTCATTAAATCCCACTACCGTAAATCGCAAGTGCAATACGACAAACCAAAACAAAACGACATCCAGCACCCGAGATCAGAAGAAAGTTGACCGGCTAAAAGAACACAAACAAAACCAACTGAAAGCAAATTTCGCAAGCCGTAAAAAGGTTCCTCTCCTCCCATGTTATGCCCCATCCTACTACATTGCTCTGGTTCGCAACGAGCCGCCAATCACCCGTTCCGGATAATGGTCCCTTCTGTTTCATTTGACAGCACCAGCAGCAGCAGCCCGAACGAAGAAAAACATCCTGCAAAATACAATAACAAAAAAACTCATTCTCCCCTTGATACTTTTCACGTGTACCACACTGACAGGACCTAGCTACTAAACAACACATTTGCACAATAACAAAAACACGCGCCGCGGCAGGCGAAATTATTATCGCATAAAAACGCACCATGAACGCTAGGTACAAAGTGCGTAGGGAAAGGGGGCGACGTTACCCAAAAACACGCAGACCCAGGCAAGGCACTTTGGTCTCTGCTAGCGAGAGCAGGCTCTCAGTGAAAGGAAGGAGCAACGAAAAAAAAGCAAACTTTTCCTCATTATAAGCTTCTTTCAAATTAATAAAATAAAATCTATATAAATCTACGTCACTGCCATGTTATATTCATTCCAATCCAATTTCGATTCCTCTTGCCCTGTCCTCTTTCCGACTTTCCCCCTGATCATCACTAGCAACCTCCCGGAGCAGCAAAGCAACGGCAGTGGCCAACCTTATTTTGCGCTTATCTTCTCTCCATGGTTTCTTGTCGCCGTCGTCGTCATCGTCATCGCAGTCGACGTCGTTTCTCTGTTCAAAAGCGCAAAATTTTACCCAACCCAAGCATGGCCCCTTTTGGCTTAGGATTGCTTGCTTGGTTTGCTGAGCTGTTAAAATGTATCCGCTTGTGCGGGAGGGGGTTGTGTTGGTGCAAGCGACGGACGGACAGGGTACGACGATAGGTTGCGGGAAAGCACGGGTTTCACTCTGCGCTGTTCGTTCTCCCGTACCTACATTGCTGCTGTTGTTGTTGCTGCTGCTGCTGCTGTGTTCAATTTTGTGCTGTTTGCGTTAATTTCCACCCGCTCGGCGTGTGTAGTGGTGACACCGTTCTCCCCATGTAGTACATTAGTTTTAGTGGTAGTAGTAACAGTATCGGTAAATGCTACTGCCATCACTGGTGTGTAGTGTTGGTGGTGCTGCGATTCGTAGCCGCAGATAGAATGTTATTCTGTGGAGGTACCTACCTCTGCTGCTATTGCTGTCCGCTTTTTAGCACACAGTCGCTCGGTCGGTCCGTTCGTGCTCATGAAACTCTTGAACGAACAAAAATGCTATAAAACACTTCGCTCGATACTTGGAATTTGACGTACGTAACCCCTATTAGGCGCAAGGGTTGCCAGGTCGGCAGTTATGAGATTTTTTTTATGTGTAACCATAATTATTTTTGTAGTTCACTGAGTTTTCTATTGGCACACGCCTCACTAGAAGAATAGCTGAAACGTTTTGGAGTTTTATATTTAGAAAATAAAAAGGATACTCGTATTTGTTTTAAAGTATTTGAGTATATCTCGACTCTCGAGTTTATCTCTGCCAATTTGTCAATCGAGTACTCAAATTGAAGAGTTTGTAGAAATCTTCAAACTCACTCTAAACAATGTTAAAATTCGTGCTGTATGTAGAATTATTAAGTTAAGAAATCAGTTTTTATGACAATCGAACTTTAAAAAGCACAGTTTGGAAAAATCAGAATGCTCAAAATTAAATTCAGTTTACATAGATGCTATGATTTTACTAGTATAAAACCAATGCAAAATCATTTTTTATTGAAAATATACGTTGTAATAAAATTTCGAAAATTATAAAATTCAATGAGTGTCTGATTCAACTGTATAATTGGATGAGATATTTATTGTATTTTTGTGGTTATTGTAGGATTTGCAATATCATCCTGATGCCAAAAGGTAAATTACAAAAAAATCAATGATTTTGAATAAAAAACCCCTATTGTTCTTGATAGAGACACGTTAATAGCCTATGAAGAGGTCGTAACTTCATAAACTAAGAGACAGTTTTTTGTTGGAGGAGTTGTAACAATGCACTTTGGTATTGATGAATTTTTCAGCACTTGTTTAATGCGTAAGTGAGATAGAATTCGGTCAAATACTAGATTTCTACTTTGACGCGGAAAATCGGGGGAAAAGTGACATTGAAAAAATAGGTCGACATTTTTAGATTTGTCTGACTCTGGTTTAGCTTGACAAAATCTAATTCGGTTTGGATTTTCTGAATGGGCTTTGGTAAGGGTTGAAAATAGCATACACCTTTTTGATTTGCATTCGTACCTTACCCTAAACATAGGATAATTTTAAAAACGTTATAACTCTTTACAACAACCTTTTTGAGTCATACTATGTTGCGTTTCGGCTTCGCCTCATCAGAAACCGACACTAACACATTGTCGGAATAGATTAGCGCCGGCTTGACGCAAATCCCTTAAAACTAAAACACACTATGTGTTTCAATCAAACGACTGATCAAACGTGATGTCCCGTTCGAGCAGAAGTTCTGTTTATGCCGATGAGACACAAGTGAAGCCGAAACTTGTCTTGGCTTAGCAGGCCTATGCGAAAGCACTATGCTATATTTCACCCTAAGGAGGAAAAATTAGTAAAAACCAAAATTTCTCACTAGGGTGAAAATTTGTTGGTAAAAACCAGTCTTTGTACAGGAGGGCACAAATCCTTATTTCATACTATGACATACAAGACAAGTTTCGGCTTCACTTGTGTCTCATCGGCATAAACAGAACTTCTGCTCGAACGGGACATCACGTTTGATCAGTCGTTTGATTGAAACACATAGTGTGTTTTAGTTTTAAGGGATTTGCGTCAAGCCGGCGCTAATCTATTCCGACAATGTGTTAGTGTCGGTTTCTGATGAGGCGAAGCCGAAACGCAACATAGTATGAAATAAGGATTTGTGCCCTCCTGTACAAAGACTGGTTTTTACCAACAAATTTTCACCCTAGTGAGAAATTTTGGTTTTTACTAATTTTTCCTCCTTAGGGTGAAATATAGCATAGTGCTTTCGCATAGGCCTGCTGAGCCAAGACAAGTTTCGGCTTCACTTGTGTCTCATCGGCATAAACAGAACTTCTGCTCGAACGGGACATCACGTTTGATCAGTCGTTTGATTGAAACACATAGTGTGTTTTAGTTTTAAGGGATTTGCGTCAAGCCGGCGCTAATCTATTCCGACAATGTGTTAGTGTCGGTTTCTGATGAGGCGAAGCCGAAACGCAACATAGTATGAAATAAGGATTTGTGCCCTCCTGTACAAAGACTGGTTTTTACCAACAAATTTTCACCCTAGTGAGAAATTTTGGTTTTTACTAATTTTTCCTCCTTAGGGTGAAATATAGCATAGTGCTTTCGCATAGGCCTGCTAAGCCAAGACAAGTTTCGGCTTCACTTGTGTCTCATCGGCATAAACAGAACTTCTGCTCGAACGGGACATCACGTTTGATCAGTCGTTTGATTGAAACACATAGTGTGTTTTAGTTTTAAGGGATTTGCGTCAAGCCGGCGCTAATCTATTCCGATAATGTGTTAGTGTCGGTTTCTGATGAGGCGAAGCCGAAACGCAACATAGTATGAAATAAGGATTTGTGCCCTCCTGTACAAAGACTGGTTTTTACCAACAAATTTTCACCCTAGTGAGAAATTTTGGTTTTTACTAATTTTTCCTCCTTAGGGTGAAATATAGCATAGAACCTTTTTGAGGTTTGTAAGGATGAATTTTGTAGCAAACTTATAACTATAACCTTGTGGTAATAACTATTTTTGGGTTTTTCAAATTCGCGAAATATTGCATTTTTTAGAATCTTCGTATTTTAAAAATATATTTTTACTCTGGGTTCCTTTCCAATCAGTTTTGCATCCAGAGTTCCATCAGTTTCAGATTTATCGGATGATTCTAGCCCAATTTGATGTATTATAGTCATACATTTTTGGGAAAAAAGCTGGGATTTAGCGCGAAACTTCCCTTTGAAAAACTCATCAGTGTTCGTGGTCTAGTGCAATATTTAATCAGTAAAGTATTTTTTCCCTTTATATTTTGTTCGTAGCTTCCTAAATTAGCAATAGCTTTAAAAACAACAAAAAGATAGAATGAAAAAGCTTCGAGAAAAAAATAATTTCTTGAACTAAATCCACTCTGGACTACGCACCCTGTTGCGTTTTTCAAGGGGAAGAATTTCAATCGTACTAAATTCAAGATTTTTCCCCCAAAATGTGTTATAGTCATCCGTCTAATTGGGGGAAAATCATCCAACGAACCTGAAACGCGCAGCATTTTAGATAAAAAATTGGACGGAAAGAAAGCCCGAGTAAAATATTTTAAAAATATGAAGTTTCTGAAAAATATGTAATATTTCGCGAATTTTAAGATGCCCCAAAAAATTATCACTACAAGATTATAGTCTTAAGTTTATCATAAAACTCATCCATACAAACCTACCGTCAATTAGGTTGTTGCCAAGAAGTAGAACGTTTTTAAAATTATCATTTTTTCGAGGTAAAATATGAATACATTTCAATGTAATCGATTACAAAGCGAAAATGTGTATACCATTTTAAACCCCTCATATTCAGAAACACTAAACAGAATTAAATATCATCAAATTAAAGCAGACCTAGAGATTTTAAAATTTTAACCTTATTTTTCGGATTTTTAATGCCCATTTTACCCTACTTCCCGTCAAAGTAGGAATCTAATATTTGACCGAAGTCCATCCCACATGTGCTCAGTAAAAATCTGAAATTTTCGCCAAATCCGCAGAGCATCACTACGACCAATGACAAGATTTAGAAAGTTTGACTCCCGTCACGGTAAAGATCATTACCAGGACACATGTTAGTGAACTCGGGTGATTCGTAGTTATACTGCCTAAGCTCCCTCGTAGTTATACTGCCTAAGACCCTCATTAACAGAAGACAAAGATTAAGCCCGTACGATATTAAGCCTGTTCTAATGACCCTGCCACTTCTAGTTTTCCGATCTGTTTACTTCACATCCTTGCTCTCACTTGAGTACTATAATTTTCATAATTTTCCCTACCCAGTAATCTCCAGCTAATTTGAATGTCGTTAAAATGTAAAAAAGTTATATTATTAGATAAATTATATAAGCACCTCAATTTTCGCTTTACCATTACTGAAACAATGCGTTGAACATATAACACATAGTCGCTTAATGGGTTACGAAAAAATTGGGCTGATTTGGGGTCAATATTTATGATAAGTACGAACTAGCGTACAATCCAAACAGTTTTTCATCTTTTATGAGAACCGATTAAACAAATCAAATTTACCATTAAGTTACAACATTCGCTAGGATACGATTTCAAAGACAAAGAGTTCCAAGGTGATTTTCAAAGATGAAACTTCCCAGGCCGTTTGGGATTAGTCAAGTCGGTATTAGTGCTTGCCGAAGTATGACAGCGTTGACGTCAAAAACGAAGCGCTGTAGGACTATGTGCGTATGATTCATCGCATGGCACGGAGTGCCGTTTTCGATACTCCCTGTTGCTGAAATGCAGCATGAAGTGCAGTGTAGTGTTTAAATATGCCTGGCTGTTAGTGTTTCCTTTCCGGCATTGGACGAAAGAATGATCTTGCTCGAGCAAAGCGGAAACTTGTGTCGTTTTTTATTGACAACACTGGCACTGAGATTGCATTTTCTAGCAGAACGGGCAAATAACCATGTTTCAGTCTCACTTTTGCTAGAAAGTGTAACGCCACTGCACTCCATAGCCCCGGTATTTTCAATGAAAAAACGGCATTGTATAGATGGGGATGACGTTATTCGCCGACACACTACAACCAGTCAGAAACATGAAAAGGAAAAATTTTGCACGCTTGATGCCTAATCTGTCGCACCAAACTAGTGAAGCGGAACCTTCACTACATGGAAATGAATTGCGTTCTGACAATTGTAACCTTCACTGGCATAACATGTGTTCGGAAAACCTTTAGACTAAATTCAGGCGTTTATTCTCCTGCATTAACGAGCACAAACATGTCTCCCAATGTATTTCTCACACTTAACTGTACTCCAACTGTTAACCGTAAATTGCGCAGTATATCGCCAACCTCAATGTGTTCAAAGACAAACGAAATTTGTGTTCAACTATTTACAATGTTTAGAAGGATTGTTCTGACGGCAGAGTCGGAAAAAAATCCATCCGCCCAAAATTATGAGCCAACTGTGTTATCAAGTGCCAAACAACATTTCGAAAAGAATACCATTTTGCTACCGTACACTTCACCGTAAACACTTTGTGAATGGAAAGTGTTTAAACTGTTATCAAACGTGTGGTGTACGAAAATGGACATCATCGCCGTCGAACCAGTTTCGAAATGTTTTTCGCACTCTTGTCACTGCATAACATCAAGAATATCGGCCCATTAAGTGCACTGTAAATTTATTTTTCTACAGGTTATAAGTAAAATGTAACCAGTAAGAGAAATTTTCAGTTCTATATTTTGGCGTACACCGGAATCTTGCCTAAAAACTTTCCGAAGACATGTTTCAAATAAGTTCTAAGCGATTTGACGACAATAGTTATAGCTTCAATTTTGGGATGTTATCCGCTGAATCAAGCATAGAAATATTTGAAAACAACAGGTTGTCTCTTTACGGTTTCAGTTCGGCATATAGCTACAGTTTCGTTTGATTCATCGATTACTTCGTACAATGAGAACAGACCATCAATCTAGTTTCAAGTAAAATCTTATTTTCGATATTACGAAGCTTCTAAGATTCGTAATTCAATATTAAAAAGTGAAAAATTCTCAAATAAATGCATCTTAACGGTGGGAGGGAGTCCTGCAAATTACTTTAAATTTCAGGAAAATGAGTTATCTCGTAGTAGCAAAAATTCAATATCTTGACCGGCATTTTTGGATATTTATAGCGAACGCTTCTCTCGTGGCTTGGGAAGATGGGGTAAAACGCACCCCGGGCAAAATGCATCCCTTGCTTATATAGAAAATTGCTGAAAATTTCTAGAAAATGGTAACTCCAGCTGAAAGTCCGCCATAGTAAACATACACTGTCAAAGTTTGATAACCGTAAATCAATTGCAGCCGGCGAATTAAAAAAAATAACGGGCTCTTCTCTTGTAATTTTTGAGGCTCGTGTAATATGGTTTTTCAGCTTATATAAATGCTATTTTACCATTATGTCAGTGCATTCCAGTACTAGTTTACCGTGGTTCGTTGTTCAGTCGCTCTATATATGAAAAATCTACTGAATAATGTCCTTTTTTGTTAAATTTATATCTTTACTCCATCGCAGGCAAAATGCCCTCTTTTTGAATTGAAACAGAAAAATCGTTCTGGAAATCTAATAATTGCATAACCTATAGCGATTTAATGGTGACGAATTTCATGCCAAATCGTATTCAGAGTTTGCAGCACCCTCTCATATTTTAATGAAACTTTCTGTACATGAGAACTTTGTCACAAAAGCCACTTTGCATACTTTGTTTTTTCAAAATTGATCTAGACTGTCTTTTGAAAAGGGCCAAACTTTTCTTACCAGTTTTTTTTTCAAATGGTTATAGTCTAAAAATGACAAATCCTACAAAAAAATGTAGTAAGAGTGATTTTTAAAAAAATAGTCAAATTTTTGAATAAAAATATTGAAAAAATTCTTCATCGACCCCTACACTGAAAAAAAAGTCGATTTACAAAAAATCCTATTTTTGATTTGGATGAAATTGTGTTCTAAGATAGGTAATTATGTTCCCTACCTACCGTTAAAATTTCAACTTAGGCACTTTCAAGGAAAAAAAGTAATTTGAAAAAAGCTTTTCCTTGTCCAAACTGATTTTTTTCTTCAGTGTATTTTTATCGAAAACTAAATCAATGAAAGTCATAATCACCTCAGAATCCAATAAAACTTAGTTTGTGAGAAGATATTGTCTAATTCAGCAACTAAGTATATTTTTATTAAGGGGATACATACCCTTTCATTTTCAATAACATCGAATTTTTTTTAATACTTTATCTGAAAGTATAACTCTTTGAGAATGTTTTCCCAAATATTTAAGAGATCCGCTTCCAAGCGCGCTTCGTCTACCAAGAGCAGTGGTAATTCGAAACATTAAACTCGATTATCTCGAAATGTCGTTTTACTAAAAATGGTTTTTCCGTGATCACGATTGCCGAAAATCTGCTCAATCGATTTTCTTATTTTTTTATAAATTGATCGTAATTAATTTTTCTCGTACTTTACCGATTCCTTTTCATGTATAAATTTTTGTTTCATGAATAAGAATTTTTTAATGCAATTTTTAGAGCTTAAAGCAGCGATTTTTTACTAGAAACGTTCTCGAATGCAGGAAAAAAACTATTATTTATTCAACTAATTGTTAAGGTACGAGGAATACTCATATACTAATGAATTTTTTTGAGTTTTGGGATTTTAGATGATCTATTGGTCTTCAATCGTGATCATCGCAAACCTCTTAAATAAAAAAAGGGTTGCGGGGAAAAAGCCATAACTCTGCCAAATATCAATATATTTTTATAAACTTCTGCTTGTTCATTTCACTGAAAAATGTACTACCAAAATACTAGTGTGATGTAATGAAATGAAATAAAATAATTTCAAACTTTCTTGACATTTTTATCCCAAAAAGTATTGAAGCCCTTAATGAAGAACCCCATTGAAAAGAGTTTATGTCATTAAACAAATATTCCATTATTATTTCTTTATTTTCTTGTTTAATGCTGATGAAGGATCAGGGAAAGAAATAACCACCACAACATTATGTATTTAATTTTACATAATTATTTATTTTTATGTATAACATTTGTCTTAAAACTATCTTCATGCATGCTATTTTGTATTATTTCTATACAAGGAAAATATTTTTGGTTCATCTTCTGAATTAGAATACCTTTTCGTCTCTGCTTTACCCCCAGGAATAGGCACAAAACTGTGGAATTTTTGAATCCCAGATATTGTTTTGGCGTTACTATACAGCTCTTAGAGTTCTTCTGACATTTGGTTGTACTGTTCAGTGAATATGTAGCAGAAAATTAGTTTTGTGATATTTTTATCAGTTTGTTTAACTGCCCAGTTATATAACTCTCGGGGACTTGCTATAGTATTTCCATAGTCGCGAGCAAGACTGACTCTTTTTGCCATCCGCTCGAGAGTGCCACCAATAGCATCACAGGGTCATTTTCCATGGGATGTTGCAAAAAAAATGCCATTCTGCACTTAATTCATACTTTGACTGGAATCTACAAAAGCTTGCGAAGTTTTTCTTATTTTTGTGTTGTGCTGCTGCTCTATCAGACATAAAATAAATTTAGAAAAGTTTGTCAATTGTTTCATAAAATTTATCGTTTTTGAGATGAACAAATGAACTGCAGTCTTCCAGTCTTTCAGTCTTCATTCTTGAATATATACCAAATTCGATACTGATACTTTTTTTCATGTATCAGGCAACTAGCAGTTGGGAAAATGGATTCTGAGATGATTATGACTCTCATTGGTTTAGTTTAGTGGAAGTGCCGAAATTGAAATTTTGACGGTAAGTAGAGAACATAATTACCTATCTTAGAACAAAATTTCATCCAAATCAAAATGGTTTTTTTTGGTAAATTTGCTTTTAATTTTTCATATCGATTTTTTTCAGTGTAGAAGTCGATGAAGAATTTTTTCAATATTTTTATTCAAAAATTTGTCTAATTTTGTGAAAATCACTCCTACAACCATTTTTTTGTAAAATTTGTTATTTTCAGACTATAGCCATTAGAAAAAAAAATGGTAAAAACGTGTTTGGGCCTTTTCTAAAGATAGTCTAGATCAATTTTGGCAAAACAAAGTATGCAAAGTGGCTTTTTATGACCAAGTTCTCATGTACAGAAAGTTCCATTAAAATCTGAGAGGGTGCTGCCAACATTTGTTCGAGTTGGTGCGAAATTCGTCGGTACACCTTTGTGAAATCTCGACAAAAAACAAACAAAAAAAAATCAAAGTCAAAGCCATAAATATAGAGCACCAACAGAACACTACAGTTTCATGATTTTTTTTAAATAAAATCACAGCAGATTTGTCTGTAATAGCATTCGAAGCATGGTGTTTAAATGCGATGGACGAAGGGCTTCCTTGACTCGTCTTTCAATTTCCTTTATCTTTCGTAATTTCTGTCTCTCCATTCGTATTCTCTAAGTTTCACTAGGCTTAATACCCGCGTATAAATGAGTTCTCCTGAAAACAGACCCAGCTGGTAAAAAGGACGTCGAACAAAATTAGTTATCGTAGACTCCGACATCCCGTTCAATATTATGCGTATTGAGCTCGGTTAGACCATATCTGATACTAAGCTTAGAATATCTTTCGACAAACTTATTTTGTGTAGTAGTCCACGCCTATACTCCATTCATCACAAAAAAGTCGTCAGCAATTTGATTGTCCTTAGCTCTTTTGCCATTCCGAAGCCATACCTCCCCGAACTAAACAATCTAGAAAACTAGACTTTAGTTTTAAAAATATAGAAAATGGTAAAAAATCTGCATTGACATTTTTCATTAAATTAAATTAAATTCTATTAAATTGTGACTAAAAAGCACACTTTTCCAAGAATCGTGTTTGTCCTCCTATTGACGCAAAGTTCAAAGCTACAAAATTATCAACTGCTCTGGCAGCCCTGCCAGCATGAGATGAGCTGGCACTGTGTGGTACTGGGTTTGGTATATACTGACTGCTGCACAGTCAGTGAAGGGAAATAATCGAAACGAAGAAACGGTCCGACGGACCGAACAAACAAGAGATTATATTTTGTTGTTTTACCCTCGTCGGTCGGTCGGTCGTTCGTTCGTTCGGTCGGGGTTTCGAGGAACGGATGGATGGTTTTTCCTGTGCTTCTTTCCTTCGACTCTGACAGCAACGGCGACGACGACGACGGCGATGGCAGTAGCAGCAGCGTTGCTCGTATTAATAATAGGTATATATACGTAATGTCATGTACGCGCCTTGCCTCGTCTGTTCTGTTCCTGCAGCAGATTGAGTGCTGAGTTCGCTTTTGCTTGTTATTTTTATTTCATTTTTGCTGCCTTTTTCCCGACCGACCGCAGAACACCGCAGCAAGCAGCAGCAGGCTGTGTGAGAAGTTGTCAGGGCTGTGCAATATATCAGGGTCCAATCCTACGCTGAACAGGGGACTACACTTGCACTGCTGGTTTTGCATTTGATACTAAGCATGTCACACGTTGCTTTTTTACTGAAGATTAAGGTTTAGAATGTAGCAGTGCCGTTGCAGGTTTACTTTTGAGCCGTTTGATGAAATCGTTACTTTTTGCATGTTTCTGTCATAATTTTAGCTATTTACTACAGTGGGAGCGTTCCGATTACAATAATTTGTTTACTTGTTATCTAAAATTTTCATATGAACGCAGCTAGCTATTTACAAATAATTTGGAATAAAAATTCTATCAGAATTTGGCAAATTATGGAGAGATAATTAAGTCTTTGTAACTTAATTTTATAAAATCACGGGAAAGGCTAATTTTTTTTTTTGATTTTTTCGTATTCAAGTTATAACAGCAAAAAAACATTCGTTTCCTAAAATGTGTCGGAAAACATTCGGTAGCGCTCGGTGTTTCTTTTTCACGTCATTCGAACTTACGCGTTGAGATCACATTAAAATCAAATTTGGAAAGATTCCGTCAGGAAATCACCATGCCATAAATAACAAAGTTTAATAGCATATTTAAAGAGTAATATAAGTTTTAAGAGTGGCTTCGAAGGTCCCATGAAACCTTTGTGCCACGCGCTTGCGTTTTAGCCTAAGTGCCGATTCCTTCATTTTATTTTTTTATTTGGTTATGTTCATACATAGAGCTGATTAAAAGTGAATTTGATTGAAACTTGTAACTTCAAAATATAACTGATGAAATTATCTCAGAGGTAGTACTTAAATCAGTAACCTCTGCAGTAATTTTTCAACTTAAGTTTTTATTAATAATTTTTGATTCATTCTTCCGTTTAACGCTATCAAAAAAAAATCAAAAATAAATCAATATCGAAGAATAGAAACATGTGCAACATACCGGTAATAAAAAACACATAATTGCTTCAAACTCCGCGTTCAAGCAATCGTCCATATCTCATCGTCCGTTTGTGTCATACCTTTATCAACCTTTTGCGGAGCCATCGCAAACGCAAGCCGCCAGCTATCAACGATTCGCGTGATGATTCGCTCGTCCCTGATATCTTCGTACGACGTAGCAATCAAGTCGAACGCGCTTCAGCGAAAGGTCCTTTCCTCCCACTATTCGACAAAGCACTTTTTCTTGACTCATTCGACGGTAGGTATGTAGAACCGTGTACCGACCATACATCGATTCGCCGTGTGCTTTCGCCTTCTCGCGCCCGTACCGATTCCGTTTCGATATCGAGTGAAATAAGCATTTTTATTATGGCACAGAGCGCCCAATCAATCGTCCCCGCCAAGCCATCCAAATGTGTGCGGATCTCTGATTCCTCGAGAGGCAACCGCCCTATTCACCCTCTGGGATCCTGCCAGAACAGCAAGTTCCTCCCCTCCCCATTCGGCCAAGCTCCGCTGCTGCTCCACCAAGTGTTGTATTGGTCATCGCTGAATTCGACTCTACCCTGTGTGTGATGATGGCAATCCAATTTGCCCCATGCTGCCCCCCCCCTCTCCACCTCCCGGCATCAGCCTCTGCCCCACTAAGGTGCGATTGCTTCGATCAATCGATTGCGCCGGTGTTTGTGTGCCTCGGTGTCGGGCTTAGCGCTTGTGTTTGTGTTGCTGCTCGGGGTGCCTGTTTGTTATTTTCATTTTCGAGTCGCAGCAGCAGCGGGTATCGTCAACAGCAAAATAGCACTCCTATAGTATCTCGGAGGCTATAGAAAACAGCTCTCTTTGGGGGCTAAGGTTTGTGAAACTAGTCGATTAGTGCAGGCATGGCACAGCAAGGCGATTCCATCGCTCGGTCAAAGTATTGTTGTCGGCGAATACGTATACAGCCGGCAGGGCTGCCAGCCCTGCCTTCCGGATGGCCTCGTTTAGTACTCTGGGGAATCGGGGCTGGAAATGAATTTTTAATTCAGTTTAATTGATTGCGATTTTGCAGTATCCGTTAGTAGCTCGGAGCAAATTGGTTGCTCGGTTTTTGTACAATTTGAGAATCATTGATGGTAGTTTTTTTTTGCCGTCAATGAATTGTTTTTTAACGCAAGTCTGAGCGTTTCTATTCGAGAATTTCAGTAATGACAACCAGTAAAATGAGACATTCACTCTTGTGCTTCTTCATTTTCCCAAATCAGTTTTTGTAGAGTCGAGAAGAACCCCTTTTTTGTCTGCAGCTATACATTGTTTGCCAAACAGAATCATTTTTGGGAAACTTCGATATTCGGTTTTCTGGATTCCGAAATCCAGACGTACGTACTCACTGAATAAAATTTTAGATTTATTGATGCCAAAAATTCTTAGTAGTTGAATTCGTTCTACATTGAACTTTTGGATAGAAATTAGATTTTTAGATTCCTTACCAATATTTTTAATCAACTTTAAGTTTTCCCGTGCTGTTGATGCTTTACAAATGTTAAACTGAGAAACAACCGTTATTTGATAACATTGCAGCAGTTAATTTTATTTTGTCGTGACTACGACTTACCTTTCAATATTGGGACATCTTTTCAAAATTTCGGAAGGAACAACCGGCGTGTTTTTTAATGCTAGTAACTTTAGTAACATTGTACTGAACGGAATTATGCCATATTTGCACTAATCACTTGTAAAAATGAGTATGAATTTTGCATTAGTATGCATTCTATAAACAAAGCAAAGCAACATGATTTTAATAAATAAAGCAAACACTGATTTACAGAAAATCTTTCTAAACATGAAAAAACGAAATTTTCAGTCAGAACCCTCCCGCGTGTTCGTTTTCCATCATTCATTGCTTGGGTATTGAACGAGCAACACACGGACTGGCACATGCGGGCGGTATAGAAAAATAATTTCAGTTGTGTTGGTATAAATCCGTTTACATTTTTCGGGTGCTAGTACCACCTGAACCTGTTTGATAAGCAAGGGGGAGGTTGAGCGTTGCACACACGAACGAGCGTGTGCAAATTGGATGGATTTGAGAATGGGATGTACACACGATGATTAGCGATGTTAATACTCGGTTGATTTGGGTTTGGATTGAACTCAACTTTTAATGTTTATGAATGGTGCATGTGTGTGCGTGCACTGGTTGTGATTGTACGTTGAGATTATTTAAACAGGTCAACTAGTCTGAAGCGTGATCTGTATGTAAAAAAGGAAAAGTAGTATTTACTATGTAGGTATCGTCGGGGCTGCCACTATTTTTTTCTAAGAAAATCTGGTCGTTCAACTTGGCCATGGCCAAATCTATCACTTGACAGCAACCTCAAAACCATCGATATTTGACGATCTTTATAAAACGTGAATCAATTGATTTTTCTTAAATTTGGTAAAACCGAAATTTCCAAAATGTACACTATTGTTTTAGTTACGTTACAATTTGTGTGTAACAACTTATACTTATACTTAAATATGGCTGAATGAGATATTTGTCTTTTTTCTGAAAACTGCAAAAAACTATTGAACGCCTGATGTATTTATTTTGTATATTTGTGTTTGCAGATATTTCTAAAGTATGAGTAGTCTTGGCTGGGTCTTCACCTACTGATATGTGGCTCATTCGAGGAATAATTTCAGAGCTTGTTGAGTTAGCTAGTAGGAATGCTAATAGGTTAAAATCATGCATTTTAACACAGGGTAAGAAGACGATTACTAGGATGCGGCTACCTCCATGAACCGAAATCAGTATTTAGTCTTTTCTGTTCTGGGCTAGTAATTGGGGCCAAATAGAAAAAAAATATCTCGCTCGGAAAATTTTTTCTTTACCAATCAAAATAGCCCTTATCAGAGCTGCCAAACCAGTCTGAAGAATGAAAATTTCAAAATCTTTTAATTTAAATATTATTTTTAGACTTCGACGGATAGAAAGTAACATACACAGCGAAAAAACCGATTAAAGAAAATCTTACCGAGGCTCATTCGTTATTATTTCTCGCTTCTAATTTCATGCATCGAGCCGTACATCTTGAACAGTTGAAGGCTGCTGTTGAAACCCGCCGTCGACCAACTTCTAGAGCTGGTCGTGATACAATTTTTCAAAGGACCACTGCATGTACTATGGCCTCCATGGTATATCAATATATGAAACAACATATTATGATTCCGAAAAGGGAAATTTTGCCACTATTAATCAATTTCTTGAAACCTTGAACTGAATTGTTTTACTGTTCAATAAAGATTAAAACTTGGCTGCGAGCGATTCTCAATTTATTTCGAAGAAGCCACGCCGCCAAGCAATTCACCCTCCAGGCAATAAAAAATGCACCAACCGTCCTTCCTTACAGCTCAGATCGCAATGCGCACGTATTCCTACTCTACCGCAATGTTTTAAACCTCTCGATAAAAATATTTGAAAAGAACCTATGCCGTTTACTATTTTACCTTATAAAAATATTAGTGCACCGCAAAAAACAATTTAATTCTCAAAGTTCCTTTACATATTGTGACAAATGTCAAAGTAAGCTAAGATGCTAAATTTCACATCATTTGGACAATTTTAGACCCCCGCAAACTTCGCTTGAAGTTTTTGACATTAGCACTAGGGGAAAAAATGAGGAAAAATATATTAACTGCTTGAACTTTTTAAGTAGCGCTCGGAAAATTACAGTTAATACCTTTTCTTAAAGGAGATAGCCTTTGTATTTGAAAGACATTTCTGTTTCACGAAAATTACGGGAAATTGGAGCGTTGGGACATTTTGGAACTATCTTCTATTTTTAGTAATCTGCTGAATGCTGCATAATATACATATTTGGCAGCTTTTCGAATGTGAAAAAAACCTCACAAATCTAAGGGAATCTTTTCGATCTTTGTCAGAATACGAGATGCTGGGGGTTTTGGGACATTTTGTCATTCATGTCAATGTTTATCCTTTTCTCGCGCATATATCTCTGGTATTCTTCATTCAATTTTTATCAATCTTGTTGAACGCAAGATATCTTCAGAAACAAAACAATTGTAGATTTAGCCTCGAATCCAAATTCTATCATTATATGGTACATATCAACTACATTTTACAATAAATTATTATTCAGTTCAGTCAGGTCTTGAGAGTTCTGTTAGATTCCAAACCTAATTTTAAGGACGTTTTGAAAATGGTATTCCGAAGCTTCTAAACTCTTTTGGACCGAATTCTTCACCAACGATTTACTTTTAAACCATATTTAACGGTGCGTTAACCTTATTGTAAGAGATATGAGTAAGTGAAGAAATCGGTCTTTGAGATGTATTTTTGTGTTACTAAAGATTCCGTTGATGCACACTAATTTGAAGGAACTATGTTCCTTCTACGCCGGATTATGAGGTTGGTATTTGCTATTCGACGTAAATGTGTCCGTTTCGCATTTTGTTGTGTCGCTGTAAGCTCATCGAGATAATCTTCTGTCCGCTCGTCTGCATACTTCCAAAGTAACCCCGGATCGACGTACAATCATGGATCGATATTTCTGATCTTCTACGATTGTTCGAACCTTGACATCCCTTGTCGGAACCAACGATCCCACCAATTCTTCCGTCTTCCCATTGCCACACCTGGTTACAGCCATAGTAAAGCATTTCCATTATCGAATGTCGTTCTAAGGTAAAATGATTTGAAAATAGTTTAATAGTTTGTGCGCAATGAAATCCTGAATCGAGTCCCTCCATTTCTATCCTATAGTTTGAGTTAGTGTGAAGAACAAAGATTGCAGACGTTGTTTCAATCAGCCGTTAGGTAGAGTGGTAGTTGTAATAGGGTGAAACTAGGATTATTACCGATTAATCAAATGATTACGCAAAAGTTGTATCAATTTTATGTTATGATAGTTTATACATATAAAATGATGTTTGGATATGGAAAATATAAAATTGTGCAGAAAATATTTGAACAATTTTCAGTGCTTCCGCAATTCTACTTTTAGCCATTGCAGCACTACATTCGTCATTAATTAGCACTAATGTTGTATAAGAATTCTCTTTTGGCATTTACAATGCAACCAAGCTCTACATCAGCAAAAATATGAAAAAGCACAAGCATAATGTAACATTAGTGATAGTTCTATATGCGTATGTAAAGCTACTATAGCGCAAACAAGTTTTATTGGTTTATATCTACTCGGATCTCAAAAATAGAAAATATTCGCGAGTTTTAATTTTTAAATAGTTATATTTTTGTGATCATATTGTGCACATATTTTAGTACATGTGTTATGGTATCTGTAGTAATATCTATGTAGAAAAATATTGCAAAATGACTGAGATATAGTTGTTACCACGGATCACCCTATTTTGTACCACATGCGTGGTGACTATGATAAATTGAGAATGGCTTACAATGGAATGGAAATTTTAGGGATTTTTTTAGGGATTTTACAAAAATCTGTTCTGTCACAAAATGGTGATATTTTTTCCGAAATTGCTGATTTTGAATGACTTAGTAAGTTGGTTTTTTGGCCTAAAAATTAGATAAAATTGTTCCCGAAGAAGCCATTGTGATAAGAAAAGATAAGTTGAAAATTTGAAACACGATTTTGGAATAATTGCGTTTAAAGTTTTACGTCAATATTGTGTAATGTTAAAATAAGTAATATTCGACCTACATAGAGTCATCTATTCCGGGGCCATACTGATTATCTCCTAAGGCCGCTGTTGTGTCTAGAATTTTATTTTGGGTGTTAACGACGTGTTATTCCTCCCTCTTTAGTAGTCTCTAGCCTTATCATCCTGATGGGCATTGGGACCACAAGATATACTTGAAAAGTCTTCAAAACTGCATCATTCTCTTCGATTAAAATGCAAGCAGAAATTAAAGACGCTATTTCGACTGGTGAAACATCTCCAGGAAGAATTTTTGGAATAATTTTCAAGGTGAGTTGATTATTGTTTTGAGTGAATCTGCCAACACATTTTTCAAGCAACGTACTTTTCGAAAGATCTTTAATGCATTAACACTAGTGTGCATTCCGATGAAAGTGACTTCCGGAATGCAAGAGCATTCCAAATATACATGCAATTTATCTTTTGGGGAAAGCGCTGGCTACCGGATATTCATTGCTGTAACTTCAGTTCTGAAATTTTTCAGGAATTTTTTTGAGAGAAACGTTAAGAAAACGCAAAAAATCGTTGAATTTTTTGCCCCACCCTCATTTGCCTTTCTAAATAGTGAACTTTATTTTAATTTTCCTCCCCTATGTATTGATCATGCTGAAAAGGGAACAAGCGTCGCAAAATCATTGCGTAAAATGACAGCTAATCAAAGCTGTCTAGACGAACGAATAGTGCTGACAGCAGGTTTCGATTTTGAAAATTTGACAATGGTAATCAATAAAAGTGATCGTAGCGTAGAAAACTGACTGTTGATTTCAGCACAGTAATAGCACAATATTTCGCATTTTCTGGCATTATATCAGCATTAAATCAGAATATAGCCCTTAACGGGTCTTAAAGACTGCACTATAAACATGTTTAAAGCTGATATAAGGTTTCGTTTTCATGCTCAGTGATTATTTGGGTTTCTAAACAACATTTATAATGTACGTGATTTTTATGTCTAAGAATCACAGAATATTGAGCATATGCGTTATTTAATTTTTCTACAAACATGCTGAGAATCGACAAATTTATACAACGAATTGAATGTAGCGTACCTGAAAGCTAAAATAATAACTATACAAAACTTTATTATAAATCTAATTGGATGATTAAGCCATGTTCTTAATTTTTTTCGATGCATCTGATGTTAAAGACGCGTAGTTCAACATTTTGATCGCTATTTTGTACATAAAACTACAAATAATTGTTATAAAATTGACTTATGGCCACCATACCTTCCATTGAACTATCGTGAACTCTATTCTTTTGCTGGGATAATTTTTTAAAAATGCTGTGGCCAAATTTACTGTCAAGGTGACCGATAGTGTAAACGAGGAAATGTATTCGTGTAGAAAATCAATTAAAAATTATACTAATGTTTTAAGGGTTGAGCATATATGTCACTATCTTCAGAAAAATGTTCTGCATCGTTTGTGTAATAATAGGAGAATTATATGCTTCCTTTAATGACCCAATTAATGAGCGCTGAATATAAGAAAGTGAGTGGATATAGTGGGAAGTAAATACAGATTCATCATCAAAAATATATCATGAATTATTTTTTTTATCATAATCTAAAGTCCAATTTTAAATGCCTTGTCCAAAGATCAGTGTAGATATAATTTCAGTAGAAAATAACAATGCCTAATAAATTGCGTTGAACCACTATTCAATGTCGAAACAACACCTACCATAAAGATTTATTCAAGCAATATTGCAGAACATTTTTTTTTCTGATTTCGATTCAGTTGCATTTAATTTCCCCCAAAAAAAAGCGGCAACACTGAATACCCTTCGTGTTGGTGGTGATGTTCTGAACATAAACCAGCCAGCTAGCCAGCAACATTCACATTTTCCTCGCGAGTACACACACCCATACACTCACAGCGCATGGATGGTCGATTTCGATCGGTCCACCACCATCAACAACAACAACAGCAGCAGCAGTAGCTATAGGCATCGAGTGTTGAATGAACGAATGGGTGAAAGAGAACGCGCGGAAAGTGATCGCCTCGCCTCGTCATGCCATGGTTGTGTACACTGCTGATGTTGGTAGTTGAGCATGGTTGGTACCTACTACAGTCGTCGAGCGTTGGTGCAGCCCAGCAACATTATTGGACTGTTGGGTTTTTGTTAGGCGGGGGGTGGTTGAGGTTGGTATTCCTCGTTCGTATGAAACTGGTGTTGTTGGAGGGTCTCTAGCTTCGTTTTCGTACGTGTACCGTAGTGCCGAGCTGTGCTGTGCTGTGTTGCGCGCTAGCATATTATCCGCTACCATTTGTGGATGAATGAGAAAGGGTGGGACGTGTGTGCGTGTGCAGTGAGAGTGGCTGTGGTGGAGAAGAAGGATAGGGCACCGGACGAACACAGCAGCAGCGGCAGTGCGCGGTGTCGGTCGGTTGGTTGGTATCGCAGCCGTGGAATGGGAGTGTGGAGTACATAATAAATAATGAAAATACTTCTTCTCGGGTTCTCCGCTTGTGCGACTGATGATGGCGTACATTTGCTGATGAGGAGCCAAACGCTAGTGTTGGTGTAGTATAGCGCAGTGCGGCGCTGGTGGTGTTCGTGAGGTAAATAGTAGAAAACTTGGTCGGATGCGTGAGCGAGTATGTATGTGTGCGACGGTGGGAAATGTACTCTGTGTAATATGCCGGCCTCTGTGTGTCGTGTTGTTAGGAGGTATCGAGCGTAGAGTGTGATGTTCTCTTCAATACCGAGTTCGTTGGTTGTACCATTGCCTGACTGACTGACGGTGAAGGCGAAAAAGGTTGGATATTTTTCGAAATTTTTCCGTGTTTCAGCGCGCTCGGTGTAATTTAATTAGTGTGCAATCGATTCCCGTGGGTCCGCCCAACGGTGCTCCAATGCTGGCAAGGCGCTCCGGGGTGTCCAAGTGGTCGTAATCGACGTTATTCATCGATCCGATAACCGTCGTTACCCAACACACCAGCAGTAGCAGCAGCGATCCAACGAACGAACCGAGCAGCAGATATCAGAGCAGCAGCGGCCACAGTGTGTACAGTGAACGACGAAGCGAAAGAGCCTTCGAAGTTGCTGAAGTGAAAAATATGGCATAGGCCAGAGCTCTGGCCGTCAGTGAGAAGAGCCACACGAAAAAATGTGCGAGGTTTGAGAAAAAAAATAGTGAAAATTCGTTGAAGCAATCGAAGAAATCGGAAAATCTTACAGTGAAAACATAATCTCGTAAAACGAGAACAAGTGTATGACGACGACGTCGACCAGAGGAGTGAAGTGAAGTGATTGGTGGAAAACGGAGTAAACGAAGAACTCCGCGAAAGAGAAATTAGTTTTTTTTGCGTGTGAAGCAAACATCCTACCCCCCTCGAACCGTGAGGTACGGAAGTAGACTACATACTTCTTGGACGGCGGAAGTTGCTTGGAAAGCCGCAGGCACTCTACCACCGTCATCGTCATTATCATCAGTAGCAGCACCCGTCATCATCGTGGTGTGTCCGTGTCCCGCAAGTCCGGAGTCTCCCCGACCAGCTGCTCTCGCGTGATACACCGTAAACGTCGTCTTCTCGTCGCATAGGGGTCCCAATCACGTAAGTCCAGTTAATTGACCGTTACATGCTGCTACCGTCGTGTCGCCGTTGCGCGAATCCTACTCTCCACCGCGCTCGTGTAAGAGGGATCGGAATCGGAGAGAAATTTAAAAATAAACCAAATTTAGTTTTTTTTTCGGTACAAATTTTGATCGATAAAAACACATCTACAGTGTGTATCGCGGGTTACATATACCATGAGCGTTCGCGCTCGCTCGTTCGGCCGCCCGAACGAGCAAGTCAGCAGCAGCAGCAGCCGATGAGGTGGGTTTGTTGGGTGGCGATGGAGCACCAGCAGCGCCACACACAGTACCATCATCATTGTGTGCCGTCGTCGTCGACGACGTTCGCTATGAGTTGGGAAAGAGGGAACCAGTTGTGTGAATAAAGACGACGGACGGGGCCAACTGGGCAGTGGTGCCAGCGTTTGCGCGTTTTATGTTTTGGATTGTAAAATGTGGTTGGGAAATTTAATGGAGTTTGGAAGCGATAAAATCTATGGTTTTTTATTTGTTTTGGATTCGATATAATTTATTCCGATTAATTGATTAGAAAGATGGATGTTTAGAGCATTTTTTCAGAAAGAAAAACGATTAAGTATTTGGTTCGCTATATATAATTTGGGATCGTAAAAGTTTCTAAGAAGCTACAATAACAATTTATTTTTTTAAAGGTTTAGAAAACAAATCATTTCGTTTAAAAAATTTAGGGGTTTAACCCTTAAAGACTCATCTTTTTTAAAGTTTGTGAAAATTGTCTCACAGCTTGATAGACTACTATGATAATTTTGAGATTGTTTTCGTAACGTTGTTTTGAAACATCTTTGCGCAAGGGTTAACAACTAATATCTTATGCACAGCACAATTAGCATCTTTTTAGTGTGAAATATATAAACAACTAAAGTGTGAAAAATCTGAAATAGCATTCAAGCACAACATTCCCATTTTTAAATTTACCGATTTTTTATTTTTGAATGATTAAATATACGATTTTTAGCTATGCATCCTCTAATTTTTTGGTAAAAAATTTTGGTAAAATTTACCATTAAATCGTCGGATTTTTTAATTTTTGGATTGTCATATCTTCTTATATATATTTTGATAACTGGATCTTCGAATAATTAAATATTTGAATGATTGCATCGCATAGTTTTCGATCTTTTTGGTTAGATATATTTAGAGATATTTGGTTCTTTATATAATTGAACTGAATGTTGGATCTTTTGATTTTGGATCTATGAAACTAGAGATTTTTGGTATTTTTCAAATGTTGAATCATTTCATCTTGGAATGTTTGGGTCTATGGATGTTTACATCTTTGGTTTATTTAATGTTTGATCCCTGTGTTTTTAAATTCATCTATGCGATTTCTGGATCTTTCCAATCATTGAACACGGTTTTTTTTGTCATTGGGACAGTAGTTTTTTGACTTTTTTATATCTGTAACTTTTTCTTTTGGATCTCTTCATCTTTATTTCTTTAGATCTTTGAATTTCTTAACGTTGAATTCTTTGGATCTTGAGATGTTTCAAATTTTGATATTGGGATCTGTCCATCTTTCGGGTCTTTGATTGCTTTAGACTGTGGATTTTAGGTGAATCGTGGAATTTGTTCTTGATCTTCTGATTCTTGGATTCTTGAACCTTGAAATTTTCAGTTTTCATATCTTCAAATAAACTAATTTTCGAATCTCAATTCTTAGATTTTCAAATTTCTTTAATCCTTGGATCTTTGAATTCTTCCTCTTTGAATAATTGAAATGACGCTGAATGACCTTTGGGATACTCAAGCATTGAAGTTTTGGATCATTGGGTTGGCTTTTAGATTCTTAAACCTTTTATTTATCATTATTATTTCTCGTTGGATTACAATTTCATTATTATACTCGTTGAATTTGTACTTCCTGTTTAATAAATTCGGATACACTTGGAATGTGTTAGCGGTTATATATTTAATTTCTCTATATATTTTATTTTAAGTTACCTATGTTTGGTATGATTCTACCGTCGATTTTGCTGGGTAGTCCTATCGTTCTTAAAACGGTTCAAAGTAAGGGTGCAACTGTTTTTAAATGGTTGTAGCGTGGTTCAGATAATATTTAGAATTAGAAAAATTGAGCATAACCATCAAGAATCAAAAGAAGTGAATACTTTCTCGACTATTCTGGTAGTTTAACGTAGAAGCAGCAATTATTTTCTCTCATTTTCTTCTAGAGAAAGAATGGAGTAAACCGAGAAGTTAAGGCTTTGTTCTTAGAGAGTTCATGCGTTGCGCTCTTAGTAACCTCGTCGGAGGTTTCTATCTTCTTTGGTGGATGGTGTCGCTCCCCAATAATTTTAGTACGTACTACTACACTGCCCATAAAAGCATAAGAGTCCCATATGGATTTTTGACGAAAATTAGTTATATGTTGGATTGTATTCTGTATCACCACTGAATCACAATGAACAAATAAGATTACCAGATTTGTTATGAAAATACCGAAAAAATACCAAAACATGGTTGTCCCATCCATAAGGCTCAATGAGAATGTAAATCTTCAATAGTGTTTTTCTCGGCTTGCTGTTTTTCAATATGGGACTCTTATGCTTATATGGGCAGTACACGAGATAGATAACTGTGAACAGAGTTTTTTTTGACTTGGAAAAATGAGGGACCCGATTTGACCTGAACCTAAGAGATTGAAAGTCAATGCCCTCGTTATCATCATCTTGACCTAACAATTCTGGTATTAGCTTTCCATATTGCTATATTACTCCCTAAGGAGAAATTTGGTTTAATACCGTCTTTATGTATGAAGGGCACAAAACGTAACTATAATTAGTCCAGGTGTTTGCGTTTCGACTTCCTCTCTTCAGAACTACGGCACTTGACCAATGCACCGGGCTGACGATAAATCCAAAATTGGAAACTTGTGAACACACTAAACGACTTCTACCTTACCTCTTCACCTACGGAACACCGTAAGGTAGAAGTCGTTTAGTGTGTTCGCAAGTAGTGTTTCCAATTTTGGACTTAGCGTCAGCCCGGGGCATTGGTCAAATGCCGTGGTTCTGAAGAGACGAAATCGAAACACAAACACCTGGACTAATTTCCAGATTGCTCAACCTTGGGCCGAACAGGTTCCAGTCTCTTTGAACGAGCATAGCACGCGTTTCTTCCTCGATCGCACACTGCCAAGTAGTGCGGGGTCTTCCCCGAACTCAACAACCTCTTCTAGGTTCTCTGCAGAGCATGATATTAGTTGCTCTCTTTTCCGGGATTCAATGCCCAATAAGTTATTAAAGAAAGCTTTGTTTCTATAATGAAACCCTTCGGCATAAAATTGGGATGGGAAACCCTGAAACGAACTGTGGTTTAATATACGAATGGAACAATGTCAGTGATGATAAATTTGCGGGATGTTCTTCTTTGGCGAGCGCAGTTGTCTCGAAGTTCTAAGCATGCAATCTCTGGTGATCGTTTTGAATGCATTGGTGACCTTCTTAAGGCGTATATAAAAAGTCGGATTACTTTGGCACAGCGATAGGCATAAAAGTATTTGCCCTTCACCCTTGCTTCCAGTTATCCAGTTTTTTCTTGAGGTTTGCTAGGTCTAATTCCAATACTTGATTCTGGACCTATGAAACGAGAGGCTGCTCTACATTTCTTCAGTCAACCCGGTCTTCTATTTCCGAATTTCCGGGCAGCCTCAATAAAGTGAGCTTGTATTTCTTCTTTTTTTATCAGAATTGGCTAACAGTCATACAAGAGTTTGGACTTGAATTTATGGGAACCTAGAGTTCTTAACCCGGTCTGATATTGGGCTAGTCTAAAACAGACACCTTTTGGTACTAGTTTCATTTAAGGATAGACAAACATTTAGCTTTACTCGTATATCTCTTCTGTGGCGACAGTAATTGAATCTCCTGAAAGGCCCTAGCAAGAGAGAATTATTACGTAGAACTCGAATGTGGGCTCGAATGAAGGTCTAGGGGTTCGCGAATCGTAGAACAATCCACTCTGGCAGACAGTAAATCCGAGCCGAATAGGGCTCTTGAACAGTTCCTCCAGATACTCGAGGGTATCGAGGTGTATAACCTGACAACGGTTCTTGTAGCTCGGCGGTTGGAATCTGGTTCGCCATTGGATGTCGTATGAACCGAATTTGGATAGCCTCGATTCTGTCAATATCGTTCCGATAGTACGGATTTCAAACAGGAGAACAATATTCTAGCGTTCAGTCGAACAACACGCAATACAACGATTCAAAACTGTATTGATTCCCTAAGGTTTTTTTTTACTATCCGGAAGATGAACCCTTGATGTTTTGATGCTTCATCCACAATGTATGTAGTATGTAATTTGAACGTTAGTGCCGAATTCAAGTCGACTCCGTTTGAGACTTGGGATGCTCGAGTTGAGCAAACGGTGGTTGAACTGGGTCGAATAATGCTTCCGTTCAATTTTCCCGATTGAGCATTTGCTCGGGTTTAAAACCATTCAGGTTGGATCACACCACGTACTGTAGCCGCCGAAAACACCCCACATTGTTGGCGAAAGAAAGTTAGGGTCCTTGTAGCTTGGTATTGACATTATTAAAATAGAGGAGAAATATCACTGGGTGGAGGAGACATCCTTGCGGGATGCCGGATGTTCTACGAGAAATGGTACAGGTATCAACGGTATATACCTACCCTTGAAAAACTGACAATGTAGAGCCTAGAGCATTGTAGAACCCATAGTAAGGACCACAGTACAATATTTCATCCCCACTTTTTGGGCCTTTAGTATAATATTCTATGGTGCCTTCTAGAATCGTATAGCTCCCGTTTATCCATTCAGTTCGGTGAAGAATGACAACTTCGAGTGCAAAATCAAAGGTCTAGGACACAATAAAAACCCCAGGCGAATGACGATAGGAATTATGGATCCATAAGGAATTACAGGTCTTTTTAATGTGAAAATGTATAAGTGTTGGAATCGATTTAAATGCCCCTCTGATTACCAGACAAATCACTTCTTGAGCTTTAAATAGTTCCAGACATATGCAAGCAATGGTCTGAGAGCTGAAGTGTGAAGTCAAAGTCTCATTTTTCGTATGAAACCATCATGCAGTTTAGCTCTTTTCCACCGTTCTCTTAATATATCCATTCCACAGTAGTTCAACCGACAAGGATAAACGGTTTCAGCTTGACTATCTTTTTCCTTGTAAATAGAATTGCAGCGATTTTTGGAGATTTATGCTAAGTTTCTCCATTTTAGATCATTGCCATTTGACGTTTAAAACGGACCTGCCAGTTCGTTTAGCAATTCGCCCACTTCCAGCGACCACAGAAGGGGTGACAGCACTCTTCCTTGAGGACAGCCTCTAGTGGTTCGCATTGGTATGGTCTCGCCTCCCAACGATTCTATCATAGCATAGTGTGACAACACAACATTTCAGTAATTCATTCGACACTGGACGGCTCACTCTTCTTTGATTCAGTCGCACGTCGAATCGATTCGAAGAAAGTATTGTCGAGTACGCCCTTTTCGGACAAGATTATGCAATTAAGGAACACAGATGATGTCCCTGTTTCTTGGGCATTTTAGGCCTGTGTCATACCTAGGATGAGGCCAGTCGCGTATTCAGCAGTATACTGGGAATATCTCACAACCGTGAGCTGTTTCACGAAATTAGGTTCGTCCACAACGGTACTGTCAAGAGCATTTCCTATAGTAGGCTTGCTCTTCAAGCTAATTGATAATTGCTGCTCTTGTTGCTTTTGTTCCATCAACGGTCTCAATAGTTCTTTCCTAATGAAATGAAACACTTCTATATATTGTTGTATTTATGCGCTATTCTGCCCAGAATTCTAATGGAATGAATTCTCAGGATTCTTATGGAGCTCTCCTCAGCAGTTGAATGGTATGCTGCTCAGGATTCCGATGGAATATTCAGAATATTCTAGTATGATTTGCAGGTTTCTGAAAGAAAGCTTCTCAGAGTTCTGGCGTAATCTCTCTCACAAGATGAAAGTCTACCTATGTTTATGATTTGATCAGGGTTTTGATGGAATCGTAGCCTTGTTTCTAATAAAATCCGGCCAAATATTCATATGAAAATACTTTTTAGAAAAGTTACGGAACCTTGTTCAGTATTTTGACGTAATCTTGATCATGATTCTGACTCTAACTCCTTTAACATTGGGATGGAAATATTGGGTTGCCAAACCTACGGTTTTTTCCGAAGATTTGCGGATTTCTGTCCTTTTTTACTGATCTACGGATGTGCTCTTGAAATCTATGGAATTTTGATTACTTCTTCCAAAGTCTACAAGAAAATTTGAATAAAAATACATTTTCGGTTCTTGGTAGCAAACGTGGATAATTTCTCCAACGCCATAGAAATTCTCAAATATTTGTGGACCTATTGACTGAACTTCATTGAATTTCTGAACTTTTGAACTACTGGTCCGGTAAACGTCAATGAAAGTGCTTCACTGAATTCGACCCTCAAAATTTGACCCATTTTTAAAGAAGTTGTCAAGGCATCTATATTGAGCTGTCCATGAAAATAAGTGCCAAATTTCGATGCCAGAATCAGGTGGTTTTCAGTGTCAATAAATGTAAAATAAAAATGAATATTCAGGGCAACGAATCGAACTGTGTTGAATTTTTAGCATAGCATCTTTAACAAAGATGCGAATAAATGACGGTAGTTTGACGGTGAATACAATGTTGGTTGGCTCTGGATTTCAAAAGTTACTCTTTAGAAAACATGTTCTAGTTAAATAGCGGGAATTCAAGTTGCAAACTCATTATCAGAATGTGGATTTCAATGCAGCGTACGATTCAGTGCAACGAAACGAAATGTGGTGGAAGATAAGGCTTGAGCATGACTTTTTTGTCAAACTTAATAGGCTGATTCGGATGAAGCTGGATGGGTTGAACTCAAGAGGCAGAATAGACACGCCATAATTGCTGCCAAGATGATAGGGATGGCCTCGGTTCTCATTCCTAATTTGTTCGCTGGATACAAGCATACCTCAGCAAGGGCCGTCTTTCCGTCAAGACTGGCGATTGTTTTTTCGAGAAGTTGTTCGCTTCATGCGGAATTCCGCAAGGCAGCTATCTCGGTCCATTGATTTTTCTACTGTATTTTAATCGTCGTTCGCTGATGATCTAATGATTTATTTTGAAATCTGAGTACAGATGAAACTGTATTTTTTCAATGACAATTGGTAATTGCAGTACAGTTGCGTCAAACCTACCAAATGACGTTGAAATTCTACAATACATTTCGCTGTTCGTTATGAGAACAGGAAAGCACTTCACGTACATTTGCTGTCTGAAGTCTCTTTACTAATCACTGATTCGTTCGACGCTCGAATTTTACTTGGTAATATGGAACGCTCACTATCTCAACGGAGTTCAGCGACTTGAGTCAGTTCAGCGCAGATTTGTTTTGTCGTTTGTGGTTTGTAGTTTGTCCTGTCTGGAGTAATTGATGTGGTTAAGTCAGCGCTGATTATACTACATGAACATATTGCTCGCCAAATCAGACTTTTTTCGGTGAAATTTGACGTTTCGTTTCTGGCGAGCACCAAACTTGAAATGGGGGATGAGGTATTTCATACCGTGTGTGAAATTTTCTTGTACAAGTTTTGGGTGTCATCATTTTGCTTCTCGTTTCAGTTCTGTGTCTTACAAATATTTTCTCTAAAAAACCGGGCAGGGCGTCCTTTGGTTTGCTGTTAAGACAAACCGAACTAAAGCGCTATTATTTCACGCCGATAATTTACCATGAACATAGAATATTTACTTTCGTTTGCTGTTTGGGATCCAAGAAATGAATAGATGTAGCTGTGTCTAGTGCTAAATTGAAGCGATAGCGTTTTTAGAATATATATCTCAAAATGGCTCAAAATAATTCTCTTTGGCCTAACACAGGCCATTTCTTTCGTATAAATCTTAGTACAATGCAAAAAACCTAAAATTAAGCCAAACCCGATCACATCTCGGACCACCTTACCGGCAGCACTGCCACCGCTATAAACCTCCTTCATACCACATGCATACACCGTCGAAAAACGTCGTCCGTCGACGAAATCGGTTTTGCAGCACCACTCAAAAGTAACCAACCAACACAGTCTCACGGGAGGAGTCTCACCCACGGACGGGCGCTTCCCATTCCCGTTTCCCGAAAAAACCGAGATTGATCCTCCTGCTGCCAAATTGGGAAAGGCATCCTTCCGCGAGGACGACGTGAACGACGACGACTACTAACTGACACTTCACCCGCGCGTACTTGGCTGTTGTTGTTGTTGGAAATGGGATATTCCTCTCGGAGTAACAGTAGTGCGTCGTCGTAACGTTGTGCGTTCCGAATATGGTGGGGTCACAACACTATCTGAACCGTCCGACCTGCTGCCGGTCGATTCCAGTTTCATAGCTTTGAAGAGTGGTATCATCGGGTGGCCGAATCTAGTAGTAGTTTGCGCCAAATTCTTCTGCACTGACTGGTTGGCTGGCTGGCGGCAGCTGATGGCTGGCGCACTTCTGCAAATGCTAACAGAGTAACGTACATATATGCAATGCACCATCATAACAAGACACAGGACCACCACGAGGATACACACTATACACGGCGGGGCGGCACTAACGAACGCGATGACGACGATGACGATGCGGAGAGATTGATAGTGAAATCTGCATTCAACAGCGCGTATCGGTTGATGGATGGGCCAGGCAGGCAGGCAGTGGGTGGGTCGGTGGGTTTTGGATCCTGCTGCTACCATCCGTACTACTTCTTTACTCCATTGGGACGGCTGCTGCTTCTGCCATATAGACGTTGATAATATTTTCGAGAGGGTACACACTCGGGTGCGTCCTCCGCCAGTGGCCGGCCACCCCGCAGAAAAACGCCTCTTTTCAATGTAGGGCTGGTCGCCGAACCAACCAAGGCAGGTGCAGAGGAATGAAAGAAGGAGGTACGAGAAGGGAGGGTTTTGGGTAGACACGGAGCGAGAAAAAAAGTAAACAAAGATTTCATTCATGATTTCATGAAAGTTAGCGGTGTATAGAGAAGAGGAAAAATGTGTGCTGCTTTTTCTTCTTTTTCTTGCTACTGATGTTGCCGCCTCCGCCGGCCTCCACGTCCACGTCGTCGGAATTCCAACGCGTGATACCGCGTTTGTTGGCTTGACGGGCGGGCGGTTGGTGGTTTCCCAATGTTGCCCGCCTGTGAAAGGTTCTCTCCATATGTTTCAGATTTTATTTTTTTCTCTACCGCCCTGGGATCGCACATGTTCGGCTTTGTTGTGGTATGCTGATTACGGAGCAGAGCTTTAAGGGCAGTGTTCATTCAGCCCCGTCACTACTGTTTTCTGTTGATGTTGTTATCTGAGATCTTCCAATTGACCGCCGGTGCCTGTTTGGGAACGGTGGGAGGAGGAAGGTAACAAGGTCGGAGGTGTGTAGAACGTCACCGAGTGCAGCGATTGTACCGACAGCACGTTGCATCGAGGGTTAGGCATATTTATTTTCATTGGTTTGACGACAACTTTTTGCATGCATGCACTTGCCAGTTGTCTCTGCATTCGGAAGTGGGTGTGTTTTTCTGTTCTGTCTATGTCGCTCAGAGGTGCTTTTCTTGAGTGGGAGAGCCTCCATCGTCATCCGGGATGTGCAACAGGTTTGCTTTTACTTCTGCAACCTTGTGTGGGACGTTGTTTCTACAGTTGCATTATTTGTGGTCCGGCATTTCAAAGGATATATGGTATTACTCCGCTGTGAGTGAGTGCTCCAAGATGAATTCGAAGCTAACATTGTTGTTCATAGAGAGTTTATTGCACCTTCAAGCCATGGCTCACATTCTCCCTCCGGAACAAATATCCAATTATCAAGCGATATCTTATTTCAATCATCTTCAGGATGTCTCGAGAGCTTCTTTTTACGATAACTTTGGATTTCGAATTAATACACTTTGGATTGAAAATGAACATTCGCTTGGAAGTGATGTAATAACTTTAATTTCAGTTATCTCTCTTAAGACAGATGTCCTCCGGTTAATTATAAATGCAAATGCATTTTATTAACATTATTCTAGTGGAATTAGTAATTGTTCGATAGTTTATCCAGTAGCTATTTTGAAAAATGTGATTTAGGATTATCTAACAAATCGCCTGATATTCTTCTTTTGTAGTTTCATTAAAGTTTTATATGGACAAACCGGTGGCAAAACTGTATACATGTTTTCTTACGCATTTTAGCAGGCGTTCTATTGTTATAGTCGCCCAGCCCATTTCTTAAAACATCTACAGTTATTAAGCTGTTTTTTATTAATTCTTCACACCTACGATTTTTTACGATATTGGGCCCTATTCTCGCAATCACGTCACTGGGATATAGTCTGCGGATATTTATGTCAAATCTGTCAATAGATCGGAAAAGATTGTAAAAGATTTCTCAAGATTGTGGAAATTTTCTAACGACAGAAAAAAAAATCACGAGGTTCCTGAAATTTTTAGGCGCTTCTAGAAGATTTAAAAAAAATGTGACAAACTTTGATACTTTCTGAAGAGTTTAGACGATTCCAATAAATTTTACACCTCCGGAAGACTTTAGAAGATATTTTAAGCATGTTTTAGAAGATTTAGGACATTTTTAGACGACCATATGATGCCAGCGCTTTTTAGAAGATTGCGGGTGATAATAATTTTTTTCTGACGATTTTAAGGGATAACATTTTTAACAATTTCAGAAAATATAGATGAATTTCGAAAACCATGACCATTTTAGTAGTTTTCAGACTATTAAATAATTTTAAAGATTCGGGAGGAGTTTGACCTACTCCATGAACTTCGAGGTTTTAGAATATCTTTAACGATTTTGTAGATTTAACAAAAAAAATCAGCAGATTTCAGAATGCGCAAATTCTCAAGCGGGAAATTTTTTGGACTAGACCAAAGGCACTAAAATCCAAAAAGTACCACATCTTATCTAGCTAGTTTTAAGTTGGCTCCTGCGAGGATAATCCGAAACACAAATATCAAGCTTTTATGTTAGGTATTGTGTTCTTATGCACAATAAGTTCGGTCTTCTCTAAAAAAATTTTCCGTTTGGTAATTTTTGCTTAGTACTATGCGTTTGGGTCTCTTCCCAAAAGATGGTTTCGGTTCGATATTCCTCATCAGCAAACATGAATTTCTGCGCTTATTACCGAAACATCACTCGCTACCAGCTAATTTTTTACGCGTTCACGCAAGAAGGGTGACTTGGATTTTAGTGTCTAACTGGCGCCAATTTGGTGCTGGTTTGGAGTTATCTAACTAGCATTAAGTTGGTGTTAGTTACTGACGAGGAGAACCCGAAGCACTAGAAACCAAACTTTTTCGTTTGATTTCTGAAGATATTTGACAATGTTTCATGCCTAAAACTTTATAGGAGAAATTAGTAGATTTCAAGTAGACTACAATATTTCAGAATATTAAAATAAAATTACGATTTCAAAAGATTGACGTTTTCAGAAAACCAGAGGATGTCAGAAGTCTCCAGAACATTTTTATAAAATTCACTGAAGCTGGTTTCCAAAAACTACAGATGATTTTTTATGCTTTCGGAAGAGTTCAGACGTTTTCAGTTGATTTGAAATAACGTCAGAAGATTTCAGTAGATACTGGACATTTGGATTGAAAATATTGTTGTAGATTTCAGAAACTTCCAGTATGTTTTGAACGAATGCAGACAATTTTTTGAAGGTTTCAGAGGTTTTGGGACATTTTCAGAATCCCAGGAGATTTTCAATCCTTTTAGAAAATTTGTGGCCTATCGTAGCATTTTTCAGGCATTTTTAGAAAATGAGATTTTAAACAGTTTTAGAAGGATTTCGGATAATTCAAGGTTTTATCAGCTCGCATTATATTAATGGATTTCAAAAGATTTCAAACAATTTTATAAAATTTTATGGAAATATATATTCAGACGTTTTCAGTATCAACAGAAGCCGTCAGAAGATCTCAGAACATTTAAAAAAAATTAAAATTTCCAAGAGTTTTGAACATTAACAGATGTTTCAGAAAATCTTAAAGATTTCGTTCTCAGATAACCAGTAGATATTATAATTTTAAGAGATTTCAAAAGACCAAAAAATTTGAAAAATATAAAAAAATCCACGAAGACTTCCGATGATATCATCAGTATTTCGAAGAATGAAAACGTTTCCAGAAGACCACATTGAGGAGGGTTTCGGGAGCCTTCAGAGCATATTAGAAAATTTAGTAAGGAAATCATTGAAAAATTTCAAACGATTTTAGATTGTTCGGAAAGAGTTCAGAAGAATCCAACAGATTTCAAACGTCTCCAAAAGATTTCAAAAGACAAATCACATTTTCAGAAGATTTTGGAAAATTACATTTCGCAAACTTCTACAAAGTTTTGGACCGTACCAGTAAATTTGTAGCAAGTCCGGCCTTGGTAGAAGATTTTAGAAGATTACTGTTGACTATAGAATTCTCAAAAAAAATCCGGATGCGATATCAGTTAATTTTTGAATGATTCCGGAAAATTGGAGATTTTAGTTGCTTACGGAATATTTGAAGAATTTGGAGAACGTGCTAATTGAGTCAATTTATTTTAACTTCCAGCTACCAGTATGCGTCAATCGCTAAAAGTTTCTCAGCCTAACAAAAATATTGTTCAAATATTTGGAAAACGTAAATCTTTAATATGTATGTTTCCAGTGCGTGCCCCGCATTCATTCCGAAAACAGCTGGCCACCTTTTTTTTAGACGGTTGCTTTATGTTTTCCAAGATTTCGCAATTCGAGAAAAAACTCATATTTCAGAACGATTTCAACCTATTTTATAAAATTTCAAGAATTTCAGGAATTTCAAGACAGTGTTTTGGGCATTTCAAAAAATTTTATCGGATTTTATTAGAGATATTAAATATTTTTAGAAGAGGAAAATATTTTGGAAATCAATAACAAAATCGGAATTTCAACATTTTTTAACATTTTTTGGACATCATAAAGATTGAAAGTAATCCTAAATAATTCTGTTTTTTAATATTTCAGCAGATTCAAAATGTTTTGAACGTTTTGTCCGATTTCAGCTATTTCTAGTAAACCAAAATATTTTAGCAAATTTCAAAACATTTTAGAAATTAAAAAAGCAGATTTCAGATGATTTAGAAGACTTTACAAGATTCGAGATTGGACAGCATTTCGGACTTAATCCCAGCAATTTTAGCTCGTATATTAGCTTTGAGTTCGTCAAGGTTGTTAGGTTTGCTAGAATAAACTTTACTTTTCTAGTAACCCCACAGAAAAGTCTTGTACCGCTAAATCCGGAGAACGAGGAGGCCATTCCAAATCACCATTTTTTGAGACAACGCGTCCTGACAATTTGCTCTGCAAGAACTTGATTGTAGCGGCTGCGGTGTGGCAAGGTGCCCCGTCTTATTGAAAATAAAAGTTTTTCAGACCTTTTTTCTGTATTTGTGGACAGACAAAGTGCGCCAAAATCTAACGGTAGCGTGTGCCGTGGATGGTCTCTCCCTCTTTGAAGAAATAAGGACCGATGATTGTTTTGGAACACACTCCGGCCCAAACAGTTACTTTCTGGTCGTTCAGTGGTGTTTGGTGTATAACGTATGAGTTCTGTGTCCCCCAAATTCGACAATTTTATTTATTTATTCCGCCGGAAAGGGTGAAGCTTCCATATTTTTTACGATGAGAACACACAGTTTTCACTATTGAACGATCGTTCTCAATATAAAGTGCTACCATTTCAGCCCGTTCTTTTGGTGTAAATCGACTTGTAGCTAAAATGACACTAAATACCGTTTCAGAATTGTGTTTATCTGTCAAAATCGGAGGGAAAATGGAGGAGTTGTTCAGATACACCCAGATGACGAACCCTGTATAAAAATATAAAGATTAAAAAATATAAAAATATATGAACATAAAAATATAGAAATATAAAAATACAAAAATATATTGAACACTTACCGTTGCCTTTCGTTTTATTTCAACTATGATGTCATCATAGTGGAATTAAAAAGGAAGACAACGGTAAAAGTGTTTAATATAACATTCCGCTAAGTCGCTCAAAACAGTGCTTTTGTTAAAATGACGAAAATATAAAAATATATAAATATAAAAATATATAAAAATATAAAAATGCAAAAAGGTAAAAATATAAAAATATAAAAATATGAAGATATAAAAATATAAAAATATAGAAATATAGAAATATAAAAATATGAAAATATAAAAATATAAAAATATAAAAATATAAAAATATAAAAATATAAAAATATAAAAATATAAAGATATAAAGATATTAAAATATAAAAATATAAAAATATAGAAATCTAAGAATATAAAAATATGAAAATATAAGAATGTAAAAATATAAAAGTATAAAAATATAAAAATATCAAAATATAAAAATATAGAAATATAAAAATATCAAAATATCAAAATATAGAAATATAAAAATATAAAAATATTAAAATATAAAAATAAAAAAATATAAATATATAAAAATATAAAAATATAAAAATATAAAAATATAAAAATTAAAAAAATATAAAAATATAAAAATATAAAAATATAAAAATATAAAAATATAAAAATATAAAAATATAAAAATATAAAAATATAAAAATATAAAAATATAAAAATATAAAAATATAAAAATATAAAAATATAAAAATATAAAAATATAAAAATATAAAAATATAAAAATTCAATACTAGATAATAAAAATATGAAAATAATAAAACATTAAAATATGAAAATATAAAAATACAGATCAAATTTGTTGGGGTGGTCAACTGCCGTTGTGTGTGATTCTCGCTTTACAGGCAGGGTACGATCACCGTCGCCAGTGCGATAATCATATGTTCTTTCTGGGATGTCATCATACCCAGGGATAGCATAAGGGTTAGTGCATTGGGCCGAAGTCTCAAAGGTTGCGAGTTCGAATCTCGCCTCTGTGGGAATTTTTTTCACATGATTGCTTAGCTTCACTCACCACTTTCGATCGTTTTTCCCCGTTGGATACCACCAGTCCTAAATAAGGTATTGGGACTTAAGTCAAAGACCAAAAAATTGAATTATTAGTTTAACTATAAACAAGAAAAAAATTCAAAAATTTTATAAAAGAAAAACGTCCAAAACAAAAACTTGCACCCTCATAACCAATGATTGGTGGTTTGAGACATACTTTGGTTGTCTGGATCAGTTGGTGGGAGAAGAAGGGTAATGTTCGCACCAAATCAGTCAAAAGGTCCAAATTTTCAAAATTTTATGCACGCCTATTGTGATAATATATCTTTCATTTGGGGCTAAGTTTAGCAGAAATCGGCCCAACCATCCGTAAGTCGGATCGGAAAAAAACCCAGCAGTTAACGGGGTCGTAAAAGGCAGAAATATTTTTAAAACTTGTGTTATAGAAAAATAATACATACGGCACCAATGAGTAGAGAGTGAATTGAATATAAATACTATCTGATGATATATAGTAAAACTGCAACTTTAAAAGTGAATAAAGTAAATAAAAACAAAGAAGAAACTTCTGAATGAAAAATATATAAACGTTGAAATGATAAATTAAATAGTCGATAATCGGCTAAAAAATTCATAATTTAAATGAGAATCATTAAAAATATATCAAAAACAAAAGTGGGAAGGAAATAAGAACAATGGAACCAAGAAAAAAAAGATTAAAAATGATGAAATGATAAAGTTATTAATGATCGGTTAAAAGCGGGGACGGGCATGGCGTAGTTGGTAAATTGATTGCCTTATACGCAGCTCACCTGGGTTCGATTCCCAACCCCGCACATAGGGTTAGAGATTTTTCTAACCCGAAGAGGCAAATCACCTTAAGGTTAAAACCTCTATAATCGAAAAAAAAAAAAATCGGAGGAAAGAAAGAATTCAAAATTAAAATGAGCACATTAAAAATATACCAGGAACAAAAATGGTACAGAAATGAGAACTATGGAAAATTAGTGCAATAAAGCAAGTATAGTAAATAAAATAAAAAAATTGAAAAATCTAATACATAGACAAAAACTTGAAGAGACCTGCAGTTGCAGATGAAATTAATAAATAATTAATTAATATGGGAAACGATTAATTTAAAAGGCCGAAAATTAAATGTAATTTGACAACATAAAAAATAACGAAACAATAGAAATATTTTAAAAAATCAATTCAAGCAAAATAAAATAATGTTAATAAAACATGGAAATAAAAGTAAAATAATGTTAATAAATAATGGCTAGAGCAGTTGGAAAGTAGGTTGCCTTTACGAGCTTACTTGATATCAATTCCCTGAATATAGGTTTAGAGGTTTTTCTAACTCGAGAAAAAGTTATACGGCGATGGTGGTTGAGTGGTAAGCGTGACCGCCAGTCATTCCACTTGTCCTGAGTTCAATTCCAGCCGAGATCGTTGAGATTTTTCTGAGGTGAAAAAATCTGTGGTCACGTCTTCCTTCGGAAGGGAAGTAAAATCTTTGGTCCCTGGTCCATGAGTTGATGGATCGATATCTAGTCCAGATAGTGGTGTCACCTCTCTGGCGTCGGTACAGAAGAAGTAGAATCCGACTTCTATATTTACTGACAAATATCCTCCTCCCGTGATACTTGTGGAGTGTGCAGTAGCATATAGGCCTCTAGCAAAAGCAAGTATCGGACTAACTATTCCTTCCCTTTCCTTCTGCGATCTACGTTCGGGCCTGGCCGGCGCCGGTATTGATCAATTAACATTTTAGGATTACCAGGAGTTGCACATTGCAAGATGTTTCGCTACTCCCAAGCATAATTATTTACTTATTCCCTGTGCAACTTCAGCTAACGGAGTAGCAGCCAAGGGTGGTCGCACAAGCTCAAGCTCAAAAAAGGTGTATAACACAGAAATAACATTTGACTTATGACCAGACAACTTGCTGGATGTCGTGATAAACCTGGCTACACGCACAGAGAGCGCTCTTTAGAAATCCAATACGACGCAAATCTAGTGATTAGACATCACAGAAATGAAATCTTATGCCACATTCATCCCACTGAATCTAAACCACGCGACGGCCTCTTGAGTGATGATGGCGGAGAATAGAAGATAGGCAAGGAAGGGAGTCTCAACAATCAACCCATACACAAGTACAATTTCAGTCAATTTTCTTCTGGTTTCTTGACTTTCCAAGCTATGAAAATCAAATTGGCTAACGCTAATCTATTGTAGACGATCACAAATCCAACAATGTAATAAACTGAAATATCCTTTAATACGAATGATTTCGCTTGAAATAAATTTTTTGGTCCAGGTAAATTCTCAAAATCGAAATATGCAATTTAGTTCCAAACTGTATTAGCCACGAACTTGACAATTGATCTGTCGTAATTTTTGTAACCCTTTAGATATTTTTTGTTATCGAGCTATAGATCTAAAATGTCTTGGTAGTATAAAATATCGAATTCCACTCTCGAAGGGTGATATCCCAAAGTATATGTATTCATCTGTAAACAGTAAAAAAGCGATGTATTGCATAAAACCACATCGTCACTACCACCGTCAGTCATCATCATCATCGTCGCCGTCGTCGCAAGCAGCAACGAGTTCCTAGCGCTTGTACTGAAACACCAGCGGCAGGCTTATCTCCTGAGCTCTTTATTTCCTTTTATTTTTTATTTTGCTTATTCGTTCTGCCTCCCAATCCTCGATTCACCCAACCCTGCTCTGCTGCCCGCTTATATAGGTGTATGTGTTGCAAATTTCCTATGTGCAATCGCGACCATCCGTAGCCCCGGATTTGATAATTTCAAGAGCGTCGACGACGACGACGAGATAACGACGTTCACCTAGCTCTGCGCGAGACTTTCGCCAATCTGATTCCGGACCAGGTTGTTAGTGGTGGCTGCTTTTTTATTGCATTCTTTAGCGCACTGCGGCGGTTTCGCGAGATAAACAGTTCTTCCGTGCCGGAAGATGGTAAATTTTGACAGGATGATACCACTTCAACATGGCAATCAAATTATTTATTATTTTCAGCAAGTCCGAATTTTAGCTGCTAACAGCAATATAAATTTTCCGTTCAAGGGCGAAATGAAGAAGCGAATTTCGGGAGCGTGGTAAAGACACCTCGAAACCTGCGAAATTAAGCTTCTACCTTGACAAATGAACACGACTCTATCAAGTCGGCAACCGCAACACTAATAAATGTTTGGTTTTGCCAACACACACAAGTAGATAGACAGTGCGGCGTATCGTCGTTCGCCATATGCCACCCGTTTCGTACCAACAGATAATGCAACCCAGCCCAGCAGTGCAGCCAAGTACAATGTGAATGTTTATGCGGTAAAACTGCATCATGTGTACACACTTTGAAGGTTCCGTTTCGTTTTTCCTCGTTCCTCGTGCGCCTCTCGCGGACACAAATTTTCTACCGCAAACGGTTTGAGATTTTGCTTATTTTCATTCGGCATTCTTATTCTTCCTACTCGTCGTTTCGTTCCTTCTTCCCGTACAACTCAACAAACCCTGGGATCTTTCTTATTTTTCTCCGGTCGCCGACTCTTCTGGTGCATGCTCGACGAAGTACATAACGGCAGCAGTCCTCGGTGGCGTGTGACGACCAACCGACGGTTACAACACACACACGCTGGGTGTGGTGGATGCACCTTCCATTTTTGTGGTATGGTTGGTGGAAAGTAAAAGTGAGCAAAGAAAAGTTTTACTTTCTGTGCTTGATGTTCCGCTGCCTCCTTCTACCCTCAGTCTGTCTTCATCTACTTCTTCTTCCTCATCCTCCTCCTCCTCGAACCTTCGGCACCCGTCTGCTCAGTAGTAGATTGCATAATAGTACGTCGTGCGCCACTTGCTGCGAAGTGACCTTGACGATACTCGGTGGCACACGACTCGCCGGAGATTTCAAAGCTCCCGCCGGCACGGTGTCTGGGAACAAGAAGTTTTTTTTTCTTGTAGCTTTGTATCCTTATTCCCGGTCTCAGTCGCTTTTCTTCTTTGTTCGGCTGCAATGCCAGTGTATGTCAGTTTGATTATCCTGAACAGGATGTAAAATACTCACATAAACTGACTCGAGGTTTTTGTGTTGTCTGCTTGTTCGCTGCACCAAATAAAAACAAATGCGATAAAGTCAAAAGCATTTTTTTTCTCGCTTGAGCAAGATATCTTTCTAGATTTTTAAGATCTTACCTTTATGTTGCACCGTAAATTGCAGCTGGAATGAATCAGGGATACTAAATTATGTGAATTGGCACGTTTTCCATCTTTTTCTGAAATTTGGGAGCATCTTGTGCTTTATCAACCTAATCGACAGTGATAGAGTTAGCCTCGGACTAATAAGCAGCGCCTATTCGTCTGCTATTCATTTCCAGTTATCCCAATATTACTACATAGGTACCCATTAGAGGTAACCAAAAAATATTCGAAATGGAAAAGGTTGAGCTTGTCGTATCTACGACCTTAACTAAAACGTTAGGCAATACCCATAACACATTGTCGTTGTAGAAATCCTGGTTTTTACATTTGGAATAAAGATATCTAGAAAAACGCTCGAATAATTGAAGCTATATTTTTGATCAGTTAATGACGGTTTAAACTCATTAGCCACGAACCAGTTCAGCATATTATGCGTACTACTGTGGGAGCAGTGAGTTACATCTAACACCTCTTCCCTCATGGATCTACCAAATGTTGGACGATTTCCTGCATTGAGTATACGTAGATTCGAGTTAATTAAGTGTTTCATCTATTTAGTGCATCTCAATTTAATATCTAAGCTGATCAAATTTAATGTGATGCCAAATTGAATCACTACAAATTATCAGTGAAACCTCGTTTTAGTAAAAAGTAACTCTTTAGAAATCATCAGAAGGGTTCGTTGCAATATACTGCAAATATACCGAACAATTGACGTATTTTTGAACTAGATTTACTGCGTCAGCACCAATATCATAAGTAGTGAGCTCGGAATATAAAACAAGTGTCAGTAACACTCTTCGCAAGTATGCATGCACGAGGCATTTCACGTTGATTGGTCATTCCGGTTTTGTTGAAAGTAACTAATATAAGTTGTAGTAACATTCAAACATGGAATTTTTCGTATAGCAAATGGGTTTCTTTAACCAAAGCTATGGAAAATTTTCCTTCCTGTGGAAGGCAGCATAGCTTTCATAGCACATGTAGCTGTTCAATCAGCGGTAGGGACCTAATTTTTGATTTAGGAACTTATCTTGGCTGAGCTCTTTTAGCTCGCCGAATGGTACATGACCCCTAGTTAGGCTAGATTTATCCAGAGAAAGATAGTAGGCTGTTATTAACCTCCTAGTGACTGTTATCAACGCCCCTTGTGGCAGCCAAATCCCGACCTGAGTTTGTGAAATTGACGCAATATTCATGATCTAAAATTCCAACAATATAGAATAACATGCAAGCTCCAGGAAACGAATATCTGAATGCACAAATCGTACCAAATGATCCTGTTTTGATATCTGTTATTGTTTTTTGTAAATTTTCTAACCAATGAAATGAGCTGACACTTAATGAATCTTTCCGAAGAAAGTGTCCGAGCCGTGTCTTTTGTTTTTCTACTTTGATTTCATATAAATCGGAAAAATAAACCATTATAATATGACCTGTACGACAATAAACAGCAGAACTAATGTTTAAACAACTTGATCAAGATTTTAAAATAATTGCGCTTTTCCAGGATAATTAGGGGTTCTTCTCCAAATGGTTCATAAAAATGATACCAACAATCTTTTGCTTAGCAGAAACTCTGGAAACTGATATTTAGAGGTAATCCAGATGAAATTTAGTAAAATCCCTCTAATCTTTTTTTTTATGAGTATCTGAAGATTATAGCTAAATGCAAAATATATGCTACGGAATGTTTTACAACATTTTGTCGTGACTACGACTTATTTTCAATGTAGGGGGCTTTCTTTAAAATTTCGTAAGAAGCAGGAATTAGAGTTTTTAAACGTAGGTAACTTTCATTGTATTGAAAGGAATTTGTTCCACTAATTTGTCGGAAAAATGTACAACAGTTTTGTATAAAATTTTCAAGTATTTTTATTTAGTTTGTAGTTGTTTATAGAACTACAAACTAAACAGACTTTCAGGAAAAAAAATCGGAAGCAACGCTAAAAATCGAAAGTTAATATGGAGCACCTAAAAGACCTAATTAGGAATATTAGGTAGTCATTTAAGGCCCGCATGTATTTTTGTGTTTTATTCATCGTTCGCTAGTCGAAGGAGAAGCATGTTGAGGCACGGTCAGATGGAGGGGTAAGAACACAGACTAAATTTTTGTAGCTCATATATTGTTGCAAGTGTTATTTTTGTTAATCGGCATTATTACGAATCGTTTTTTCGACCGAATGTGATTTGAATTTTCAACAACGGCAGCAAAATCAAACGTGTGTCAGATTCGATCGAACCACATTCGTTCGAAAAATCAGTCCGCCGTAATGCAGAACTAACAGTCAGAGCCGTAGCGTGGTCTTCTGGCGCCCTTGGCGGAGTATCAGTTTTGCGCGCCCGTTTTCAGATCGACATTTAAATAATAATTTATATGCATGGAAATGGCCCACCTTCTCCCTATATAGTTCATGTTTGACTATCGTTCATTTCATGTAAATTCCAGCCACAAATCTTTTGCTGTATATTTAGGAAATCGGTTGACGCTAGGTGTTTGAAGGCGACAGAGGAAGCATCTATTCAGACGGCTGTATATTAGAGTGCCAATGGCATGTATGGAAAAGAAGTAATCATCGAATTTAGTAACCGGACGCACATCAACAAAAAAAAGTTTAGCTCAATCGGACGCGATTAAGGAGTTGCGTAAAACGGCCAAAGAGCAAAAATTTTCACCAGTGAAAAACACAAAGGACCCTTAAAATATTCAAAAATTGAATCCGATTTTTTTTGCTAAATGGTTTAGAATGTACTGCCATCCTTTCGTTTCAAGATAACCTTTATGAAACTAGGAAAATTCTGGATTTGAGTTGATACTGGAGTTTGCTTTTAATTTATTTTCTATGCCAAATGTCTTAGAATTGCATGAAACAACGGATCTTGTATCTTCTCTTTAAAAAAAATGTATTGACAAAAGGTGCCTCTCTGGTACTTTTAATTTTCAAACTTCAAATAGCAATCAAAAAAATTGTTTTTTTTTGTCGAATTGACATCAGATTTTGATTGATTTTTAAAAAAATTGGCATGCAAAAAAAAATAAAAGCTGCATTTCCAAACTCAAGTGTTATCTGAATTCAAAAATATTCATTGTGCTACAAAGACATTTTTTCAACATTACACCAGATCTCGACGCTTCATGACATTGTTTTTTGATTGCGCTCAAATTTTTCATGGTGACTTTTTCGAGGCACCAATACTTCTGAGGTGTATTTCAGGAAGACCATAAATATTGGTCTTCTACCGTATATTAAGTGTACTCCTGAATTGACCCAAATGATCCTAAAATGGATGCCGAACAAAATACGTTGCCAATGATCTAAACTTATATTTGAAATTAAACATATTGAACTGGGTTCGACCGTATCCGATTTTCTGTCGGATTAAAGATAGTCTGCGAAGTATTCTTATATTCCGCAAAACGCAGAAATATTCAGCTGTGCCAGATATCTAGAAAGTTCGCCTAGATGAGCTCAAGATTGTGATATTTTGTGTAAAGCAAACAAATGACGTTACTGGCGACAAGACTTTCATGAGGAACTAACGCGTTTACATGCCCGCTCACAAAGTTGAGATCGATGGTGCGGTTATCGATTCGAGCTTGGCATGCGTGCATCTACTGAAGGACGGGATTGTCTGTTTCAATGACCCCTTGCTCCAGTGAGCGACGATTTTGAGTGACAATCGCACCGAACCTTCAAACTAGTGTCGGGTGACCTTTTGGCGAGACTGTTTTGCCTCTTCTTTGGAAAGGATCGTCTGCATGATCGGTTGTTTGTTGGTCCCGCGCGTCATGCATGCAGTATTGTACTAATTACAAGCAAATGAGTCCTCGTAGCAATATTTTTTTCTCTTTTGAAAGGCCGCTACTATATACTGGCAAGAAAAAACTCTGTCACAAATCCGAAGCAAACAGCAACTGGTCAATTCAGAAGAAACAAAGTGTTTCCAACGCTTCCATGAACACCAAAAACCATGTGGCATTTCAAGCAGAGATTCAACATAGTACATGATTGGTTAGTCCTAGGTTGGGAATCGGCGTCGGAGTCTTCAATTTTCCTGGTACGGGTTATCTTCTCGATGATAATTGATATAGCTTACTCTACGATCTTTGGTACAACGTTAAAAAGGCGGCCTGCTTCCCCTTGTTTCTATGAAACTGAGAAAACGGGCGGAAAAAGTTTGCAAAATTGTTTGCTATTTTTGTTGACATTTGGAGTCTTTGTTGAGGCTCTGATCTAAGTTGGACGCGATTTCCTAATGTGTCACGTTTTTTCACCGATTGAAAAATAGTTCTTGGTACTGTATGTTTAGATTTTTTATACTGAAGAAATGAACCGTTCAAAACTGTGGAGCATTCTTGTTTGTGTGTGCAAAATAATATTGTCAGTTTATTGAAAACGTCAGCATCGGTATCGGTTTGTTACTGAGTTGCAGTCAGAATAGTTGCACTTACGAGTCACGAGCGAGGGCCCACAGTCATTGGCATCAGCTTTTTGCTGATGGAGTTGGTTCTTTATTTCGGCAATCTGTTGCTTTTTCTATTGTCAAAATTTGGCCACCGCTTGTTGTCCCGGTGATGGTATTGACGACTGTATTTGGCAGATGCTAGCCCGCGAAGCGTGGTCAACCGATTGAGATTCATGCTTTTGCACAAGGTTTTTCGAGGTGTACGGTTCTGGCTCGTAGGAATCTGTTCTTAGTGGGTGCGTTAAGTGGTTTGTGTAACTTTGATTCCATGTGTTTTGAATTGAATAGTCAGGTAGGAAGGACTAGATATATCTATCCGCATCTTCACTAAAGAAAAACGCCGTTAGGAATACCTCAAAATAGGTTTCTTCAAGTGTCAAGTAGGGTTGGGAGTACCGGTTTTACCGTTACTGAAAACCGGTAAAACCGTCCAAATATACTATACCGAAATACCGGTTTTATAAGAATGAAAAACCGGTATTTTCGGTAATTTGGTAGGAAGGACTATTTAACAAAAGGGTTTTATTGTTGCACAGCTTTGAAACGCTTTAAAAAGCTTTTCACTTGCTAGTGTTTTCAAATTAGGTGTCATGCACAGTAAGTTTGTCTGTTTTAGGACTTTTTAATAATGATATAAGCAGGGGAATAGTGCTTATGTAAGCAGCGATAACAACCCGAAAAAAATCCCACATATCAAACAAAACTTATCAAAATATGGAGGAACAAGAAAATCTGCAAGACAAAATCAATCAACTCCATATTCCCATACTCCATTTTGCATTCAATTTATTCACACTACTGGCAAATCTATAACGCATAGACCTATCATAAAACTCTGACAATAGATTTTGCAGATTTCATCAGCAATACTGCCTCAGGGTACGTTGAAATGAAATTAAAAGAAGATTGTTACAAAGCACTGGTTTTCAAGACAACGCGGAATTTATGCTCAAGCGGTTTCATAAATTGAGTATGAGTGTTCGAATGACACTTTTGGAAACCAGTGACAAATTTGTCCTTGATCAACCTGACCTATAGTGTTTTCGTTTTCGATAGGCTGAAACCCGTTCCAATTTATGGTAAACATCACCTTCACGTCCGAGTCTTTGGTAACCAGAAAACAATAACTTCAGGTCTGATTTTCTATGTATTGGTTTTTAAAATCTCGGAACGCTTACTGCATCTAGCTAACGAATGTGCTTTTTGGACTAATAAGCGACGACACTTTGCATACTACGATACACAAACCAGATGCCGAATCACATCCCATTTTTTATTTTGATTATAGAGGTTTTAATCTTAGGGTCATATGGCTCTCTTTTTGAGTTAGAAAAATTTCTAACCATTTTTGCGGGATTGAGAATCGAACCCAGGTGAGCTGCGCATAAGGCAATCGATTTACCAACTACGCTAGTCCCGCCCCTTAATGTGGACTTAAAAAAGATTATAATACCATAAGAGTAATCAAATAAACATTCATAAAGCTTATTCGATATTGGAGTACTGTAAGAACCAATCATGCTCTCTGTTAAATGATCAAATGCCCAATTGGCTTTGTACGTTGAGCGATTATTTTGTTAACACAGTCTGTATTTTTTTTTAAATACCGGTTTTACCGGTTTTTTTCATTTTCAATACCGAAAATACCGGTTTTTTAAAATCCTCCGGTTTTCCCAACCCTAGTGTTAGGTATTGTACTTGTTCGTATTACGACATTATTTATTGAACGTGGGGCAAGTACGTGATACCAAATATCGTAGTCGTGTCTTTATTTAGTCATCTTCTATATCTTCAGGAATGCTAATTTCAGTGCTATCACTTTCAATCACTTATCATAGATTATTCCTATAAATAAAACATTGTGTTTGGCCAAACGTGTTGAATGGCGTAGGTGATGGAACTGGATTAGTCTAAACTTCAGTTTCATCTTTAGAAAATCCGCGAACACTGTCTGACCAGCGCTTTTTTGTCATCAGCACTCATGACGCCTGGAATAAAAACTATGATTCCTTCATTCTTGATACAATGCATACTATATCGAGAAGTAGACTGTTAGTTTTAATGTGGAATCGACAATGTATCAGCCAGGCCATACCAAAGGATTTTTTTTCTTGGTGCACTAGTCCTGTTAAAAGCTCAGCTTGCTTCAAATGATTTAATCCTCCAACGCTATAACCCCAAAATTTTTCATTGCCGCTATAATGGGTTATCTTCGACCAGGTGTAAAATTCAAAGTCAAATATCTCTAGTTTAAATTGATCAATTTTAATTTTTTACATTGTATGTAGTTCAATGTTTGACTTAAATCAATATATATATATATATATATATATATATATATATATATATATATATATATATATATATATATATATATATATATATATATATATATATATATATATATATATATATATATATATATATATATATATATATATATATATATATATATATATATATATATATATATATATATATATATATATATATATATATATATATATATATATATATATATATATATATATATATATATATATATATATATATATATATATATATATATATATATATATATATATATATATATATATATATATATATATATATATATATATATATATATATATATATATATATATATATATATATATATATATATATATATATATATATATATATATATATATATATATATATATATATATATATATATATATATATATATATATATATATATATATATATATATATATATATATATATATATATATATATATATATATATATATATATATATATATATATATATATATATATATAACGGCCCATTATAGCGTTTCAGAGTTAATAAATATTCGCTTGATCTGCGGCTGGAGTTCACATGAAATGGTTTTTACTGTTTTTGATAGCCTATAGCAAACTGGTCTTGATGTACAGTTTACTGCTTCGTCCGTCACTTTCACATACCTGACTCCGGGTGGTAGACAATTTTGCTGCTGTCCTATATTTAAAATTTCACAAATATTTTGTGTTCCGTTAGTGCTCGCTCCATATTGATGGCTGTGCCCGAGATATAGCGTTTGAAAGATGATAATTTTACACAAAAAAGTCTCCAGTTGTGGGCCTCCTACGAAATTACACTATATGCAAAAGGATGAATTGTTTATTGAAAACAAATAATAAAAATGTGACATTCGATAGAATTACCTTTGCCAAATTTATATTCGGCCAACTGGCATTCGGCTAAATAGCATTCGACCAAACTTTCCGCCAAATGGCATTCAGCCAAATGACCATGCCAAACGGCCCTTTCGGCTAAATGGAATTCGGCCTGGTGGCGGCATTCAACTAAATGACCCACAAAAATTTTCTGTTCCGTTAGTGCTCGCTCCATATTGATGACTGTGCCCGAGATACAGCGTTTGAAAGATGATAATTTTACACCAAAAAAAAGTCTCCAGTTGTGGGCCTTCTACGAAATTCCACAATATATGCAAAAGGATGAATTGTTTATTGAAAACAAATAATAAACATGTGACATTCGATAGAATTACCTTTGCCCAATTTTATTCGGCCAACTGGCATTCGGCTAAATACCATTCGACCAAACTTTCCCCAAATGACATTCAGCCAAATGACCATGCCAAACGGCCCTTTCGGCCAAATGGAATTCGGCCTGGTGGCGGCATTCAACTAAATGACCAATTCGACCGAACGACATGTGGCCAAACGGCATTCGGCCAATTGACGTAAAAACGTTCAAAACTTTGCAAGTCTTCATCCTTCTAATATGCCGATTAGCCTTTTACCATATTTCAATAATATTTTTTTTTGTTTTAGTTGTGAAATTGTTAGAATGAAACGAACTAAAATGCCTCAAATGTCCGCATAACCTTGTTGGAATAAAATTAGTTCTGGAATTCGCATTTTGACTTCGTCTCATCAGAATCCAACAGTAACTTAGTGACAGGACTAAGGTGTGTCTGATTGAAGCTTGCTCCAAAAAAACGAAAACACTATTTGAGCAAACCCCTAGTCCTGCGTAGTGTCCCGCAAGAAAAGGAGTTCTGATAAGCTGATGAAAATTAATGAAATCGCTGGATCCGGCGCTAGCGTAGTCCTGTCACTAAGTTAGTGTCGGATTCTGATGAGACGAAGTTGAGACGCAAATTCCATGACTAATTTAGTTATAGATGGTTTTAAACAATTTTCTCCTTAATGGAGAATAAATAATTTTTACCCAAAAAATTTTCATCACTAAGTAGAAATATATAAGATTTTCGATTGATTGACACTGGTATAGTGTAGTACACTCGTTCTGCACCATTTTTGCACTTTAGCAGAAGTGTAGAAAACTGGGTATGTTCCATTGACACTTCTGCTAGAAAGGCAAAAAGTGCTTTCAGGAATTGTTAGTAAAATAATATTGAATGATGCCTGTTCGTCCTAAACGGACTGCTCGAATATTTTGCTCACCATCAATCCATTGTCAACCTAGATTGCAAGAAGCAACCGCCTAACCTGGTTAACAGTATGTCTCAGCGAAATTCTCTTCGGAAGAAAAACTGCGCGGCACCCTCCACAAAAGCGGCACTGTATTTATTTAGTTTGTTATGTATATACATCTACACACACACAGACATTGGCAAAACAAAATCAAGACACTGCAACAACGGGGGACGGGTTTCGCAAGGAAATATTATCAAAACTTTCGTTTTCGTTTTAACTTGTTTATTTTTCATTTTTCCTTTATTCCCCACGCGGTAGCGGCAGCAGCACGCTTTTCACTGTTTTGCGGCCTCCCATCTTCTTCTTTCTTCCTCACGGTGAAAACCCATGGAGTGGGTGGTTAAGGTTCAACGATGCATTGCGCGTGGTTTCCCAACGCTATCTCTGTACCCCAACCCCTGCTGCATTTGTCAAGAAAATCCGATGCGGGATTGGTATGGGACAAGCGATGTCTGCCGCCTGGTTCGAGTATGAAAAATGAACCGGCGGCGGTAGGATGAATGTCCTCCTCCGAGGCACAAACCAAACGGTCTGACTGACTACGGTGCTACGTCGTGGTGCATCAGCTGGCGATGTTTATAGTCTGCCCTCTGTCAGCTACCACGGTCTAAATGGCCTCGGGCAGAATTCTTTGTTTGGGCCAAAGAAGCTGTCTACATACACGCTCGTAAGCTCTCACCCACTCACACCGGTTTGCGGCAATGGGATAACATAGATGCTGGTAGTATTTTTTCTGTTTTTCACGGTACGGCGAATCCAGATCCGCCATTACCCCACCCTCGCTGTGAATCAAGACTTGGCGGCTGTCGGTTTTGCTTTGACGGGCGAAAAGTAAGAGTGGTATGACGTAAACACAGTAATTGAATTCTAAAGATTACATTTTATTGAAATAAACATGACCTGGTACAAATGAACTAAAATTTGGTGAAAAATATGTTTCCAGAAACGGATTCAACGACGGCTGCGGGAAGTAGATTGACGACGAGAACGAGACTGTCTTCCGCTGCCGCTAGATCTAGATCTTGAACGCCTGGATGTTGTTGGCTGCGTGGAACCTCGAGCCGCAGCTTTCCGATTCGGTGGAGGCGATACGTTGGTAACCGAGCGGGAAGCAGATTGACGGCGAGAACGGGGCTGTCTTCTGCTGCTGCTAGATCTAGATCTTGAACGGCCGGGTGCTGGCTGCGTGGAACTTCGAGCGGATGTTCGAACCGCAGCTCTCCGATTCGGTGCACCCGATCCGTTGGTAACCGTACGGGTCATAGAGCGCTCTCGCTGCGGATAACGTTTGCTAGCAGACGCTGCGACTGCATCGGACTGTGGTTGCAATTCGTGGAAGTTCCTTTCTAAATTTTCCAGGGCCGAATAGAAACTGGGTCCCTCGGGGGAATGGCAGTTCACCGCTAACCGCACGCGGTCTTCACGCTGCGTTACAAGACCACAGTCGTTGGCGATCTTCAGTTTGTCATCGAATGCCTGCCGAATGTTTCGGGGTGGAACCGATCGAATGCCAGGCAGATCGCGAACTTTCGCCAGCAGCGTTCTAGTGTGCAAGCCTGTGAGCGGTGGAAGTGGTTCCGATCAGTTCGGTGTGGTGATCGGACACAATGTAACTTACCTTCCTCGCCAGATTCTTCCAAAATCTTGATGATCACCGGGAGAATTGAAGTTGACATCTTGTTCTGCAAACCGCTAAAATATGAATGACGGTTGCGATGTTCGTGCTGATTCACCGCTGGTTGCTTGGATGGGATTTTGATACGAGAATAAAAGTTATTTAAAAGAATAAATTTATTGGTAAAGTGTATCGGTGTATCACTCGACTACGCCGGTGTAGTGCTATGTCAAAACCGCTGAAATTGCCTTGTAATTTTTCGAAGAGGCGCAAAAATTTCCTAAAATATATAGACGCACGATAAATGCGTCCAAAAACTCCTCTATTATATTTTGTGTTTACAATTCGTGACGCTAGTCTGCGAAATTACCGATTGAGATCCATTCAACAGGTACAGGCAACTGTTTCGGATAGAAGATCCCACCTATCTGGTAAACATCCGTCAGATAGCACACACACAAAACATTCCACTCGGTACATTCTAGTATTACTCGTCGACACACGAGACGAATATCAGCTGACGAAAGTCATTGTCATTGTTATGGTTCTTCCCGTCGTCGTCCCCTCCGCACCTCCGATCCTAATCGGGTGCAAAGCGAGTGATTCATTGAATTTATCACATCATTTTTCATTCATGTACTAAAACCCGGCTTCCCCTTGCACCACCTCAGTCACCGATTACGCTAGTAGGTATCTACAACATATTCCAACCGTTCGTTCAATCGGTCGTCCTTCCACACGAGTTGCTGAAACCTGCCCCGGCTTCCCGGCCGTGTTGGAAAAGGAAATTATCCGGCGTCCTGTGCATCTCGAAATCAGTTGCGCGTTACTCGGCGTTGCACGTTTGTTGTTGTTGTTGTTACACAAGCCGCCTTCGCCAATGCCCGGCGTATTGTTCCGCTAGTGAAAGCCAATGCAGATCAACGACGACGACAACGACGACGCAGGTATGCAGCAAACCGCTCCGGGATAGAACGTGCTGTTTGTGGTTCTACTGACCTCGTTAGAGTCGTTGTCCATCCCGTTGCTCGGGCGATGACCTGAACTCGGATGGACTGGGTGCTCGAAGGGTAAAAATAGCTGAGACAAATTTACATCATCATCATCATCAACCAACCAACCACCGACTGGAGCATCTGAACCTACTGAATACCGAAAGTCGGCCGGTGATGATCGAGCGGGGGTGAAAGAGGAAACACGAATACGGCGGCGTACATCAGAAAATGGAACAGCAGAGCCGCTTCCAACCGACGAAGGGGCGCAAGGCACGGTAGGGTAAGCTTCGATTCGCTTTCGAGACGCGTTGTTGCTTTTTAATGGTCATCAAGGTCGCCCGTTGGATACGGGAAACGAGAGCACACCACTTTTCGACGACGCGGCAACGAGACGGCGGGTTGACTGCTGCCAGACAGCGTGTCGTCGTCGGTTGCCCCATCCAAATCAGTCCCCGACGCAGTGCTGCTGCTGCTGTTTGAGCCAATAGTTTAGTGCTTATATCGAGTCAGAATGCACGGTCTGAGTGCGTTTGTGTCTGTGTGTGTGCATGGGTACACAAAAATTAAATTACACTTTCGAACGCAATAATTATACAATCAGCAGTAGCCGGGCCCTAGCCTAGCGTTGACTTGAAGAAGCGCCTAGCACAAAAGTGGCATGTTGGCAGGGGTTGGTTGGATGGATGGACGGGGTGATCGTCGGTAAGCAGTCTGTTTATGTGGATAAGGTCTGGTACGGACCGACACGCGGTGGTTGTATTTCATCGAATCCAATGAGTCAGATGAGATAGGCCCATTTTACAGCAGAGCAGCAGTAGGTACCCGACATACGAACGACGAACGGGTGCCGGGACGGGCGGGGTTGGTTCAAAGTCTACGCCGATTACGCTCGAGAAGCTGAAGAAGACGTCAGTCGGTCGGTTGATCGGTCGGCGGGGTTGACCGCGGTTTGGGTAATGGGTCGAGAGGGCTTGTCTGCCGGTGGCAACCGGTAAACCGGCACAAAAGTGGAAGTGAATAAGCACATTTCAATATTTTTGTTTACTGTTTTCTGTCGTGCCGCTACCGCTGCCGCCCGCCTCTTTCTTCGTCTTTCCCGCTGCCGGCTATTAATAGAGTCATTCAAAATGCGCTAATATGGAGCTGATTGTTATTGTTGTTATTATTATTGCCGATGTTACTGTACTGCTCTGGAGCCGGCTAGCGGAGGGTTTAATGATGTGTTATATAACCTTTGGATTGTGTGAACAAGATACTGGCACTGGTGGGTGAGCACGATGCTTTATTTGCCGGGAAATGATACGTTTATGTAAATTATTGTTGTAGAAAAAGTCTTCTTCGATAACCCCATTTGAACCGAAAATGACTGAATGACTACTCTGCATCGAACGAATGAGGGTTGAGGTTAAACAACTGAAACAGCGCGGTGGGCTTTTCGGTCCTCTTTCAAGCTCACCCGAAGATGTTAATATTTTTGATCTCTGGTTAAATAACCTCATTTTACCATAGATGAATTTCGCGCTAACTTGAACAAATGTTGGCAGCACCCTCTCAGATTTTAGTGAAACTTTCTGTACATGAAAACTTTGTCACAAGAAACCACTTTGCATACTTTGTTTTTCCAAAAATGATCTAGATTGTCTTCTGAAATGGGTCAAACTTTTTTCACCAATTTTTTTTCAAATGACTATAGTCTAAAAATGACAAATCCTGCAAAAAAAATGTTGTAGGAGTGATTTTAGCATCACTAGTAAAATTTTTCACTAAAAATAATGAAAAAATTCTTCATCGACTTCTACACTGAAAAAACGGCGAAAAACGATTTTGAAAATTTATAGTTGATTTACAAAAAAACCATCTTTGATTTGGATAAAATTTTGTTCCAAGATAGGTAATTGTGTGCCTTACCGACCGTCAAAAATTCAAGTTGGGCACTAGAGTGACAGAAAAAAAATGACCCCCATCGGCCCACCCCTGAGTCGATTTCTAGTCCCACCAGGAGTGTCTGCTCCAAATTTGAGCTAAATCGAACAAGTCTAGCTACCGGACCAACGTGCTTGAAGTTTGTATGGGATTTTTCGACAATTTACATGGAGAAAACCCACTTGCTCACATTTTCGCCGCTAGGTGGCACTGTATACATCAGATTATCACCAAAAGTGAAACTTAAGAAGATAATTTTATTATCTACAACATTGTTGAAGACTGCAAAGCGATCCGACTCCAATAGGAAAAGTTATTAAACTTTTAACGAAGTGATGTCTGAGTCAGTTTTGCATGGGGACTAGCAGTGCATGGTAGTGTATCAGTACTAGGTTCTAACAAACTAAACATTTTTATGGAATAATGATTAGATTTAGATGAATAGTATGTTCGGAAGAATTGTAGTACATACTACGAGTTATGTTTCGGTTAGAAAATTGTAGTTCCAGATCTGACCGCATAGATGGCGCCAACACTAACTTTTCAACGAAGAGAGATAGAAATTAGGTGTCTTCTGCAAAGTTGTAGTACAAGAATATTGCAGTAATTCTTCCAAACATCTCGATATTCTATCTCTCTCCGTTGAAAAGTTAGTGTTGGCGCCATCTATGCGGTCAGATCTGGAACTACAATTTTCTAACCAAAACATAACTCGTAGTATGTACTACAATTCTTCCGAACATACTATTCACCTAAATCTAACCATTATTCCATAAAAATGCTTAGTTTGTTAGAACCTAGTACTGATACACTACCATGCATTGCTAGGCCCCATGCAAAACTGACTCAGACATCACTTCGTTAAAAGTTTAATAACTTTTCCTATTGGAGTCGGATCGCTTTGCAGTCTTTAACAATGTTGTAGATAATAAAATTTTCTTCTTAAGTTTCGCTTTTGGTGATAATCTGATGTATACAGTGCCACCTAGCGGCGAAAATGTGAGCAAGAGGGTTTTCTCCATGTAAATTGTCGAAAAATCCCATACAAACTTCAAGCACGCTGGTCCGGTAGCTAGACTTGTTCGATTTGCTTCAAATTTGGAGCAAGTACTCCTGGTGGAAATAGGAATCGACTCAGGGGAGGGCCGATTGAGTTTTCAAAAATTCATTATTTTTCTGGGCAGTCTATTGGGCACATTCAAAGAAAAAAAGTTGTTTGAAAAAAAAAATTCCTTGTTCGAACTGAATTTTTTTTCAGAGTATTTTTATCAAAAACTTAACCAATAAAAGTCATAATCATCTTAGAATCCAATTTCCCAACTACTAGTTGCCTGATACATGCAGAAAATATCAGTAGCGAATTTGGTATAGCATCTCGGACTGGACTGGAACGAGGCCGAAGGGATTCGTTAAACGGAGATCTGGTACTAGAACACTTTGCGCACGACCAGACAACATGTTTAATATCGCGATAACCGCCACCACAAGCGCAGAGACCGCTCTCCATAACCCCAATACGCCGTAGATGGGCATTCTACTTTTAATGATATATCACCCGAATGAAGTCATGACCCTCATCCATTCTCTTGGACCAAGGTTTGTTGATACCTTTGGGATTCCTGAACTTCCATCGCTCCACGAAATTTGCCGATTTTCGAGCGTCCTCTGAGATGAAAAAATTAAAAAATTCGTTGAAGCTATGCGATCTTTCATAAATATCACCTTCTAATGCCTAAATGTCCATCTTCTCATTTCATTCTAATCCAAGTGTCATTATCCGGAATGGAGCACTGCGAAAGAGCTCAAACTAAGGTACACTGCTATGATTGTTCAGTTAAAGTACTCGAAAACTCCCATGTTTTCTCCAGGAAATGCAAAGAGTGCTTTTCATGCTCCATCAAACAGAGCCTTCTGTACTAGTAAGGATGTGGGTGTGGTCGAAAATAGGTTAATATAAAACCGTCAGTTATGTTGGGAGAATATTGGCAGCACAGCCTCTTTTACGATTGTACTCACCAATACTGTCATAATGATTAGCATAAAAGCGATGCATTAGCATAAATATTATATGACAAACGTTCCGTTTATTCCAATCACAGGATTAATCGAATACACAACGTAGGCCCTAGCCTCCAGGCGAAATATTGGTTTTCTGATGATCCGTCCGTTAATCCGTCGACGGCCCGGTGCCAATAATCGCATTTTTCAGCTTTTTTTCGATCCGACGTTCAAAAATCCCTTTCGCGTACAATTCTAAGCAATCTCTGCCCACCACTAAGTAGGAGACTGTTCACGGTTGTTCGCGTCAGGTACTTGTTTCGTTTGACCTTTAATCGCAGTGCAAATGCATTGTGTAAAACCTGGAGGGAAATGTAGGGACTGAAATATAGAGACACTTGGGGTTTTTGATGTCCCATGTGGAAATTCCTGCTAGTTTCTAAGATTACTAAGAGTAGGAACCACTTACTTCGGTTTTGTAACAGCACCCTTCAAGGGACACTCTCAGGTCTTTACGAGGAAGCTTAGAAGAGAAAACTGATTGTCCTCTTTCGGAAATTTATAGGCACATTAGAAGATGATCCCATAATGGAGAGACCAGACTCTCGCTCTTTAGTGTGCAAGGAAACGTAGAAATTAGTCGTTGTCGGTGGCGTATCAAACTTTTGCATTTCTTATCGGAGCGATCCTTAAAAGAATGTTTCACTTTATCCTCACATAATTTATATGCGGGATATATCGAGAGATCATGCGGAGTCTCTCCAGAGTAGGAAAACTGTTCATGATTCTCTCCGCATTTTCCACAGCGTGCCTTGTTTCTACAATAAGTCGCTGTAGGCCCAATTGTTTGCAAAGACGGCAGTTCATACCTCGCGGCACAAAAAGGCGACCAGGTAGTCTGGCCCCGTCCAAAAGATCAAAGAGCAGATTCGGCGAAAGGTTCGAAATGACCCTGAGGGTAATAAGTTGTTTTCTTATACTCCTTGATTTTTCCTGAACGCAATGGCTTGCGAACCAGAATTTTCACTGGTCGAAGCAAACCCTAGTAACAATTGTTGTTTTATCGTAGTTTTATAGCCACTGATAAAACTTAGATTGCACTTGTAGCGTGCTATAAAACTTCAATTGTTACTTGGGAAGGGTTCTTGAAGGAGCGAACCCCATGCTTCGTAATTAAGGCCCCTGTTGGAGACTACAACATCAATTTCTACTTCCCGGCCGGGTACATAGACAAGATTCTTCGTACACAGCCAAGTGGTATTTAGTTAAATCTCGCATATATCGATGATGTTAAATGATTTATCTTTGCCCTCATTCAAGTATATACAAAATTCATTACTGATACTGGGAAATAGGATTCTGAGATGATTATGATTTTCATTGGTTTAGTTTTCAATAAATATACACTGAAAAAAATCATCTTGGACAAGGAAAAGTTCTTTTCAAATAACTTTTTTCCTTGAAAGTGCCCAACTTGAATTTTTAAGCTAGGGACAGACATTGTAATTCTCTCTCACTCACGCGAGAAGAAGCTTATCCGATGTCCAAATTTTCCGAGATAGATGAGTCGCAAAAATCTCAGACTCCACAAATAGCGTGAGAAATAATTTTCCGGATATTTTTTTTTTGATTTTTTCCTTCTCACCGGAGAAAGTGATAATATTTTAATTTCGTGGAAATCAATAAAAGCGTCAAAATATACATTCAATTTCAAAGAAAGGCGGCAAAGAAGTACGATAGACTTGTTCTTTCGTGTTTTGGAATAGTGACTGCAAGGTAGTGAGCGCCAACAGGATACCGTGATAAACTCATTCGCTCATTCTCCGGCTGTTTTATTGATCCGGAGAAATAACATGTTGTATTTATCCGGAGAAGTTGTGTGAGTGCCAATAACTTTTCGTGTGAAAATGTGAGATTTTAATGTCGCAGTAGCAAATTATCTGGACGCATTTACTCATATGAGCGATAAATGCAATGCCTGGCTAGGGAACATAATCTTGGAACAATATTTCATCCAAATCAAAGATGTTTTTTTTGTAAATCGACTTTAAATTTTTAAAATCAATTTTTTTTCAGTGTAGGAGTCGATGAAAAAGTTTTACAATGTTTTTATTCAAAAATTTAACTAATTTTATGAAAATCACTGCTACCACATTTTTTGCAGGATTTGTCATTTTTAGTCTATAGCCATTTGGAAAAAAAAGTTTGACCCTTTTCAAAAGACAGTCTAGATCATTTTTGGAAAAACTAAATATGTGACTTTTTGCGACAAAGTTCTCATGTACAGAAAGTTTCATTCAAATCTAAGAGGGTGCTGCCAACTATAAATGCGATTTAGCGCGAAATTCGTCTATATATTCTGATATAACTTCATATGGGTCATTCCATGCGAAGTGATCAAGGCACGTGTAATCGACCTCCACGGATTTGAACAAAATTTAAAGGAATTGTTCATCTAGGGCCAATATATAAAAACCCAAATTTTTGTGACAATTGAACCACCCCTCGGGTCATGGGAGCACCCCCCGTTTTGGCAAATTGCCAAAACCCTTGATTTTATTTTGATCATATCTCCGGTTCTATTTTCTCTAGAATCAAACCACAGGATGGCTTTTGAAGGAAATTGTTCAAGGAGTCTATAAAAATATAATTTTTTGCCGACAGTGTTGCCAACTATGCATTTTTTCCGGTTAAATATTAAAAGTTAATTTTTCTCAAAATACGCATATTTTAATTTTGAAAATTTTAATGCCATCGCGTTCCTCAGACAATTTTACATAAAAAACACTTATCATCCCAATATAATATGACATCATGTCTCTGAGTGCTAAAATGTTCGCTAAATCATCGGGAGCATGAACGTCCGGATATGACCGATTCATGAACGCGCGGACTGTAGGGTTAAGTATGTGTTTGTGTTATCGTGAAGCGTTTGTACGTTTCGAATGAGAGTACATTTGAGAGAAAAGGAAATTGATTGTGTTGGTGAGAATTTGCATGAATCTGATTTAAAATATAGCAAAAAAAGGAAAAATAACATGCCGAATAAAAAGAATGCAAAGAGATTAAATAGAGGCGTATAAATTGACCGCTATTATTTCTGTTATACACCAATAGTGGAAAAGCAAACTAGTAAAAGTACAACAAAAGCAGTCTAGTGAAGATGAAAGGAACACATCTAACATGCAATCAAACTAATTCGTCTAAAATCAGCATATGGTATTTATTTACCATTAACGACACATGCATTCTATTAGAGTGTTATCGTACTATGCTGACAGGGAATGGATAATTTTCATGCGTCGGTAAACTAATCGTACCTTAATTTATCCAATCCGATCTTCCCGAATGAATCTAATCGAATGCTCGAATTTAACACCAGAAAAAATGACCAACGGGAAAAATTACCCACTATTTTATCATATACGCCAGTTACCTAGCCCAGCTATCAGAAATACTCAGACGAATACATACACAGATAGCACAGAGTAGCACATAACAATTATACACGAGTACTAAACACTACAATACTAATACTACACTAATACACTAGTGGGCTTCTACTTTTACGTTTATTTAATGGCTGATCGTTTGTTTGGGCTGATGCAAAGTACGAGTTCTCTGTCTCCTCGATGCACCACTGTCGAGGCCTAATGCAATAACTATCTCAAAGCAATTGTCGGTCAGAGATTCCTTCATACAACTGAGACTCCATTAAAGGCGCCGAAAGACTACGCTATGGTCCTGCCAGTTCCATTCAAATTTATTCACAATAAATGATGTACTCAAATGTCGAGTTGTTAAAACAATGAACGACTTTTATGTTTGAAATATACAACACGAAAACTTCAACTGCAAAGACTTCAAATTGAAAAATAAGCGAAATTATAGCAATGTTTATCACTCGTTCACCCAGTTTCATAGAAACAGAAGCGGATTGATTCGCAATATCAAAACGTTGACGGTGCCCAATGCGTCTTGCACTATGTTGAATCTTGTTGAAATGTCACTTGAGAATTTTGGTTGTCCTGAAAGCGTTGAAAACTTCTCGTTTGATCTTTCAAATTTCTAGCATCAGGATCTGTTTGCTGCGGCTTAATGCAGAGCTTCTTCGAGCTGGTATATTTGACGGCCTGTCATGCGAAAAAAATTAAACCTTGACAAGGAATCGCATCTGCCTATAGTTTTTGAGAGTAGTTAAAGATGTCTCCACATCGAGATCATCATTACACTATTGCTAAGCCAAGAGAGCATAACGATTTGTCGTGGTGAGTGGCGTAGCTATTTTCAGTATTTCTGCAAAAAAAATCACAATGGGTGTTTTTAAGGGACGGCTTCAGATTTTTCGGACACTATTTGTACAAGAGGCAGGATAACACGGATTTTCTCCATAGTAGGCACACTTTTCAGAATTCACAATTTTCACAATGTAAGAGTAACACCTGAATACGCAGACGATTATTGTCAAAGGCGAAATCTCGCCAAAGATTGGACAACACGAGTTTCAAAGGACACACCATTTTGTCCCGTTCAGTGCGATTGAAATTCCAAATATTCAAAATATGCTCCCGAAATAAAACAACATCTATAACTAAATTAGTTATGTAATTTACAAATCGACTTGGTCTTATAAGAATCCAACACTAATAGGATATCCAACACGATAGGACTAAGCTGGGCCTGATTGACGCTAGCTTTTGTTTTACAAGCTAGCATCAATCCGGTGCTAGCTTACTCTTGTCACTAAGTTAGTGTCGGATTCTGATGCGACGAAATCGAAGTGCAAATTCAATAATTAAGAATTTCAAGGACCATAGCGGAATCAATTTTTTTGGCGACGTTTTCCATAAAAAGATGTTTCCATGTATTTATGCGTTCTTGGCAAATTTATTTAGGTTTTCACTGAGTTCACTTATCGATAACCCTTTTTCGTATACAAAACAATTCATGTATTGAGGTCATCGTTCTATCAACCAACTGCGTAAGATTTCGACGCGGATTGCATTGATTTTGTTATTTAAATTTGAATGTAGTGACATCGTAGAACATTACCAAGAATAACATTTTAGAGGGAATACAACTGACGATGTGCGAAGCGGGGGTCTGAGGAAGGGCTTCTGGATTTTTTTTTATCCCGTAGCAGGTTGACAAGGGTAACACGGGTATCCGCAAAACTTTAATGTTTCTGGGCAGTATCAATGAACTGGAACAGTTTAACTGGTTCTCTGGAATTAAAATTTCCGGATGCGTAAGGATACTATTTGTGAATTTCAATGGAATACTGACAATATGGATATCAAGAAACTCATCTCATGATCGTGGGATTTGACCCCTGTACGGCCATTCAGCAGCAGGCTACCGTGGGGCAGTGTGTGACCATTCCAAGGTCCAATTGTTATATGGTCCCGCAACGATAAATAACAGACTTCTGATATAGATATAGTCCTAGTTCAGGAACAACTCTCCGAAAATCTGGATTACCGGGAGCCAGAGGCATTCACCAGCTTCATTTTCGCAGAATCTAAAACATTCAAAAATATCCAAATAAATTAAGACATGTCATAATTATGAAATTGTCAAAGGATGGTCCCGGATATATTAGTTGGCCTTTTAAATGTGTTTTTGTTGGACGCAACGGTTACCTGTTAGCTGGGAAGCTTAGTTCTTTTCTTATAGTCTACCTAGCGACTGTGGGAGCGTGTTAACGGTTTCTTTATTCCCCGCAAAGAAATCCGGAAGACACCGCAGTTTGCTTCACATGCAGCCGTCCTTAGTTGTTCTCTGTGGAGAAGAGCAATACTCACTCGGATTATCCTCCACAGCGAGAGTAGTTGGTGCTTTTGGATTCATTGTGGTTAGCGGTGAACCACTCTAAACCAATCAAATCATCCAGAAATTCAGAAACAAATAAGTATTACACCTAATAGTGAACAGCACTGTTCCCAGGTTCCCCTCTATATCTTCGCGTCAAAGTTAGAGTCGACAACCCTAGTATCATGACTCTAGGAGTGGTTCAAAGATATAATAGAAACCGATGTCAAGTGAAAATCTATCCGAACCTGTTAAATTTGGAGAGCGGAAATTTTATGTTCACTTGCTGTGCGGAAAATCGTTGTGCGTAATCTTGAACAAGGATATATACGAAAAATGCGACTATAAAACATGCAGTGTAGTCGATGTTTAGCATAAGTGGCATGAGCATAAGAGAGATCGCCCGTGTCTTGCTATTCCGTTATTGACCAGAACCACAACTCAGATTGCAAAATGTTCATTGAAACACCATGCTTGGGAATAGCATGCTGGTCTACATTGATTCCTACACGCTGATAAATACCGATGCCGGCTTCGTCCGAAGGCAGATCTTCGGGGGAATGAAGGAATGTTAGTCCTATACATGTTACTGCTAGAGACCGAAGAATTCTTTGCATCTCCACATGTATCACGAGATGTGGGTAGTTGATTGCTAAAGCGCTGACGGCGATATCGCGCAACACTTGCTCTTGGAAGCTGGCTGCCGAGAATTTGAAGAATATGTCGGCAGTCAGGCAGGCAGTGTGAAGAATAATTAAAACGAAACTACCTGAATCGCGAAACATGTAACCTAAGCTCCATACGTTCGGTTATGCGGACCTACTAGTAAATGATTATACCCTTCCATCACTCTATCACGTCGGATGCTGAGAAGGCGATATTTGCCGAAAAATTCTATGAGAAGGATATAGTTTGGCAGGCAATTTGAAAGTTCTTAATGTTTCCCAAACCATAAGGGACAACATAAATAATAAAAATACTAATGGCCCAGTACTGTTCTGGGTGGGTTGGACATCTGCATTATTTTTACTTCGTCTCATAAGAATCTGACACTAACTTAGAGTCGGAGTAATTTAGCGCCAAATTGAGTACATCTCCGTTCCCAAACCAAGTTTCGATTGCGCTGCGTCCCATCGGCATAACTGAACTTTTGCTCTAACGAAACGTTGAACTAGTTGTTTGCTTTGAAACATAAATTGTGTTTCTGTCTTGTATACATTTTTGGCTTAGTGAGAAATGTTGGTGTTAACCCTCCGGAAATCGCGCATATTGCCCACTGAACGAGCAGCCGCTGATGCTCTAAGACGATTTCGCTAGCTTTTCAGAGCAACGTGCACCCAGTGCACTAACGCGACTGCCGGAAGGTTAATGTATTTTTTTTTCCTTAGGGAGAAATATAGCATGGTGTGATCCCAGCTACAACGATTGAAACTATCTGAACTCTGACCCTGGTAAAGACTGGGAAAAAGTGGCTAAAGTTGTCGGAATAGAATCGGCGCTGAGGCTATTGTGCAGTGTAAGATAAAAAAAACCGCTTCTTGATTTACGATTGATCAGATCTTGGAATTGTCATGTTGAGCTGTAAATGATTACTATAAACGACAAAAAAAGGCTATGAACATTGACTTCGCTCAACGCAGAATTTTTTGCTATCTTTAAATCGTGCCTATACATTCTGGGATTCCCCGTATTCCGATACTCGCTTTGCCATCATCACGATGACAACAATCGTTCAGCAAAAGTTCACCGTTGCGGGAAAAATCCACGTTGCATCATCGATAAAGATGTTCAATCAACCCGCGCCGGGAAAGGAAAGGAAGTGCAACAAAAAGACGACCACACTCGGTCAAGGTCGAATGGCGGACGGGTTTGTGTGAGTGTATGTTTGTGAGAGTGCATATTTTATATATTTTTCGCTGCTGCGGTAGAAATACGAGTCGGAAAAGTACCCCCTCGCCCTTCTCTTGCTTCTACCACCGCTGCATGAGCGCAGCTTTGCGTTCAATGCTCTTCAAGAGTGTAAATTTAAAACAAGTCGAAGAAAAAAAAAATAGTGCTTCCCCATCAACCACCAGTTGAGCTTCCTTTCCTCCTCGATAACTCACCGCCACTTGTCGTCACCGCCCTCCGGATCCAGTTTTCGAATGATATTGACTGGTTTTACTCGCCGCTGCCGCCGACGCTTTTAGGTCCCGTACCGCGTTTGTGGCGGGGCGGGGCGGGACGGGGGTTGGGGTGTTCGTGTGTTTCTTTTTTCCGGGAGAAGGCTATCCTATGAGTTTTCCTCGCAATACTCGTCGACACGTTTTTGTGTGTATTCTTGTTTTCGCAGACCGTGCGAACCGACTCGACAGCAGCAATGAGCAGCAGCAGCACCACCACCACGGGTCCGCCGAAGTAGGTATGTACGTGCATTTCGTCGGCAACCGAGTCTGACAGTCGAACAACTCGGCCTTGCTTTGGTTTTGGTTGGGTTAGGGTTGGGGATGAGGTGAAACATTTAACACCCAAACGTGGACGGACGAAAGGGAAAAGGTATTCCCAGTTCTGTGTCTGTGTCTCGCTTCGAAGGCCTATCCTGACCGACACCACCGATCCGAATCTGCCGAATTGCTGGTGTATGCCGTATAGCACTCACTTTTCGGCTTCTGTTTCCTCGTATCCGTTATCCTACATCCGTGCATTTGTTCATTTTCCATTCATAAATAATTTCAACCGGGTGGCGCCGTTAGATTCTCTCCAGGTTTCATTCAGAGTTTTCGACTCGTTTTCGAAACTGGTGGAATAAAAAGACTGCAACGACAAAAAAAATCCAAAGAGAAATAAAGTTTTGTTTACGTTCTTTCAACCATCCCCCGTCTCTACCATTCGACCTCACCCCTCCCCACCCGCCGTTGTTTAATACGGAGTGTCGACAGTGCGGATCATGAATCCAAATGCGGCCACTTTTTTTTCTTCCCCGTTCTGTTGTATCACATGAATCGCACTCTCACTTGGTAATGGAACTCTGTGTGTATGTCTCCGATAGCGCTCTCGTCCGGTCCAACCTCTTAGCCCACCGACTGGCGATGACTCATTCAACCGGCATCGGCGTGCCCGAGACTAGACTGGAAGCACTAAACAAACCCACCACCGCGGGTCTGGTTTGATTTCGGTTGGCTGGCGGAGTCGACGACAACGTTGACGGAAAGGACGTTGACCCAACTCTCGATGTTTTCCTTCATCCGGTCATCATAATGGTAATGCTAGCAGCAGCACCGTCCATGGGGGTCCCCTCGCGCGCGTGCATGACCTTGACTTAATTCTTTGACGATGGGTGGTTTTTTTTGCTTCTGCTCTGTTACGTCCATTTTTTTGTTCAATACTCTTTAAAGCTCAGGGTTTTATATGCTGGTCTACTGACTGACTGCCAGATTGCTGCTCCGTTTGAAATGATAATGCTCGATTGAAGACGGATTAAGGGGGGAGGCATTCACATATCATTATTCAGCTATCATGAGTCAGGATGGACGAGGACTTTGGGATTTTTCAATTGACACTGTAGATTTTTAGAATGGGGAACTTTTTTTGTAGGTGTAGTGCTAGAACGATCCTACTGGCATTAGCAATCCTTACTGGTCGGAGTCACTACGCTTGGCAAATAACATGGGTGACCAGTGTCTCAACTCGATATCACGCGATCTGCCTATAAATTGAGTCAAAATTTCTCAAACCCAAAATTGGTAAAATTATAATTCCAATGGAAGATCTACTTTTTGCTAAATCACTGGTAATTTTTTTTCTCGGTGGCATGTTAGGTACTAAAAGAAGTTTCATGTTTTTCTTTCAAATGAAAAAGTGGTTCAGAAGATCGTTATTTTTCCGATTCATAAAAAATTAACGAAAATGATACTTTTCGGATGGGATGTATGATGAACCTGTATCTCTTGACGATTACATTGCTTCATTCATTGGGTCACCCGTAACACATTTTTGAAACCAAACGCGCTAAAAACTTTAAATTGTAATATTATCGCCAGAAAATTTTTAACTTCGTCTGAGCAGTCTTACATGCTCTACTAGAATAGTGGGATTCGGATTAATTCATGACATGCAATGGATCTAAGGCTACGAACGACGACGACGACGAACTATTTGGGCTTCAGTTTATGAATAATTTGGTTCGTCCATCGGTTCGTGAAGTATCGAACTGGATCCAAACTCTATACGGAATCACACCATAATTTATATCTGATCTGGGCAACGGAGTTGAGGTGATTGTAATTATTTTAGCCCGCTACATTACATCGATTACTACTTTTGACCTTACTCAGACAACATTATTTACCTACGGAGACCAGATTGCCGAGCTGCTCGATAGGCGAATCCATGCGAGTTCAGGATCATTGGAGCTCTGGCAACTGCTACACCATTTTCATCGGAACCTCAAAGAAACTATGACAATAGAATCACAAGCCAAATATTACAATGAACGATTCACCATAAATTTGAAAAGGATTTAATCTGTCTCCGCTTTTTGTACATTATAGTTTAAAAATTACACTGAAAAAATGGGTTATAAAAATTAAAAGTTACCTGGCAAATTTATTGTTGTTGTAAAACGACAAATTGAGCAGTTTTCTGATGAAGAGAATATTTTCATCCAGAACGATACTAAAGTATTAAGAATTATGCCCAACCTCTATCTTGAACAACCCATCTCAGATTTATTTGTAGTATGGAAGGTTTACAAGCACTTTTTTTTCGAAAACTTTGCTTTGAATCATGAATCTTGCTTCACTTCGGTTTACAACAACCGTTCGATCTCATAAATCCAAGATTCCTTACTTCACAAACTAACAGTAACTAGCACCAAAATTAGTACTAGTTGGACGCTAACTCCAAAAAGTCATACGTCTTGCATAAACATAAACGGCTGACTTATCCCGAGTGATGTCTTGGAAGTCAAGCACAGAAGTTCGGGTTTTCTGATTGGAAAAGCGGAATCCAAAAGAGTCTTTTGATCTTGGCCAAACGCCTAGAATTAGGCCAAAAGGTTTTTTTTGATGAGCCAGTTTCTTTTGCATTTCAAACAATCATGTCATTAACGTATAAGACAAACACAATAAGACCTGAAATACTTCCTTGTAGAATAAGATTGATTTCGGATTCCTACGATATGGAGCTTCCCACATAATCACTAAGCCGTAAAAATGGCACTAATTCGGTTCTAGGATCACATAAAAAACAACGATATTATGCTATATTTCACCCTAAGGAGGAAAAATTGGTAAAAACCAAAATTTCTCACAAGGGTGAAAATTTGTTGGTAAAAACCACTCTTTGTACAGGAGGGCACAAATCCTTATTTCATACTATGTTGCGTTTCGGCTTCGCCTCATCAGAAACCGACACTAACACATTGTCGGAATAGATTAGCGCCGGCTTGACGCAAATCCCTTAAAACTAAAACACACTATGTGTTTCAATCAAACGACTGATCAAACGTGATGTCCCGTTCGAGCAGAAGTTCTGTTTATGCCGATGAGACACAAGTGAAGCCGAAACTTGTCTTGGCTTAGCAGGCCTATGCGAAAGCACTATGCTATATTTCACCCTAAGGAGGAAATTTTGGTAAAAACCAACAAATTTTCACCCTAGTGAGAAATTTTGGTTTTTACCAAAATTTCCTCCTTAGGGTGAAATATAGCATAGTGCTTTCGCATAGGCCTGCTAAGCCAAGACAAGTTTCGGCTTCACTTGTGTCTCATCGGCATAAACAGAACTTCTATTCCGACAATGTGTTAGTGTCGGTTTCTGATGAGGCGAAGCCGAAACGCAACATAGTATGACAACGATATTGTTATCCAGGATATATATTCTATTCTATTCTATTCTAACCCTTACACAGCCAGTATTGAAAAGCATCCTGAAAAACACTGCAGATATTCTTTAGTGTTTTTCTTGTCAACATTAATATTTGAAGCATATTACAATATGTCGCAAATATTAAAATGGCCAGGCCTACTGTGTAGAGTTGGGTATGAAGATGTTTCAATATTATACGGCAATTGAGTTATTCATTTAATGAACAATTCAACCAACGAATCGTTTTGAAACTTGAATGAGGAAGAAACGAGGACAACCGTACCGACCGATTCAGTTTATAGGGGGTTAGGATAAAACGTTGGGAGTGACTTTGCTAAAAAGGTTAATGTCACTCCTTTGGTCCTTCGGGATGGGACAGAGGTATTTACACCTTGCCCTGGCTCATTAAGCCTATGTTATAGCGCCTTTACTCGCTCTCGATATTGTTATCCAGGATATATAGCCGTAAATTTAGTTTCTGTTCTTTTTGTTTATTTGACACGACCCAATGCGTTAGCATAACAGAGTCGTGGGTTTTTTTGTGTTTTTTAGAGTGTGTAAAAATTATAATCAGTTTTCAAAATGCCTGTTTATTGCTTCTTGCTGACGCAGCTCGTTATTACGTTTTGAGATCCTCTTCTTGCAGGTGAAACGTTGGCTGCCTTGTCTGCGGCAACTTGGGGGTCATTCGGTCCGTCTTCTCTCGCGTTTTCGATAACATCCATGTCGCCGTCGGTACCGCGTTCGGATGTTACTACACCCAGGTTTTTTTACGCGGGGGATACAAACCGCGTAAAAAACGCGTAATAAAAACCACGTTAATTGAAAAAATCCGCGTAAAAACGCGTTACTTGGAAAATCCGCGTAAAAACCGCTTTAATTCGAAAATCCGCGTACAAAACCCTCAGCAAAAGACTCCATGATGAATAGCGAATTTCGTTGAACCGGAGGTCACCATCTTGGATTTCAAAATGGCGTCAAAAAACAATTTCTGGCACATACTCGTCAAGAGCATTCCGAAAATATCCATATTGATTGGGTTATAGCGAATTTCGCTAAACCGAAAGTCTCCATCTTGGATTTCAAAATGGCGTCAAACATAAATTTCTGGCACCTACTCATAAAGTCCAATCCGAAAATATACATATTGTTGAGGTGCGGGCCTTATGGCGTCTTCCAGATCCGTCTCTTCCATCTTTCCGAAAATCTTCTAAGTCTTTTGTATTGAAAAGGACTTAGAATATGTTTTGCAAAACCCGTGTTAATTGCCAAATCCGCGCAAAAATAATTCTTCTAAATTCTTTGCATTTAAAAGGACTTAGAATTTTTTTCAAGAAACTCTTTTGAATTCAATAGGGATATTTTTGCGAAATCCATAAAAAAACTTCCAAAAGTAAGTCTTTTGCTGAGGTTTTTTTCGTGAATTTTCCAGCCAACGCGTTTTTTTAATACGGAATCCGCGTAAAAAAACCTCGTAAAAAGCGCGAAAAAACCGCGTAAAAACCTGAGTGTACTTGTTTCCTGTGCTTACGGGTTTGCTGTTGTAAATCCGTCTTCATCGGCATTTGATTCTTAATTTGTGGTGATGGATGTTTGTTTTGGAGGTACTTGGTGCAATCGTTGTTACTTCGCTGTTGGTATTAATGACAATTGATTTAGCGGTACCGGGTCTCTGATTGTTGTTGAGTTATTGTTTGTTACTGCCTTGTCCGTAGTCGTTGGTTCAACAGACGGTTTAGGTTTAGGTGTTGGTCATAACATATGTAATTTTCTTACGGGCTTCTGAGCAAGGTTTTCCGTGTTGTAGCGCTGATCACCGTATTGACACGTAGGAATCTGTTCTGGGTGTGTGACCAATGTTCACTGAGTATATGCAATACCTTGTGCCGATGTTCATTGGATGGTCAAGTAGGAGGGAATAGGTGAAGTCCTGGGAAAAAGTTCCTCCAAGTACCTTCTTTGGCGCTATCCAATTCTCCGTATTTTAACATTAGCTGTTTGATAGCGGTGGGATTGGTAAGCGGTACCAGGTCATGCAGCTGTGCTTCAATTCTGTCATTATCTATATATGTCGGACTGTTAAATAAAACGTTATTACATTCGGCGACATGTTTCAAGTTAATCTATGAACCAAAGGATTCTGCTTGGCTAATGTTTTGGAGCATAATCAGTACCTCATGACGTAGGTGGTGGAATTGCACAGCATTAAATTTGGGTACGCTGAGCCTCACGTTCACTTTGAACAATTATCCCCTTCACGAATTTATGGTTTTGCTGGATATTTCGAGAAGTAAGCAGCAACACAATATAAACTTGTCTTGTATTGCTACTCACACAATAGGCAGAAGGAATCAATGTTTACTATTGCAAATAGACACTAAGTGGCGCTGGGGTAAATTTGATCGTGTGTCCTGTTATAGTAGCGGAGTCATTTTGAGCTTCTGAACTGTGCAAAATGAGAAACCGGACTGTGATTAAGTGTCTTACTGGAATCCAAGACGGTGCCAGTTACTGCTGCGACGAATTCGAAACGTAAAATCCGACCTGATTTATTAAGTTAGGTAGAATTTGGGTTAATTTAAATTTTCTCCTAAGCTGACCGCTGTCGACAGGACACGCGCTACAATAATAATCACTATTGATTGGTTCTAGCTGTTCACATACGAAAATAGTAACAATGTGTTCCGCGTGTGAGTAGCTATTTGAGTGTACGGTTGAGATGTGCAGGCGCGTTAATCAGATTGTGGGTGCTTTAGCCTTTACTATATCACCGAGGCGTTTCTGTGTTTGCGTAATCTTGGTCGTAGATGTATTTGAATGATAGCGATTACATGTTCATCTTTGTGTATTATCGCGGAAGCGTCGAGCGTTTGTATGTCAACGTGTTTGATCGCTTGTGCTAGCATGTATATAACTTCGCGTGTATAACTTTAATCCTGTAACCGAGTTGCCTTTCTTGGACGATAAAACGAACCGTAAATATGATACCTAATTTTCAGTGTACGGTTCAAATGGACCGGTATGGACCTAGGATGCTTGGACCGACGAGACTTCTGGACGTCGCCGATTCTTGATCGAGCGAGCGCGAACGTTAATGGGTTCATGTTTGATATCGAGTTTGTACATTTATAAGTGCTAAAACGTTCACTTAATCACCGGGGTATTTTTATGTTTGGGAACTCAAGGACGTAAATATGCGTGGAGGATCGCGAAGGGCTCAAGCGTTTGTGTGTCAACGCGTTTGTCGAGTGCTATAGCGTTGCAACTTTTGTTTTTTTAACTTGTGAAGGTCTGGCTTTCTGACTATCTAGCTCGCGAGGATTCTTCTAAACTTTGTTGATTTTAGGAGATATTTATAGTGATTTCATGAATACCGCTAGTAGTATGAGTTCGGATTAGTTGAAGAATTTCTTTCCATAGAAGATTTATTCAAGTAAGAACAAGAGTGACAATAAAATAGACCTCATGATTTTGATTGTTTTTGTTATACATACTGAACTTTTTTCCAATTACATGCCATCGAATTATCAGTCTAAAGCTCCTATAGTTATTGGTCGGATCAGCAAGACTGATAACAGGTATGGTTATAGTATCACCGCCAAGCAGGCAGGAGGAGAGCATATTCTTACTAAAAACAAGGGTTCCCAGCTTGGTGTAAATATTCAAATTAAATTCTTTTGGGTGAGAGATTTGTTTCAATTGGCCTAGCACGGTGTTTTACAAACTAAATAATGCAGACAGTCCACGGAGGCGGCCGCATCTTTTTAATCGTCTTCTCATCCTGTTGATATGCCTGATATTATCTAATTGACGTCGCTACTAGGACGAAACTGGACCAGCAAAAAAGCAATCAGTTCACCTAGACACCCGTTTCCTATCAACCGTCTTCTCTCCTCTTGTTAATATGTAGTCTCCAGAAAATATGTAAGACCAATCCGATAGGTTTGAATAGCAGCATACGATTAAAATCGCAATTCTTTCTGTTTAAAATTTGCGGCTCGATGCATGAATTCAGCGGGAACCAATCACAAATGGTCGGTGTTAAGTCAGACTGGACTAAGTGACAAAATATTGATTTCGAGAAAAACGAGTTTAAAGTTTGAATCGTAGCATCCTTTACATTATGATTGGATATTAATTTTTGCCATAATTCTTGTTTATTGTTACATATTGCAAATCTGGCAAAAGTCGAATGTAGCTGACGATATTCTTTGTTCAGTGCTATCATTATCTCATTTTCTGATGTTTTGCGACTTAGTCCGGTCTGACTTAACACCGACCAAATGAGCTTCTGTTAAGAGTTTTAAAATCCGGTTGTACGTTATGTTATTTTCCAATCATCGAAAATAAAAATAATAGCCTCTGCTAGTAGCACGTGGCGAGGCAGAATAATTGAATCGCAATACACCTGCCGTGTACAGCTCAGAAGTATTTCTTTATCGGTATTGTACAGCCCTTTGAGGAAATGCTCCGTTCACTTGAAACAGCTTTATACGAATGAAAATGGACCCAAATTGGCAACAAACCTATATTTAAAACCTTTCATCACTTCAGTGTTTGGTTGGTGCACCATATTGACGGCTCTGTCCGGGATAGGCTGGAAATTCGCACTTTTTCTAAAGATTTTTCGAAAAAAAAAGATCATAACCCAATTTTTCGTTATTAATGTATGTCCAGCATACTCCAAAATTTAATACAATATTGCTGAGCACATTTTCGACATAATGGCGAAGAAACTGATTAATTTAGTTTTGCACGCACGAATCATTGCACGTGAAATCCTCTTGTATTGAACGTATCAAATTCGATTGGAAATACGCTAATATTTTCAAACTACACCTCGTACAAATATTCTCCAGGCACATGACAGTGCTGACATGCCTTGATTGGGTTCTCAGTAGCAACCCGCGCCCGGAAACAACGCATTGGGTTTTTTTTCTCTACATGTCGGCAACTACAAACTCGTTAGTTATACTCCGCTACCGGCAGAAGCACGTGGCTGCTACTTTCTGTACACACTCATGCTCAGGATTCGTGGAATTTATACCACAGCCTAACAGCGACCTAGATTTAATACAATATCACAACGGCACATTTTCCAACGAGCCGCGCTCGTCCTCGTCCTCGACGTCGTCGTCGTAGTGGTCGTCTAGGTGCAGTCGTTTCGGTACGAAAAAAAAAATACTCCAGCTGCATCGAGGACGATGAATGACGACGACGACGATACGGCTACCGAGCAAAAACTACTCTCACCTACCCGTGTCGAGGATGAAAGCTTTTACTACACGCCTATCACGTGGAGTCACGTGAAATGCTTTCCTTTTTCGGCATGTGCCCTCTCCGGTGTACGACCTGCCAAAGCTGCTGCATTCCACATACGGCCTACCGGATCTGGATTTTGCGAACGTTCTCAACTCAACAGCTTCGAAACCACGTGGCTTCCTCTGCAAGTAAACGAGTGTGTGTGTGTTCGTGCGTGTATGCGAAATCATCTACTGTTCACTTTTGCTCTGATGTGCCGCCTGTTCCAATGCAATTTACGATAACGTCGAAGCCTTTCCGAGTCGCTCGACTCGGCTCGGGGTTCAGCGTAGACCTGAAAACAGCTCAACCGTACCCATACCATCCGTGTATATAGAGAAGGCAATATTATCGGGCTGTTTTCCACGGAACAGGTATGGGTTGGGTGCTGTCAACTGCAGCAGCATCAGGCATCCTCTTCCGGCGGAAGAGCGCATTGGAATAAGTTGATCCAAGGATGCTGTGTGTTATGTGCTACCGCCGGGTGCATGATATCCTGCTGATGCACTCGGGATTGCGAACCTTCCCGCCGATTTCGGAAGGACATTGTTTTCAATGACTTAGATTAGCTAAAACACACGCAGCATCCGTCCTGCCGCTTCGTGTCGATCCGCCAAACACTTGTTCGGATGATGGACGTTGCGTATTTAATCGAATTCTGGAGACCGGCGACACGCAAAAGGGGAGGCGGCAGATAACAGACACCGAAAGCGGGGGATACCAAGCCCCAGACGACGAGAGATTTGCCGTTCTACTTTTGCTGTGTTTACTCATCTGCGTTTTATATGTGTGTATCACCGATCGCCCGCTGCCTTCGCCTCTCGGACGGAATGTGGCCCACAACCGGAGAAAACAAACGCAAACGTTTTATTATACGAAACGACCTTCAGTCGTGTTTCGCCTACCGCGCGTGCCGCCTTTCTTGTTCTCGCACCATTCGGGCAGCACCGAACGGTTTTGAATTTGCTTGGTTATATTCAAAACACGTGTTTTGAGCTGGCCTGCCTGCCTGCCTGAGCACTCTTGCCAGTCGGAACGGCTCTTAATACCTCGGGTGCATACAATCGGAGGATCTCTTTGATCCGTTATTTTACCCACGGACCTACCCTACGAGCTTCGAAAATGAAACGTACAACGTTTCGTACTTACCCCCGGTACACACATACACATCCGTACAAACATAGCCATACCGATGCGGCAAAAAAGCACTGAATAGTTGAATGGACCCCCTACGTTTACGGTGTGATCATACGGAAAACGAGCGTTGATGCGTTTCTCGGCCACATTGACCGTGACCTTGCTGTTTACTGCTGCTGCTATTAACCGAAATGCATATACTAATGTTTGCTTGTTTTCTTGTTTCTTTTCAGGTGAGTCATCGACCTTTTGAACTACAGCACGTACGTACACGGTAGGCAGTTGGTGAGATCGACCGATGAAACTTGTTTGTTTTTTTTTGGGTTAGGTTGAGTTTGCTTAGTTAATATATTCACACGGTATACCGCATCTGCTAAGCTGCTCGTAAATTGATGAAAGATACCATTACGAATTCGCAAACAAAAATCGTCGTGAAATTCCTGAAATCATGAATAATGAATCTCGTTTTAATGAAAATATTTGTGAGTTCACAAAACTAGTTCACGAAAAAATATACGAATGTTTCTCCTCTTTTCGAATTTATATATTCATTAATTAGCGAATTCAACACTTCAACTTTTTCCTGAAAATGTTTCATTTTCCTATAATTATAGCTTTTCAATTGGAGATATACTGATTAGTATTGATTATATCGACTAAACGAGGATTAAACAATGTTCTTCATGATTTCAGGTCGTTAGTCGCGATTGTCGTAGATATATCCCGTTATCGTGATATTTTATCCACGAGTTTACTACTTGATTTTGCTCTCAGGATTTGGATCATGGAAGTGTAATCGATTGGCGTTACCTTATGGTTCAGTGAACTATGTTGCGAACACTAATTTTTAAACTGTAAGGTATTTTTGACACTTAGCACAGTTTTAGTCTTCTTTCCGGACATCAAACTTTATCGAATAAATTACGATGTGCGAGGTTGTTATAGTTTTCTTTTATCCACTGCTCGAACCTACAAATGGTCGTCAGCAGCTTGTCAAAACTATTTACTATTTCATGGGCAGGCGCTAAAGCTGAGTTCTTTAAGATTATCCGGCGCTTTCAATTTGTCAGGTACCTATTGTGTTGATGTTGTTGTATTGTTTTGAGTGTGAAATAAGATACAAGTAAATATGATCCTCCATCACTCCAACACGTATTCTCGTAATAAAAATGAATCCAAATTTTGTGAAATTATACACGTAAAATTTTAAAGAACAGAGTTGCATAAAAGTGAAGATGTATCTTCCAAATACTTGTAAAGTTGTGAATTTATTCACGAATGCGCGAGTAGTGAACAATAAACTACAAATCGAGAATAAAGAGTTAACTATAAATCGAGAACAAAGAGTTCTGTCAGATAGGTCATGTTAAAATATAAGGGCCATGTACAAAATGAAGTACAATGTGAAGTATATCATGAAAGTGGAAACGTATTTTATGGTTTTGTGGTCTATATCACGAGCACGAATATCAGATCGTGATCAATATACTGTGAATCAGTACTCAGATCTCTGAGAAAAATCAGATCAATGAATAATACTCCGATGTCATGCAATAGTTCACCTGACATTATCAAAACCATACGCTGAGTTGCTTAAACTACGAACAAGATTCTAAAAGTGGCATTGGTTAGGGATATTTGCAAAATTCATGAACTTATTCACGATCACGTAAAATAGATCGTGAATTATACACATCACAAACCAGTTCACGAAGCAAAAATTAATATTACTCTGAGTTATAACAAATTGTTCACATGGATTCACAAAATTGCATGCTAAGGGCTGTTTTAACGGTATTGTTTTCAATTGGGAGTTGACACATGTTCGTCATTTTATTAAAATTATTTTAGTTTTTATTACCATTTCATCATATACGCTTGAATAATGTCTTCAAATTTAGAAATTTTTGTAGTTTACGGCCAATTTTTGTTGATATAATCGTAAATCTGTATTCACTATTAGGGTTATTTGTTCATTTGTCTGAAATTATTTTCATACGTTATCAAGAAAAACACTCTTTTCGTTAACTATGCCGTGGAAATGGAACCCTATTTTATAATTTTGTGAATTGTTTCGCCTGTACATATGGTGAATCGAGAGCTATAAACTATAATTCAGAAAGCAGTGCACGATGCGGGAATGGAACCAAGAATTACAATCCCAATTTTGTGAAGTAGTTTACGAGCAAAACTAAAACTAATTTACAACCTCGAAAACCAGCTTATGGTCAAGTTGTTATGAATCATAAATCAGTTCACATAGCCTTCAATGTTTCTGAGTGTATGATTAAAATCACGAATCTATATTCGGGTTATGAATAATGTTCATGAATTTGTGAACTATTTCACGGAAACTATCCGTAATTGGTAATAATTTCTCTGACACTATGACTGAAGTTCACATATCGAAAACAAATGATAAATAAAAATGTAATTCAGGTGTTACGGAAGAAAAATTCAAAACAAACAAATCACAATATATTTAATCACGGGCTAATAATGGCTTTTGGTGGTGTCCAACGGATAAAATAGAGTTAAACGAAAGCAATTATGTGGGGTGTTATCATTCTCCAGGGATGCGCATTGGGCCGGAGTCCCAAAGGTTGCAGATTTGAATGCTGCCTCTGGGGGAATTTTTATCACATAATTGATTTCGTTTAACTCACCATTTCGATTTGTTTTCTCCGTTGGATACCACCAAAAAAGTCTTAAACATACGTATTGGAACATACGTCAAAATCCAAAAAAGAATTATTAATTGTTGTTATCGTGATCCAAAATTCATTATTTTGCATTTTTTTTCGTGTTGGGGACAACCCTTTTTCACTTAAATTGTCATTATACTGAAACTCACTCGCTATAATTGTGTTTTGCCCATAGTAGTTGTTAATGCAGGATATTTATTTGCGGTAGCATAGATTTGGCATATCCTTTGAAAGAGTTTTGCGTTTTGTTGTTAAACGCTCACTAAAAACACCGTTTTCCCACAAAATATTTTATTCAATTATCATTAATTATCAAGTAATAATTCATCCAGTTCATTTAAATGCCGTTTCTCTGTTAATTTGTATCTGTTATTTTAAATTTAATAATCATATTTTAATGGGAAATTTTCAAATTTTTCTCTGTGGTAATTATGGTGGATCTGAAAAGAGACTTTGATATTGGCGTTGGGTTTGATGGGTAATTCGCTGGATTCGAAGATCGTTCGATGCTGCAGGGTCATTTGAGGTTCTTGAATGCGATTCTGACGTAATTGGTGCAGGTCTTCATCCGATTACAATTTCACCATGTGTTATACATGACAACCACTAGTTCAATCAAACAAAGTGTGATTCGCGTGTGCAAAGTTTAACCTTGCACAGCAGAGTGAAACGTGCCCAACCAATCAATATGTTGCTCGTTCAAAATCCAAGCAACGAATAGTAGAAAAAGAACAAACGAAACTTATGTTCATAGGCTTGCTGTCTTCGATTGGATCTCATAGGTGCCCTATATTGATTGCTCTGCCGGAAACAGAGAGGATGGTTTCGTCGCCATTAAAAGATTTTCTGAAGATTAGGTTTTTCTTTATTTATAGAAATCATGCATACTTCATAATTTAATAGAAAATTGATGCTCATTTTTTCGACTGATTAGTACAACAGGTAATTCCGTTCAATTCAATGCAAGTTACTCGCATTCACAAATTCTACCTGCTGTTTCTTCCGAAATTGAATTGTATTGAAACGTTAGTCATAGTCACGACAAAACTAGAGATGGGCAAACTGATTAAGTTCGGAGAGCGAATCGTATCTGTTTCAGTCACAAAAATGAATCGATCCTTTTGATCAATTTGCTGACTCATTTAGGAATATTGAAGAAAAGGGTGCTTGATCGCAATGCGGCCGTATATACTACTGCGCTCTCCACAAGTATCACGGGAGGAGGATATTTGTTAGTAAGTATAGAAGTTGGATTCTACTTCTTTACCGACGCCAGAGAGGTGACTCCACTATCTGGACGAGATATCGATCCATCAACTCATGGACCGAAGGAAGACGTGACCACAGATTTTTTCACCACAGAAAAATCTGAACGACCTCGGCTGGAATTGAATCCAGGACAACTGGAATGAGTGGCGGTTACGCTTACCACTCAACCACCAGCGCCGTCAACATTTCAGCTAATCGCTTCTCTTAAAAAACTAGGAACCGGTTATTTGCAATCTGGCTTTATCTGTGCTCAGCCCCTGCTGTGTATCGTTCTTCCACGTGTCAGTACGATAAACAATCTGTGCTACATTCTTACCTAAGCCAAAAGCATGTACTACTACATATACCAATACAGTGACGACCCGATTTTATCAGCCTTCGATTTTGTCAGCCCCCGATTTTGCCAACTTGTTGACTCGATTTTGTCAGCCTCATATGAAAAAATATTTTATGAGATCTTGCAGACGAACCAAGTTAAATTCGAGTATACCCTTTTTGGATCATACTGGCTGATAAAAACGAGTATTCGCTGTATACAGGCCTCGTCCACTTCCATTCAGTTTTTAACTGTTGTTAAGTCGAGAACACCTGTTAAGTCATCAGCGAATGCAAAATCATCTGGTGCGATTGAAGTTACTACCAAAACCGACAGAAATGGAAGGAGATAGTTTCAGGTCTGTAATTCGGAAACCGAATGAACCAATTAAAGAATTTAATAATAGCCACGACCAGTCTTAATAACAGCCACGACCAGTCTTCCCATATGCACATCACAATGTTCGCTCTGGTTCTGTGCTCATATTAAACCCGCACTTCGTGTACGAATCAGGAATCAGAATATATTGGCTCAAATGGCACGTTCCCCGTACATAGTCGGGGATTTGTGCCTTGCCGTGTGTTTTCATCATTTCCTGAGCGGAAGGAAAGGACAAGGAGGTGTGGGGAAGTAGACTTGGAAGGGTGGGAAAAATAACAGCACAAAACAAAAAATAAACAACAGGTAAGTTAAACTCACAAGTAGTTCAACTTGCCTGCGAATAAGCCTAAAGCTCTTTACCACATTGGATAAGAAACTTTAGTATGTCTCTGAGTTTCAGTCGACCAAACATGGTTTCGTCTATATAAGGACGGCTGAAGACTCGTAATCGCAATTGCGCTAGCGCTGGGCAGTTGCATATCAGATGATATGAGGTTCCGTAGTCGGATTCACAAAGATCACATGAAAAAGACTCAGCGCGCTGAATAGTTGCCATGTGATAATTGAGTTTGCAGTGGCCGGTTAAAGCCCTGGTCAGCATGCCGCAGTGGAGCTTCGAAAAATGTAAGAGATTTTTCGAAACCACTGGGCATGGTTGTTCTAGAAACGCCTTTGTTTGGCGACACGTTTGTAGATTTCTCCAATAATTGCGGTGCTCGGACGAAGCCCAGGACCGTATTTTTTCCCTTATCCAACTTGTCGAAATTGGCAGCGCGGGCTCAGGACCAACGAAGTCAATTGCTGAACCAGCCCTGGCCAATTCGTCAGCCCATTCATTTCCAGCAATACCGCAATGTCCGGGCACCCAGACAAGGTAGATAGTGTTGACAATGCTTAGTTCTTCGATTTGGGTTCGGCACGCGATCACTAGCTTGGACCGGGATTTGTCTGAGCTAAGGGCCTTGATTGCAGCCTGACTATCGGAGCAGAAGTTTATAACTCTGCCGGACAAACTCAGTTGAAGGGCCGATTGCACCCCGCACATAATCGCAAAGATTTCTGCTTGGAATACAGTACAGTATCTACCTAGTGAGTGAGATTGTTCCAGTCTCATTTCACGACAGTAGACACCAGCACCAGCACGTCCCTCCATCAGAGAACCGTCAGTGTAACAAACCACTTGCGTTTGTTGTTGTCTTTCCATAAAGCCAGACAACCACTCCTCTCGAGAGGGAATCTTAACATGGAATGTCCTGTAAGGAAAACTACAAGTGAGTGTAATATCGCTGGGAGCAAGAATATCTTCACCCCATGTAACCATTTGTGACCACAATCGTGTATGACTGGTAGCAAGATCAACATGATTACTGTTCCAAAGCCCAGTAACCTGCAGTCTGTATGCACATGATAGTGCTTCTTGTTTTAAGTGTATGTGTAATGGTTTGATATTTAGAAGTGCCTCAAGAGCAGCAGTCGGAGTCGTGGTGAAAGCACCAGTCAACGCCATGAGCGCCATTCTTTGCAGATGGTTTAGCTTTGACTGGACTGTCACCACCTCTCCCCTCTGCCACCACACAAGGCATCCGTATGACAGTATTGGGCGTACAATTGTCGTGTAAATCCAATAGATGTATTTAGGTTTGAGACCCCAGGTCTTTCCAAAAGTTCGTCTGCACTGCCCGAAGGCCATGCACGCTTTCTTGACTCTGAACTCAATGTGAGCAGACCAATTCAGTTTGGAATCCAATATGACTCCAACGTATTTGACTTGATCTGCACACAGCAGCTCAGAATCAAAGAACTGCAAGGGACGAACCCCGGTTGTTATTCGCTTCTTCGTGAAAAGAACCATTGAAGTTTTGCTTGGGTTAACTGATAGTTTAACTTATCGACACCACTGTTCGACAGCTCTTAATGCCTGTTGCATCAAGTCAAAGATTGTTCCGATGCAAAATCCAGTAATTAGTATTTGGTAATCGTCAGCAAACCCGTAGGTTGGAAATCCAAGCTCATTGAGTTTCTTCAACAAGCCGTCAGCTACTAAGTTCCATAACAAAGGTGACAGAACGCCGCCCTGAGGACAACCGCAAATACTCAACTTCCGTATCTCAGCCTGTCGCAGTGACGAGCAAAGTATGCGGTTACTAAGCATTGCGTTTATCCAACCTGAGATACATGCAGGTATCCCATGACCGCGCGTCGCTTCCAGAATAGACTGGAAGGACACATTGTCAAAAGCACCCTCAATATCTAGGAATACACCCAAGCTAGATTGCTTGAGCGAGAAGGCTTTCTCAATGTTGTAAACAACATCGTGAAGCAGAGTGATCGTGGATTTCCCACACTGATATGCATGTTGCATTTTGTGCAGTGGATATTCAACTAAACTAACGTTTCTGATGTGATGATCGATTATCCGTTCCAAAGCTTTCAGAAGAAAAGAACTTAAGCTGATAGGCCTAAAACTCTTGGCTTCTTCATAGCTTGAACGCCCCCCTTTGGGAATAAATCTAACAGTTATTTCTCGCCATGCTTTCGGGATATACCCGGTAGCAAGACTGGAAAGCAAAATCTTTTTCAAGACATGTTTAAGAATATCAAATCCCTTTTGCAGTAGCACGGGAAGTATTCCATCTTTTCCGGGTGATTTGTATGGAGCAAAGCTGTCAACTGCCCACTTGACCGATTCAGTGGAAACCAATGTGCGTGCTAACGCCCACGAGTCCGAATCACCAGAATGAGATCTGTGAACATTGATCAACTCCGGATCGATACAACCTGGAAAGTGTGTGTCGAAGAGACAATTAAGAACATCTTTTTCGTCTGTCACATAAACACCATCTCTGATTTTCAAGGAGTTCATCTGAAAATCATTCGATTTGGAGAGAATTTTATTTAATCTGCTAGCCTCGTTCAGACTAGAGACATTAGTGCATAGGCTTTGCCAGCCAGCCCGTTCTGCAGATCTAAGACATTTCTTATATGCACTACGAGCTGACCTGAAAGCCCTGGAGTCATCATGCTGACGCCGGTTCCAAACTCTTCTCATAACTTTCTTCATTCTATCAAGCTCAGCCCTCCACCAAGGGGTTCCCCTAGTCGATTTAGCAGTACGAAGTGGACAAGCTTCTTCGTAGGATGCTAATATGAATGAGTTTGTCGTATCCACGACGTCATCTAAGTCGTCTAATTGACTAATTGTTGGAAAATATCCATGAAATTTAGTCGCCAAGTTTTCCAAAAAGAGGTCCCAGTTTGTAGATTTAGGATTACGATATGTCACCACATTGAAGGTGACATCAAAATGCTCGAAAAATATATATTTATGATCGGATAGAGACGGTTCAGTTTCATTTGGAACCTGCCAATTTCCCAGTTCATGCAAAATTCTATCAGAGCAAAGTGTTATGTCTAACACCTCCTCCCTCCCAGACCTCGCAAAAGTTGGTCGGTTTCCCACATTCAGAATATGGAGATTTGTACTACTTATGTACTCCATCAGTTCAGAGCCTCTCAGATTGATGTCTGAGCTGCCCCAAATGATGTGATGAGCATTCGCATCACTGCCGATAATGAGCGGAAGCCCATTTCTGCTACAATATGATACAACGCTTTTGAAATCATCAGAAGGAGATGATTCGTTATGCGGTAGGTATGCTGAACAATATATATATTTTTTGTCTACGTTTCCGACAGTCAATGTAACTGTGACAACACAGATATCGCGAGTTGTGAGCTCCGATATGAGACACGCGTCAATAGCCTTATTTGCAAGAATGCAAGCACGAGGCATTTCACGTGGGTTAGTCATGCCTGTCTTGTTGTAAGCAATGAAGGCAGTGTTAAGTAACTTTCCAAAATAGAAGTTTCCTTTATGGAAATACGGTTCTTGAACCAATGCTATGGAAGCTTTACCTTCCTGCATGAGTCGAGATAAATTCATAGTTGCTGTACGTTTATGTTGGAGATTGACTTGTGCTATTCTAACCATTGTTGATTAGAGAACTGTACATTTCATCTCCAACACAAATTGCACAACAACTAGAGGACACCAAGCGATTTGGGATGGTAACGCATTTAGCGAGCCATATCAGGTTTAAATGGGACATGATCATTTGATTCCCACGATTTGCGAAGAAAATAATGGTCCACTGTGTCAGAGATTCGCATAACACAGCAAGGGCAAAACCCAAAATGCTCCGTGCGCGACTGGCATATTTTAGACCCTCCAATCATTAAGTCCTCGGCACGGAACTACACCTTGACTTAGGGTCTCCTACTTTCAGTCGCCTCCTACGACATGGCAGCAGGACTCCAGTGGCTCAATTCTAGGCCGGATACCACACGGCCTCTGGGCAGGTTCATCTGTACACATCGAAATTTGATAATCGAGACCCAACAAAACTTCACCGAACTACCATCAGCCGAGAGTCTCTGCAAACCCCCAGCCAACAAAAATTCGGCAAAATTAAGTGGATCATCGGTGAAAAAAAATCGGTGTGTAGAGTGAACGTTCCGCTGCGTAATGCAGCATACTGGGGAGTTCGCCTGACACTTCCCAGGCTCCGTTCGCCATTGAGAATGTTTTAAACCCCCTCAACAATTTTACCCATAGCACGGGTCGCATGACACTATGGAATTGGGGTTCCCTGTTTGGTAGATTTTTACCACTGAAACAGGTAGTCCGTAGTGTAATTCTTAGCCGGTTGAAACAACCACTACCGACACTACACGGCTTATCTAGGCTGTTCGGTGAAAGAAGCTGACATTGAAGAACAGCTTCCATATTTAGATGGGCGAACAACCGCAGAAGGAAGGAAGGAAGGAAGGATAACGGGAGGAGAGGGATTTGGGCTAAGCGCTTATTTAAAGGCGGCACTGGCTCGCCTTGTCAGGGCTGCTTTAGGGCATGTGGTATTTAGGCCTAGGACGTATAGGACCCACTACCTCGTCCTACCACACCCGCAGTCAGCCCCCGCTGCTGGTTCGGGTCGCGAATCACAACTAGTTGCTATCGCGATTAAGCATTATCCACCATCTATGACCCGCCCGGTTGCTTGCAGCTCAGCTTCCCACGTAGCGTTCCTCCACCACCACGGGGCCCGGGATTGTTCGCTCTGGTTCTGTGCTCATATTAAACCCGCACTTCGTGTACGAACTCAAACACTCTATTTCGTACCTAAACACGTGCACATGTTCGCCTGCACAACTGAACCCCATGTACGTACACGGTGTGCGTACACATATGTTCGTGGCACCAGTTTTCTCTTTCTCACTCTCATCGTCACTAGCGCTGACTTTTTTGCCATGAGCGAATCGTTCTCGTGTACGCACTCGGTGTACGTACACGGATGTTTGAACTAGAGTTTGCACATTGTTCGCTTGAGTTCGATGTTCGAGGCGAACTTGTACATCGAGACGAAGCATGTTTGAAGTTGAACGCGTGCATGAAATTTTGTACACAGGTACAAAATTATACACGTTCATGGGAAGTCTGGCCACGACATCAGCAGTGATGGTAGTATGGACGACCAAGAAAGCGGGCCGAATGACCCTTAGACGTTATCAAGCCATGCTGAAAATGTTCAAACCCTGAAGAAAAGACCATCAGTAAAATGCATGCGAATAATTTGACGCGCAACATTTTTTTATTATTATTTATTTGTTGTAAATATTTGAAGGACACACAGCTCTGTCATCTTCTTCAAATATTTTCAAAAGATACTGAGCTCCGTTAAACTGTTTAAAATAAACTATTTCAAAAAGGAACATCTTTGCAAAATATTTTGGAATTTGTGATCACGTCATCACAGTTCCTTCATGATGGAGTCGTTAATGTACCTACTTAGAGACGGCGAGAATGCAGGATCGAATCTTGCTCGAGTATGTATCTTTTCTTAGTGTTTTGAATAAAATAAATTGATTTTTACACAGCATTTATTTTAGACCGTTTCGGTTATTCTTACTCATTCTATTTTTCCGCGTGTCAATTTCCACTTGTTATTGCCCATTTCTTGAAAGAAGCGGCATTATTGTTATAAAATAAGCGTGATGATTTAGAATCTTCATGAATTAGAAAAAAATGCGTTTGGGAATTTGCATTGCCTACTCCTTATGACGGTCGCGTACACACATTTTTGTTATGTAGAAGAATACTTTGAACGTTTCTGTGCAGACGCCTCATTCCAATTATTATTCAGAAAGGACCCTTTCAGAATTTGAACGATAGTAAAGGGTGCATCACAGTAAATTCACATAATTGTAGGTTAGTTATGGAAATTGCGCTTCGACTTCGTCTCATCAGAATCCGACACTAACTTAGTGACAGGACTAAGCTATCGCCGGATTGACGCTACCTCTAAAACGGAAACACACTACTCATGTTTCTGAGCAAACCCCTAGTCCTGCGTGATGTCTCACAAAAAGGAGTTCTGATTAAATTGATAAGAACTAATGAAATCGAAACTTGGTTTGCTTTACACCATCAATCATTGGGTTTTTCGGTACATCACTACACTACACGATACACTTAACACCATCCATAAGCAATTCTAGAGGTATATCCGTACTTTATGCTTATTTTTTATCAATGCCCTAAACTCTTCATTCGCATCATATATTTACTCCTTGGTTTTTCTGAGGTCTCATTTCATCGTGGCGTGGTCTAATAGTTTTCGATTGCACGTTGTTCAGTTTGTGTCCGGCCTCGAAATAGCCTCATGCAATTCCAGCACATCATGAGAACAGTGTGACATGAATCTATTGAGCTATAATTGTGTATTCCATTGTGCTGTTCCAAATATTTGAAAAAGACATTTTTGGAGCTTCGCATATATTACCATTGATACCATTAATACCTATTGTGATAAAATTTTCGATTCGCATGCCACTGGTACAGATTGCTTGCCAAATAAGATACTTTGTTACGAATGTCCGCATTATGATCCTCGAAATTGTTCAATACCCCTTTAAAAGGTAGTTGGAATTGAAAAAAATCCAACCTGTTATATTTGATTATCGGCTCATCAATTTTCAATGCCGAGGTCTTTTACCGTCCCAAGCAATCCCGGTCCCTGTTTCTGAGCCGTCGCCGGAATATTTCGTTTTTCTAATACCAATAAGTTTTCCTCTTCCGCACATAAAACCCTACCTTCGTATTTTTTTCTTTATTACGCGCCCGCCCTATACCCACCTTATTTCGCCCGGTTCCTGGTGCTGGTGGCATCATGATTATGGCTTCATTATATCGAGTTCGAGTCGAAAAGATTACACTTTTCCATTTAGTGCAATCTTCAGCCCCGTCGTTAAAACACGGGAACATAGGAGGGATGGATCCTTTTTTCCTTTCTGGTGTGGTACTTATATATGCTAACAACAGCAGATCAGATGGTTGCAACTCTGTGAAAGCCAACCGGCCGGAGTTTTGTTTTTATGTACTTACTGCCATATACAGCGGTTGGCTGTGTCTCTCTGTATGAGAACGGTAGGGTCAATATATTCGGGTTGATTGGGGTGCGGGGTGGTGTGTTAGCCGCCAGTAAAGTAAAACGTGAAAGAAAAAGAAAAACGACGTGTTGTATTATTATTTTCTGTTATCGGCAAAACAGTCTCAAAGTCTCGCACCTTCCAGAGAACCTGTACTCTGTTGTTGTTGTTGGTGGTGGAAGATTGGTTTGTTGTTGTTGTTGCTGTTTTGTTCTTCCACAGAAAAGTTCCATGTGTTCTGCTTTTATTCGACTTTGGCTCGTTCTCCTCGACCACGGTGGGCCACCGTTGTTTGCGGAGTGCACTTTGATCACCGAGTGACGTCAGAGCAGGGAATCTCGTCCGTTTATTTATACAATCTGTTGTTTCTTTTTCTTTTTGTTCGGCTGGCACTTTTGCCGCCTGCTCTGACTGACTGCTACTGCTGCTGATGATGATGATGTTAGTTTGTTAACCGGTGATATTGTTGTTGCTGTAGTTGGCATTTGCTGCCACTTCGTTTTATATACGGTATGTACATAAGCCACGGGTCCGTACATAGACACACTGCTCTTTATAAGTGAGTGAGATTTATGATGAGGAGCAGCACGTGCTGACTGTCTAGATTTATTTACAGGCCGCGCTAAATTTGATTGTTTATGTTTTTTTGTGCTTCTCTTTCCCCCCTCGCCGTATCTACAAACAGTGTACGGAAATGTGTCATTGGCTAAACGGTATGGTACCGTTTTGCGCATTCTTTTACGTGTTCCGACTGTTGTTGATTATGGTTGAATGTCATCGAACAGCTGAGCTAGCTGGTGGTGGTACAAAGTACTGTCGATAATGATGAGCTGGTTCATTTATTTCAAACGAACTAATGACCTGAAATCCATCTTTAATTGGTTGTAGTTCATTTTAATTTTTTTAATTGGCAGAAAGGCGATCGAACAAAAACAAACTAATGAATTTAATATTTACTGTTTATTGTTTGAGTTGAGAACAGCTTCAAGCAGAGAAATGGACACTTAAAGGATGACTTATCTGCTTAGGCTATTGGAATATTATATTATTTTTCTGATTTTTTCAGTAATTCTCCGTTTGGTTCGGTTCATGGCCGCTTGCATCTAACTTCTCAGGTGACCAATACTCCCCAGGTTCTGATCCATTCGGTCCAGTCACCATGTACGCTGCGTCTTGTACCTGCCGGCTTGATGGTGTAAGCTATCTTGGTGAAGTTGTTGTTCGGTATTCCTACAATAAGCCCCGCTCATCGTACTCTTTCAGCTGAAGATATCTGCCAGATACTTGGTTCGCCATAAAGTCTCGTAACTTCATGGTTCATCCCTTTCCTCCATACGCCGCTCTTACATAGATCCCCAAAGATTGTTATCAGCACCCTCCTTTCGAATACATCGAGTGCTTGCAGGTCCTCCTCGAGCATTGTCCACATTTTGTGCCCGTAGAGAACCAATGGTCTAACAATGCGTTGTATAAGACGCCTTCTGATCTCCCGGCTGACGTTATTGTCCGCAGTCACCAGTGAACCTAAGTAGATGAACTCTAATTAAGTTTGATTTTTGTTTTTCGAATTCATCTCGTCAGTAACTAGTAGCAACTTGGGGCCAAGTTAGACGACGTTTCTAAACTGGTACTCGCACCAACAATTTCGCTTTCCAGTGGTGGTCCGCGCCAAAATGGGATATCACTTTCTAGGCGCCATTTGAAACTGTGATCGCCTTGTAGATTTCACAGCCCAGACTTGTCGCCTTTTTGCGTATCTGGGGGATGATTCCATCCTTTCGTTCCTCCGATAGCCGTTCTGTATCGCAGATCCTTTCCGATTATTTGGTGCATGCCCTCTGGCAGTTTCTGCGGGACCAACTTAAAGAGTTCCACTCCCAGACCATCCGTACTAGCTGCTTTGTTCTTCTAGAGTTATTGCAAACCCTCTTTGGCCCCGCAGTGTTGCCTGCACCTTTCGATCACCTCGCGTTCACCCGTCAATATGCCACCTTCCTTGTCTCTACACATTTCGGTCCGCGGCATAACATCGTTGCGAGAACCATTCAGCTTCTTGTAGAACGCACTGGATTCCAGAGAACCATACAGTAGCTCCATCTCCACTCTCTTCCCGACTCTTCCAGGTGGCGCTTCTTATCTCGAAAAAGGTGTTTCTGCTGTTTTCGTTTTTATCCTGTTATCGAGCGACGCTTCAGCGTGCTTCTGCTGCCCTTGCAACGCTATTTCGAGATGCTGCGCGTAAACTGTCGCGACCTCGGTCTCCACGGCCAGGTTACGAAATTCACAATGGATAGTCGATTGGTTACTTATTAAGGGCTCTAACCTAATTGGTCATTCGCCCGAGTGTAGAACAGTTCTATATTACATCGCATTGAAAATTTCGTTGGCGATATTCGAAAGGCTAAATGATAGGGTTTAGGTTGTGTGTCGCTTAAGAGATTTGAGTTTTGAAGTACACCGGATCGGGTGAAGGACTGAACGAAAGAACGTGGGTAGCTTGATAGTCAGTCACTTGAAGGAAACATGTTTTCATCAGTAGGTCTTTTATGAGTTTGACGTACCCTTCTCAAAACAAACCATCAAGTGGGCAAAGAAAGTTTTCGTTCTTTGTGTGGATATTATTGTTGAAAGAGATTCCTTTCTCTCGCGGGTTGTGCGTAAGCGTCTTTGCTTACGGGCCCGTCCAACCCTTTTTGACTTTCCTTCAGTAACAGCAATAATATAAAGGTTTCGTGATAAACTATTTCGGGACTACCGTAAGTCTACCAGCATTCCCTGGAGAAATCTGGAACTGATGGGGGCTTAATATCACATCATATCGGAGCGGGTGGGGCGAAAAATCCGTGAAAATTTCTATGGTTTATCTAGGAGTTCGGCACGTCTCAGCAATGAGATAATTGCTCCTAACTTGACGGCTCGTTGGGCAGAATGTCTCGGCTTGAAGACAGTAGATGGTGCAGGTTTAAGGGGTTTTGAAGCTCTTTACAATCAACCAGAATGTTCCATGGTGAGCCTGGTTTTCTATCTCAAGTAGATGGGGGCGTCAGTTCGAGTGATAGTATGTGAGAGATTTATCTTAGTGTGTCCAACGCGGGAGAGGGCTTTCTGCTCGAGCCTGTTACCCCGGTCGGTCTATCATTCCGGTCATCCGTTGATTTTTTGGAGGTGACCGAATTGCCAAGGAGTCCACTTCCTCATTCCCGCGGAGTGACCGGGCACCCATCTTATCGTGGTCAACTGATAGCAGGTGTCGTCTCTAGTCTGTATGTAAAGACTGTTGGGAGCAGCTTCTACCGAGAAAACGGAGCAGCTTGTGAGCAGGCGGTACACCAGACCAGCTCCTACTCCGCAGATCCCAACTGCGACTCCTTCTTGCAGCTTGAAAGCGTCAGTGTAGATTCGAACGTGGTTCGAGGGTCGTTGGTTCATCCCCTCTAGGAAGTTGGCCCGAGCAACCTTGGGGGCCTGCTCGTAGCGACCTCGATAGGTTTGCGTTGGTGTTCGGACTTCTCGTGTACCAGGGTTCTGTGGATGCTTGCTATTTCTGAGAGATCTATGTCGGTGTATTCTAAGAATATTTTTGAGCCATTTTCAGGGTGGACAAATGCTACCGGAAGCACTTTCGAGGAATCCCAGAGCGCATCTTAGTAGGATGTTAGCGGGTGTCCACCGAAAGGGGAGGACGCTAGCTTCGAAACAGGCTGCTTCAGCAGTAGCTTTGAAACTAACCAAGTCGTTCCGTTGCACAGGGGAGCACGGATACACAGAAGTCCGCCCAAGATTTGACTGGTTATTTCAATACCGTAGAAGACATAGCCGTTGAGGAGCGCTGCCGACGTTCAGAGAAGTTCTTCTGTTCCAGGATGGATGCCGGGGCCTGATGGTACGAACAAGGCGTTTCCTGCTTTCACAGTCTCTTATGACTTCTCGGAAGTGCGATACCTAAGTAGAACGGCAGTCTAGCGTGATATCGAGGATCGGCGGAAAAGGATAAGTGCGTCTCTAAGTTTGACCGCTCTGTAAGTGGCTAGGTGATAGGCCCATCTTTGCAGCTTGGAACTTTATCCTCACTAGAGCAGTCAATCCTCCCACCACGACGATTATGATGTCGTCGGCATAGACGAAAAAAATCACGCTTTAGGAATGCAAAGAGCGAGTTCATGCTGATGAAGAATAAGGTGACGGCGAGAACGGATCTCTGTGGGATACCGTCCTTGATGTAGTTTGCAAGGATTCCGTTGACTCCCCAGCCAGCTAGTTGCCGGAGCACCCTCCTCGCGGTAGACTGTGTTGTAGACCTTAGCGATGTCCAGTATAGCTATGTCGACAGGCAGATCTTCCGTTGTTCTTACGTTGATAATATCCGAATGCTGTCGTCCTTCAATTGGAACGTGGTCAATTTGAATCTCTGTAAGCAGAGGTGAACTCCAACTGTATCTAGGCAGGAGGCGATATTGGTGGAAGATACTCTTTAGAGTCGCCGATGACGATGCTGACATCATGATTTGCGCGTAAAATTTGTCTGCGTCGTCATTGTTACTTCCGAGGGGGGGGGGGCGATGCATATTTATTATGCTGATGATGGCGCTTGACGCTTAACCGGTACATTCTGTTGCTGATCGACCACCATCTGATCACGCGCACCACCATGAAAGCTATACCCAACTAGTGTGTATTATCGCAGCTCCGGTCTATGGTGCGGTTCCCGCGAAAGACCCGTACAGTAGAGTTCTTCCAACAAACCTCATGAAGCGCTACGATGTCGAATTTGCAGTGGTATAACGGACAGTATGTGGGTACTCCGGATGAAGTTGAGAGACTTGTAGTTCATTGTCCCGAGTTTCTAATCTATTGTCCGTTTTCGTCGCATTAATCGATTGAACCAATCTGAAATTTCTTGCTAAACTCCCTGAGGTGAGTTGTTTTCCGGGCGACTCACTGCGCCGACATGCCTGCAATGCTGGAGGATCACAAGAAGAGGTTTGAGCTAAGCTTGAGCTCCTTATATAGATATAGACAAATTCCTCTTATAAACGATTTATTTTGCTCCAAACTCAGCTTGTAAATGGCAGCTGAATAAGACCGTGTTCAGTCGAGGAATTTAAAGTTGCAATTAGTAGCAACATGTTAGTCGCTCTTCGTGATTGCCTATTGATGTTTGAGACTAGAACGGCAAGAAGAAAATGACTTTCATCGGCCCATCCTTGAATCGATTACTAGTCCCATAAAGAGTACAAAATTAGAAATGTCTATCAACCGGACTAACGTGCTTGATCTCAGTAGAGATTTTTCGAAAATTTACACGGAGAAAGGGAAATGTGAGATTCGAAAATATAAATTGATTGGCTACAAACTTTGTCGAAGACTGCAAGTCGATTCCTCTTCATTATGAAAAATTTAGTGAAGTCTGAATCAATTTTACACAGGGTCCAACCACGCATGGTGGTGAATTAGTAATTTAATTTAGTCTCAAGTTACCTTTTTTGAGCAAGTGTTAGAATTGAACGCTTCGTAGTATGGGTAGGAAAAATTGTGTTCAGCTTTGCCACCGGATTATCCATTTAAACCTTTTCAGAACTCTAAAAGAAGAATATCAGTCGATTTATTAGATCATCACGATTCAAATCATAGAAAATAGCTGCTGGAAAAACTATCGGCTTAGCTAAATGGTGCTTGTGAAAAAGTGGCTGTGATTTTTTGTCATACTACCATACCGTGCTGAGGTACGCAACACGACTGCGCAATGAAAAAACCACAGCCACTTTTTCAAAACCACCATTCAGATAAGCCGGTGGTTTTTCCAGCAGCTATTTAGCACGATTTGAATCGAGATGATCTAATAAATCGACTGATATTCTTCTTTTGGAGTTTTGAAAAAGTTTAAATCGACAATCTGGTGGCAAAGCCGAACACAACTTGTCCTGGGTTTACCAGGAGTCGATGTACAACTCCTGGTAAACCCATTGATCACTACCTGCACCGGCCAGCCCCGAACGTAGATCCCAGCATGAAAGGGAAATAATGTTAGCACAATTTTATTTCGATGGAGTCCGTATATATTACTGAGCACTTCACAAGTGTCACGGGAGCAGGGAGATTTTTCTTGGGGATCAAAATTGTGCTGGGGCTCGCGCTTGATTCTGGGTTTTAGGGGTCTCTGGGCAGCCGACTGCCTGGAGACTCAGTTGGATCCCTAAATACGTTTTAGGAGTATCGTAACGTACCTAATTCAAATATTCTTTTGGCAAAAAACAAACTAGCAAAAGGAAAAGTACCGAAAAATTTCCAAAAAAAAATTAAGTGTGGTAAACAAACTGACGCTTCAACTAAAAAAACTATCGATTGTTTTCGCGACGAAAATATGAAAGAATTTTGAGCGGCCCAAAATAAGCATAACGTTTGTACTAGCAATTTCACGTGCGTATTCTTTATTACTATTTTAACTATTGAAAAATATAGCAGAAAAATCAAGCAGATTTATCACGAATATGTAATAATGAAAAGCATTAATTCGATAATTTAGTACAAAAAATAAAATGGCAAAAAATACAGCAAATGAGGAAGAGAGTTCTATTTTGTTACTTTTTACGACATAGTAGCAGGAGGAACCCCAGTGGGTTAATTTTTGGCTGCTGCCGCCGGATGCCACAAGGCTTCTAAGTCGGGATTGGCCGGACCAAGATAATAGTGATATCAACCTCCCAGTGGACACCAGCAGTCTCCCACTAAGCATTTGGCGCATTTTATGTACTAAAAATCCACCCGAAGATATCATTCAATTTATATGCATTATTTATCGTAAAACGAATAAGTTCGTTAGACTCGATTACTGACCCACCACACCGCTAGGCCCCATGCAAAACAATGTTAGAGAGTGGGCTTTCTTCATGTAAATTGTTGAAAAATTCAACGAAACCTTCAAGAATGTTGCCCCGGTAGCTAGACTTGTCCGCTTTAGTTTAAATTTAGGACAAAAACTCTAGGTGTGACTAAAAGCTGACTCATGGTTGGGCCGTTTGAGTTTACGAAGTATCGTTTTTTTTCTAGGCAGAATAATGTACACTGAGCGTTACACTTACACACTTAGAAAAAATGAAAATTACATTTGACGTAAACAACATTACAACGTATTTTGCTGCCTAATAATAGAATTTTACATGTTTTAACATGTGAAATGAAATATTGTGTCTTTTTTATGTAAAACTCGGTTGAATAGAGATGAAGAATTGTGAACAAAACGCATTTTTACATGTTCTTAAATGTGAATTCAAGTGAATTGTGACGCTCCTTTTATGTGCATCTTGTAAGATGTAAATATTTTGTAAGTGTGTAGGTACTCCGGAAGAGTGCCTAAAATGTTGAGACTGGTTACATCTTTTACTTGTTCGAGAGAACATAACCTCAAAAGACCAACAATGCGTTCTGATGATGAAACACTTGATTCCTCACTGGTTTTTGTATTCGTTATGGAAAAGAGAAATAACCAGAAAACAGAGAGAAAGAGATTATTATTCCATCACAATTTAGTGCTTTCCAAAATGTATTAGCCATTTCAGGAAGATTTATGTTCTATTCTTTTTGCCGTTTCATTCAATGTCATCCTTTTCAATCTAATTCCGGTTCGAATATAACGACATTTCCGATAGCACCCACGTGTTTTTATTTAGCTCAGTTCACTTTCTATAATTTTGGAATTATTTGTTCGAAATGGCCCAATATTTTTCAATCGAACGAAGCTCCCGTGAATTTGGTTGGTAAATCTCTTACGGCACAAAATCCACGATGTTGGCATCGTATCAATTGAACACGTATCGAGCAAATTGGTAGGACATAAGATCTGCCTAAAAATATTTGAATCATCGTTCATCGCAAACTTCGTGTCTATAGACACTCCATGTCTTGATCCGTTTTAATTCATTCAGCAGTGATTTAAAGCGCACTACATTCGCAAATCGCCTGCCAGATCAGAAATATTTTTGCAAATTTCGATATTTTCTTCTGTCGCTTCTTTCGCACGCTTTGAAACTTGGGCTTTACCCAGAATTAGTCCTGTCCAGGTAGTTTGGCAATGTTTCCGGACACAGGTGGTTGCAATTTCTTCTGCGAAAAACTGTGATTAGTAGACTGATTAAATACTAAAATGAAATGTAGTTATAAGTTCAAGACCCGAATGAAAATTGTTAAAAGGTCTCTAATAAACAATAATAAAAACATTTCTTCTTCGCCTTATAAGCAAATTATGAGCAATCAGGTCAAGAACTGCCAAAAATTCAAAAAATTCAAATGTTATTTTTGGTTCATATTATTTATGTTCAAGTTTAACAAGTCTAAGTTTAATTTAAATTGAAGTGAATAAAAAAGCCGTCTCCTTGTAGTTTATATTCGAAACGGTTGGGAATTGGCAAGGGCCCGAAGCTTTGCGACGTAGACTTCCATGCCGTTACCGCGTAAACCATTTTTGAAGTCTAGAGGTGTCTTGATGATTTGAGCCAAAACGACGAACAAGGATGGAGCACTAACAAACGGCTTTATACGAGTAGGGTGATATAAAGAATAGAGTGACCATAGGCTCATTATTCATTGGGCATTGATGACTGCCTTGCGGCACGGTGTTATACCAACTGTATACAGCTCTTCATAGCATAACATATATACTTAATATGCGAAACAAAAAAGAAACAACCCGAATGAATATCGACGTGTTTGACGTCCAACCTTAAGCAAGCTGCCTCTAGTAACAATTATGGTTTTATGACACTCCCGAAGCCCCTTTTAGAACTTAGATTGCACTCATAGTGTGCAATAAAACTTTAATTGCTACATGTCACAATTTCTTGGTTCCGCCTTCAACCCTTTCCCGGGTCCCTGCGGAACAGAAGCAAGGTGGAGGAATAACTGAATATATGTTTGTGTTCTCGACGGCAGCACGAAATGGAATATAAATGCTACCGAGAAAAAAACGGGGAGGTTTTTGCGGCAAATGAGTACTTTTTTCTGTTGGCAAACAAGCGGCAATACACAGTGGTTGAACGTATAGGAAATGATGGTCAAAAATGTCCATTTTCTCCAATTAGTGTTTCATTAAGCGCTGTTAGTAATTTTCAAAGCTGACAAGTATCTAGCAACTTTGTTGATCCCATCATTCAGTGACCTTAATGAACGTTGCTACACTAACCTTTTGTTGCCACTCAACCGACGGAATGAACGGGGGGAAAAACTTTGCTTGATATATTCCAGAGAGGTTCCTTTACAACCTGTCTTCCCATCCTCTGAATTTTGCTCATTAATCATCTAAAATCTGCTCTCCCCCGTTGCCCCCACATCTCGCTCCCTGCGCGTTAGATTAATTCCCAAGACGAAGCGAACGAAAACACCAACGGAAACAACAACATTCTGCTGCTCCTGAGAAAATTAAGCCCCGATTTTCCCAGCACACGGTGATGCAATCTCTTGAATTACGACGACAACCTCGCCCCACGGTTCTCCCTCGAGCGCGCAACTACTGGTTATGGAAATCGTAAAATTTACATTTCCACTTAACATTCGCCAACGCGCACTCTGCTCCGAGCGCTATATGACTCATCAAGTATGAACTCGAAGAAGATACGATTACCGATTGTAAATTAGTGCGCCCGGCGGTGCGGCGGATCGTTTCGTTGGTTCGCCGATTTCCAGACACAGTCAGTCAGTGGATGATGGAGGTCGAATGGGACGCGGCCGGTAGCGTGCTTGACGCTGGGTAGCCGATCGAATCGAACTGCCAGTCAAGATAGATGATACCTACTGCTGGTGGCGCGTTAGGCACTTGTTTGGGTTGTGTGTGGTTGACGTTGACCCAGGTCGGGATACACGGAAATGTTTTACGCTCTCTCCGCCGGCGCCGTTAGAATGTGTCGATTAGGGGCTGACACCTTTCATCGGCGTTTTTCTGAATCATTTTTCATTTTTTTTTGTTCGAGTGACGGAAACACATCGTTTGGGCGGCTTAGCGGAGCCTGGTTGCACGTTTGTTGCTATTTAAAATCAAATTCTGCTTTCAAGTGATTATATATGCTTCATAATCTGGTTCATGTGTTTCATTCTTGTCCTTTTAGTCAATGTCCTGTCCGGTTAGTATTCGAATTTGAAGGCTTGTAAATCTTCTATACATCAAAACATAATAAGCTCTATCGGCGATGAGAGTATCATAATTAGGGCCATAATTCTCCGATGTCCGATTATCAACGCAACGGCAACGCAGCGTAATCGTTCACAACGCTCAGGCAAAAAGTTCGCATAGTGTACGGATTTTTCGTCAGAGTTGGTCAGCTTCGGTATAATAATAAAAGAATCATTTACGGAGTGATAGACCATTCATTGCTACACAAGCACACACTTCATGAAGGATTTTTGGAAACTGAGTACCGGTTGTACTCTTCCAAATTTTCACTGTTCACTGTTTTTTGGAGACAAAATTTAGCATAGTTCATGTTTCGAAAAAAGAGGGAGAGGGAAGGTGCGAAATAAGATAAACAGAGAATGCTCCAATTCTCCTATTTCGCGCTTTCCCCAGTCTATGCATTTCGCGCAGATTTGTTTTTCTTTAGATGGTCCAAGGCTAGTTATATTATACTCAAAACAATCCACCGAGAACCATAAGGAAGTCACTTGAAACATTTCGTGTTTTTTCACTACAATAATGATACAGTATCAGAATCTAAACATTTTTGTATTTTTACAATAAAACAGAAACAAAGTTAATATTAACCAAACTAGAATCTATTTTGATACCTTCAATTCACTGAGCCGTAGCAATATTTTATTTTAATATTATTTAGCCTGAAACAGGAACACTTGAAACAATAGCGGTATTTATATGCGAAGAGACGGCAGGTGATGGCTCTACTGTTCATATATCCGATAACTCATTTCAAAAGACCGTACATTCTGAGTTTTGTTTTTGTATACAATAAGCTCCGTACAAACACATCACCGAATCAATTGGATTCTGGTGCGTATTTAATCTCATTTTGTAATGTCTGTGAATAAGAGCAATAGTTAATTCGAGATTTGATGCAATTTAAACTCTGGATAGCTATTTTTTATTCTGACGAAATTGAACAATGATTATCCCACACGGAAAAAAGTTGTGCCCAAAATCGTTACTAAAGTAACATGAGTTTTGAAACAAACACGTTGTTGCATTACGATAACAGGACCATGAATAAAAATCATGTGGATTATAATTATGTTCAATTTTTCTTCAGTAACGCCTGAATAACACTTTCATTAGAGGAGATATTTGCTTACGTTTTTTCAACTTCAGTCACGTTTTCCGCCATATCAGCACCAAATCGATTTTCTCTACGTCAACTAGTTCACAACTTTATGAACATTATTCAGAAACCAAAGGTTGACTCGTGATTTTATTCATAGATTTAGGAACATTATTCAGGGTCCGACTATACGACGCGAACTTATTCCGTGATATATTACATCCTGATCATGATTTGGCTTTTCGTGGTTGTGAATAAGTTCATTCAAAATAGTCTATATTTTTTTCCGTAGACTATTACGAAACTTGGAGTATTATTTATGAATCCGTTCAATTCTCGTGAACTAATTCATGATTCTTAATATATTAGTCACGATTCAATAAAATATATTTCATGGATATGTGAACTGGTTCATGATCCTTGGTATATTAGTCAACTCACCATTCGTGCTCGTGAAATAGCTCAGTGAATCACGTAATATTATTCACGGATACGTGAACTGGTTCGTGGTTCCTAGTATAATAATCGCGACTAACCACGCGTACTCGTGAAATTTTTCACATAATCATATAATATTATTCATGTATTCGTATACCGGTTCACGATTACTAGTATAATAATCACAACTTACCATTCGTGGTGGTGAAATAGTTATCAAAATCATAAAATATTCAGAGATTCGTTAACAAGTTCATGATTCCTATTACATGATTCACGATCTATCAACTTACCAGAGCATCAACGATACATTATAGATCCACAAATCGTGTTCGTGATATAGTTCACAAAACAAGATACCGCGAATCAGGCATACTTTTATGATCCAGTTCATATTGTCACGTTACTCCTAGTGAAAAATTCGACGGTAACCAAAAAAATAACATCATGATAAGACGAACAATATGTTCTACTAATTACTGATATCATGAGTCACATTACTATACGTGTCAAATTCGCAAATATTTCCCAGAATTAAATATCACGATAATTTGCACATAAATTACGGAAATCGCGACTGATATCCTGAAATCATGAACATAAATCACGCTACTCCTACAGAAGAATCCAATATCATGAATAAAATATCACGATAACGTGATAATAAATCATGAAAATATGGACTAAGGTCCTGAAATCATGAATATGAATCATTCTACTAGTGACTAAAATATCACGATAAGGTGAACAGAAATTGCGCAGGAAAATCCGATATCGTGAGTAAAATATCACGATAACGTGATAAGAAATTACGAAAATATGAATTAAGATCCTAAAATCATGAACATAAATCACACTACTCGTGACTAAGATGACCAAAAAACGTGACGATCAATATTAAAAATCGTGGCCCTCCTAAATCATAAATAAAATATCATGATGACGTGATAAGAAATTACGAAAATCGTGAGTAATACCCTAAAATCATGAACATAAATCACACTGCTCGTGACTAAAACATGAAAAATCATGACTAAGATCCTGTTTTCATGAATAAAAAAATACTACTCGTGACGAAAATTTAACGATAATGTGAATAGAAATTGCGAAAATTGTGACTGAGATCCCAAAATCATGAATATAAATCAAAAGTTATACTAAAAATTTGATTTTTCATTAAATGATCCTTGGTAATATGTTTAAATTATTTTTACGGTGGACAACGTGAAATATATAAAACTTTTCTATTATTTGAAAAAAAAAATAAGAAAATTATTTCTTAATGGTTCGAGATAGAGTTTCGTTATCTTCCTAAAAATTAAAAAAAAATTAAAATCTTTGTCGAAGACACTGGAGCTTTTTGTCTTGTACTTTTTATTTTACAATAAATGTACCAAAAAAATTAGGGTGCTTCTTGAAAAAATGGTTTTATTAATATAACTTTTACAGTTTTGATTTTATGTGACTTTAGTTTAGAAATACTTTCAGATATTTTGAAGGAGAACAGTTTGTATCAATATACTGAACCTCTAGTTTCTTTCGTTAGAATTCATTTTACATTGGATCTAGTCGTCATACATACCATATAATAAATTGGCTTCTGCGCAACTTTCTTTGCATGCCTTGGTAAAATGTTGAGATATTAGCGTTTTACGAAAAAGTCAATTTTTGCTGTTTTCAAAAATGTTGGGATAAACCCAACCGCCTATGTTTTTTAGTTGATTTAGTACAGATATTACCCAAATTTAACGATTTTTCCCTCTCGCAGGTTGATGGGATTGACGGTATTGTAAACATCATCAAGCCACAATATATTCAATAGAGTTATGTAAATATAAGGACCTTCGCTCTTTTTAGTTTTTATTTGCACCAAGTTCTACTACTAGAGGCTAATTAGTTCTCATGTTAATAATCCACCAAACATTATGACTACTGAGGATTTGATTTATATAAGAAGCCCGCTTCAAGATGTTGATTACAATACGCCTCGATAGTGGTGTGTCGAGGAGGCCGGGAGGGCTGATATGAGCCTTTTGTCTGTTCTATACCTTTCCTCTATTCACCAGCTCATAACCAACAATCAACCAGATAATTGAGAAAGGATGTGCTATGTGTGGTGATTGGCTATTCAAGTATTAGTAGTGTTTGAAGTACTAATGTATGTCTCATGTGATGATCATAACTTCAGCTGTATCTTGTACCTATCTAATCTATTACGTCTCTCATATATTGTCTTTTATTTCTTCTTTTCGAGTCCTATACTGCCATTCTACACCCGCCTTCAGCTGAATCAACAACGATGGTGATAGTGAACGTCTTAACACTCACACATTCTCAAACGCGGTCTCAGCGGGAACCTACAAAAATGCCATCGTGCACGCGATTACGAATCGGTCACGTCCGAAAGTCTATCCTTGATCCTAGAAGCCTAGGTCCATGCCTTCAGCTGGACCAATTAAGACCGGGAACCCTATCGATATAAACGATCCCACTCTCTGCCAGAATTCAAACCGCGCACTGAAAATTTAATATCAGACTCACGGTTCGCGCAACCATTCAAGAACACACGTTACAAAATCACGTCAGCGCACAAACGTTAGAGCCCCTCGCGATTTTCCAAGCAGCCTACGAACTCGCAAACATGATTACACCCCGGTGATAAGGTGAAAATCTCAGCACTCATAAACTTACCAACACGATCTCAAGTGTCAACCTACAAACTCCCGCGCTCGCGCCATCATGAATCGGGATCGTCCGGAAGTATCTATCCTCGGTACAAACAATCTAGGTCCTTGTTAATTATTAAAAAAAATAATAAAATTGAAAAATAACTACCATATCCACTAGACAAAACGTTCCATGGCGACATGACCGGAAACTCTAGTGATATGGGGTAACTCTCTCCCTGTCAGAATGTGATCCGTACACCGAAAACTAAAGATCAGAATGACGGTCCGTGAATATATAAATCGCCGCAGGGTTTCAAAATCCAATTTATACACGCGAAGTCACATACACGCGAGCACACGGGACAAACACGTCAACATACGAACGCTTAAGCCCTTCGCGATCATCTACGCACACCTATGCCCGCGATCGCGTAAACTTGATAACACTGCGGCAATTGTGTGAACGTTTTAGTACTTACGAAGTTACAAACGCGATCTCAAACGCAAACCCGCAAATGCGCGATCATGAATCGGTCACGTCTGGAAATCTTTAACCTTTATTCTAGCAATTTAGGTCCATACATTCAGTTGGACCAATCAAAAAAAAAATAAAGCTCATATCCACTAGACCACGCGTTCTACGACGACATGATTGGGATCTCTAATGATATGGAAGAGCCCACTTCCTTCTGGAATCTGAACCGTACACAAAAAATTAAGTATCAGATTCACGGTCCGCGCGCGATCATTCTAGAACACACGCGAATATGCGAAAGGCACACGGTTATGAAATAGAATTTATGCACGCGAAGTTACACGTTAGCACACGCGACATACAAACGCACACGCGATCGAGCACATTAACGTACAAATATTCGAGCCCTTCGCGATGATACACGCGATTCCGAGTCCCTACGCCCGCACATGCCTGAACCGTACAAAGAATATCACATTCAGAATCACGGCCCGCTACAATTGGCCTATTGCAGTGTTTTATTGGGCGACATTGCCTGTCTCGTCTGCAAATTGTAGTATGTGATTCTGACGGGGAGCCCTTCCGAGAACCTAGCTCTACAGCTCCAGTAGGACAACTCTCGAAAAAAAAAAAAAGATATTACCCAAATTTAACGATTTTTCAATGATAAACCCACACGGACGTTTATCATTGAATCACGGTTTGCCTCTATGTATACTTTTTTAATAAAATTCAACTATTTTTTGAGTAAATATTGCAAGGTATATAAAAATGTCGTACATGCCATTTTTGGTGATGTATACATGAGTCTGATATTTCCTCTGGCAGAAACGGTATTTATTGGTAGGTGCCCTAATTGAAGATAACGTTATATTTTTATGTAAAAATTCTCACAATTTTGAAACTAAATTATTTGAGAGTTGGTGCGTGCGCCCTAAAATAATATTCATGTTGTTCACAGGTTTCTTTAGTTTAACATGAAAACCACAAAAGTTATATAAATAATACTGTTTTCAAATAATTTCCTAAAGCATACTTTTGGACTTCCCGTTCAATGGAAAGTATGAAAGGTAGAGCTTGCGCGTATTCAACAAACTTGTCTAAATGTATTGTTCTAAAACTTTACTGAAGATGGTCAAGCTCTATCTCGAACCATTAAAAAGTTCAGTCTTAGATCTTGCTAAAATTAGAACCACCCTAGCTTCTTTTCGAACGAACAAAAAAGGGCCTTGCAAAGTACAACAATTTTCGTAAACAGTTGTTTAGTAGTGCCGGTACTGAAATAATAAAAGTACTAGGGTGGTAGTTATTTTTGTGATGTTGGAATTTTGTACATTCCCGGTCAAAAAATGAACCAAGGGTATCAAAAAAATGTGGGTAAAATTTGAGCGAAATTGGACAATTTTAACACGTACCCCAAAGCGATTGAAGTTTGATATGGGAAATACATGTATTTTTTCCTACTTTTTATATGAAAATTCATAATTTTTTTTCAATGTTATCGAAAAATTTTGAAACTTGGTAGAATTTCATAATTATATTTATTGTGACGTTATTTTGCGTATATTTTGATAAATGTTTTAAGATATTTGTAGTAATTTTTAGGTTGAAAAAGCCTGTTAAATGACAACGACAGAAATATTGCCACGGATTCCTAATTTTGTATCTCTTGAGCGGTGGTCCTGATAAATCAAGATCGACTTGTCTGCAATGGAAAGAAAATTCTTTGGTGCTACTCACTAATGTACTAATACTAATGTACATTCTGACGAAGGTGACTTCCGGAATGAACGAGCATTCGGTACGCATTCCAAAGGTATGCTCGTTTTGACCAGTAATTCAGCTCGCTGGGATCCTTCGGCTATATTGTGCTATAATTTCTGCTCCAAGAGTCAGATTCTTTTGAAAATTTGGGGTACATCAAAAATCTAATCGAAATTGTTGACCCAATGTAGTGCATATAACCCTTTAAGTCTTTCGCGGTGACCGGAAGCCGCCTAGGGTTTACGTCGACCTTTGGCACCGACTCGTTAAAACCATTATCCATATTGTGAAACTGCGGGACACAACGAGTCTCAACGGTGCGTATTTTCCATTTTCTATGTTTTTTTTTGCATTCAAAAGGACTAAAAATCCGCCCAATAAAATCTAGGCCCCCTGCACAACACGGTTTTACGCGATTTTTTAAGTATTTTCAATTTTGTTTCTTATAAAATTTCTTCAAAACTTTATTTTTGCCAGAAATCTTCCCGGAAATAGGCTATGATTTCGAATATGTTTCTCAAATCAAAAATAAATAAAAACTCCTTGAAATAACCCCTTAAATTTTCTTGAATTCCCTTCAAATTAGTTGGAAATTGCGTTTCGATTTTGTCTCATCAAAATCCGACAACAACTTAGTGACAGGACTAAGCTAGTGCCGGATTGGCGCTAACTCCGAAAAACGAGAGCATTGTTTGTGTTTCTAAGCACATTGATAATTCTGCGTGATGTCCCGCAAGAAACAGAGTTCTGATTAAGCCGATGAGAATTAATGAAGTCTAAATTTTCATCAGACATTTGCCGAGAACGCCAAAAAATATTCCAGGGCACCTCGGTATTTTTTTTTCGGAAATTTCCCTCAGGATTCATTCAATCTATTTTAGCTGTTGTGTGTCGATATCTAAAAATTCTCTTTTAACGAATCGACAGGGTACCGGGCTGGTACTCGCAACATTGAAATTCTCATAACTATGGCACTTTTAAATCGGTTTGGATGTTTTAGACTTGGAAGCTTATTTACTTTTGGATTCTGATAGAAAGAACAGAATAAGCGCATCTTCTACATCCGGAACTGAAACATGCCTCCGTAATCCTGGATTTTCGGGAGCCGGGATGAATTCGTCTGGCTAAATTTTACACAGACTAGCGGTGGATGAGTTCCTGAATCCAAAACGGTCATGAGTCCAAATATGATCATAGTTATGACCATTCAAGTTTTGCTGGTAGCAGGGTACCACGTCTCGGCTTGTTATGGGGTAATAAAAATCTTCTCTTTGCACCCTTTATTGAATTATAGATTTAACGCCCAAAAGCTAAACTTGCTCTAAGATATTAATAAATATTAATTTCTAGTCATAGAAAGAACAATGGGATTTTATGAATTGAAATCTGAAATCTCTCCCCTATAGAACACATAACGGTTAAATTGCCCCAAACTTTTCCGTAAGCTTAATTGCAAACGGTCATCATCTTTTCTTTTATTTCTTCATACTTCTTAATGATACACGAAATTACCTCCAACTTGCATAACATCCTCCATCTGAAATTCATAATATTTTAAGCATAATTTACAGTAGTACAGGGTAGTTAATTGGTTCCTCTAGTTTATTTTAATGACAGGATGTATCACCTGGATTTTGCATTTTTCGGCAAATAAACGTCGCACAGTGGACCAGAAGCCTCTTCGGTGAATAAAGCCTGTAGTGGTCTGGGTATGTATCCTGAAGGTTAGCAAACTTTAGGACAGTATATTGGGTATAAATGAGTATTATTTTGACTATTTTGGTTTTTTTTTATCTAGATAAGTAGCAAAATGGCACCGATTTAGATTAGTTATATCTTGATTTAGATTTTTAGATCAGTTAGTTTTTGACATACATAAAAACGCCCACGCGATCGAACACGTTAACGCACAAACGCTCGAGCTCTTCACGATGATACACGCGATCGTGAAGTCCATATGCTCGCACATATCTGAACCATAAATGAGTATCACATTAAGAATCACAGCCCGCTGCAATTGGCCGTCTCGTCAGCAATTGTAGTGAGTGATTCTGACGGAGAACCCTTCCGAGTTCCTAGCTTCTATAAGTTCAGTAGGACAACTCCCGGATTTTTTTTCTAAGAAAAAACCATACGAAAGTATATACATATATGTATATGAAAATCTGGGATAGATGGCATCTGTTTTCTCTCGAGACGTAAAAAGACACTTACAAAAAGCATTAAAATTCCAGAATCTGCAATACGACACACTAAAAACGCATAAAAAAGTCTTCAGCTTCATTCCGCAAATATATTAAATTCCTTTATTTCCTACGCAATGCGACGGCTGGTGTTATAAAACTTTAGCGCGACCGCTAAAACGTTATTCATTTTTGGTTTCTTAAAAATCCACATTTCGATCAGGTGCAACCCGAAGAACTCGAGCAACCGTACTCCAGAACTAATATCCCATTAATTTGTACAGTCCTTCCGACGAAAAACCAGCGTACGACGAACGCCCGCTCTTATATTTCTCCGGCTGCCAGGGAAAGTAATGTAATCTGAAATATTCGAAGCAGTTGGTTGCTACCCTACCCGTCACTGCTGAAATGGCGCACTTCCATACCCCGTCCCCGTCCGGTTTTGTACTGTTTCCGTTTGTTTCGTTTTGTGCAGCCCCGTCCTCTCTTGTCATGATTTGTACGGATTGCCAAGCGCACATGGTATGTTCGAAGAAATTCCCCCATCTTCGAAGAAAGTACTTGCTCAGCTCAGCACTGGGTTTAGTCGGATGACTCTCTAGGGGAAGGGTAGGCAGGCACAGCACAGTTATGAAACTTGCTCAAGGGTGAAGGTGAGTTCCACGCCGAACCCCGGTTGTCAGTGAGAGGCGGGTGAAACCGAAGGAGGCAAAGTTTGATTGGATTTAATGTTTTATGCAGTTCCGTTCGCATCTGTATTGATTCCCGCCAACAAGTTATGAACAACAATCTATCAATCCCCGTGTTCGTTCAACGTTTCGGTTGACTTTGTAGGGAATAATTTTCACTACCTAGCTATGGCGTAGAATTGCGCTTTTAGAACCCAAGTCGAGTCGCTGTTTGAAAAGCCTTAGACTAGACTGCAATTAAGATGTTTTCACGCCGACACGAAACGAGAAACCATTGGGATTAATTCGAGCGCTCTCTTAATTAAAACCCATTCAAGCACAAACTGTAGTCCCTCTCCCCCTTCCCGCGCGATACAATTAAGTATGTGTGTCCACTGGCTAGCGCTCAGAGCACAGTCACAGTCATCGTAAATCGGATCTTTTATTTTCTGTTTGCGAGAAAGATGGAAGATTCCGTCATCGGTCGCGGTCGAATAATCGGCCAGTCATGTCAATGAGTAACACGCTTATTCGCTCGCCCTCGTTCGCTTTGTTTTCTTCGATTCGGAGGAGCTCAAACTTATCATCTCTCATTCCAGTTGACTACCACCCTGACCTGTGAACGTCGTCGTCGTAGTCGCAGTCGTTGCCGTTGCTGTTTCAATCTTTCATTAGTGGAAAGACCCAAGTCATTTAGCCTCAGCGAGTGAGTTTGCTTTGCACACAGAGAGATAGACAGATAGATAGGTAGATAGATCGGCACGGCACAAACAACGGCGGCAAAAAATGTGCGCGCTCGTTTTGTTGCGAGATCTGCGCACTCTGGCGCTACTGCGGCGGTTTGTGTCTGTCCCGAGGCGAAATCGCTCCGCTGCGGTGTGCTGGTGTGCGCTGTGCTGCAACCGGTCCGGTGCGCCGCTGTGGTGTACGGTGCTGCTTGTATCACAGTCGCTGCGGGCCCCGAGGGGTCCACCTCGAGGTTGCCGCGGCTCATGTGAACGACGGAGTCCACGGAATTGTTAGTGTGACGCTGCTGGTTTGGATTAGTAATAAGTTATGACATGATACGGACGGACAAGCTTTGGCTTTATAGAGAGAATGGCGCTGAATGGTTTCGTGGAAATGCAAAATTGTGCATATCGAAAGAAGACTTGGCTTGGCCGATGGCTCGGTTATGCTGCTTCCTTCGAGGTTATAGGTTCGAGGGGCTAGGATTGGGGCAAATTTGTTTGAACGGGATAATGGTTCGGGGCTCACGAGTGACTTGCTTGTTATACTGTCAATTAATTTTCTACTGAATGATAAGTTATTATATGTATGTCTGATTCCAACTTGAATAACAAAATTGGAATCGGATTTCGATGCTTATCATGCAAATAATCGTGCAGTTACAAATTTCTGTTTAATTTCGGTACCAAATATGGGTACATGAAACACTGATTTACCATTATTATTTATAACAAATAGGTTACACTGACACTGCGTTGAAAATTAATCGAACTCTTCTAGTCTGTTCTAATAATTGTGAATATGATCAACTACGCCGTTTAAGCTGACGTCCCATGATACAAAATGACGAAGTCGGCGTTTAATTTAGTTTAATGATTTCTGCAAGGTTTCTTCATTCTACGATTGTACTGTGAATTAGAGATCAACTCTAACAAGTTTCAAACATATTTAAAAAACATCAAACGTAATAACAAATTATGAGTTACATTGACTTATAAAATGTACTCTTTTCCGTTCAGTTTGAATGATACGGAATAAATGTTTGTTTTCATGTTGTTGTCGTCATTAAAGTATTTTTGCGTTGCATGATTTTGTTCCAACTCGTAGAGTGAAGGGTATTTCTTCTCCATTTTTTTTTAAATAAATCTAACTGAAATATGGCATGATTTTCATAAATGTGACTTTAAAAAAATGTATGAATTTTCATACAAAATATAAAAAATGAAATTCGAATTCACTTGAAAAAATCTTCTTTTCTAAAGTGGCTTTTAATTGTCTGCTTTGAGTAAAACATGCGGTTGCCCGGCATTTTCAGTCTCACTACTTCAAGGGTCCGTCACTGAATCCGACACGAAGGTCCACATTCTCGCACTATTTATGGATTTTCATACAATACTTTAAACTGGCGCGGAGAGACAAAACATCCAACGCATTTTTCATTCAAAAAGTGTAAAATAAAAACACGAAAAATAGCGTTTTTCGTTTGTCTCCAGCAGGCAAAGTTATTTCTAATAACGCTTTGATATTTTTTTCAACCACTAAAGACATCGGCCACGATACCAGCATGTCAGGAACACGGTGCTACTAACGTTCAACAAATTTGCCAAGGCGAACATTCATTTCACAAAACAACTTGAAAAACGTGCTTGATTGTGACACCGTTAACATCCCTATTTATATGGATAATGGATACATCGAAGTTATATTACATGATCTGGCACCACGTACTTGCAAAGTGGCCATTATAAGATTCATGTCGTATTTCGAAGAAGTGGAATCCATTACGGAAGACACGTGGAGGAACTACTTTCCAGATATATCAAATGGTGTTTTTGTGATGAGAATGCAGGTAAACCTTACCCTGCAGTACAAAATAGCAGGGGGTGATATTATTACACAACGAACTGTTTGTACATATTAAGGACAAACTAATAAGGCACATTCCGGGCAACGGGACAACCCTGCCCAACAACTGCTGAGGAAAGTACATCTACAGAAGAAAATGTCAACACTCAGTCTCCAACATCATTCCTTGAACCACAAACAGGCTGCTGTTCAAGCAATAATTACAACTGCAAAAGCCATGTCAAGGACAAACTCAACAGCCAGTACCATCTGTGAGAAAGATACCAGTAATTACGGAGCGTTCGTGACTCGAACCCGAAAGGGAAAGAAGTTAGGAAGAACAGCTACAGTAACCACGATCATGACACGGACATGTGCGACGAAGACAGAGATATGAATGACCATCAAGATAAAGTTGGTGTGGATGCAAATGTTTCCCCGACGCGTAAAAAGATATCCGCGCACAATGCAAGTCGCGCGTGTGGGATCAGACAGACTATAATCTTTTATTTTTATTTTTTGCATCTTGTAAATATATAAAAGCCCCACGGTTCCTTGAAACTAATGCTTTGAGCCGTGCCAAATGAACGAATAAAATCAAACAAAATAACATTTCGGCTAAACTTCGCTGTGGACACCAAGTTTCTAGCATTTTTTTCTGAAGAAACATTTCTTTATAATTATTTCTAGGAGGATAGGTTACCAAAATTATGCGAATTGGTGATTTCAAAATTATGCGATCTCGAATGTAGAAAACTGTTTTCAAACATTTATTTCATTTTTCTTGACTTTAAAAATGTAAAGTTTGGGAACGAGACTTCGTATACAAAATCTAATCAGACCATTTAATCCAGCACTCCAATGCACTAGAAATTGCCATTTGGTCACTTTTATTTTTCATTTTTTTAATTTTACGGGGTGGGATTTTTTAAAATAAAGCAAAAAATCTCCAATCCAGATTTATCGACAGTGCAGATATATTTGCTACAACACTGCTCATTTTTTGAGGTCATTGAACTCGTTTGCTTCTTCCATTTTCAGAAAACGGGTATAAACCCATCGTTTTTGGGATTTGCTTTCCCGCTCATGGTGCTGGTTGTTTATTTGGAGGTTCTGTACACCGTTTTAGGGGTTTTGGCAATAGTCATTATCACCTAAATAATGAACGGTAGCCACAAATTTGGCGCCCGTAACGGTATTGAAGACTTTGTGCTGGATATGATTTTCAAGTAGGGGTTAACCGCTACTTGGGATCTAGTGTTTACCTGCCTTGTAGACCCTGATTAACAGTGCGACCTAGGTGCGTATACCGGAAATTTCGTGCATAAATAAACAAAGTAAACAAAACAAATAAATGAATACTTTTACCTCGTTTATTTCCTCCAAATCTTGCTGCTGTTCGCTCTCACTGCTAATCCGCGACTGCTGGCGACGGTTTCTTTCGGCTGGGAATACGACAACCGAGTTCTGGTATGTAGTTAGCTGCTCCGGCAGCGGTCCTTTACTATTAGCTAGGGAGGTGAGCTTTGCTCCTTCGTTGAAACCTCCCTGCACACGGCGATAGCGAATTATCGCCGGATCTATTCGCTTCCCGTGAGAAATCCCACTAGTCACCGTAGTGCACTTTCCAGAGGTACTTTTGGCCGACCTGCTTCGCTCTCCTTGCCGGTCAGCTGTGAAGGAGAGCTATGCTCGTTCGCCTGATCCTTTACAGCGAGGGCGAAAAGACTTCTTATGGGTCCTTTATTTTTAGCCGGGAAAGCGAGTGGCTCCTTGGCGATTAGCTTCCCTATTTCGGCGACCCTATGCCTAAATTCCTGCGAAAGTGCCGAGCTACGGTTCGGCACTTTCGCAGGAATGCTCGTCTGTAAATTAAATTCACACGCCATCGCTTTCGCTTCATCATAACAAACAACATAAAAACACCGCTCACGTCAGCTATCAGTGAACAGCATAGTCAGCAGTTTTTCCCCAGTAAGAGAAGAATTGTGACCTATCTAACACCATGTTACTTATACTGAAATAAACAAAAAATGTATCCTACCTATCTGGACGAATTACAACGTTCATGTATACCAAATCAAACAAAATTTATACAAAAGCAGTGTGCTGAACAGTGGTGAGATATATTATAATAACAATACACTCTACGAAGCGTATAGTCAAACATGGGTGTTTTTCCACTCAGTGCTAAATCCCTGGCGGGTTACAGATTGTCAGCGATGATTCACTCATAGCAGATTCTGTCCATGGTTTTTGGTAGCGAACCGTTTAACCATGAACGGGCAGATAGGAATCTGTTTTTGATAAGTGCAACTCGTTGTCTGTGCAACAGTAGTGCATTGCAGGGAATAATTCAATCCAACCGTATTGTCATCACAAAATCACCATTGAAATACCTAGGAATAAATTTCTCCAAGTAACTTGTATTTTTTTATGTTGGTAAGCTAGTTTATAGTGTCGGATAGTCTATTTAAATTTGTATTGTTCCAGGATTATTTTTACTTCCATTGATGTAAAAAAATCCTCATAAATTAAGACAAGGAGGGTCACGGTTTGCGAGATACCATTACCAAATCGATTTTCTGTACGTGAACTAGTTCACAACTTTATGAACATTATTCATAAAACCAAAGGTTAAATCGTGATTTTTTTCATAGTTTTTGGAACAGTATTCAGAGTGCGACTATGCGACGTAAACTGATTCATAATTTGTTACATCTTCAACATGACAAATTCGAACGTGAGCTCATGAATAATATATCACGATACCGTGCATATCAATCACGAAAAACGTGATTAAGATCCTGAAATCATGAACACAAATCACTACTGGTGACTAAAATATCAAGATAACGTGAATGAAAATTACGGAAATCGTGACTGAGATACTGAAAAAAATACTGGAAGAGTAAAATTAAAATCGGTTCAAGATGAGTACCCTGAGTGACTCCACAGTGGTTTGCGAAAGAACATGTCTTACAGTTCCCTATGTTTACTGACATTTCACGCCGTATAAGACCTAAGCCAGTCCAAGAGAGAGAGAGAGAGAGAGAGAGAGAGAGAGAGAGAGAAGCGAGCCTATCAAACTTAACAAAGATTAGTTCATGATAAACTTTGACGAAGGCTGTGGGGAAGTCGGTATAACAATAAAGATGTTTAATACTAGGTTCGTAGAAGTCGATTGATTTGACATGAAGCCATGTTTGGATTAAGATATGTGGGGTAATGAGTCTGTTTTCACCATGTTTCTATTATCACCTTATCCAGTTGAAGCCGTTGGTTAAAGCAGAGTCTGGCGGCAATTGGGGTACTCAATTCGAGTGTTCATCCCGGTCAAAACCGAGCGTTTTGGCGTTTTTCGGGGCATTTGTGTAATAATAATTGGTTCTTGACAACTTGCTAGTTTATACGCATTTCAACGATTGTAGGCCAAGTAATTAATGAATTAGTAATAGGCACTTTATTACCCTAGTTTAATTATGATGAGTAATGAAATCAAGAATGATCATTTCGAACAACTTGGATACTGATCATAATAAAGCTATCCCTGTACAGTTCACGACAGATGTTTTAACACTAGGAAAATATGATTTATGACACGTATTAAGCTGTACGCACACGAGGCGACAGTACACACGCCACAAAAAATATTCATTGTGGATTTTGTTCTAACTATTCCAACGCAGCAACAGCAACAGCGTTGCAATACGTAGAACAAACTCCATAGTGAATATTTTCGTGGCGTGTGTCCTGTCGCTTTGTGACCGAACAGATTTAGGGAAATCTCAAGATTGTAGAGAGCTATTGAACAGGTTTGGTAATGGTGTCAATGGAGTATTCGAACAGCTTTTTCAGCACGACGGAAGAAATGCTAAAAGGTTCGGTAATTTAAGGGGATCCTCTTATATAATTGTGGCAAAAAGTACCTAATGTTTAATACTTTTCTGAAGTAGTAAAATGATACGTGCGCTATTCTGCAAAATGTTTATTAAGGTTTCATCTATAAAATAAAAATTTTCGAGTGTAAGGTGTCAAAAATATCGTCCAAAATGGCGGTTTTCTCTGAACAAGACTTTTCGAATCTGCGAGCATTCTCGTTTTTGAACCAATCAACTTCGGGTTTTTCCCGCCCAAAAGAAGACAACATTCTCGTGCGCTGTAACCTACAAAATTGCTGAATTTTGATCATTAACGTTTTTTACAGTCGGCCGGTGGAAAAATCATGCGAAAAAACGATACTTTATTTTCAAGTCAAGGTCGGTTTTCAAAACACCTTCTGCTGAAGCCGCCATTTTGGACGCTATTTTTGACACCTTGAAACCTTAATAAGAATTTTGCAGAATAAAATACGTGGCTGTCATTTTACTCCTTCTAAAAAATTATCAAACATTAAGTACTTTTTGCACAATTATATAAGAGGACTTATATCAATCTTCATTTCGTTATATTCTGAATTGCACATATTTTGTCGTATGTAATTTTAAATGTACATTCATTTGATGGCATTGTAAGGGAACACGTATCCGCCGGTTGATGCCAATCGAGCAGACATTTCTTTAGACTGAGCAAACTAATTTATTTGTTTTAGTGTTTATTTGACCAAGTAGGAAAGGAAACGAATCCACTGGGTCTTTAATGCATGTGGTAAATGCGCATTGTCTTGTCTGAGTGAATGACTTGAATTATGTATGAGGGTGGAGAATTGACAATTCGCAAGATCAATTCAAATCCAATTACCAATTTGCGGCAATCATTTCAACACAAACAACAAATGTTTTATGGTCATATTTAATGGTTTACTTTTAGTCCATTAACTCATCAGTCAATTATACTAGCTAAGAATAAGTACGTACTATTTGAAAACGAGGGGTGTTTGATTCTTACATGATGTTAATATCGTTTAGGAACGCAGCATTTATATTTTTCTGTTTCGCATCTTCATTGTAATATCGCAACGCTTGTGATTATACCAATAAGGATCATTTATAAATTCTGCCACGCTATTAGAAGGAAGAGATATGACTAATTGTGACATAAATGGGAGGGTAGCACGTCATGTGCTTTGACGCAATCGGCCGTTTTACGCACGATTGCGCCATGTATATAGGAAATTCCATAGAAAATGAGCACTTTTGCGAATAGCGGCATTAATGTGCTACTACAAAATGAAGGAAAAACTAAAATCATTTGATTCGTATTAGACCAAGGGGAAAAAAACGTGGTAATCTGACAGAGAGTTAGTGTTGGGTAATGTTTGCGTGACATAATTTATGAATGTTCCACAATACCACTTTTAAACTCATTGTTTACGGTCCATTTTACATTGTCGACAACACTCCCGACAGCCGGCTGTCCGGAGTTCAAGTTGTTTTCGATGAAACAATCTCGATAAACGATTACCCAGAGTTTAAACACCTAGAGCATTTACGTATCCTACAGTCAATAAACTATTCAAACATCTCATGCACGAAAGTATATTCTCAGTCGCATCGCTTGCTTCAAGCGAATCCTGACTAACAACCCATCCACTACCCAATCCGTGGTACTTGTGGGAGTGTCACTGAGTCGGAGCCTTCCGTTAAGTAAGTACCACATCGACACTTCCTTTCTCATCCCAAGTTACGGTGAAGATGGTCGTGGCCCGCAATGGTGGCTCTCAGGCGAAATTCTCGCTTGGACTGGATCAATTGTTATTCCCAAACAATGCTCCTCAAGTAGTCTGGCTGGAAATGAGAGTCATCAGTCTGCAATCTACGAAGTATACCGTGCTTACGCAACGCAACGCAACGCAATTATATAAGAGGACTTTCTTAAAACATGTATTACTGACCATGTAAGTTGTAACGAAGTGATGAGATCCAATAAGAGAAAGACGATGAAAATGACTTTTCAGTCAAAATAAAAATAAAATAAATCTTACTGACCATAATTCTTCTGAACAGAATATTCAGCTAAATCTGTTGTTTGCGAAAGTTGACTTTTGAATAATTATCATGGACTGTTACGCCCTATGCAAAACTACAACGTTAGAAATTTAATAGATAGATTCTATAGATAAGAGATAGATTATACGGATGATTTTAGATCAATTTATTGCTTTCGACAAAGTTGTAGGGGACATTCCCCGCCTTGTCTGAAGTTGTGGTGAGTGATTTTTACAGAGACCGCTTCCGAAAATACAGCTCTGCCGCGCCAGCTAGACTCTTAAAAAATATTGTTATAGGCAGTTACAGGCAAATCATTTTCGACTGCAAAAAAATGATCTAAGGAGGGGTCTGCTCTGAAGTCGACAAGTTACTCTAGGTTATCTGATAAACATAACTTTGGCTGGTCCTACTAGCGGCATTCGGGATATATGCCCAGCACACTGCAGTTTGTTGTGCTTTATCAACACAGATTTTTCTCTCAAACAGCTCACTACCTACTTGAGCATGCCTCTGCAGGCTACGGGACTATAGCTTCAACAAGACTTTTTACCTCGTGATCAATGTAGTTACTATATTTACCTAGTGTTTCAAGATATAACTCGTCAATATCGTCGTATTGTACTACGTCCATTTCTATCGCAGCTGTATTTTTTGTCTCATCAGAGTTTATAGTCAATTCCAATCCCTCTTTTAAAAGATACAAACGCCTCTTCGGCTGCTCTGTGGTCGACGCCACTGGGGCTCAAGTTTTTTTTCGCAAAGTCATGAAGCTTGAGGGATAATTTTTCATTTCTGGTCACATCCAAAAGATTGCTGTCATAGAAGACCACTATAGGATTGGCTACTTCTAGCTTATTTCGAATGAGGTTGGTTTTTCACGTTCGTTTTGACAGTTACGCTTGTAGTGTAGCCTCAAACCCCAAACAAGGAATCCATCTAAATTAAATGCGTTCGGTGTCATCGTGGTTTATGTATCTTCCTAGTGCCGAATCTGTTCTGATTTCTTCATACTACTCTCGGCATCGTCGAATGATTCGAATTTTTGTTGGTCTGCAGTTGGCAAATGTTTGATTTCTGATAGACCTAGAATATTGCTAATCCGACAAACTTTCTTGAAGCATCACTGATGCGATGGTCAGACAGGCATCGCTCTGGCTACCTACCAATAAATTCTAGTGTTAGTCATTAAGCTGTATGATATTCAGGGATCTGTACAAAGTGACTAATCTTGGGAAATTTCATTTTTTCGGTTTCCAAGAGAATTTTGGAACTTAAGGTAATGAGCCTTCCCATTTGAGGCCGAGCAGTATCTGCCACCTTTGTTCGATGCATTGGCTCAAATGGTACAGCGATAATCGGAGCACTCGGTTCGAGTTTTCGTTGCGTCCAAACACTAGATTTTCTTTGCTTTCAAGCCATTTTTGTTGTTATTTTGGTTCTTAAAAACGAAGCAAAAATGTTCATGTCAATTTATACGGGTAATTTATGCGCCTATTTTGTTTCTCCCTAATTCGAACAAAATAGGTTCTTTACCCAATGTTTACGTTATTCTCACAGGTCATAAAAGCTTCGAAATTTGCCACTAAATTGGTAAACATTTTTTCGATCAAATAATGCCAAAATATGAGCTGTTTCACTCAGTAGAATGGAAATTATTAAAGTTCAAAATGTTTTACGCCTTATCCGTTAGAAGTTTCGTTATTTCGTTAGTGATACGAGTCTTGCACACTTTGAAATTTATTAAACAAATACTGAACATTTTTGTGATAAAAAAATGCAGAAAACGATTCGTTTCACTCAGTGCAATGGAAATTACTAAAATTCAAAATCTTTCAGGTATTATCTGTTATATTTCACCTGGAGAAACTAAATTTTACTGTTATTTATAATGGTCACACAATTTCAAATCCATTACAAAATCGAGAGTCGATTACGCTCAACTTCTCACGCCAAATTAAATTAAGTTCGATTTTTGTGTGTTTCGAATTCATCTCGTCAGTAACTAGCACCAACTAGGTGTGCAGTTAGACGATGTATTTAAATTAGTATCCAAATTAGCATAAAAAAATCTAAACACTTCACATGACACATGTGAACGTCTAAAGGAACTGACTTGTCCCGAGTGATGTCCCGGGAAGCAAATGCAGTAGCTCTGGCTTGCTGATAAGAAAGTGAAAACGAACTCTTGTCTTTTGGCTAGGCATTATGCAATATTCATTCTCACACTACCTTTCCGCCGAAAATTTCCAAAGGAAATTTCTCCAATTCAAAACGGCTACAGAGTAACCGGATAAATTGTAGCAGATAACGTCTATGAATCTTTTTTCCCTGCTACAATGACCGCATTCCGTGCAGAGAGCAACCATCTTGCTACCTGATGCTCATACGTGACATACGTTGCTCGGGCCATCGGGCAGATCATCATTTACTATCAAAGTACCCCTCGGCTGCTCGGTGCTGATGATGAGTCCGGTCCGGTCCGGGCCCGGAGCCGCGCTACTCGCACCGACACGACAGTGCACCAGCCAGTCAGTGTGTCGGACACCGAAGCGAACTGAGATATGTGTGTATTCAAGTTACGTCGTTTTGCCTGTTGGCTCCGGCTGAGCTCGACCGACTGCTGCTGCTGCTGCTGAGCTGAGTTGCCTCGTTCGAGAAGTGGCTCATAAACACATTTCTTTGTGCATGCTTTGATGGTTTTTACCATCATCATCGCCCCTCGTTTGGCCATTGCTGCTGCTGCTGTTGTTGTTACTGGCCCCGGTTGTTTGCCATCGCCGTCGACACACAGCACAGCCAGCGCGCACGGTGGGATGAAAAAGCGGCAAATTGTGAGGGAATGAGTGAGGCATTAGCCTAGAGAGCTGTATGGGAGTGCGATGTTTTGCTGTGTTTCGGTGCTCCGGTGCACAGTTTTCGAGTCGGGCCCGACCGGAGCACTCGCTCGAGCACCGGGCACCAGGCCGGGACACACAACTCGGAGCCGGGTGTACTTTCATTGGCTCATATAATACCCTGTGACGAGGGGGTACACACCGTGCTTGTGTGTCGAGCGGAATCGAGTCACCAGAGAATCTCTTTCGGTCGTCGCATTTTACTGAGCACTCTTGCGTCTCTTTGCCTGCCGGCCTGGCCGGGCCTGCCTGTGCTGTTCCGTGCCGTGCGCTGATTGTAGATGACGAGGTTAGGCAAGTTTTCAGAATATGCGATAACTCTGGCGGTGAACACAGAGTTTTTCGTCCTGCTCCGGCTCATACGTCCGTCCGAGGGGTGTGCATGTGATGGGTGAGTCCATTTATACCACTCACATACTGCCGGCTGTGCTCCTCTGCCCAGAACTCGACTCCCGAGCTCCGCGTGTGATGTTTTGTTGGCATTCTAGCGTGGCAGGACTGGCGAACGAAACGAAACGAAACGAGAATTTCAACGTCAGTTCAATTTTTCAGAGTATTATAAAATAAATATATGGCGTACATGCCGCGTGTCAAGCTCTCGGCCGCCGTCGACGGTACGAAAGAGAATATTTAGTGTGCAGGGTTGGCAGGCAGGCACAAAAGAATACTCAAACGACATACAAACGAAAGAAAAAAAAATAAAAACGGGAGGGAACGGTCGACCGTTTTTCCTCTGCGCTGCTTCCTCTCGGCCGCCGTGGACCGACTACGGAGCGGAAATTGTGTGTACAATGTCAGGGACTTTGTAGGGGATTTTTAATTTGACAGGGTTTAGATAAAAAATGATCGGATGACAGTAACTTATTCCGAACAGCGGGGCGACCATTTCTGGGTGCATAATTTCTGTAATTAAAAGGATCGCCTGCTTGCGATAAAGCTAGCTAGCTGGCCGGGTCGGTCGGTGGTGAATGAACATTTTTCCAATTGTCGCAAGGATAACGAGATTTAGCGCTGGGGACTTTGAACTAGTTATACTATTCGTTTTTTTATATGCGTTGCTGCGTAACCGAACCCGGTTTTATCGAGATGAAGTTTCTCTCTGCTGAATGAAATATTGACCTCAAGTTTCGTTGAAAATAATCAATTGGTCTATCGGTCAAAGTTTTAATTTGATACCTGGCCACTACACCGCTATATTTGTAAGGCTTTTTTGTCTGGTATATTATAACACCAGTTGGATTTAATGTATTATTTTATGAGTGACGGAGATTTATGGGTGAGGCCAACATATACGATTTTCCAATAAATTCTAATCTTCAGAAAATGATTTCTCACATTGAAATGAATGATTAAACGGAACTGATACTGGTAACCAGTTTGAATTGGAAGCTTTCTCCGACCAATTTTCATTCGGTACTTATATCTTCTTTCCTAATTTGATTTCGTTTAGAAACGTCCTCTGACGAGAAGCTTGACTGTTCAATTGTTCAGCAGTCTCGCATCCTTCTGGCATAAAGCTTACTTAGTTCCTTCCGTGCCCAGTAACGTGGTGGCATGCGCGTAATAAGCAATAGCATACTTGTGAATGTGGTTGGTCCAAGCCAGAGCAGCTCCCGCACGTTCGCTTCATCCTTTCTAGTATGTATCAGTCATCAGGAGAATAAAACGTTTCGTTATTTCAATTCGATTTCGTTTCATTTCCCAATTATGCTATGCCCTGGAATTCGGCATTCAATAAAGTTAGTTCGAATTTTCATTCGAACATTTTAATGTTATTATAATTGAGAGTTGCGTTTTTCATTTGGTTTATTTAACGATCACAAATATTATATATATAAAATATAATATATGATAGTATGTGTTGTTTCTTGTAAAACTGGGTTTGCTCAAGGCATAAACGATGCTTTCGGTACTATTACATCTGGGTTAGTTTGCAATAACATTTAGAAGGGCGATATCATCAGTTTGTTTGTTTAGGAGTTTGATGCATAGGGCTTTGAATATGCGGGAAAATACGCATTGTTTTGTCAAAGCGGAATGATATATTATGCACATTATTCTAAGTCTTTGCCCACAATACAATCTGTCAAATAAGAGCGTGATCAAAGATATTTTTTTTATCGTTTTTTTTATTTTTCATTGCAATATTAGGTACATTTATCTTTTCAAAGAAACCTGAGCGATCAGATCCTTTAATTTCTGGACTTAACCTCATAGCTGTTTTTCATTTATAAGTTGGTCTTTTGTGCTCCTACTCTGTCTCATCAGTAGCTGACATGCCGACTTGACTAGCTAGACACACCACTTGTGTGCACGACGATTATTCCGGACTTATATTCGCGAAGTAGTAAAAACGATCGCGTTAAATTCTTCTTTATTATTTATAGGAGCTGAAAAAAAATTGTTCACTGTCGTTTGCAAAATATTCGTTTCAATTTATTTACCAACCAACACGTCTTGGAGTTTCACATTTTACAAACCTAGGATTCCTGAATCAAAGCAACAAACACTAAATCTATAGACAATTTTTGGCAGCCAGTTTTCAAGAGCAATGAAAACTTGATATCACTTCTTCGTGTTGCGTATATTGTACCATTCCTTTATCCGATCCGCCTAACAAAATGTTCCATTTCTTCCTCGATTACTAGCCGGTGCCGTTACTTACATTTAAAAATTTAGAGCTTCCGAAATGTTCTCATTGAGTATATTATGCTATTCCTAGGCTCCATTTTTTGGTTCTCTGATGATTTTTTATTGTTAATTTCATAAATTCAGGAATATGGGTAAACATTTGAATAACTTACCATTTTTCTCGTGTTGAAAATTTCTTGTTGCTTCTTAATCTTGACTGCAACATAGAGGATAATGTACTCGAAATATTACTGCTAGATTCAAAACAACTGTGTCACAGTAGTAAACCCAAGGTGGTTTGGTTTATTTTTATCTCTTAAAGTGTATGTTCATTTACGTCGATTATGGATTTCTGATGATAAATAGAGGAGAAATTAAGTTAGGTTCAACTGTTTTCCAGGCGATAAAATTTTACCGTTGTGCGTTTGCGATCTGTAAAGTGTTCACTTTGTATACAGGATTATTACGGAACAATTTATGTCAACAGCTGATCATATAAGAGAACTACGATAGACGTGAAACTGGAATATGAAGCCTGAAATTTGAAAGCGTAAATCTGAGATGTGTAATCTGAAATCGAAAATATTACTTCTGCATTCTGAAATCATATCATTTCATTTAAAACCCTATATTAAAAATCTCAAAGCAAAATTCTGAAATTTGCAATCTGATGTCTATAATCTGAAAGGAATCGGACAAAGGTCTGAATTGCAAAATCTTAAGATTACTAAATTCTTAAATCTAATATGCACATGAAATTTAAAATTAAATTCAAAATCTAAAATTTAAATAAAATCTGAGTGCTGAAATCTGAAATCCATTATCAAATCTATCGTCCAAAATCAAATCAAATAAAATCTTAATTGAAAATTCCAAGCTCTAAAATCTAAATTCCAAAATCTAGAATCTAAAATTTAAAATCTAGAATTTAAAATTTGAAATCTAAAATCCAAAATCTTAAATCCAAAAACTAAAATCCAAAATCTAAACTCTAAAATCCAAAAACTAAAATCTGAAATCCAAAATCTAATATCTGAAATCTAATATCTAAAATCTTAAATCTAAAATCTAAAATACAAAATCTAAAATCTAAAATAAAAAAACTTAAATCTTAAATGTTAAATGTTAAATCTTGAATCTTAAATCTTAAATCTTAAATCTTAAATCTTAAATCTTAAATCTTAAATCTTAAATCTTAAATCTTAAATCTTAAATCTTAAATCTTAAATCTTAAATCTTAAATCTTAAATCTTAAATCTTAAATCTTAAATCTTAAATCTTAAATCTTAAATCTTAAATCTTAAATCTTAAATCTTAAATCTTAAATCTTAAATCTTAAATCTTAAATCTTAAATCTTAAATCTTAAATCTTAAATCTTAAATCTTAAATCTTAAATCTTAAATCTTAAATCTTAAATCTTAAATCTTAAATCTTAAATCTTAAATCTTAAATCTTAAATCTTAAATCTTAAATCTTAAATCTTAAATCTTAAATCTTAAATCTTAAATCTTAAATCTTAAATCTTAAATCTTAAATCTTAAATCTTAAATCTTAAATCTTAAATCTTAAATCTTAAATCTTAAATCTTAAATCTTAAATCTTAAATCTTAAATCTTAAATCTTAAATCTTAAATCTTAAATCTTAAATCTTAAATCTTAAATCTTAAATCTTAAATCTTAAATCTTAAATCTTAAATCTTAAATCTTAAATCTTAAATCTTAAATCTTAAATCTTAAATCTTAAATCTTAAATCTTAAATCTTAAATCTTAAATCTTAAATCTTAAATCTTAAATCTTAAATCTTAAATCTTTAATCTAAAATCTGAAATCTAAAATTTTTAAATCTTAAGCCTTAAATCTAAATTCTTAAATCAAAAATCTTAAGCCTTAAATCTAAATTCTTAAGCCTTATTTCAAATTTCAAATTTCAAATTTCAAATTTTAAATTTTAAATTTCAAATTTCAAATTTCAAATTTCAAATTTCAAATTTCAAATTTCAAATTTCAAATTTCAAATTTCAAATTTCAAATTTCAAATTTCAAATTTCAAATTTCAAATTTCAAATATCAAATTTCAAATTTCAAATTTCAAATTTCAAATTTCAAATTTCAAATTTCAAATTTCAAATTTCATATTTCAAATTTCAAATTTCAAATTTCAAATTTCAAATTTCAAATTTCAAATTTCAAATTTCAAATTTCAAATTTCAAATTTCAAATTTCAAATTTCAAATTTCAAATTTCAAATTTCAAATTTCAAATTTCAAATTTCAAATTTCAAATTTCAAATTTCAAATTTCAAATTTCAAATTTCAAATTTCAAATTTCAAATTTCAAATTTCAAATTTCAAATTTCAAATTTCAAATTTCAAATTTCAAATTTCAAATTTCAAATTTCAAATTTCAAATTTCAAATTTCAAATTTCAAATTTCAAATTTCAAATTTCAAATTTCAAATTTCAAATTTCAAATTTCAAATTTCAAATTTCAAATTTCAAATTTCAAATTTCAAATTTCAAATTTCAAATTTCAAATTTCAAATTTCAAATTTCAAATTTCAAATTTCAAATTTCAAATTTCAAATTTCAAATTTCAAATTTCAAATTTCAAATTTCAAATTTCAAATTTCAAATTTCAAATTTCAAATTTCAAATTTCAAATTTCAAATTTCAAATTTCAAATTTCAAATTTCAAATTTCAAATTTCAAATTTCAAATTTCAAATTTCAAATTTCAAATTTCAAATTTCAAATTTCAAATTTCAAATTTCAAATTTCAAATTTCAAATTTCAAATTTCAAATTTCAAATTTCAAATTTCAAATTTCAAATTTCAAATTTCAAATTTCAAATTTCAAATTTCAAATTTCAAATTTCAAATTTCAAATTTCAAATTTCAAATTTCAAATTTCAAATTTCAAATTTCAAATTTCAAATTTCAAATTTCAAATTTCAAATTTCAAATTTCAAATTTCAAATTTCAAATTTCAAATTTCAAATTTCAAATTTCAAATTTCAAATTTCAAATTTCAAATTTCAAATTTCAAATTTCAAATTTCAAATTTCAAATTTCAAATTTCAAATTTCAAATTTCAAATTTCAAATTTCAAATTTCAAATTTCAAATTTCAAATTTCAAATTTCAAATTTCAAATTTCAAATTTCAAATTTCAAATTTCAAATTTCAAATTTCAAATTTCAAATTTCAAATTTCAAATTTCAAATTTCAAATTTCAAATTTCAAATTTCAAATTTCAAATTTCAAATTTCAAATTTCAAATTTCAAATTTCAAATTTCAAATTTCAAATTTCAAATTTCAAATTTCAAATTTCAAATTTCAAATTTCAAATTTCAAATTTCAAATTTCAAATTTCAAATTTCAAATTTCAAATTTCAAATTTCAAATTTCAAATTTCAAATTTCAAATTTCAAATTTCAAATTTCAAATTTCAAATTTCAAATTTCAAATTTCAAATTTCAAATTTCAAATTTCAAATTTCAAATTTCAAATTTCAAATTTCAAATTTCAAATTTCAAATTTCAAATTTCAAATTTCAAATTTCAAATTTCAAATTTCAAATTTCAAATTTCAAATTTCAAATTTCAAATTTCAAATTTCAAATTTCAAATTTCAAATTTCAAATTTCAAATTTCAAATTTCAAATTTCAAATTTCAAATTTCAAATTTCAAATTTCAAATTTCAAATTTCAAATTTCAAATTTCAAATTTTAAATTTTAAATTTTAAATTTTAAATTTTAAATTTTAAATTTCAAATTTTAAATTTTAAATTTTAAATTTTAAATTTTAAATTTTAAATTTTAAATTTTAAATTTTAAATTTCATATTTCATATTTCAAATTTCATATTTCAAATTTCGAATGTGCAATGCAAACTTAGTCGCAAACGTGATCACAGCAGCAATTTATGAACGCGATCTCAGGTACGAACACAAACGCCCGCTGTCCGGAAGCTCCAAATAACTTATATACTTTAGACAACAAGTTTCAGTGTGCCATTGCAGAATAATATAGTGAGATGAAGGAGTTTACCTTCTTCCTTTATCTGAACCTAATGTTGAGTGTACATTAGCCATCAATATGACTTTTTTTTAGTGTTTCGGATTCTCCTCGTCAGTAACCAGCACCATCTGGGTGTCCAGTTAGACTGTGTATCTGAACTAGTACCCAAATTAGCACTACTTAGACACTAAATTCCAAAAAGTCACACGTCTTGCGTGAACACTAAACCACTGGCTTATACCGAGTGATGTCTCGATAGTAAGCACAGAGGTTGTGTTTGCCGACGAGGAATATGAACCGAAACTGTCTTTTGGTATAAATACCAAACGCCTGGAATTGTTCAAAATTCCCAAGTGGGAAAAATTTTGGACAAGACCAATTTCTTTGTGCATGAGGGCACATGCCTTACATAAAGTATCGTTTTTTTTATGTTTCGGATTCTCCTCGTCAGTATTTAGCATGATTTGAATCGTGATGATCTAATAAATCGACTGATTTTCTTCTTTTAGAGTTTTGAAAAGGTTTTATATGGATAATCCGGTGGGAAAGCACCTACGCATACTACCAAGCGCTCAATTCTAACACTTGTTAAAAAAGGTAACTTGAGCCTTAAAGCCACATTTTGTGTATTAATTCGAACACGCTATTTTGTACCAAAACTCGTGCACATGTTCGCCTGCACAACCGAACTCTATGTACGTACACGGTGTGTGTACACACCGGTTCGTGGCATCATTTTTCTCTTTCCTTCTCATCATCACTAGCGTTGACTCTTTTTGCCTTGCGCGAATCGTTCTCGTGTACGCACACGGATGTTTAAACTAGAGTTTGTACATTGTTCGCTTGGGTTCGATATTCGAGGCGAACCTGCACATTGAGACTAAGCGTGTTTCATGTTGAACGCGTGTACGAAATTTTGTACACAGGTACAAACATGACAATGTTCATGGGAAGTCTGGTTTTTGGATTTCAGTTGAGCGGTTCGGCTTATAGAGCGTTCACCGAAAACATCTGCCAAAGAAACACGATTCGGGGGATGGGCCATAACTCCGACAACCTTCAATATTTTTTTTTAAATTCGACTTGTTTTTCCAATCTTCGATAGTGCTATCAACGAACTGTCTTTCGCTTTTTCAAATAAAATTTGCATAAAACACTTTGAAAATATAAATGTTTGCAATATTTTAGTCGCATTATTGTATCTGTTCTTAACAGAATTCCTATTTTCTTAAGTATGATAATATTTCATGTAATTAAACGATAAATATTGCTTATAAATTGTTCAAAATCAGTTCTTTGTTGATGTTTTAACGTGTCTTGATAAAATTGTATTTAATTTGTGACAACAACAAAATGTTTAGCATGGGTAACCGACGTGGTATGTTGTCAACAAAATATATTATAATACTGTTTGTTTTGATTGTTTTAATCAAAACTTGGTTTGTTTTAACTAAAACTGTCGAGTAATAAATGTGAACTATAATTAGAATGGCTGATCCATAATTTAAAGAAAGTTTGGCGCTATAGATGCCTTCAATAAAGTTTCTGGAGGTCTGATAACTTCTCAAATTTGTAGACCTTTTTGAAGTTTTTAGATCTTTCTTGAAGTATAGGGTCGTTCAGTTTGCAGACCTTTCCTGATATTCGGTATACTAATTTTGTAGGTTTTTTTTTGGAATTAATTTGAAAGAACTGAGTTTCATATATTTTTTTTAAAGCTCGAATTAGTTCAGTTCGAAGGGCTTTCGTTAAATTCGTAGAAATTCACTGAAATATTTTCCTATAATATTTTTGAAACTTCTTAGAAACAAATGCAACATTTGTTTCCTACAGTGCTTGGCTACCCGAGACATCATTCGGTATCAACCAGTTGCTTCAGGCGTTCGCACATGTGTGAATTGTTTGAATTAAGTGCCTAACTAGCACCAATTTGGTGTTGGTTTGGATATATCATCTGAATGGCAGTAAGTTGGTGTCAGTTACTGACGAGTAGACCTAGAAATGATTAAATTTCGCTGAACGTCGTCGGATTTCCTTGAATTTGTGTAAGATTCGCAGAATTACCCTGAATTTTGAAGAATATGTCGAAAGCCCGAAAAAAAACTGCTCAGCTGTTCAATTCTTTCAAGCTCGAAGCCTTAAAATCTATAAAGATGCTTTGAAGTTCGATTAAAAATCCTTGAAATGTCTTGGACTTTCCCAAATATTGTTGAAGTGATTTGAAATGCCTAGAAATTGTCTGAAGCTGTTCAGGATTTAGAATTTAATGACTCAAATAATAAGTTCTTCATGCTCATAGTTCTTAGAAATCTTCTAAAGTTTAGAATTCAAAAGATTGCAGGACTTTCTTTAATCTCATAACATCCTCATTGCTTGTACGGTTATTGTAGATTTCTCTGATGTTCTGAAGACTTACTGGAATATCATAAAACCCCTTCAAGTTGCGTAGAACTTCTGTATTATTTTCTGTAGTTATCATGAAACCCATAGAACTTCCCAGATATTCATCTAATTTTCATGAGGTTTACAAAATCGAACAAAACAAATAATTCGCTACTATCAAGATATAATGTACATACTACCATGGGTACCTACTATCAAGGTACTTTTTTAGTTTTGGTACTAGAAAAAGTGGACAAACATCACTTTCTTGACGTTTGCAAGCTTCGCTTAAATTCACTAAAAATCTCCAGCGGTAAGGACTGCCCTGAATTTGGGATTAGTTGCCCCAAATGTCCCGCAGTTTCAGAATTTAGTATAATTTTTCTGATTTTTTTCAGAACTTTCTTTAACTTCGTAGGATCTCTCAAATGTTTGTAGGACACTATTTCGGAAACTAGTACAATTTTAATCTGCAGTTACAATTTTCTTGCTAAACATTTTTTTATTACAACATCATTTTTTTCGTTCTACACAGTTTTGGGACATTCTTACCAATCATATCCGGCGAATTTTTTCTAATTATTTAGTTACGTAAAGTTAGCGTTGCATTATATTTCTTTAGGGTAGTGAGCTTATTTCGGTCCGGGTTATTTTATTATTCGGTCTACAATTGGTTGAATGCATTTCAACTGTTATCAATTTCTTTACTTCGTTCGAAGGAACCAGTACAATAACAAAAACGTAAAGCTGTCATTAGCAAATGCGTTGGTGATAATTATAACATGGCCATAAAAAGCTCATTATTTCATTGATTAAAACGCTATCTATTTGTTAGCAGTTTGTTATTTCTGGAATTTTAGGAGCAGCAATTTTCCTCAACGTTTAACTGACTGTGTCTCAAATATTTGCATTTTTTCGTTCTTATCGTCTAGACATAAAATTGTTTTAGTTAGCACTTTCAACACGACTCTTATATTAAACATAAATTTAAAATGTCGGGATTTTTCCATATTCAAGGATATAAGTCTTTTTAAACGCAAAAAAAAATCTAACTACAGAATATCTAAGACTCTGGCTACGAAGTTGACACCTTGATTTGATCCACGACTTCCCACTGCAATGGGCTCCCAGAACTAGATCTCCATCGTCCACTATGATACCATTCACGGATAAACGTAATTACTAGAGTAAACTTAACCGAACACAACTGACCCGAACTCCCATCATTCTTTCCTCTCACTCAAGAGCATCCGAACTGAGCCATGCTGTTATTGGTTTGGTTGATCAAATAAAAAGATCCACCGATCCGGAAAATAGCTTCCTTCTCATCAGAAACGGAAACCACCTAGCCTAACCGAGTTGGTTGCGAAGAGGAAACGCACGCGCACCCGATACGGTGGTACCGTGCTCTCCTTTTCAAAAAAGGGAATAACAATAAAACGAAAGATATTGCAATAATTGAATGACGTCAATTAATGTCAAAAATGTTATAATACATCCGAACAGCGCAACAGCCGCTAACCAGTTTTCTGGCAGGCGGGGGTCGAAGTGAACTGACACCGACAAACGATGGCGACGAGCAGCTTGTCCAACCCGCCGCCGGTGCAGTTGTGGGAGAAAATGTGGCTTGGAGTCACGTTTCACCCCCCAGCAGGGTTCAACTCTGGCTCCGGTGGAGTTCGATTTCGAGAAGAGAACAGCTAAGATAAACAGTAACAGCATCATCCGCGGTTCTTTGCTGGTAATGGTTTTGATCGGCGAAGAGGAAGAAATGCAGGCGCTTCAGGCTAGACGGCGAGAAAAGACGTTCGCTGTCGTTGGTGTAGCGAAATGGTGCAAAAATAGAATAAGGCATTTGGCGTCAGCAGTAGCTGAATAATCGGTAGACGGCAATATTTTGTTTGTGTTTCCAGAAATTTAGCAGGATATTTTTGTAGTTTCTACTAATCAGATATTATTCATATATAATAGGAATATAATTTATCCCCGGTGACTTCCCTGCGGAGCAACCTCAATCGAAAAAAATCTCCATGAACCATTTACTCTCGCACTCGCAAAAAATATCTCATTTTTCGAACCGCTGGTTACCGCGGAAAATTACACAGACTGTCGTAAATAAACAAAATTATTCCCAATGATTAAATTCGCAAAATCAGCACTGCGAAAAATCAAATGTGTAGAAAACAAATAGAAATGCAGTTACCGCACCTTTCCCCTGCAGCGTTACGCGGAAGGGTGGTCACGAAAACCAGTTTTTCCAAAACTGCTATGAAAATTCAACTACAAATCATTCCTAGTAAAGATACTGAATGTAGTACATTCACTTTTAAAAGTTTTTGTGCGAGAAACACTGAAATGAAGATAACAACGAGTACTGGCTGTTTGGTTAGACTTTTTAAACAAACTCGCTCTCTCCACACTTTGCGGATCAATTTTCAGTTTGACCTAAGAAACTTTGAACTTTATTCATGCAAAACTTTCCTACGCTCGCCACCCTAAAACAGTGCAGCCGAGCGTCAATTATGCTTACCAAAAAAAAATAGTAATAAATAATGGGAAAAACTCTCACCCAACATTACTGGTTCTCTGCGCCGATTCAGGACGAGGAAGGACGTGTTGCAGTTGCTGGTGGACGTGGTCCGGTGGTTAGGTGATAAAAATGCCAACGAGATACGAAAACGTGGATTAATGCAAATATTTGCAAATGCAGCATAATGATATTGGGAGTTGCCTGAATACGTTTGGAATTAATGAAAAATTGAAAAATAAATTATGTTTGTTCGGATGTACATAGTTCACGAACGAAAATGATATTGATCATTGGTGTGTCAGCTTTAGCGATAGAGAGCGAAAGGGGCCGGTGAAGAAGAGGGAGGGTTTAAGTGTCGGAATCTGCATCCCGGTTGCTATGTACCCGAAACGATTCCAACCCTCATGCATGGTTACAATGGGAGGGAAATCTGGCTCCATGGAAGAATAAAATTAATTTCGTTATAATTCAGGAGCAAATAAAAAATGAACAAACCACGAACGTGTGACGTACCTGCTTCTGTATTAATACGCTTGGAAAATAATAAATACAAATTTTTATTATTGAAGCAATATGCTTGTGAATTGAATGGTTTTTACTTGTCACTTTTTCGCACGAACTGGCCCGTGCATTTCGAGAGAATCGATGCTGACAATTCGAGCTGCCCGGGCAATTAATCATTCTCATTCAATTTTAAAGCATATAAAAAATATACCAAAGAGGATTAAATTTTGGTACTTATGGACGTATTTTATTTTCCTTTCTTTCCGCAGGATTCGACGGGTCAAAACAGTAATGACAGCTCAAGTGGTGGTGGAACTGGTGGTGCTTCCGCTGCTCCCGGTACGCCCAATTCCCAGGGCATGAGGCCCAGTCCGTCTCCGACTGGTTCATCTGGGTCTCGATCTATGTCGCCGGCAGTTGGTAAGTGTTGAGCAATTACGCACCCTGTTTTCTCTTGGATGCGATAGATTTCGGGTTTAAGGTCACCTGAAATTGTTTCAAACCTATTCTAAGGCTAGTTATAAAGTTAAGTTTGAATAAAACGAAAAATAATGTATGTAATAACATATTTCTTTTCAAACCTAGAAACATATCTAGATGTCTTTGCGCTCAGACGCAACAATGCGTATTTCCCCGCAAATTCGGCAAACAACTGGCAATATAAACCCAAAATATAAAACATATAGTTTGTGATCGAAATTATGTCAAGCTCAATGAAATTGCTGATGAGTTACTGTTTGAAGAAAACATTCAAAACACCAATAATTGGGTATTGGGGACCATTCATAAATTACGTAACGCAAAAATTGCCCAAAATTGACTCCCCCCATGTAACAAATTGTCACAAATTTCTCAATACCATCCCCCCCCCTCCCCTATTACATAACACATTCCCAGAAAAAAAATTTTCGGTGAAAACATGTTACGTAACGATCTACCTAACTCCCCCTCCCCATATGTCACAACATGTCACAACTTGTTGTACCACCTCCCCCCCCCCTAAAAGCGTTACGTAATTTATGAATAGTCCCATAGCTTGTATCACGTACGAACTTTAGGCTCGAAGTTAAGTAAGAAAATGTTCTCAATTGTGAATTAGCTACAGTAATTAATCTTTCTTGTCATATTTATTAAAAAAAAATTCAAGTGTGAAAAACACGATAACACGTTTTTGAACACCTTCAGAGAAGACCAAATCTTTCGAATTGTGATTTTCTCGAATTTATTGGTAATTGTATATCCTTGTTGCTTTCAAGTTATTGGGTTTTTGTTTACACAAATAGCGTAGTTTTAATAGTAAACTTTTAAACCGACCAAAATCTGCTAATACAAGAAAACTCAATGCTTACCATGCATGTCTCCCGTTCTCTCCGGTATAGTTAGAGAAGATTTTAAAGAGCTATTGTTTTTCAAAAAAAAATGTTCCAACCTTCTCGGAATAGGACAATTGTGATTTCTTGAAAGTTATGGCCAATGTGTTAGCATTTACAAATTTATAAACTCGGTTTCAAATGCGATTACACAAGCACCCGTTTCCATGCGATCATGAATCGATCACGTCTGGTAGCCCCTACCCTCGATCCTATATACTACTAGACAACAAGTTTCAGGACGTCATTGCCGGATAATCTAGTGATATTTGCGTAATTTGTTCTCTTCTAGCATCTGAACCCTACACTTAAAATTAAACACCTGAACTGCGAGCCGCATACACATTCAAGAACCCCTCGCGAATATCTAAACGGCCTCACGGTTATACAAACGAATGTACTCACGTGAAATAGCATACACGTTAACACACCTAACATACAAACGCCTAAGCGCCATCGAACACGTTAACATACAAACGCTGGAGCTCTTCGCCATAGTACAAAACTGGTCACATACACGTTAGCATACAGACGTTCGTGTCCTGCGCGATAATACACACTTGGTCACTAATGTGAACATGCCGTCGCGATTATCCACGCATACCTGCGTCCGCGATACCTTTCGAATTTTATACGTGGTCTCAAACGTGAACATTTTTTTCCCACAGAATGTGGGGTAGAGTCATAGTTGCTGTATGACATTTATGCTGGAGATTGTATTGTGCTACTGTGTTCATTTTCGACCAAGGTGCCAAGCAAGTTGGATTATAAGGCAAACCCTGAAAGACGATTTGGGACATCTCCATCGAAGGTAAAAACCGTGTTTTACTGTGGCTCAAACACTGTTGAACTTCCATTTTTTCTACTTTATTTTGGAAATTAACGTGTATATTGAGCTCAGAAATGCTATAGACTAATATAATCTGTCTACCTTCTATTCTTACCCATAACAGACGATAAAAATCTCTTCACTTTAGCTATTAGTAAAGAAAGCAAGCGATGTTATTGCTGTTGCTTATCCACCATCATCAAGGATCTGAATATATTGGCTCAAGTGGCATGTTCCCCGTAGGTAGTTCGGGATTTGTGCCTTGCCGTGTCTTTTCATCAGGGAAATGATAATCGTATAATTGAAATAGAACTTAAAGGTAGAATTGGAAGGATGGATAAAATAACAGCACAAAAATAAACAACTAATAATTTGAACTCAAAAGTAGTTCAAATCGTCTGCAAGAAAGCTTAAAGCTCTTTACCGCATTGGATAAGGAACGCTACTATGTCGCTGGGTTTCAGACGTCCAAGCATGGTGTCGTGTACACACTTAATCTTGTTCTATCGAATCCCAGCTTTTTTCGCTACTTTTAACGAGTTTTGCACAGCCGAGCACTCAGCTAATAAAGCTTTTACCGAGATCTCAGTAGAAGTGACGTTTGTTTTGAATAAACTCGGTAAATATATCGCTGAAAATCAGTAAATTAACGCCACTTTGCTGCGTTATCAGTTGAAAAATTTTACTGACTGTTCAGCTGTGCGGAAATTACCGAACTAAATTGAGTGTGTATGTATGGACAGCCGAATACTCGAAATTGCAATTGCGCTAATGCTGGACAGTTGCATATCAGATGTAATGAGGTTCCGTAGTCGGATTCACAAAGATCACATGAAAATGGCTCAGCGCGCTATATAGTTGCCACGTCATAATTGAATTTGCAGTGACCGGTTAAAGTCTTGGTTAGCACGCCTCAGTGAAGTTTCGAAAAATGTAGGGGATTTTTCGACACCATATATTCAGCATGGTTGTTAAAGAAACGTCTTTATTTGGCGACACGTTTGTAGATTTCTCCAATAATTGCAGTGCTCGGACGAAGCCTAGGACCGGCTTTTTTCTCTTATCCCAATTGTCGAAATTGAAAGGGCGTGCTCAGGTCCATTGAAGTCAATCGCTGCACCTGCCCTGGCCAATTCGGCTGCCTATTCGTTTCCAGTAATACCGGAATGTCCGAGAGCCCAGACAAGGAAGAGAGTGTTGACAATGCCTAGTTCTTTGATTTGAGTTCAGCATGCGCTAGTTTGGACAATTAAGAACATCTTTTTAGCCCATCATATAAACACCATCTCTGGTTTTTAAGAAGTTCATTCGAATTTTTTTCGACTTTGAGAAAATTATTAACCTGCTGGCCTCATTCAGACTAGAGACATTAGCGCACAGGTTTTGACAGCCATCCCGCTCTGCAGATCTAAGTCACCACGCTGATGCCGGTTCCAAACTCTGCTCATACCCTTCTTCATTCTTTCATTCATCCCTCCATTAGAGGTTTCTCTAGTCGATTTAACAGGACGAAGTGGACAAGCTTCTTCGTAGGCTGCTACTATGAACGCCAAGTTTTCCACAGTGACACACAGATGATCGAAAAATATACATTCACGATCGGATAGATACGGTTCGGTTTCATTTGGAACCTGCCAATTTCCCAGTTCATGCAAAACTTTCAGAGCAAAGAGTTATGTCGAACACCCAGACCTCGCAAAGGTTGGTCGTTTCCCTACATACAGAATACGTAGATTTGTACTACTTATGTCCTCCATCCGTTCAGAGCCCCTCAGATTGATGTCTGAGCTGCCCCAAAAGATGTGATGGGAATGTGCATCACTGCCAATAATAAGTGGAAGCCCATTTCTGCTACAATATGATACAACGCTTTTGAAATCATCAGAATGTGCTGACTCGTTATGTGGCAGATATACCGAACAAAATACATTTTTCCTGTCTATGTTACCAACCATCACAGTAACTGTGACAGCACAGATATCGCGAGTTGTGAGCTCCGATATGAGAAACGCGTTAATAACCTTATTTGCAAGAATGCATGCATGAGGCATTTCACGTGGATTAGTTATCCATGCCTAGGTGTAAACAATGAAGTCAGTGTTATGTACCTTTCAAATATAGAAGTTTCATTTGCGGAAGTACGATTCTTGAATCAACACTATGCAAGCTTTACCTTACTGCATGAGTCTAGATAGATTCATAGTTGCTGTACGTTTATGCTGGAGATTGATTTGTGCTATTCTAACCATGGCGATTAGTAAACTGTACATTTCATTTCCTACATTTAGTCCCTAGAAGTTCCATCCCTGGAATTGATTTCCCGGGAATCCCAGGAATTGTGTTTTCTCATTCGCGACATTCGAGAATCCAGGAAAAAGATTTTTTATTTTTTTCCATAAAACTTTCTGCAGGCCATATCCCGACCGGCAAAACTATAGTAATTGTAAATGATTCTTTTTCATCTGGTTCGCAGATCAATGGGCTATATATCTTTGAACTCGGTAATATGGACATTTTTTTGTTATTTTTCTAGGTATAGTGTCCAAACCTTACGCAAGTCTTTGCTAAAGAATCTTCATTTGCTTATGCCAAAATCGACAAATTCGCCTACTATTACCGCGAAGTATTTCTTTACAGTAGCGTTAGTAGTGCGCATGATATCTCCGCAACCGATTAACCAATTTATGCATTTTTAAATGGTCCTTTCTCATTTTAATAACTAGATCTTCAATGAAAGTGTTTGTAAACACAAACTGATTTATTTTAAAAATCGATTAGTTTTAGTTTCAAACTTTGGGATGGTTTGTAAAGATATCGTGCTTAACGCAAACGCTATTTAAATTTGTATGAAAAGAAAAACTCCTTCAAGGGCGAAGTATTTCTGAATTACCTTAAAACCAAGCAATTCGGATACTCGCTCGTGACAGGAAATTGATGGTAGATGTTGCTCAGATAAAAACTAAATATTGCTCCTTCCGCCACTAGCAATTAAATAAACCCGTGCGTCGTTTTCTCTACACCGAAGAAGCAAAACTATCGTTCTCCTAGCGACTGTACCGAACGTGAATAGAAATTGGTGACGATTCCAAGCAGAAAGTAACCGTATTACGGGAAAACTGATTTACTGTATTCAGATGTCCTGAAGATTAGCTGTTATGGAAATGAGAAAATATGAAAATGTACTATGAAGCATAAGATAGCAGAAGTTTTCGGCATGATAATATCAACGTATTTAGAAAATTCTCAAACTTCGATGCATTTTTGACGAAATCTTAAAGAACCTCTTCTTAACCGATTTCACGTTTACTTGATTCAATGAAGTAAGTAAACGTCAAATCGGTTAAAAATTGCTGTTTGTGTTCGGCAAGCTGTGTAGTTGAACTTCTATTGCGCTATCGTTGCGTTGCGTTGTGACGATGATTTTGGTGTATTGCACATTGACTTCATCATGTTTGACTGCTGATTATCTAATAAGAGTTGCTTAGGAAATGGTAAGTAGGAATTCATTCCAATCCGACCCATATTACAAACTCAACAGCATGATAGCCATTATTGCCGGCCGCCTCCATCTCCATCGTTCACGGGGAAGGCTAAAGGATAAGGTAGACGGCAAGTGTTGATGCTCCACCTACTTAACGGAAGGTAGACGATTCATCAGACTCTTCCATAGGTGTCGCGGAGTTGGTGGTTTGGAAGGGTATATAAGGTCTAGGATTCGCTCCAAAAAGCGATGCAAGTACAAGCTGTAAAGCATGGTTTATTAGGTAGTTGTTTTGTTGGTTTTCGAGCACTCGATCACTCGAAAAGAAAAGATCTTGTTTAGTTTTTGGTTCATTTTAAACTCTGGGTAGCCGGCTACCGAGAGTATTCTATTTTTTCTCAACAAAAGCAATTTGAACTCCACACAGCCGACCGTGGAAGTGTTGCCTAGAAAAGCTAATCTTATCCGCATGATGGGCCGGATCACTATTTATTGCGACAGTATTCAGACAAATTTCGCTATTCCTTCTCTACGATATAATTATTGGGTTGAAAACTACCGAGTGACGCTGTACAGAAGAAGAGTTATGATAGGTCGAGATATTATAAATCAAGGAAAATATTTCCTATTTTCCATATCGGATTGTTTGTGGAATACACGTATACGAACGGTAATATCGAACATTGAAGAGAAATACAAAGGATCGTTACCCTAATGCACGGGCTTCTTAGTAATAACGGATCTTGAAATTAGATTCATAAAAAACAGACTCGGCAAATTTTCAGTACGTATTGACCCGTGATTATCGATTCTCGTCAGATTAAAGTCCTATTGGGGCTGATTTCCGTACAACTATTTATTGAGAAAAAGTATTAATCGAGGGTTACATACAAACCGAACCAACAAAAGAAAACCAAGAAATAATTTTGAGCGGCCCAAAATAACCATTAACTGTACCGAAAGATTCACTCTGCAAGACGGATACACTAGCAGTTTCACGCGCGCGTTGTTTGTCCCCCATTCCCTGTCAGCATACGACCACAGATCCTAGTCGATCTTCACTAATGCCACTCCCACTCGAAACGAAACTGAGACAGACTCCAATCCGTCAACCTGTCGAAGTGAACCCAGTCCTGAGTTTAAGCAAAAACGGTAAAAGGTTGCCTGTACCCCGGTTGGCACCACGGGGAGGTAAGGGATAGGAGTTCTGTATCAGAGGTGAATCGCAACATAGATTGGCCTCACGTTGCACGATAATACAGCTTTGTCAACCCGGCAAGTCGTGCAGTTGCACTTTTATTACGCTCTCTTCGATAAAGACGAGAATCCAGTATTTAACGTTTTTCTGCTCGTTGCCGTGTCTACGATTATTTGTAGCAACAAACTTTGTGACGAATTTTCCATTGGCCAACTTTGTGAGCCCGAATTTATGCCTATGGTAGAAAACTTTATGAGCACGAGGTTATCTCCCAATGGTTTACCTATTAGCGTCAAGTAATGCTCAATCTCGCTGAAGGTTGGACGGATAGGAAGGTAATTGAAATCGATCACTGCTGTATAAATTTTACACTGTCCCTGGCTTTTGTTACGCTCATTTCTATAGCCGCACTATATAGGGGAACACGGAGAGACTTGACCAAGCGCAAAATTCTATTGTTGGCTATGAGGTGTTCTATTAGGTTCCTAAAAATTTTCAAAAATTGTTTTATACTTGTTTCGATCCCTTAACGTAATTTTAAAAGACTGGAACGAAAAATACTTTCCTTATAGAAAAAAAAAAAATCCCACCTCAAACATCAGTCTATAGCTTTTAGTACTGGTAAACAAACTTAGCAGTTATATGGCTGACGTGTGAACATGTAATGTAAGCAGTACAGTTAATCCTTAAATTGAAATCCATAAAAAACGAAATTTGCAATCCCTTTATATTTTGGAAAAATATGAAGACAGCATGTTTTATGTCAAAGTTTTTTGCATTAATTTTTCAAAAGTCTCTTGGTCAAGTCTCCCTACAATGGGGAGACTACTTGATCAAAACAAAAAACGTTCACAGAAAAACTTTTATAACTTTTGAAAAAGTAAATTAAAAGTTCAGCAAAAGATCATGAACACGCACAATATTTTTGCACATTATATTTCAATGACTTTTGAGGGATTGAACGAAATTCACGCAGGTTTCTAGTCTAGTCTAGTCTACACATATACAGCCAATACATGTAGGAATCCTGGAAAATTGCAGACGCTCGCTTACAATTTTTCTTGTCAATATTACTGTTATTGGTACATATGGTATGTGACACAACCATTAAAGCGGCCAGGCCAACTGTGCAGCGTACACAATGAAGGCAATTCAAAATTATGTGGCAATTAAATTAATCATTTTATGAAAAATTTAATCAACGCATCATTTTGAGTCTTGAATAAGGAAGAAACGTGGACAACCGTACCGACCGTTTCAATTTGATGGGGATTTGATAAATTGTTGGGAGTGAGTTGGCTAAGAGGGTTGATGTCACTCCTTTAGTCCTATACTCCGGGGATAGGACAGATGTATTTAGTCCTACCCTGGCTAATGAGCCTAGGTTATAGCGTCATTACTCGCGCTCAACGGAATGTCACTGTTCCGCCAGGATAAATTAAATGCGTTTCTCGTGTACCCGTTCCACGCCACCACCGACCACGGTCACGTGCCGTACGTCAAAACGTTCCGTGTCGTTGATGTTGTGTGTCTCCATTTAACTGCATGTAACTAATTTTGACGTTCCGTACCGGTGACGGAAGCCTGATGTATCGTGTGAATCGTACTTTATGCGGCATCGTTGCACTATCAGCATCGCCGGTCAAATGTGCCGAATGAACAGCTGAGTAATTTTCAACATTCATATTGTACATTATTGTGGCATCACTGCGATCACTGGGCATCACACTTCTCTTGTTCCACAACACAAGCGCAATCGGAAGAAACTTGAAAACACATTCGCGGTGTCTACTGACTTACAGTTTTTACTTCTTGCATAAAGTTTGCTGGTACATTTAGGTACTCGAACCACTATTTTCTATTCTTCTAGATTTCCTTGGCAAATAGCAAACACATTTTTTATTAAACTTAATTGCGATGGACAGTTTAAAAAAACTAGCATTCAACTGAAAAATGTATTTAAGGAAAATGTTTTTCAGATTTTTTTGAACACCGGTAAATGACACGAGAAAAAAAATCCCTTTTAGAGATCTACGCAGGTTTAGCTGAAAACCTGGCCAAGTCTCCCCATGTTCCCTCACTAGCACAATACGAATCTGATCCACAGTAACAGTAACATACAAAATTTGGTTTGATTGAAACAGTTGAATCCATAATATATCCCTAATCAAGATTCAAATAAGTATTATTTAGAAAGGCCCGTCTGTATCGTAAACCCTGGGCCCCGACGCTACTCGCTATGCCCCTATCGTTGCCACTAGCTTTGAAATGAAAATGAACGAACCATAGATGAAAATTGCCCTGCGAGAACATACGATTGCGATTAAATTAACTAAACCTAAAATTTGCGAGGTGGAAGAGTTACTAAAAGTAAACATAATGTTTAAGTTTACGGTAATCTCCCATTTATAATTTCACAACATCCGGATTGCAGTTTCAATAATGTTTAATAAGTTAGCTCGGGTATTGCATTAGACAGAGAAACGTGCAATATTTCAGTGACCATAACACCGCAAGAATCAAGATTTGGGTGTCTTCCGAATCATTCTTTTTATTAAAAGTTGTTTTATTCGAAAACGCTTCACCAATGCAATGCAAGAAAGAGAGAGACCTATAAAAAAGTTTGTTACACCGATATAATGGCTACGGCAAGACTTGAAACGTATTTGTTGAAAAATACTAGGAATAGTTTCTCGCATTATCATCTATCCTAATTCTGGAGTACGTGGTGACTGCGAGTATCGGTCCTAATTTCCATGGATGTGGTTCATCATGCAGATAACATTTAACACAGGTATTTGTTAGAGTTACAAACTTATCATATCCTTCTTTCAATACGCTCTTTTGAACTTCGTTAATGCTTGAAAGTGCAATATCGTAAGATCTTTCAGTTCACTCAGCTTGAATTAAATAATAACACACCCACGGATCAACAACACTGCAGCCTGTTTAGGTAGGACAACACCTACAACTCCATACGTAGCTCACTCCCAAAACACGCTTCCTGGCCAACACCGGTTGCGAGCCTTACTCATAAATATTCCAAACACGAACGGTACTACTAACCTTGAACTTCGGATCGAATCACGCGGAGGCTCGTCCGGGAAAAGCAACATTCCAGCATCAGAGGTGTGCACCGGTCCTTGTCGTCGCCGTTGCGCTTCGTTTCCATCAGTGACTATTTTTCTCGCTGCCTGACCCCTTTCGAGTAGAAGCAGATGCGGGGTGCACAAGTGCGAAGATAATGGATCAAATAATAATAATACATAATGCGAGCATATTTCGGATGATCCGTATCTCGGAAGTGCTGCGTACGGTAATCGACCGACCCGGTGTGTGTCTGTGTGCAGCATCGTACCGAAACCAGTTCTGCTGCTCCACAACAGCATCGTCCACGCCGGATAAGCGAGAGATAGAGATAACGGCGGCCGTCCTTGGGCCGGTGAACTATGTCTAGTAGCCGTCTAACCCGATTGATGATGATGATGATTCTGCCGGTGGATGCCCCGACTAGTGCAAAGACCAACAGCAACCGATCGTGTACGAATACGAATAACTAATGCCCGTATGTATGTTAAATCTATTTAAATATTTTCACTTTCATTAGCGTGCCTTTTCCTCGACGTCGACCGTGGTCGTTGGTGGCGTGGAACATTCGAACGGTGGATAGTGGATAGTCAGCCGGCACAGTCAGATAGACGGCAGGTGTGGGTCATGCTAGTGTAGACCAATATTGTGTGTAGTGGGACGGCCTCTCGAACTCAATACAATCTATTATGATGCCGGTTTGTTACTCAATCGTTTTAGCAAAGCAGCATCATAAGAGAAGCACATTCATCTGAACCGAGGTACGAGGGCTCCTCCTGTTTGGCCGTGTACAATATGTGATTATTATTTCATCGTTTCGGTTTCACTTGCAAACGGGACTCGTCGTGAGGGGGAACGGACTCATGGATACCGGTGAGGAGCACTTGGTTTCTGTATGCATTTTGATTACGGTCGCATGGTCCTTTTCCGCTGGGAGACCAACCGGTATAGTGAGGACGATGTGCGTAAGCTCACACCGACGTATACATCGCAGAAATTGGTCCAGAGTGGTGGATCGTTTGATGGTGGTGCACGAGTTGCATTCACGATTTGCTCCAAATTTTGCTAACACCGACAAGCGTACCAAAGTGGCTGAAAAATGTTTCAAAAGCGCAACAGAGAACACGTGGTTGAGGAACTTGCACCATCATCATTGCCATCGTCATCACTGGAGGAATGGAATGGCGCGGGTTTTTGAACCAGTCGGTCGGGCAGAGACAGTGCCGTGCAGTGCAGTAAAATTTCATTTCATTCAATCGAAACTGAATGAACGCAGTCAATCAGTCGTCTGCAGTAGCATTCACATTCATTTAACGCATCAGTTGTTGTTAATCTGAAGCTGGGTTCATGGCACTTCACTCACCGCTGCTTTCAAATGAGTCGCAATTCATATTCAACCTCTTTCGTTTGATCCTCTCAAATGAATAGATCAGCTTTCAATTTCCCCAGTGAGCACCAGTCAAATGAGATCCGGGTAAACCTAAGACAAAAAGAGACAACTGGCTTCGTATTTTTGGTTATCATGCCTTTCTTGTGCCAGATGACAGATGAGTGTATGCAGCTAGCGAGGTTGGCAGTGCAGCCAATTTCTTTGTCATATTTAGATATGTTGCTATAATACACATAATAATGACCGTTTTATTGACACACATTTCGCATTTATCTGGTACTAATCAATCCAACATTTTTATCACATACTACATGTTTCTAGCAAATTTGGCCAGCATAACAGCCTATTCATCAGAATCAAATTTGCAACAAAAATATTATAGAGATGAACGTACTACCAAATAACATTTTTCATTGCAACCAGTTTCAATAAGCTGTTATTAGTAGATTCATTATTTTCGTCTGAACTCAGCGAATTTAAGAAAATTTGAAAAAGAAATATGATAGCCGCAGTATGCTATCATAATTGTACGTAGCTGTCAAACTCATTGCTAAAATCAAATATGTAATTCAGCTATTTATTTGCACCTCTACCAATAGTTCCCTGTGTACAATTCCGATGACATGGTGAAGAGGTAAAACATTTCCACACTGGTTATATAGGAACACATTACGAGCACAGTCTATAGTCTACGAGAATCTTTTTTTTTTCAGAAAGAATTCGAAAAGGTTCTGCTCGATATGAATGCTATAAATAGGTCATATCGAAGGTGGGTTTATTGATTTGAGGTAACCAAAAGGCGCCATGTTGGATTGATTGATTGCAAAATGTCCTCAATCATCAGTTTCCGTCATCTAGTGACCATCATTGCAAAAGCGATATAGATATATATTGATCATGGTTTTTACTGTGGTGGTTACCCGAAACCGCCATCTTTGTTTTCAAAATGGCCTAAATTCATAAATTACGGTATTTTATGATTATTTTAAATGATACCCATATTGATAGTTGTTTTCACAGTTTCTTGGTCACTATAGGCCGCAATCTTGGATTTCAAAATGGCCTAACCTCCTTTCAAATGGTATCCATGTTGCCCTCATCTCTGATTTTAAAATGACTTTAACCATCGAGCTTGAGCTTGAGCTTGACCTTGTACGACCACCCGTAGCTGCTACTCCGTTATCGATCTAGACTAGCTGAAGTTGCACAGGGAATCAGTAGTAGTGCTTGGGATTAGGGAAACATCTTTCAATGTGCAACTCCTGGTAATCCTAAAGTGTTTATTGAACAAAACCGGCGCCGGCCTGGCCCGAACGTAGATCGCAGAAGGAACGTTAGTCCGATACTTGCTTTTGCTAGGCAACGGCTTTACTTCCCTTCCGAAGGAAGATTTTACACCTCAGAAAAATCTCAGCGACCTCGGCTGGGATTGCACCCAGACTAACTGGGATGGGTGGCTGTCACGCTTACCACTCAACCAACTACGCCTTCATTTAAAATGACTAACCATCGATTTCCGTTATCTATCATCTTGGACCTTTATCGAGTTCGCCCGTTTACACCTAAGACAAGATAAAGCAACTAGTAATACGATTTCTGTATATTTCTGTATTTTGGTAGTACGTCCATCTCTATTTCAAAGTTTGTGGCAAATTTGATTCTGATGAATAGGCTGTTATGCTAACCAAATTTGCTAGAAACATGTAGTATATGATAAAAATCTAGGATTGATTAGTTCCAGATATATTTTGGCGAAATGTGAGTTAATAAAACAGTCATTATTATGTTTATTATAGCAACATATCTAAATATGACAAAGAAATTGGCTGCACTGCCAACCTCGCTAGTTGCATACAGTCATCTGTCAACAATTATTCACCAGGGTACAAGAAAGGAAAGAAAACTCTCCAAGAAGAAGAGAAAGAAAGGTTCGGAACATTTGTCATTTTTGAGTGAATTTGTTTTATGTTTGTTAAGCAGAAAAGCCCACTACGTCATTTGTTTTATTCTTTTCTTTTTCATATCCTCCTGATTTATCAGCTTCATCGAAAAAAAATACAACCTTACTCATACAGAGAAAAAATGCTCGTACCTGTATCCGTCTTGAGTTGCCTCGTCTTATCATAGCCTTTACCCTATATTATTTATTATCTTGGTCGGAGTTATTTTTATGTCAGTGAGTGTTCCTTCATATTCATTTGTGAGTGGTTCATTGGAATGGTTCACTTCCATTAGCTGAGACCGTGCTAATGTGAGGTTGGTGTTCAATAGAAACTAAACAGGCAAAAACGTCAAATGACTAGAACCTGTTATTCAATTGACAGTGAACTTTGAGTGACTCAAACGAAGACGGCAGCCGAACTCAACTGATATAGTGGTGGTATGTTTACAGTGAAAGGCTCGAAGTTTCACTTGAAACGATTATTTTCGTTTGAAATTGATATTTTACCGCACTGGCCGTGAGGGTTGGGAGGGGAAGATGTTGAAAAGCGCCAGCAGAAGAAGCTCTCGTTTCCATTCATGAAATAATGCCACACAGCCATCGCTAACAACAACAACAACAACAGCAACGCCATCGTCGTCGTCGTGTCGGCTACGGGCATTCTGTGAAAGGAACACACACACAACACTTGGGGAAGGGGTTTGGGATTTTTTATGTTTATTTTATGAATAGCCCTTGCCTCCTTGCCGGTAAACTTTGGTATATGGTTGCCACCGCACTCACTTCAACCCCTTCTCCCAGTATTTCCTCCCGGCTTCAGCCAACCAAAGCCATTGAGCTGAGCTGTATGTGTGAATATTACGGTTTCCGTGACATTGACCTATATATCTATCGCATTTGTTATGTCTGCAATTCGGTTGCTGCGACCTTGAGATTTCAAATAAGATTACTCATGTACGATTTTTGTCCTCTTTTACTTTCTCTTTTACAGGTCAGCAGAGTATACCGATGCCTCCGCGCCCCTCTAGTAGTCACTCCCAAGTTCCAAATCAGCAAGCACAGAATCAACTAGGTAGTAGTAATAATAATCTAGGTCACGGTAATCAATCGCAGTTGCAGCAACCTCCGGATCATTCGCGAGTAGCTTCACCGAATCGTCCACCCTCCGTGTCGTCAGTTGGTGGTCCCCAGCAGGGTCCACCAGGGCCTCCCCCTTCGCAAGCAAGCATGGCAGCTCAAGGATATCAGACGCAACCACCACATCCGCCCCATATGCACGGTGGTTACAAAATGGGACCAAGTCCCGGTGGTCCAGGTGCAGGAATGCCTGGACCACAGCAAATGTCACCATATCCACCACACAATCCTCAATCGCAACAGTATTCACCACATTCGCAAGGAAGTTATTCACCCCGGTCTCAGTACCCGGGTGGTTACGGGCCGTCTCCACCGGGTGGACAACCAGGACAACCACCACCTCCTGGTCCACCACCTAATAGTGTGGCAAGTGGTCCTGGCGGCTATCCTGGACATCGAATGCCAAATCATGTCGGTGGACCCCCACCGCATTCTCAATATCCTCCACACCAACCGTATCAGCAAGGTTGGGGACCTCCCGGACCTGGACCGCAGGTTCCCGGGGGTCATGTCAATAATCATCAGCAGCAGCAACCGGGCAAGGGTATGCCCCCATCCGGAGTTCCCCCTTCACCACAGCAACCGAATCAAGCACAGTCCCAACAGGGACCACCGAGCGGAGGTCCCCCGCAAAGCGGATCACCACGACCTCTGAACTATCTTAAGCACCATCTACAACACAAGGGCGGCTATGGCGGTGCCCCTAGTCCTACACCGCCCCAAGGCTATAGCAATGGTCCCGGTATGCATCCCCCGATGGGTCCACCCCACCACATGGGCCCACCGATGGGACCTACTAGCATGGGACCACCTTCGGGGGCTCCTCCAAACCAGCAGGGGCCACCGCCAAACCAGTCGCAGATCGGACCCAACAGTCATCCGGATGGATCGCTACCACCACAGCCACCCCATCCGGAATCGGGCTCGATCGGTGGCCTGGACAATGGTGTCAGCTCGTCCGGACCGGGCGGTGTGCCACATCCAGTTACCTCACTCGTTACAACGGGACCTGATGGCGCTCCCCTCGATGAAGCCAGTCAGCAGAGTACCTTATCCAATACCTCAGTAGGTCAGTATTCAAGATCTTTGAAATTTATAACCAACTAGAAAAAATATTACCATTTTTTTCATTTCCAGCTTCCGGTGAAGATCCACAGTGCTCGACGCCGAAATCGCGGAAAGGCGACCACTACAACCAAAGTCATCTGACTAATACGCCGACAACCGCGTCGCCCGGACCGCACAATCAGCACGAAGACTTCGAGATGAACTCGCCCACATCCTGGCCCCGGACGCCAGCTAGTCCAGTGAGTATAGTAACGGCCAGCGCAAATCTGCTCACCACAGTGACCACCGCCGCGGCCTCCGTCGGTAGACGGTTGCCACCACCGCCGCCAACGGGTCACTATCATCGGCCCGTTACTGTTGCGACGCCGCTGATGCCATCGCCGTCCGCGGCTTCGGCTTCGGCAGCGGCAGCAGCAGCCCTAGTCGCTGCGTACTGGTACTCCTACTCCTCCTATAGCACGCCGCCCTCGTCCGCGCCGCTGTCGTCGCACGTCGATCCTCGCCAGGCGACGCTGCTGATGACGCGCCGGCCGCCGTCGGTTGCCAGTCGTAGAAATGTAGATACAATCTCTTCTCACTCTAGTTATCCTGTTGTGTCATGTAGCCGATTATTGTTACCACCTACCGCCCCGTTTTGGTTCTTTTTTATGACCACGTACATCAAAAAACCGTAATCGAGCCGATTGGATTCCTTCCTTTTCCTTCGCCGTTTCCTTCAAAATTTGCTGCCGATTTTGGTTACGCAATCAGGCCCACTACCTCACACCTCCCCCGCAAAATTAGAGTATCAGAAATTGTGCTTAGTTTAGCCAACGATTTTATTTTTGTATTACTCCAAAAACCCGCTTTATCGTTGTCAGTTGGGATTACACTAAACCTTCGCTTCTGTTCTGTTCGTTCTTTCCACAGGTATTTAACAGCCACGTTCCTCCCACGGAGACTCCCTTTAGATCGACTAAGGTTAATATAACTAGCATTTAAAAAAAAACTGGATCTTTTAACACTTGCTTTGTTATAATTTGCTTTGTTTTTCCTCGTTTGGTGAATAGTAACTGCATGTTTTTTTTTGTTTTGTTTGCATTTTTTATCTTTTTATTTCATTAATAAGTTGAGGAAAGAAACGAATAATGTGTTAAAATTTCCGTTTCCGGTGTGAAAAATGCCAAAAATTCCCACAGATGGGCTGTGAGAAAATGTCACTCAGAGGCAGAATTTAAATTTTATCATCTGAGAGGTCTCTGTAGCAGCATTATCGGTCCGCTTTCTGGCTGTGCTTCAGCATAATTCTAATGTAGTGTAATTGGTAGTGCGTATCCACGTATCGATCGTTATGATTGTTGGTTCAAAATCTGCCACTGAAGTGCGATTCTTTTTCAGGGATTTTCATTTGTTCATTCTCCGATCGCCCGCAATCCCTTTATTATTGCATCGTCTGTTAATTATTATTGCCCAAAATTGAACGATAATCGAAGTTGTTTTTTTAGATTTTCTAGACTCAACATTTATTCGTTTCTTGCAGGACGACGAAATTCAGGTTTTAGTGCTATATATAATGTATTTTTTTAGTTAATAGTAATGGTTTGAGTGCACATAATAACTAGTTACGCTTATTTTCTTCAGTAACTTCTGCTAAGTTTTCGGCTTTGTACCTTGATAATTGATATTTATGATAATTCGTGAGACTTCGTCACATCTTGTAGGTTATATAGCATCAGAATGAACAATTTTCTCCACATTTCTTTTATGTTTATTCCTGATGATTCTACACTTCAGTTTTGACTAAGGATTGTTCGATTAGGGTTGCCACCTCTCTGGCTTTTGACCGGTATTTGGGGGCGATCTCCGGATCTTCCAAATTTACATAAATTCCTTTGGGCCTGTTGAGACAATGAATAATTTTAAGTTTTTTTTTAAGTTTGAGTAGTCGCTCAGAACGGTGTAGTATTTAATTTCGCAATTTTATCAAATCACTTCACTGTTGTTGCTACTTGGTGGGATGATAGGTTTGTTTTAATCCAACCAGCCTGCTCATCATCAAACGAATACTTGCGGTGTTGGCTGGTCCTGTAGCAATTCTTAACTTGCGGAAGGTGAGATGAGCTTTGTTCCTTTGTTGGAACCTCCCTCGAGCCTCTGGTGGCGAATACCCCAAAGACTCCCCAGAGTTCTTCCCATCTTTCCTTCTTCGCTCTCCTTCTGTTAGTTGTGGTGGAGAGAAGAGTTCTTTTGAATGGTTATCCACAGCGAGAGTGGCTAATGCTTTTGTATTCTTTGTCATTACACATGGAACAACAACAACACCGTTAACAAACGCCAAAAAATTATAGCTTTATGATAACGGCAGCGAACATTGGTGTGATTTGGCAAAACGTAACACTCTACGGGGTTCATTTTGCTAAAATGAATAAGTTACAAACGGAAGTATATTCTATTTTAAACTCACTAGGCAATAAAAAGCAATTAAAGTGCTCTAAAATGTCGAGCAATCGCTTTAATTACCATTTTTATCTGGTTCCTCTTGTCTAGTCTATTTCCAGGACGGTGAGAATCTCCGGATCAAAGCTTCACCAGTTGGCAACCCAATACGGTACTCTGATGACCTTATCATACAAGTAATAAATAGGGTTTTATGAAAGTTTTTTAGCCACTCATAAAACATAGATTACAATTGTAACGTGCTAATTATAGAATGATGGTAGCTATGCTACACCAACGCATGGATTAATGAAGCTCTTCAGATCCGTACAGCAAGCTTACCTCAGTTGAACTAAGGTCTGAACTTCAAAGCAGTTTTGAGAACGAAGATTACTTTGTTCTTCGTAAGGCATTGGAGTTTGGCGGACTCGTTGAATGGGTAGGGAAATCGCACCAATTGTAGTTGAGGTTGGACAAACTCAAGATCTACATTTTCAAGATGGCATCATTGTCCATTTGTACGTTGGACTAGATAGCTAATAGGTGATCTTCAGAACAATTTAAATTGTTCTAAATTTTATGTGACTTAAGAAAGATGCAATGTAGTCCTAGGAAAGGTATTTTGTTATACTTTCATCAACAATTTGAAATTACTCCGATCATTTTCGGATAAGCTCTCGTGGTCATGAACTTTCTTTGTAACTTCCGCCATCGTCTGGCTCACTCTGGACTGGTCAACCTCAGCGACCATTTTTCCAACATTGAATTTATTTTACAGGATCTTGAACGCCTTTCTAGTCTAGCAAACAAAATCGATACAGTAGAACCTAGCGACAATTGAAGCATAGATTTGTGAATTTTCTTCTATCAATGACCATGCGGTAGACTTGGGTGCAATGCCCAACTCCTACTTAGCAGAAGGCAAAGGACTCTTTACATTTCCTTTCGATCATGTCCATATGAGCTTGCCTAGTCCACGTTTTCCGTTCTAAGTTTATAACTGATTCACTCTAGAATACCTATCCGTCTTTCAATTTCATTGCTTTCGTTGTCTCTTAGTCTTAAATTTGCCGAAAATAGCCAACAAAATCGATACAGTAGAACTTTGCGGCAATTGAAACATAGTAACAACAAGAGTTTATGCTAGTTTTGCGAAAATTTACGATAAGCAATAATTTAAAAAAAGTGAATGGAGACGCATGGTTATTACTGATATTATATTGAATATCCACTTTATAGCTGGAATAATGACACGAATACATGCACAACTCTCAAATAGTATTGAGAGCATGCTCTACGAGGATTTTTCTAATGAACAAGAGAGAGAGAGAGAGGAGCTAGGTGGAAAGAGTGATGTCTTAGATGGTAATGGTATTCAGAATGTTTAAAATTCAATGAATATTTTCAACCTATTGAAATATGTCATTAAATGTTTCTGAAACTATTTTTTGACCATAAATACTACTGAAAAAATCATTACACTCGTTAAGACAAAATACTTACTTTTGAGCCACCCTAATAAGCAGTAAAATTAAATTCTAATATATTTTATAACCAAAAAAGGAGTTCAGCGCACAAAAAGTTCTTTAAAAAAATATGAACTTTCACAACAAAATAATTATTTTTGAGCCACCCTAATGTATAATGAAGGTTCTTTTTTTAACAAGTGTTAATATCGAAAACAATTTAGCGCACGAAAATTAATATATAAATTTTTTTAGAACAGCTCCGATAAAGCAGATATTTTTGAGACACCCTAATGAATAGTTTATTTTTATATATTATATATTTCCTGATTATACATCATATTATCATGATTTAATCTGTTCCACAATATTCCGCCGCGTCAATCGGTCAGTTGCTGCTTGTCTTTAACCTCTCAGGTGCCCGATACTCGCCAGGTTCTGCTCCACTTAGTCCAGCCACCGGGAACGCTGCGCTCCTCTCCGTCTTGTACGTGTCGGGTTGGAGGTGAAAACCAACTTGGTGGGGTTGTTGTCCGGCATCCTCACAATATGCCCCGCCCACCGTACCCTTCCAGCTTGAGCTACTTTCCGGATACTTGGCTCATCATAGTGTCACGCAAGTTCGTGGTTCATCCTTCTCCTCCAAACACCATCCCCCTGCACACCACCGAAGATCGTTCTAAGCACCCTTCTTTCGAAAACTTCGAGTGCTTGCAGATCCTCTTCGAGCATTGTCTACGTTTCGTGCTCGTAGAGAACCACCGGTCAAATCAGTGTGTTGTACATGGCACATTTCGTGCGGTGGTAAAGATTTCTGGATCTCAAAGTTTTGTGGAGCCTATAGTAAGCACGACTTCCAGAGATAATACGCTTTCTGATTAACTCGTCAACCACCTCGAACTCGTCACCGTCGATCGTAATACTACTGCCCAAGCGTTCCCCATAACGATCGGTTCCGCCAGCCAGCATGTACTTCGTCTTAGACACATTTATCTTCAGTCCTACTCGTGCTGCTTCGCGCTTCAGTCGGGTATACAGATCTGCTACCGTCTCCTTATTTCTACCGATTATGTCCACGTCGTCAGCGAAGCACACGAACTCTCCGGACCTCGGGAAAATCGTGCCCCGCATGTTGAACCTCGTTCTTCGCATTACAACTTTCAGCGCTATATTGAACAGCAGGCAGGACAACCCATCGCCTTGTCTTAGTCCCCTGCGTATTTCAAACGGACCCGAGAGGCCGCCCGAAATTTTGACGCAACACCTTACACAATCCATCGTAACCTTAATCAGTCTTGTCAGCTTCCCAGGGAAGCCGTTCTAGTTTATTTTTATTTTGTTTTAATATCAAAAACGACTTCAGCGTACCAAACTGACATAAAACTGTTTTAATTGAACCGATACGGCAAAGTTTTGAATGTAGTCCACCTGTTGTTCGAAGTCATGCCACTGTGCACTGTGTAGTGTTATGAATCTGGATTTGCGCAGTTTGTTGGGATACCGTGAACTCTTTGAGATTATTAATCCCTAATCGCGGAACTTCAGGATAATTTGAGCTTCAGTCAACTTTATGCCATGACTGGTTTTAGGAAGATCCACAGCCTTCCATAGATTCGTATGGTTAGTCGTAGACATCTGGACTGGACTTAATAATAATTTGGAGCTTTTTTTGATTCATATTTAAATCATACGATTATTTACTGAACACGATGATCTACGGTTACGTTAAGCAGCTCGGGCGCGAAACAGGCCTTTCATCTAGGCTGTGGAATCTAAGTATTAAAACGGTTTGGAGACCCCACGATATGTCTTATTAGTGGTTCTCATTTTTTCGTATAACGGACCTCTTCTAAATCACCTTGGGTTGTCACGGACCCCGCGGCCTAACATCGATTTTTATATTTTTTATGTTTAACACGACTCAATGCGTTAGCATAACATAGTTGGGGCGCTTTCATGTTTTTTTTCATAATGTAAATATAAAAGAATAACGCAAAGTTACTGCGGACCGGAGGGCCTTGTGGATGCAGCTTGCGGCTGCGTGTTGTGATACTTTTTCTTGGCGGTAATGTAGTTGTTTTGTCTACCATAACTTGAGCGTCAGCCCATTTGGCTTCTCTCGCGTTATCGTGCACGTCCATGCTATCGTCGATACAGCTTTCGTGATGTTCGAGGTCGGAGGTTCTTCTTTGTTCTTGCTCTTACGGGTCAATGTTGTAAATCCGTGTTTATCGGCATTTATTGTGCTGAGTGTTGGTTTGGAGACACTGGACAGGTTTGATATACAAAGCGCAACAGTTATTAATTAGTCAATTGATTGCGTTTTTTCAACATCTGTTGAAAACATTTTTTTTGAATTGGTTGTAGTAGGTTAATTTTTTTAGTGGCTTCGAAGCATTGTTTTCCGGAATGAAATGGTTACAAAACTTCCACGTAGTAATCTGACCCGGGTAGGTGCACACCGTTGTTTTCTAGCCGCATTTTGGCAACACGAACGCCGTTGGGAATGTCACTGAAAATGTTCCCTCGTGTGTAACGGATTGGATTTGCCCTATTTTGACATCTAATGCGCGCTGCTAGATCGTGTAGGCGCACCTCAATTTCATCGTCGTCTATATATTCAGGATCTTTGTTTCAAAATTGTCATATTCGTCGCCGTGTTGCATGTTGTTCTTCGCAATGAAGTTTTATGTCTAGGTTAAATTTATAAACGTTATCTATACATAGTTTCTCACGTGGTGTAACTGTATGTAGACTGTAGGTCAAAGACGATTGTGTTTACAGTCAATCTAATCTCCATTTGTCGAGTGTCGCTAGTTCGACAAGTACCTGAAAAAATGATAATCAAAATTCTAGAATAGTCTGAATATCAAAGAATTTCTTATTTATATTGGGGGTAAGCCATTGAATTTTTCCTTAAATACTTCCCAGCTTTGTAAGATTGATTACAATTTTCTTGAACTATAGAACTTGAACTTTGAACTTATTGCAACAGAATTGGATATTAAGATTAGATTTAGCTTGACTTACTTGTTTTCGGTATTTTTGGAGTTAATTCACTGAATACTATTTTACGCAATTTGACACAGAACATATTTCGCAGAAAGACCTTTCGCCAAAGGCTCCCGTCTGTTCTCATCTTAATAGATATATTCAACCTTTGCGTTCTTTGATTATTTTTTGCGCTTGAATAATTCAATCTATTTTCGTTTAACGTAGTAAATTCTACGAAGCTTCACGCATTCGCACGGTCAGCTGACGAAATCGTGCAGGTCATGGGTTGGGTTTCGAATTTTGGGATGCTTCCAATCAGTTGGCTTTCTCGACGAAAGAAATTTTAATGAATATAAACAGTAAAAAGAAACAAGAATTCACAATCATTCGGCTGATACGAGCCCAAAATCTTGTTTTGGTGCGCAATTTTGAAAAATAATATGAAGACCAGAAATTATGAAATGCTCCTTTGGAGGGAAATTATTTGACAAAGTATACTTGTATATTTCAAAAATGCGTTGGTTCAAAGAATAAAAGAACATTACTGTGTTAAACCATAGACGACAAAGCATCGTTTGGAGGATTTGAGTACCGGCTTTTTTATTGTTTTCTCATTGGTTTCATGATTTTACTCTAAACAGCTCGCCAAAAATTGGCGCTTTGTTCAGCCAGGCTTTAAACAAATAACTGCTCATGATTCAAAGAAGGAAGGTCTTACTTAAAAACTTAAATGTCTCCGTAATGTGATAATACCCAATACCAAAACAGACTTCAAAGAATTGCTCACGTATGAAGTGACCGGAAATCTTATATAATGCTAAACTGCCGTTATAAGCTTAATTGGTCGGTGTTAAGTCAGATCGGACAAAGTCGCACAATCCGTAAAAATGAGATAATGATAGCACTGGATAAAGAATTTCTTCCGCTATATTCGACTTTCGCCAGATTTGAAATATGTTATAATAGGCAAAAATTAATTTTAAATTATAATGTAAAGGATGCTGCGATCCAAACTTTGAACTCGTTTTTCTCGAAATCAATGCAATGTCTCTTAGTCCGGTCTGACTTTGCACCGATCAATTGTTCCATGTTCTATGGGCTTTCCTATATACATAGGACAACTATGTGTAGAACTGCAGTAAAAGGGATCAAAAGAATAAAAATAAATTAAAAAATGGTTTTAATTTATTTAACCAACAATAAAATGGTTGTTTTTGGCTGAGCTTTATTTTTGGATAAAGATGTGCTACATACGTTGTTTGCACAATAAACTTTGGCTTACAGTGCGCTGTGTTGAATATGATTATTTTAAATTTAATATAAAATGATTAGCACGACTATGAGAAGTACATACCGAAGTAGTACATTTTAGTAAAAGCGTCAACATGGTCGTTAATTTAAAAATTTTCTTTACAACTTTTGACCATTTCGAGTAGATTATATTATTTTGTAAGTAAACTTTTTCTAACAATGATCGTTATCAATCGATCATTTTGAGTGTTTGGATTAAGATTTATGTTTGAGTTTTTTTTTTCTTACGTAGTTAGAAATCAGTTGGCATATTTGAAAGTATGATTTTATTGTGACTAAATATATAACTGAAGCTAATAATGAAAACTTTGTCCACTGTCTATAATCATGTAAGAGACCACTTTATTATGGACAGTCTTTGGAATCGGGTTCTCAAATTATGTTATTGATCGCTTTCATTATCCTTAAAGCTTACTTTCGGGTTTCCAGATCAAGAGTGGTGTTATGTATCTCTACTAATATATCGCTAGTTTGTTTTTTTCTTTCTTTCAAACTCCAAACTAACAGCTTGCCTGCTCTACTCCCTGTGTATTATTTCACAATAGTAATCATACTTTCCCATTCTGAACCAAACTTACAGAAATCCGACAGTCTAAACAAACTCTACGACATGGACGACAAGCCGGAGCGGCGGCCCTGGCTGGACAAGCTGCTAGCCTTCATGGAGGAGCGACGAACGCCGATCACGGCCTGTCCGACGATCTCGAAGACACCCCTGGATCTGTACAAGCTGTACATTTTGGTGCAGGAGCGCGGCGGTTTTCTTGAGGTGTGTAAGGTGAGTTTGCTCTACTAAACTAACACAACTAACAGGATTGGTGTTGGGTGCTTGTATATTGCTTGATTATTGTGGTGGGGCTTCACCGATCGCTAGGATCGGATAGCTTGTTGGGTTCTGCTATGCATACAACTAGAATCTCTCTACCTCCTAATTACTGAAGGTCACGAAGAGCAAAACGTGGAAGGACATCGCTGGATTGCTCGGAATTGGCGCCAGCAGCAGTGCGGCGTACACGCTGCGGAAGCACTACACCAAGAATCTGTTACCGTTCGAGTGCAAGTTCGATCGGGGCGGCATCGACCCGGGACCGATTATCGCCCAGGTTGAAGCGGGGTCCAAGAAGAAATCGAACAAAACCGCTTCGGTCCCATCTCCGGGTAGGTCCAACTTTCAGATGGTGACGAACTCGCGAGCGCTAACGATCGAATCTCTGCTTCCGACTCTTCTTGTTTCCAGGATCTTCCAACTCTCAAGACTCATTCCCCGCACCCGGTAGCAGTAGCGCCTCGATGGACGGCTACAATGCCTACCCGGGCAGTGGTTATCCACCCGGTGCGACACCGGACTACCAGAGTCAACCACCACAGCAGGGACAGTCCCAGCAAGCCCCGTCACAGCCGCCGCAACCACCGGTACAGCAGAACCTACAACGACCACCGACGCAGCAGAGCGGCACCCAGTCTCCTCATCCAGGTGAGAAAGCAATCCCTCTTGTTTTGCCTTTACTTCTTCCATGTTTTCAGCATATACACATATATCCATTTATTTCGCTCATCATTAAATTTATTTGAAATTCGAAATTTATATATTTTTTAGTTTTAAGTGTAGTTAGAATGTTACCTAACCTTACTAACCCCCAAATTTAGAATTATAATTGCAAGTACTGAAAGCATACTTTATATTTACAGGTTTTTATGAAGCATAAATGTCACATACGTAAATCATATGCGCACATCTTGGAACATAAAAAATGTTTTTTTTAGTTTGCAGCTCCCCCAGCCTATTAGTAGGCTTGAGCTTCCAACACAATTACTCAACATTTTCTTAAATTGAGCACAAGTTTGAAGCTTGTAACTATTTACAGAATTTTTCGATATCATTAGGATAGTTCATTATCTTTATAGATCAAAACTATTGCAGACTTCCAGTCCAGGTCACTAGATATTCAACTGCTACTTTTCATTCCACACAGTCCCTGCTATTGCGTACAACCAGCGAATGCAGTCCAAGATTTTCCTCCACTGCATGTAAGATCAGTAACCAAATGTTCGTATAGCACAATGGAGCGCTATTTTGAACAACAAATTAGAGTGCATCGCCCTCCTTCAATATATCTAACGTTCAAAAACAGGTCGGATGTCTCACCGACAATTCTGGCGTTTGATTTGGATCCATCAATGCCCCTACAAATCAGTTTGGTCGAAAAGCCATGTTCATACATTATCTGGAATGGTCTATTCAGTTGCGCTGAATTATATGCTGCTTTGAATTCCACAATGTTTTCGCACGTTGTACAGCTTTCGTAGACGCGCACCGCTTTTTATTCGTCCTTAAATCTCGCTTCGTTTGGGCAGTGCATGTTGATAGTGCTGTAGTTGAAGAAGTGACCTGTAATTTTTACACCTTTTTCTCACTGATCACGCAGTGAAGCAAATCAGCACGCGTCGGTGCAACTTGTGTACTATAAAACATGTTCCCAGCTCGTTTGTTATGTCGTTGATTTTACACATTTTCTGTCCCCCAGTCCCGTTGTGAGCTTTTAATTCTTTGAAAATTTTATCACTGGCTGGGAAACCACGCGTCTCATGTCTTGAGAGTTTCATTGTTAGCTGATAACATATACATATAAAGATTTATTGAAGGTTGCGATAAAGACTAAGAATGTTGCATAATTTATGGATGTTTCCAAATTCAACTTTTTAAATCTAAATTCACTATATTTTTATATCCTAATTTTCCTGTAATTTCTTCTTAAAGCTTTTGCTCTACCTCGAGTACTATGGATTCTAAATAAAGTTTTTACTTCTTCCAGTCTCTTATTAATTGAGTGTCGTTAGAATCGAACATCGTTGCTTTACCACCGTCTATACAAATTAGTAGTTGTAGTTATCAAAATGTTGTGCATATGATTTATAGTTTGTTGATATGGTTTTTCTTTCAGTTCATATGATATAATTTTAGTATGCTTCCAGTACATTCGCAGGAACCGAAGGCGTATAATTCTAAACTGGGCGTCTACTGTGAAGAATGATAAATTTGGGGAACTCCAGAAACTACAACATTTTCCAGGACTATCTTTGTCGTATGACAGTCGTCTAATAATTTTTAGTAAAAAACAGTACTTGTTAATAATTGTGCAGTACTGCATACTTCGAATTTATCGTTCTTCCAGTTTGTCACTTTCCTATCGTATAACTGCATGATGTACGATAAGATGGCAGTTTTTCGTTCTAGTGTACTAGTTCCTACAGCGAGGAATAAACAGGGACATGACACGATGAATTAGACTGAACAACTCACTTCACTGTGCGAGACAGTGAAGTTTAATTTGAACAGATTTTTTATCTCTATCTTGTCTTGCCCTGATCGATTCTAAGCAGCCGTACCCAGTATCGAAAAACTGCAATTGAAAGTGACTGTATAGAGTTAAGTTTTTCTTTCAGCTATTCATCACTTACCGAATCACTAAACGTGGGTCGATATGACAACTTCCTCTCTGTACAGTTTTAAGAATGAACCGTGTTAACTGTGTTTTTACACAGTTTATGAAGAGAATTTTTGTTAAGAGTAAAGTCAAGTCAAGCTACCGGTCACAATTAGAACCCACCTCTGGTACGGTGGGCCTAGTGATGGGACAGCTGCCATCTTTGATATAGCAATTTTCCGTACGTTGCCCGTTCCGGGACAAGCACTGTTTAGAGCCACTCCTAACTTGGAGAACAGGTGCTCTTCGGTGTCTGTCTTCTCTGTCAGCATACGACCAAAGATTACTGTGGTTGGTTTCGAAAACTTCCGTCACTACTGTAAATATGTGACAAATTTTATGAACTTCTGAGACAACATTATAGAATACAGTGGAGACCCGATTTTATCAGCCTCCGATTTTATCTATCCCCAATTTTATCAGCTTCATATGAAAATTGATAGTTGGTAGTTTAATGGGCTCTAACAGACGAACCAAGTTGAATTCAAGTAAATCCTTTTTTAGGCATATATTTCTTATCTTAGAGATCAGAAAAATGCAAAAATAAAAATATTTAAAGTAAATAATCAGAAAAAGTTGTGAGGCTGTATCTAAGGACCAAAGAAGAATATTTTAGGAGTTTCATTTTATTAAAAGGACAGAAAAATATATGTCCCGATTTTATCAATGTACCTGTTTTATCACCTTAACATTCGCCAAGGGGCTGTTAAAAACGGGCTTCACTGTATCTGGAAAGTCCAACAAATTTCACGAATGATGTACTTCAAAAATTTCTAGCAAGTTTTAAGGACATTTGGGAATATTTGACGATATGTAAGTACCTCTAGCAAGCTCTGGGGTTTTTACAAGGTCCTAGAATATCTTAAATGTTCCGAAAACTTGGCATTTAAAGTAACTCGAGAAGTTCTGACAAGTTCTGTGAACATCTGTGACTGTGACTGATTCGGAGAACATTTGTCGTGTTCTGAAACTTTTACAAATGACATGTTTCGAGATCTGGTGAATTCTCAAAACATCTGACAAGTTCTTAGAACTTATAACCCGCTCCGAGAATTCTGACTATGTATGAGATCTTCTAACACACCTGAGAATATATGACCAGTAGAGTGGGACATGGTTATATGAAAAAAATAAAATCTGGCTCCGAGTAACTTTTTGGATCCCATTTAGCTCCCAGAACAACTGTGCAAATTCTCAGCTCGATCGGTGAAACTATATTTTTACATTGGGTTTTTTATGGGAAAATTAACTTTTACACAATAATTTCTCCAGGAGTCGCCCATTACTTCCTAAAAATAAATCGTTACGTGGCTTTTATAGAAAATTTAACAAAGAAATAATGTCGAAAACCACGAAACGATCTGACGCTTGAGAAAAAAGTTATTAAACAAAAACTGATTGATGCCCTGAAGATTGACGAAAATTTCACTTTTCATAGCATCACTGCTTTTGACGGTCTAATTATATACACAATTTTTAACTTTCTCCTATTATGTACAAAAGAAGCCTCAATTTATCCCTCAAAACCTTACAAAGTGGCCAAATAGTATAGATAAACGATTTAGACACATTAAGAGAGGATTAAAACAAAATTGTGTATAATTGGACAACCAACAGCAGTGGTGCTAGAAAAAATGAATATTTTATCAATCGTCAGAGCATCAATCGGTTTCTGCTTAATAACTTTTTTCTCAAGCGTCAGATCGTTTCGTGGTTTTCGAGACTTTGTTTCTTTGTTAAATTTCCTATAAAATCCACGTAACGATTTATTTTTAGGAAGTAATGGGCGACTCCTAGAGGAATTATTTTGTAAAAGTTAATTTTCCCATACAAAATCCCATGTAAACTTTAAACAGTGGGCGCAAAAATATAGTTTCACCGATCGAGCTAAGAATTTGCATAGTTGTTCTAGGACCCAAATGATACCTAAAAAGTTGCTCGGAGCTGGAATCTAATTTTTGTCCCACCCTAATGACCAGTTCCAAAATCTTTTGACAAGGTCCGCGAACATCTCAAAAGTTCCGAGAACTTCTGACGTATGACCAATTTGACGAGAACTTCTAACATGCGTAAAAATTTTCAACAACAATCGGTAACTTCTGACACGCCTTAGAAGAAATCGCTAGAGTAACAGAACGAAATTTGCCTGATTAAAGCGAGAGAAAGCCCAACGGGTTTTGTGACGATTTTTACATTTAACCTATGTTCCGAAAACATTTGTTATGGTCTACTGTCCTTCAACATTTGGTATGTTTCAAGACCTTCTAACAAATTTTAAATTCTTCCAAATTCGAGAGCTTGACATTTGGCGTGCTGATAGATCTTCCGGCAAGTTCAGAGAATATTTGTCAAGTTCAGAGAAGTTGTAACATGTTCTGAAATCATTCTGACATATTCCACGAATTTTTCAGTATTTTCCTGACGAGTTCTGGAAGCTGCTGAAGTATAATCTTGATTGAAGATAGTTGCAATGATCGCACGGAAGTGTTCTTCCGTCTTACCCCAGTTCCCATTACTTAACCCTAGAACGTTTCACTGGGACATAAATGTTCCCCTTCGCCTTCTTTGGAGCCGAATTGTAGCTTTCAAATTGTTTACAATATCGTCTTAAGGTCAAAGGAAAAGTTACAAAAAAATTATGGGCCTTTCGAAAAATCAATTCTTATTGATAGAGAAATGCGAATAACTTGTGAAAAGGTCGTAATAAAACAAAATAATTGTGTAGTCAAAACGAAATTTTAAGTATTTCGAGAACTACCACAATTTGGAAAAAATTTGCTATGAGCGTTTTGATTTGAAATGGCGTTTAAAATCATATTCATAAAGAAAATTGTATTTTTGACTGAATTGTTAAAATATGATATGTCAAAAGTTATTGTTAGATTAACTTTTTCATGGAAAGCTTCTCCATGATCCAAATACACTAAAAAAGTTTTTTTTTACGTTTATAAAACGATTAGATTGTTGACATTTTATGATGGACAACTCTCGACAACTATTACTTTTTGGAAAATTTTTGTTGAATGCATTTTGATTTAAAATACTTAGAATCATATTCTGTAATAAAATTGCAGTATGCAGTATCTAAGCTATTCGAACTGATTGTGCTTGATTTTATCACTCATAACTGCTCAAGCTACATATCCGAGACCCAACATTCGGCATTTATCGACCTGGGACCCTAACCATAATTCATAAGGTGGTATAGCCAGTTTGATTATAGCCTTTGTGGAAGCAGGTCGTCGCTGTTGTGCTATCTTATGACAAACGCCATTTTGGGGTAAACTGAGTTAGATATGCCACATTACGCAAATTGTGAGAAAAATGCATTTCAAGTTTTAAAATATAAAAATATAGCATATTTGGCAAGACTGCAACCAAAACTAACTATTTTTTCTAGATTCCCTGACTCATTTCCTTCAAAATACATTTCACCGATTGTTTATAGACCAAATAAATCCAAAAATATGAATAAAAGTTAATAATTGATGATTTTTTTCTATGGAAAATTTTCCATGCACGATTATGACACGCCATACAAATTTTGTCATCAATACGCACCTATGACACGTGTGAGTGCGACTTTTGTTTACATTTATAGTAAAAACTCGTAACATATTCAACTGATCTTCGTAATATTTGAGAGATTAATACAGAATAGATAGAAGCATCAATTGTCTTCTTTGAATTGTTGAAACCATTTATAAGTTTCAAGATATTCAATCTCAAACTTTAAAAATTGTTTTTCTCAAAATGTGCTAAATGGCGTTTGTCATAAGATAGCACAACAGGGAAGTGGTGTCAAAGTTGGCGTGGAGTACATTTGTACCCCAGTGTACAGTTGCCGTTAGTGTTTCGTCAGGTTTCGTGCTGTCAGTGAAAATGTGATAATACCAGTTTAAATACTGGTTGTTTTACTACGTAGGTAACAATTAGAATTATATATTCGTTTTTAATAATTTATTTAATTAGTTTGATTTAATTTTGAAGCGAAATAAAAAATCGTTCTCATTTTTGCTGAGTTTTATTGTTTTATTGTTTATTTTTTATAGTTGTTCAAAGCAATGGCTCGCAAGTATAATTTGCTAAATATAACTGCTGTAACAGTAACGTTGCGTGTTATCAATGTATTACTGGTTAGAAATATTTTTTCATTTCAATTTCCACCCCGTTTCGTGGTATTTTCCAAAACCCGTTTTTTAAATTTTCACTCTTCAAAATAATTGCACTTTTTCAAAAATATCGAAATTCCATTTTATACCGTTTCAAAACCATTCTTTCAACATTTAGAATCATTTGATTTTTTTTTTCAAATCGGTTGAAAATTCGCAAAGTTATAGTAATTTTTGTGAAAAAAGTCAAACCCGCGATTTTTTCACTTTTTATTTTGTTCAAACCAATTTATGTATCATTGATTCAATAAATTCCGTACTTTCACTTACACAGCTGTTTTCGCAATTTAAAAACGAAGAAAATAATGTATTATATGTTTCTTTTGTTTGCATTTTTACCTGAGAAAATTGCGATCAAACGCGTGGGGTACGTTTGTACCCCAGTGCAACGTTCTAGGGTGGAAAACGCTAGTGCAACGTTCTAGTGTTAAGTTTGAAGTTAATCCTTACTATATATTTCGGAAAAAGGCTGAGTGCGGTATATCAAAAGTAATATTTGTTATTTATGAAAACCCGAAAAATTTATAGCAGGTAGTAAAAACTGAAACGCCTGAGCCGGTTTACTCCAATTCTTCCCATATTTCGTGTTTTCAGTTAAGCCTGACTCTAGATTTCGGCATCAGGGTGAACGCGGCCGACCAAAAGCAGTGTGGTTTACGTAAAAGGTCCAGAGAATCGATTGCAGATAGCTAGTATGATCGCCTGGAAGTGCGGATTCTTCTAATAACTGAATTTGAAAATGACATTCTCGGAAAGAGGATGATTGTGACCAATTGAAAATAGTATGTACTATGTGCAGAAGTTAACATTAGCGATCGTTAAAATGAACTCACAAAACAAGCTTTCTCGTTTAACCTCAAATCCAAACCTGCTTCAGAGTCGAATGCCATTTTAAGTGGTAGCTAGTTTAATGGAAAGAATGAGAGTAAAAAGGATTCACACGAGTTGTAGTTGTAGCATCAACCTGATCATCTGCAATTGATTCTCTGGATTTTTTTCACAAAATAAATATTTCTTCTAATCTGCTGCATTCAGCCTCTTTCCGAGAAATACAGCCAGGTTTAGTTTCGAACTTGAGTTGGGATAAAATGGCTTAACACATTTCGTAAGAATATTCCAACCATCTTCAATCGATCCCCGGATGTTTTTACATAACAATAACGACATTTGATTATCCCGATTCAGCCTCTTTCTGATATGTGGTGGCCAGATTTAACTTCACACTTAAGTTATGGGTGGAATTGGGGTAAAACGATATACGTGTTTCGTGCGGTCACTCTGTCTATCTTCAATCTATTCCCTATACTATTAAACGTAAAAAATACTTCTGATCTTTCAGTAATTTCTTAAATCTAACAACTTCACACTTGTTTACTAGGAAGAATTGTGGTAAAATGAATACACGCGTTTCATATGGTTGTTCTAAGTTTATTCAATCGATTCCCTGTACTTTTTTACATATTAAAAGCTGCTTTTGGTCAGCCGCTTTCAGCGTTTCGTGAAATATTGGCTTCACATATCTATTATGTGCAGAATTTGGGTCGATTTCTCGGACTGTTTTGCATAAGTATTACTACTTTCGATCAACCGCATTCAGCCTCTCTCTGAAATGTAGGGCCATGTTTAACTGTGTAATTGGGGTGAAACGGGTGCACACGTTTCGGGCAGTCCTTCTAACTATATTCAAACGATAATCTGGAATTTTATGCATACGGAATACCACAGCCGCATTTAGTCTTTTACTGAAATATAGAACTAGGATTAATTGCAAACTCAAGTTGTGCGAAGATTTTGGGTAAAATAAGTACAAACGTTTCGTGAGATTATTATAACTATTCTCAATCGATTCTCTGGACTTTATTACATAAGAAATACTAACTTTGGTCAGCCGTATTCAATTTTCTTCCGGGTTATATATTCAGTCTTCAATATGAACTCAAACAAAAGGGGGAATTTGGACAAAACAGGCATGATAGCATACCGTGCGTGTCTCACAAGCTTCAAGAGCTACTGATGAATTGAGGGAACTTCTGAAGCGTTTCGAGAACTTTTGTCAAGTTCGGAAAACTTTTGAAAAAATCTAAAACTTCTAAAAAGCCGAAAGATAAACTCATAACTTATTTGGAAGATGGTTCGACAACTTCTGAGAAATTCTAAAAATCTAAGATAGCCCTCGTAAATTTCAGAAAAAAATGTTGTACTTTAAGCGAACATTTAAATAATTCAACGAATTTTCTACAAAATTACGGTTAATACAGCTGTGTTACAAGATTGTTTGAGATTACTATCTCGAAAGTACGGTAAATTTTATAAAAATTTTTGAAAACGTCAAAATAGTTACAAATATTTTTGCATACATGGATTAAAGAATTTCAGTTATGCTCTCAATTTTTCTTTTTGCTAACTCCAGACTTTTTTACAACTTTCATGAAGCTATGAGAAATTTTGTATAAGTGCAAGAAAATTTTGAGATCTCAAGATTTGTTCCAGGGGTTTCAACAAAACCAGTCTTTAAAACATACTCGGAAAGTTCGACAACTTCAACACAATTTCAACGACATCAGCTAGCATAACATAGCAGGACCACCTGCACAAATCGTAGATGTAGTTGCAGAATTGAGCATATCCATTGCCATATTAGACTTCGCCACAATCTACAATGACGTAGACCCGCTTATCTCCACACACCTGGCCGCGTCCTTACAAGCGTTTTAAATTTTTTTTCCATTGGATAGTGACACGTTTCTGGTGAGCCAACTGAGTTTATGGATTCACTGCTACGTAGCATTTGGCAGACTCGTAGTATTTTCAATACGATAACATCAGATGGTTCTCTAGGTCGTAAAGTGAATGAACTCTGATTTTTACTATTAACCCGTAAAGGTGCAAATCTGTTTTTTAATCTTTTCTGAAAATTGTCTCACAGCTTTAATACGTCACTTGAGACGGGTTTCGCAATGTTGTTTTAAAACAACATTGAACATTTAAGGGTTAACAGTTAATTTCAGTCATCTTGATTACGTAGTCTGCTAGTTAAGATGACCTAGATTCATAATTTATTGTTTTAAAGGTAAATGAAACAGTGTAAGTCATCCCTGGCACATGGCTTTATAGACTTTAAATAATCAGATCACTCATTTCTCCACAAAACTGTTTATGAATAATATACTTCAAGAACATGATCCTTCCAATTTCAATTTTGATTCAGCAGCCGATATTGTATGGACATTCGGATCAATATATCCTGGGCGAATACAAGTTCACTGAATTCGCGTCAATCTGGTCTAAATATTCCTTAAACATGTCAGAATTATTCATTATTTCATCGCAAACACTTTTTGATACATGATTTTTTTTATACTACCGGCTAATATTTAGTATCATTCGTTTGTTTTTACTAACGATATAAAGTGACTAGAATTTAAGCCGGTAGCGTGGACCTTGAATGGTGCTTTGGTAACCTTGCTGTAAACGACATGTATACATTTTTTGGGGGATTAACTTAAACCCTAAAACCGCAATATTGTTTTAAAACAACAAAATGATCAAAATGATAGTAGTAACGTAATTTAAGCTATACAAAAAATCTCACAAAATTTGAAAAAAATGGCAGCATGGAATGATATCCCAATTCATGCATGGCGGTACTTCATCAAACGGTGCAACGTGTAATCAGGTATCATACCACTCAGAACGTTTCGGTTTAGCGTGTAAACTCCGTCTAAAATAACATCTGTTGCTTCACAAGGAAGCCATCGTAGTTCGTTGATTTTTTTGCTCTATTTCACCGACGGATGCTCCTTAGAATTTTATACTAACGCATGCATAAAAATGGAGTAATTTTGGATGGCGACACATTTTATCTTGATGGTACAGACTACTTCAAGATACACTCAGGTTTTTTTTTACGCGGGGGATACGAGCCGCGTAAATGAAAACCGCGTAAATGAAAACCGCGTAAATTTCAAAATCCGCGTAAATGAAAACCGCGTAAATTTCAAAATCCGCGTAAATGAAAACCGCGTAAATTTCAAAATCCGCGTAAATGAAAACCGCGTAAATTTCAAAATCCGCGTAAATGAAAACCGCGTAAATTTCAAAATCCGCGTAAATGAAAACCGCGTAAATTTCAAAATCCGCGTAAAAAAAATCGCGTAAAAAAATACCGCGCAAAAAAAAACCGCGTAAAAAAAAACTTGAGTGTATTTAAACAAATATTAGGCAACTCCTATTCTGCCCATAATTGCAAGTCAGTTCCATGTTCTATGGGATTCCCTATCTACATGGGACGGCGATTATAGGCAGTATTGGTTTTAAGGGATTTTTATGAAGAGCTCTCAAACATCAAGAGAATTCTACAAGTATAAGACACATCCTACAAATTGCAGGAAAGACTTGCAAATTTGCAGAGATGGCTAATTTTTAGAGAGATCTTTAGAACTTCCAACAGTTTATACGAAACTCAAGTGAGTCCTATAATATTCAGGGAAGTCTAACAATATTCGCAATTCCGTGAACTACAGGAAAAGCCTGCGCGCTCCGGAAAAAGATACACACTTCATAGAAGGTAATCCAACGAGCTCAATAAGCTTGTGCATAGTTTAGGGAAATCCTTTAAACCTCTTCTTCGATAGTGTGCACGCTAAGCGCAGCGCCACTATACGCACCATCGCGGTATATCGTTAAGGGGTTAGCAGAGGACAGTGTTCTGTTGTTGCATATAATTGACTATAATAATAGATACAATCGTCCAAATGTTAGTAATAGTTGCCGGTTTTGTTGAACATCGTTGAAATAGTGATGAGGTTTCTACTGTCATTGTTTATAAGAACCACCAGTTTTAACTGTTTATTTTAAGGCAAATCCCCTGTTCGTGGATAATATATTTCGAATCAACATCGCTTCAGAATTAGCATTAATAACATCCGTACAGCTACTGTTGTACGACTAAGCTAATCATCATTCGTTGATTTAAGGTGATTGGTCTTCTGCGATTCCCAAAATATGCGAACGCATTTCGTGTAGCTACTCATTGTCTGCGTCGCCCAGGCGCATTAATTCGTTCCACCCTACTATGCTTTCAAATATTCCAGCCACATTACTAATGCCATCACACACACAGCACATTTACTAATCCGTCCCTTTCATTTGTCACTGTCTAACCCCGCACCTAGGCTCGGCACCACCGACCACAGGAGATAACATTAGCGTGAGCAATCCTTTCGACGATCCCGTCGGTCCTCAGCGACCTCCCTATCAGCAGGGTGCTCCCTATCCGCCAGCTTCACGACCACAAGGTACGGTTGTTTGTGTCACAAATCTCCCACATCTTCATCCGACATCTTAACCTAACAGTCGATCATCAGTTTTATTAAGCTACAACTATTAATGCTTACCATTTCTTGACGCTTTCAGGTGCCCCATACCAAACGCAACCCGGAAGCTACCCATACGGTGCTCCAGATCAGTACGGTCCGAGCGGGGCACCAGGCCAGTATCCACCTGGACAGCAAGGTCAATATCCACCTGCTAGTAGACCCATGTATCCCCCCTACGGTCCACCCGAATCTGGTGAAGGGTAAGTTATCAATTTGTACACTCTTTGAAGTCCGATAATTTAACAAATTCTCCCCCGTAGAAGATCGACCCCACCAGCGCCGAACTCTGCTCCTCCCGCAACCGGCGATCCGTATCGAGGTTACGGAAGTGCACCCTACCCGCCACCTCCGCAGCAGCGACCTTACCAGCAACCGCCCCCAGTCAGTTCGGGTCCATCGCAAACACCACCGGCTGGGCCTCCGGGTGCGGCTAGTCAACCTCCGGTGGTGATTGGAGCCCCCGGGCAGCAACCACCGTCAACCATTGCCCAGGGTCAGGGATATCCTACACCACCTCAGCCGCCCCAGCAACCGGATTACTACCGACCGGATCAGGTATGGTTTGTCGTTGACGCGAAATGAATTATTCTTGCAATGATTTTGCCAATAATGTTTCCCTGTTGTTTATTCTACTACAGCCCAATCAACCAAGAAGGCATCCGGACTTTGAGAAAAGCCAGCAACCGTACCCGCCCTATCAGCAGCGGCCACAGATGTATCGTAAGTATTCAGGTTCTATTTGGTTTCACCGGTAAAGCAAATGTCGAAGATTTTGTCCCAGAAAGTGTACAACCAGATCATTCCTAAATAGGTTTTTGGGCTATTAGCTTTTCATTCGAATACGCCTAAAATGTAAGATTGCGAAACATACGACTAACTTCTTATCTAAAAGCTATTCATACTAGGGTGCATGTACCAATAGTCGCATACTTAAGGAAAACTTTTGCTAAAAAAGACCTATGGGCAATGTTAATACATCAAACGAAAGCTTTCAATCCCTACTTCATAGGAAAAATATAGATTGTTTAATAACCAATTTATGTATTCAAAACCGCTTGTACCACTATAGGAACACATGTACCAATAGTGGTGCAATCGCTAATTCCGGGTCCTATTGTTGCAAATCCCATTGATTTCTTATGGGACTTGCATATATAGGTACACTATATCAACTATAGGTGCAAGGGAGCTCAAAATTCAAAGAAAATCATTTTTTTCAATAGTTATTTGAGCAAATTTCAAGAATAACAGTTTTATTGTCGCATAATTTTAGTGCGATGAATCGATAAAAAAATATTTGTTGATTGGATCCTTAGTTAGGCGTATAACCCGCTACTGCAACTATTGGTACACCTCAACTATAGGAGCACCCACCCTATTGACGATAAAAATATATATTTTTAAGGCATGGAATCCTCAAGAAGAGCAGACAAATTTTGAAATCCAAGGTCTCAATGAGCAAACGATAGCAATAAGTGAATAAGTAAACAGTAACTTATGTCTCTTCAGAAATTTGATATTGAAGCTAAGAAATACACACAATTTAGAAAAAAAACAATTATCAAGTAAGAATATATATAATAAGAAATTCATACATTAAGGAAAAATTCAAAAAAAAATAAAAATCAATGGATTAAGGAATCAAACGAATACTTTCGAGAAAATCAGTGACTAACTAATCTTCAGGATAATTGAAACTAAGAACTCCGTGTACAGTTATTCAAAAATCTGTAACTAGAAAAATTGATAATTTTAGGAATAGTATTTTTGAAAAACATGATCCAAAAACATTGGCCAAAATTGACTCCCCCCCCTAATTGGCCAAAATTGACTCCCCCCCCCTATATCTCTGTAGCCCCTTCCTTATTACGTAATGAATTCTTTGATTTTTTTTTCTTCAGTAGAAACGTAACGTTCTAGCTTACTCCCATCCACATAAAAGCGTTACGAAATTTATGAATGGTCCCTTAAGGTTAAGGACATTGATTCTATACTTTATAAATGGTCCCTTGCTCCCTTGCTGACGAGGAAAAGTGATCCCTTTTGCATTAACCCTGTTTATTCGATCTTGAATCGTTTTCTAATCTCTGGCGAATAGGTTTTTCAGATCGGTTCTATCTGGGAAATAATTCCTTAGGAAAAATCTTCGGTATTATTTTTGTATTTCATGGAAAGATGAAAAAACAAAAAAGTAGCACAAAATGACTGTAATTTAACTAACACATAATCCGCTCTTCTTCCAGCTGGTGGATGGCAGGGTGGCGCTGGCCAATACCGAGGTCAGTATCCTCCCCAGGGACCCCAACAGCAGTGGGGCACGCACAACGGACCACGGCCCAGCGGACCGCCTGGACCCCCGGGAGGACCGCCCGGTACCCCCGGAACTCCAAACCAGTGGAGCGCCGATGCCAATCGGTATCCCCCGAATCAGCAACAACCTCCCTACCCGCCCCATCAGCAGGTAAGTTTGCACATTATCAATCCTCCCCGTACTATTCCGGGAACCAACTTGCCATTACCTACAATTTTTATTCTGCCTTCCAGGGCCAACAGCAGCCATGGAATCAGCTACCGCCAACGTCCCAGGGTTCACCGCTTCGGCCTCCACCCCGCGGGGGTAAACCATTCGCGTCGATGCAGCAGCAACCAGGGATGTCTGGTAGCATGCCATCTGCGCAACCACAAGGTGCCGGTCCAGCCGTGCCGACACCTGGTCCGACCAGTGGACCAGTCGTAAGTGGACCGCCAGCACCAAGCAGTGCAGGTCAACCAGGTGCTAAGCCATTGCCAGCTGCTACTTTTCCCCCTGCCAGTAACGTCGCACCGAAACGGGACATTGTCTTCCCGCCAGACAGCGTCGAATCCACAACACCGGTTCTGTATCGGCGGAAAAAGGCCAGTAAACTTGACATTGGGCAAACCGATCCGTGGCGAATATTCATGGCCCTTCGGTCTGGGCTGCTGGTGGAAAGCACTTGGGCGTTGGATGTGTTGAATATACTGCTGTTTGATGACACTTCCGTGGTGTACTTCGGGTTGACGCACTTGCCGGGTTTGTTGAATCTGCTGCTGGATCACTTCCAGAAGAGCTTGAGTGATATGTTCGACACCAAGGATCGGAAAAATCGGGTTGGTCGGGCCTACGGTTGGTTCGGTAAGGAAGCTGACGATGGTAGTGAGGAAGAAGATGAAGACGACACGGAAGACAAGGAGGCGATAGAGGGTGTTAAGGTGGAGGATGAGACCGTTGAGGTGAAGAAGGAGATCGATGAGACGAAAATTGAGAATGGAGAGATGGATCCGAAGGATGGGTTGAAAGTCAAGCTAGAGCAGCGTGCTCGAGGCCATAAACGAGCCAGACGAAGCTGCGATTTAGATTTGGGAAGTGTGCTTGATCCTCCAAACCCGGAAGATCGGATAGTGGTTTTTAATTCCACTACCAACTATACGATGAGTTCTAGAAAGGGGCTACCTGTGAAAATTCAACCGGCTGAGGACGATGTGTTTGTGTTGAACCATCGGAAAAACTGGGATCGGACGGCCGATGATCGCTACCATAGGGAAACGGATGTCGGAGGAGATCCGTGGACTGCCGGTCATTCGGAACCGGATCCGCATGACTACATTATGGAACCGTTCCAGGCTGAGTTTGTAAACATTCCATTCGCTAGAATGATCAAAACTAGCAAGAAGTATAAGGCGCGTTGTAAAAACAATAACAACAGCAGCAACAACAATAACAACATTGTAAAACGTGCATCGAAGCAGACAGAGAGTGATGATAGTGATAGTGAGCAGTGCAGGACAAACGGAGACAGTCGTGTCGTGAATGGTGAGACTAGTGGACTTGACGAAGATACCAAGCCTGCTGCGTTGGTTGCAGAGGTGAACAACTTTGTGATGAAGAAGGAGGTTAACGAGGTGACTCCGTCGATTGATGCTGACTGTCGGGAGATTGATATGGAGCTGGAAAAGAGCAGCCTTTCAAACGGTCCTCAGGATGGTGCTGGAACAGATGAAACCGAGGAGACAAAGAATGCGGATGTTAAGATGGAGATTGAAGAAGATGGCAGCAAAGCAACGGGTGTAGACGTACGAGAGCAAAAGTTCAACGTCGCTGCCACTATTCGTGACCCGGCCAAGGTGCTCAAACGCCGAAGGATGAGTGACTACGAGGATGAGTGTTATACACGGGATGAGGCCAGTCTCTTTTTAGTTACCGAAGGCCATGACTGCTTGGCACGGCGCTGTATAGCCATCTCGAATATTCTGAGGAATCTTACCTTTGTCCCTGGCAACGAGACCGAGTTTGCCCGATCTTCGCGTTTTCTATCCATCTTGGGAAAGTTGTTGCTCTTACATCACGAGCATCCGATGAGGACGAAGAAAACTAGGAATTACGACCGTGAGGAGGACGCCGATTTCTCAGATTCGTGTAGTAGTCTTCAGGGTGAATCGGAATGGTGGTGGGACTTTTTAGTGCAAATTCGAGAGAATATGCTGGTTTCTATGGCCAACATCTCCGGTCAGCTGGATTTGTCTCGATTCGATGAACCTATCTCAAGGCCTATTCTGGACGGTCTTTTACACTGGTCTGTGTGTCCTTCGGCCCATGGTCAAGATCCGTTCCCGACGTTGGGAACTAACTCAGTATTATCGCCTCAACGGCTAGCATTAGAAGCCTTGTGCAAACTGTGTGTTACCGATGCCAATGTAGATCTTGTGATAGCAACGCCGCCTTTCACGCGTTTAGAAAAACTCTGCTCTGTTCTGACGCGACATCTGTGCAAAAACGAAGACCAGGTCCTGAGAGAGTTTTCAGTTAATCTGCTTCACTACCTCGCTGCAGCGGACAGTGCAATGGCCCGAACAGTAGCCATGCAATCACCGTGCGTGTCCTACCTGGTGGCATTCATTGAACAAGCCGAACAAACCGCCTTAGGAGTAGCTAACCAGCACGGTATTAACTACCTTCGGGATAACCCGGATTCGATGGGTACAAGCTTGGATATGCTTCGACGAGCCGCAGGAACATTACTCCATCTAGCTAAACACCCCGACAACCGACCTCTGTTCATGCAACAGGAGCAACGATTACTTGGCCTCGTCATGAGTCACATCCTTGATCAGCAGGTCGCGCTTATCATCTCCAAGGTTCTGTTTCAATGCTCTCGCGGCACCGGCCCACTTACAACAATGGATTTTGAATCCTTCGTCAGCAGTAGTCGAATGGAAGCGAAAAAAGTAACCGAAAGGGATTCATCGGAAGCGGCAAAATCATCATTGCATTTAAACTCGATCATTGCCAACAGTGGCAGCAGCAGTAGCAGCAGCCACAACAACATCGGCGCAACGATGGCACCTCCCTCATCGGCCGGTCCATCCAAGAGCAGTGAACCGCTAACACAACTGACATCAACTTCGGCGGTAATGCCGGCTCCCTCGGCACCGGTCAGTTGCACTTCCGGACCACCGGCTTTCGTACCGCCCCCGCCACAAGCTATGTCGGCAGTCGGATCACCACCGACGACAGTGGCATTGCCGTCATCGGTCGGTAGTCCACCACCTGCGTCAACGGAGTCCGGTTCGTCGCCGCCATCACCGGCACCCGCGCAAACACCTCCGGCGCAGCATCCAATCACGGCTTCTTCGTAGTGGAAGAAATCCCTTATAATGAAGCACGTTCAGCCTGTAGATGAAGATACACTTGCTGATTAATTATAAATATAAATAATAGACAATTAGTGGGATGGCTGAGGGAAATGAAAGAAAGAGAGAAACATAATAAACTTGATATGGAAGTGACAGTTGAGAATGAGAATGAAAAAAAGAGTAAATATTCTTGTGTATAGTAAATTTTAAGAGTTTCTGCTAGTAGTGTTATAAATATGTGAAAGCGCAGGTGAGCGAATGCGAAAAACAAACATATAGAATAAGCTAAGAAGACGTGAACGAGAATGAACAAACAAACAAAAATATACGCGATTTTATGTGTAGTAGTATGTATTGACAAAATCTGCTAATGTTAGGCCGGCTAGTGTTAAATCAATCTACTGCAGTAGTAGTGTTGTGTTGGACTATGTAGAAGAATAAGTCACCGGAGTTGTGTGAATTTAATGGAACGAAGAAAAAAACATACCTGGAATGGAATTACATAAAACACACAACCGTGAGAGATTTTCTTTCCCATTTAAATCAAATTTTAAGAAATCAGGAAATCGTTGTTTGTTGGCTCCATAGTTTTATTCTTTTTCGGGGTGGTTTATACCTTTGCACTGATTTGTTGATCGGCAGTTTCCTAGTTGAGCTAGTTTTTATTGGGATAGCAGACTGGAAAACGAATTAAGAATTTGAGACTTGGAATTTAGTCGATCATGTTTCGTTTCGTTTGACTGTTATCCAAATAAAAAAATGGGCAACCAATCAAACGAAAATCTTGGGAAATATGTGATTGGAATAATGTGGTAATACAAAAAGATTTAGAATACTACCTTGTGGCGGATAGTGATATCTTCACGTTTCTCCACGGTCACTGGTAAATTAGCAACTTCATAAGAAGAGAATAAACCAAATTTTAAGCCGCATCCATCGAAACTACAAATAAAATCAAATCGAAAAGCAGGTATTTAATTTTTGCGCAATATAACTGAAACGAGGTATAAAATATGTTTTTTGTGTTGTGTTTGTTTCTTTTCCCTGGCGTCATCCTCTAGGATTCCTGTAGGGGTTTTGAAAAAGATCCAACGAATCGTTCTTCTTGTTTCCGTTCGAAACATTGTTTTGCTCGGTGGTAGTCTTTTTCTGGTGCTTCTTCGATCCTTTATTCCGGTGATCGATCGTCGAAGAGGATTATATTGGCAGACGCGAAGGTTGCAAACAAAAGAAAACCTCACGCAATGTGTATACTCATGTAGTGTTAGTTGATTGAATTGAGTTTGAAGCAGTAACAAAACGCGAAAATATATTGAAACTTCACGTAGGTGTAAACTGTACTACTGTTGGCAGATAAATGATGTAAATTTTTAGTAGGGATGCAAGCTGAGCAAAAACGGTCTACTTAAACAAAACAAAATACAAGATTGACTCTCACTAATGATTACGAAACAAAGAAAAGCGCTGTTGGTTTGGGAAAAACGTGTAATTATTAATTTATAACCGATGCTTCACTTCGTCGGGCTTGGCGCGATGGAAACGGTCGGCGCAAAAAAAGAACATTGATCTATTAACTGATTGATACTGGAAGTAAATTAATGTGTTAGAAGTGTAGCTAAAATAATAGTATGAATATAGCGAAAAAAATCTTTGAAAAAAAACAACAAATAGTATATTATTGTCCCCGTTTAACAAATGGGTAAGACAACAAAGCAAAACAAATGCTAAAGCGGTACTAGAGAGGGAACGGTACATCGCAGGATGATAAACCTGAAGGTTCGAAAGCTGTTTGTGGTGGACTACTTTCGGACCAGGCAGCAGTAGCAGCAAAATGGGCAAGCAACAAGCATATACTAATTCAATCGAATCTCTGTTAGACTTAGAGATGTGTAAACAAATATTTAAATCATGTTCATACATACAAACAGACAAAAAACACATACACACACATACAGTGACAGGGTGGAACACAAAATGCTGCTGAACACTAGTGAGATATACGGTTTAAGATCTATGCTGATCCCAGAACGGAGGATTACTATGAAAACATAAGGGGAAGAATTAGCTGTGGTAAACGAAAAAAAAACAAGTAAAATAATATGAATATCTGTTTTTCTTCCCTCTTTTCCGTTGTACAACTGAATGTGTGTAAGCTTAAAGTAGGAACACAGTGGGGCGAGGGGAAGAAATCTTGTTTCCCTTAATTTTAAACAGAAAAATACAACAGACTAGTGTAGTTGAGCTATGTGTACATTTGAAATGATGCTGCTTGTACAGCGAGAAGTGGGAGCGAAATAGGCAAGGTCCTTCTATTCTTTCCTTCTCATTCTTTAAGGCGAGTAAAATTTTCCTTTCTAGTTCATAGTAGGCTACATTTCTCCCGAACTTGTCTCTCAGTAAGAAAATTAAATTATTATTTTTTACAATATTTTACAATTTAAGAGCAGCATGAACCTAGAACCATTTCCTTTATAGATTGATTTATGAAGGAAGCAACGAGTAAATAGTAAACAGGTACCGTTGAAGAAAAAAAACAGAAAACAAAAAAAGTATATAATAAAGTGAATCTTTATTAAGGAGCTAACGTTAGCTTGTAGGACGGGAACTCTTAATAACCTATTATTTAAAAAAAAAAGCAGAAAATCGTGGATAAACAAAAGAAGGAAAATATATAAATGTCAAATAAATTCAATTAAGGATAATTTAACATTAAACACACACACTAATTGAAATACTTGGATCGGACGAAAGGGATAAGATAAACGATGCATACGAGGGACAGAAAAATGAACAACACGTACACGGAACGATGAAAAAATAATAGCGAAAAGAAAGAATGAGACGCAAAAACAAGGAAAGGAGTAAAATTATATAATGAAACTATTTGTAATTATTATTATTGACATAAAAGTATAAATACACTTAGTTTTTTTAATTAAAAATAATAAAAAATTATAAAAAATGGTCTTTGTTCTTTAGAACTTGAGAAAAAGAATTTTATCACTAGATTTTTACGCGTTTGGTATCAGCGAAATCCGGACACGTATTCACTGTAGATTGTCTGCATTCATGCTGGTTCAGCGGTAGCTATTATATTCACCCTTCATCTCACCTAATGGGGCGAAGTGAAAATAGCGATCATCTCAGTTACTTATACACCCTTATTCTTGTTTACGACGAATACGAGATTCGTTCGTGGTGGTTTGTATTCCCGTTTATGACAGCAAAATCAAATGGGCTTACTATTCATTTGAATCGCTTTCGAACGAATATCGCATTCGTCGTAAACAAGAATAAGAATACCTAGAGCGACAGGAGTCACTTTATAGCCGAGATTTGGGCCACTCTGGTTGAGCAAGAGGCCGCAAACACGACGAAAAGAGTAGCCAGTTGTTTCAAACGGAACTCCAACTTTTCCGTTCGCGAAGTCGAAAGCAAGCTGGAAGCGTCGTCTACAACCGTCTATCGACTAAACACAATCAAGAAAGAGGTAACTCCAAATCGTGACGATAAGCAATACAAAATCGGACAGAGAACGATCGCGTGTTGCTACTACCCAGCAAATACGAGGCTCCCTTTCTCAACGTACACGATTGTGCTTTCCGGGTTCACAGGGATTTTGAAATAAAAACCACGGAGTCTTGATGACACAATTGGGGATGTCAAAAAGGCCGGATTGGTTGAGGCTTCAAATTGTTTAGTTCAGGGGAAGTCAATTACCTGCTAGTGGGGTAGCCCTCCACTTCGTAATTTCTGTTTTTTTCCTACTCGCACTTCACTCTCATTTGCTTCACTTCTCTTTACTTTCACTCTTCTAGCCAGCTTTGAGAATTCCAACTTTACTCGTCGATTGTTTATCGGCCAATTGAACTCAGATTTTGGTGGTTATTGACCTAACTTTCGACCGTTGATCCTTTGGCTCGCCAATGAATTCCAATTCCGCCATGTTTGCTGAATCCGGCTCCTGACGGTGGGCGACGACAATGGTGGTGAATTTTTTTGGTTGCGTTCTAGCCTACAGACGGTGATCTGCTTTTAAACAATTCACAGACACTTTGTCGGCATACACAGATTTAATAAACGTAGAATAAGCGCGACAATCACACAAATCTTGGGCAGGTAAACTTACACTGCTTTTTTATTCAATTCAATTCTACAGATACAAGAGGGAATATAATTTTATTAAGATTGGAAGGGTCAATTAGAGCTGTGTTTATGAGTAACGTAAACCGGGGTGACTTTGATCACTCGAAACATTTTTCGTAGATCGCTCATTAAACCAGAATAGTCTACCGAATCATTTTAATTTGAAATGATTTTTACTCTAAACTTATAAAATACTGATTTGTTATACTTATTGAGTATATTTTTCGGTTTTTTGGGTACAAAAACTACGAAAAACCGAAATTTGACTTAACATTTTTTGCGAAGCTTCGTAAAGTGTCTATTTTTTATAAAACAAAAAATCTCCGATTTGAGCAAGAGTAATAAATTACAAGCCAGTTTTTATTTTCCTTTAGATTGGGATGTGCCAAATTTAGTTTTAGGACTTTGTTTATTTTAAACACATTTTTTTTGTGAAACTAGTGGGCAATTATTTCAAATTATTTTAAGCTAATATTCGAAATATTTTTTTATGGTTCAATATTCCAACGTGTTAAAATGGATGAAACTTTTTGTACATTGATAAAGCACTGAAATAAAACAATTTTATCAGATTTAAAGGTTTCCAGAATCTTTTATTCTAGTTGGACACAAATTATACGAATTTTGGTTACTCGAATTTTACAGTACATTGAAATACTTTGTATAATTACAATTAACATCTATTTAACAATGAGTATTTTTCCAGAATTAGTTTAAACAAACATTTGAATGAAAAACATTGACATCAATAACTTAATGTGGGTGAACATGTAAGTTATCAAAGTCACCCCGGAATACGAAAACGGACTTCAACTTGAAATCCTTTTTGAAAAAATAGCTGTAAGCGGACAACTTTAGATTAAACCATCCAATCATGTTATCCATACATCAGTACATGGTTTAAAAATATTAAACTTGAAAAAAATGTGTTGCGCCTAAAATTACGTAATGATTACTTCGAAAATTGATCAATGTCACCCCCGTTAACGGTAGTAATATACATGGAACTTTTAGCAAACCAAACTGGTGTACGTCACTTAAAACCTCGGACATTCAAAGACCACATACTCCAGTGTCTCCCCGACGTTCTCTCGGTAGGAACTGTTTCAGGTAGAAGGTAATCTCTCCGTGCTTTCTATTGATCCACTTCGATAGGTTTGGATGAGCCGGTAGGTCCACTTGTCTTTCTTCGTATTCCCTTCCTACTGCCACGTCACCATCGAATCGATTCTCATCATCTTCCTCACGTTTCTGACGTTTCATTGATTGTAGCACTTGATATCCTCCGCCAGGGTGATGCAGATGGGGATCATCTCAGCGATAACGCATACTGCCTCCGGTACACAATCGCAACTCGTACGACCACCAGCCGGAACGTCTTGTTCAGCTTTTCGCGGTTCCGCATAGTTTTCAGCCCCGCACTCCAGGCAGGAGCCCCATGTCGCAATATCTATAACGAAACACTAGATAAAAGACCGACATTTCGCAGGTGTACTCAACGTGGTTGTTAAAGCTCAACCAGTCGTCGATTATCACTCCCAAATGCACGCTTCAATGCAATCACATGCCCTTTGACGTTAATGTGTATCCGCTGATCCGCTTTGCAATTGTTGACCAACAACACATCGATTTTGTGGTGAGCTATTTGCAGCTGGCTCCATTTCTTGAAGTGTCTCACTCATCACCGTTAGTGATACGTCGCCCACAAAACCCACAATTTTCACTTTCCCGGGCAGCCGCAGTGTTAAGAAATCCCATCGTACATCCCGTTCCAAAGAGTTGGACAGATAATAGAGCCCTGAGGAACGCCCGCTGCGACTCGCATTGCCTTCTGCCCTTTGTTCGTCTGGTACAGCAGTACTCTACTCTGGAAGTAACTCTTAAGGATCTGGCTCATTCTTCTGTGCAGCGCTGCGGCTTTGGTCTATACGAGGCTGGATGGCCTGGTGACTTCCCTGACTTTGGCAGCAACAGCAGTTTCTGTGCCTTCCTCATTTCCGGGAAATTGCCATCATCTAAAGACTCCGGAACATGTCCAGATATGCCAGGATCGCAGTTTTCAGCGCCACGGTTGGTATTCCATCCGGACCGGGGGTTTGCTTTAATTTTAGTCACATCCACGCTTCTTTGAGCTCGTCGTTAGTCGCTTGCCACTCGGCTGTGTTAGCTCCTTCTTCTTCGCCGTACGGTATCGGTGAGCAGGTAGTTGAATCGTGCTTCGGGAAGAGACCCTCTTTAACTTACCCGGGCATATTTCAGCTGGTGTCGACGGGCCCTCATCTTCGTCATGACGACTCAGTACGCGTCCCCAGAGATTGGCGTCTATTTCTCAGCACAGCTACTTATGGCAATTGGCTTGCTAAGCTTGATTTCCCGTTTTAAAGAGTCCGTACCTTCTCGAAACGTCGCTTGCGCTCATCTTCTACTCTTGCACTCTGAGCCCACCTTCTAGCTCTAAGACAAGCAGCGCGTAGCGTACTGAGCTACTCATTTAATCAGTAAGCTGCACGTCGTCTACTGCACACTACAGTTTTCGTGGTATTGTAAAGTCACAAGCCGGCGCAATCCTTCTTATTAGCTCAGCCGCATCAACGTACTTGATTCCGCTGTTCGCCGAAGTGACTCAATAAATAGGTTTTTGTTAAAGACTTTCGACATCCACTTTAGCTTGCCGGTCGTCCTTCTCCATGCTGCAGCAGGGTTTCATTGGCCGATGCAGTAGCGAATCGCCTGGTGGTCGCTATGGGGATACTTCTCGCACACTTTCCAGTCCATGTTTGCCGTCAGTACAGAATGTGGTGAAATATCTCTCGGTACCCATTTCGTGAACCAATAAGCTCCCAGTTTTGTCACGATATCAGGAGCCATTTAGCTCCTCGCTTCGCCGCGATCTACTCGTTGCAGTCCTCGACGGTTGAGCTAGCCCCCACAATGAGCCGACAGGTAGGTGTCGAGGTCTGCCGTCAATTTTCACTGCAAGGAAATATTCTCACAAGATAACTTTTGCAAATGAAACTTTGAGAATTCGATTTAGAATATTAAGCATATTTTTGTTAAACATATTCAATTTTTAAAACGTCTTCAAAGTATTTCAATTTTGTCCCCACCAACCCCCCCGTTTCTACGCTACTGGCATCGATGTTTCTCTCGTTAGCCCGTCAACGAACCGGCGCCTGTAGCTACGTTTTTTGGCTTTCATCAAACTCTTCGTTCACATTTCTGACATCGCATACTGTCGATAGCTAACAGATAACCCGTCATCTCGGAAGGTCTTACTCTTTGTCCCACTACAGGTGGGGAGACCGTCCACGAGAGTTTGCGTCTGGTACGCATTTAGTATGACCTTGAATCGTGGTGACGAGAATCAAGCCAGGCAGGAACCCGTACTCCTCCTTCGGAAGAAGCTTCTGTAGACTTAATTTTACCGGATATCGCAGACGCATAGCTCTTCCGATCAATATTTCGTGCGAGGGCATACGACACATTGATTGTACTCTCGGTGGCGCTGAACCGTTAGCCATAATAATCACGATTGGCAGATGGTCGTTGCCGTGGAGATCAGGGATTACCTTCCACCTGCAATCTCACCGCAGCGATGTCGAGTAGAGGGACAAGTCAAAGGCGCTCGGGCTACTCGGTGGAGCTGGTATCCGTGCCATTTCACCCGTGTTCAAAATGGTCATATTTAAGTTGTCACAAAGTTCGACGAGTGAGTTAGATCGATTATCGTCATGAAGGCAATCCCATGCCATGCCGTGTGAGTTAAAATCATCTAAAACTAGCCCCGGTGCGGGGAGGAGTTCCGCAATATAGCAAAGCCGGAGGGGCCCAACTGTGGCTATAGGGGGGATGTAGGTGGAAGCAATGCAAAGGTCTTTGCCTTTAATTTTGATTTGGTAAGCGACAATTTCAATGCCTGGTTTTTGATTCCCAAAAGTACTCCTCCCTACGAGTCATCTCGATCCAAGCGAATAATATTCAAACTGTGGAAGTGTTGGTCTATTTCTGAAGTAAGCCATGTTTCGCATAGTGCAAATGCATCACATTTCAAGTTATTTAGTAAGATTTTAAAAGAATCGATTTTCGGGATAATGCTGCTGCAATTCCACTGTGGAACAGTGATTAAATCCGTGACCTCGTTCGATGAATTAGCCATCGATGGATACAATCGCTGAAAGGAGGGGCCATTTCGCAGTAAACTGCTTCAACAATGTTTTTACTGCGGGGAGAAAGCTTATCAAGATGCTTTTAAGAGGGTCAGAAATATTTAAAGCTGTAAAAATACTGTCCACAATATCAGCGAAATTTATTAAGCCAGCGCTGGCTTCTTTCTCTGGGGATATGGGAACAGTTGGGGTTTTTGATGTCCCTGGAAGTGCTGGTAACTCCTTTTCTGAGCTCAGGTTTCTGAGACCGGGAGCGACTTGCTTCCTTTTTGCACCAGTACTTCCTCGAGAAGTTATTTTTGGAGGACTTTGAGAGACACTTTTCATTATCCCCTCCACAGGAATCATCCCCATGATTCCCACCAAATTTCCCGCAACGAATTAGGTCCACCAGCAAATAAATTCTTTCATCGAAACAAAATAAAAGATATCTGTATAATTTTAAGTTTATTTCTGTTCTCACGGATACAAGAGTCACGCTGCAGTCAACTTAAATTACACTTTTATTAATTTATTATTTAGTTTGCATTTCGCTTAGTACAAATGGAAAACAAAAACGCATTCACGATACTAATAAATTTCTCATCATATAAGCAGACGTACGTAAATAGACAATTTGCAGTTACGCGGGTTTTGAACATTTTGCTAAGCTTACAAAAAAAACATTCAACAAGTTTTGTTGTTGTCTACAATTAAAAACTTAATCGCAACGGATTTTACTTACGAAAGGTACACTTTTCTTTATTGTTATATGAATAGATAGAATATTTAGTTACAATTTGTGAGGGATTTGGTCGAATTTGTTATGCGGGATGAACGAATTGTGCGTTTGAATGAATGGTTTAAATTTTGACGGTGTTCTTATATTTTACTACGAAAGTTCATTGCACATTTCAGCCTGCTCGAAAGTTGCATATTACTGTTGTTGTAATATGTGTCACCTTTGCGAATAAGATGCTATAAATAAAGTTAAGTTACATATTTAAAGCTCATCTATAACTAAATCATCAACCGGTGCACAATGAGAGACATGCAAGTAGTTAGTACGATTATCAGTTTGGTTTCAGTTTGCTAAGTCTTTCACTAGCGCTTAGAGACATTACAATTGTTCGGTTCGCTTCCGCATTTTAATGCTTCTATCGATTTAGTTGGGAGGGGTGAATTATATTGTGAACTTCGCTTTAAAGATGAATTTCAGAATGCAATGTCTATTCGGTTTGTGATTCTATAACTTGGTACGCATTACATTGAATTGGTTGTTTAACTACTACTGTTCTAAACGGTAGCGATCTGATTTGGTATAGTTGAAACACGCTTCCAAACGTGTGTTAGTTTGTGGAGATGTTATCGACATCTGAATTTACTTCGATACTTGCTTACTCGTCGCACTCGGATCCGTGATGTTTGTTGGTTTTTATTACCCTTCATTTGCTCGATAATAAGTAAGTTACTTTTTGGAAGCAGAGTACAAACAAGCGCGATTGTTTAAGCTGGTTGAGTTTACCAAAATCCGGAAGATTTTCCACCTGGTGGATTCTTCACGCGGATGCACGAACGCTTATCTCCTCCGTCGAGTTCCTCTGCAAGTAAAAGATAACAAATAAAATATATTTTAAATTTGACCAATGTGAAGAAACAAAAAGGAAGACACCCGCAAGAGAGGTAGAGAACAAAAAACTACAGAATGATCAAGAAGACCATCTGAGGCAAGCAAGTGGTTATGAAACAGCTGGAAGTAATGATCGACGATCGGTTAAACTTCAAACTAAGCCGGACACTGGTGGTCCCAGAAACAGTAAGCCGTCTTAAGACCATTGGAGGCCCCTGTGCACTATTGAGCTAAGGGGCCCCTATAGTTGAACAGCCGTCAACAGATTAAGAGTAACTAAGAATTCGAAATTATCCCTTTGCAAACTTAGAAACGATTCGGGGCAGAGAACGCCACGGTTTCGAGAGTATCTGATATTTACCGTCAGAGATAAGTTCAATATCGCGGCAAAATACAGAAAACAATAAATCGAAATTGTCCAAGATTTTTTGGTCTGGCAAGCAATCTGCAGCTGCGGCAAACGAAGGTAAATTTATGTCACAATCGGGATTATGAACCAGGGAAGGGAACTTATCACTATAAGTGCCTTCAAAAACATAGACTATCTCTTTTAGACAAGACTGTGGTTCTTGTTTTTGCCTGATTTGATATCATGCCTTTATGCAAAATCAATTTTAGAGTTGTATAGAGTCATCAAGATAAATTTTGTGCCCAAAGACTGCAATACGTCAAACTGCCCGTATTCAGTAACTTCAGTAAATAGAAAGATATTAGGCAATTACGAAGCAGCGGCTAAAAAATCAGATGTAGTTAAAAATTAAATGAAAATGTAATGAGAAAGCTGGGAAAGAAGCGCATGTGCCGAGGATTCGTTTGTCTGTTCCAATTGACCATGCACGATAATAGGGCTGACATAACACAATAACAATAGCCGAAAACCAAGTAACAATATTCAATTTTTAAAAATATACCTCAATTACGATCTCAACACAAATATGTCTTTGAAGGAATGAATTCCAAAAAAAAAAATCGTTATTTTTAAATTAAGGAGCTTATAAAAGTTCATAATATATTGAATGTGAGCGGTAACACGTTCCTGATGTGATGAAACTGGACATAACGTGGCTTTGGAAAGGCTTTGAAATCAATTAATATTGCCTTGGTGAGTCCGCTTCGGATGATTTAGAATCAGGATGATTTATTTTCAAAGCTTGACGTTTCTTGCTGCAAAATAGGGAATAACAATTCTTTTGTTGAAGTGCCTGTCGCCGCAATTTGTCTTTGCGTTTGACATTGGTTTAACCAAAGCTGAAATCGCCAGCTTAGCGCTGCCGACAGCTACTATGATTTTAGGCGCTTATCATCGCAGGGCCCCTAAAATCCCGTGGTTCCTGGCCCAGTGTGCCCGTGCGTAAAGACGGTACTGGGCATCTTCTGGCTAGTGTAGCGCCTTCGATACTGAGGCGCGATGCTCCAGCGCGTTCCGGGTCATGGCCCTGCGATTCACGATTCGTTTCAATGTCACATTCAATGTGATAACATATCGTAATCGTACATCTGCAAAATGGGACCTCTTTTTGGAAAACTTGGCGACCAAATTTCATGGAAATTTTCCCACAATTAGTCAACTAGAACTCATTCATAGTAGCATCCTACGAAGAAGCTTCTCCACTTCGTACTGTTAAATCGACTAGGGGGAACCCCTTGGTGGAGGGCTGAGTTTAAAAGAATGAAGAAGGATGTTAGAAGAGCTTGGAACCGGCGTCAACGTTATGACTCCAGGGCTTTATGGTCAGCTTACAGTGCATATAAGAAATGTCTTAGATCTGCAGAGCGGGCTGACTGGCTAGCAGGTTAAATAAAATTCTCTCGAAATCGAAATATTTTCAGATGAACTCCTTAAAAACCACACGGAAAAAAAATCCCTTCATAAATTCATGAAAACAAGATCACGATTTCGTGAACTGAAGAATTTACGAAGACCGTGACAAAGTTCCTGGAATTATGAATAATAAACATCGAATTCATGAAACTATTTGTGTTTCCAAAATACTAGTTTGCGTCGAACATATAGATGGCGTTACATTTGAATGTTTGCTAGGGTTACTGTGGTTGTTCCCTGGACATGTTTAGTTTTCATTGTGATCCTTGTTAAACAATGTTGATGATTTCAGGAGCTTATTCGCGGTTTTTGTGATTACTCATCAAGTTACCGTGATATTTTATTCATTTGTTTATTGGTTTATTTTGCTTACAATTCATCTGACAAATTCTAGTCTTAATGAATGAATAATATAATATAATATCTTAAAAATAGAGATAACAGTACAAAGAATTTAATTACAAATAAACGTTGACATTAATCTCTTCTGATTATCCTTGAATGTAGTATTAAACATTGTAGATGAAAGACCATAATCAAATTGGTCGCATACATTATTGAATTCACGAATAATGGCTGAAAATGGCTCGTGAAAACCAAAGGTGAAATAGCACTGTCAGCATCGAGTCGAATGTTCGTCGTTGAACTCGGTTAGGAGCATTCAAGGAGATAGAGAAGAAACGGTCTATCGATTTCTCCATTTAGCACGTTTACAGCAACATAGCTTGTTGGTCTTCACGGCGTAAATTCGCTTGATGAATGCAAGTTGGCGATTGGCTCGATCGATGATATCCGTCCGGTGACAATTAAAAGTTAATCAATTGTACAGTAGCACCCCCAAGTCACTGACCTGATTTACACATCTTATCTTAGAGTTACCGATACTGTAGTTTGCGAGTATTGGTTCTGCACATCGATAGAAGCTTATAACCACGCATTTATTGATGCTGAGGGACATAAGGTTTATTTCACACCAACTCACAAACACATTTAGTAGATCTTGAAGCTTTTGACAATCAGCTGAATTTTCAACTGCCATATATATTTTCAAATCATCAGCATAGAATACTCTGCAATCGATTCCCAACAGCGCAGCAACATCGTTGAAATACAAAGCGAATGGCAATGGTCCCAGATTGCTACCTTGTGGAACGCTAGACTTTCAAACCACTCTTACATAAAGGACCCGAGTTTAACACAAAGCTTTCTCCCACACAAGTAGGACTTCAACAATTGCAGGATTATATCCGATGTACCTAGTCTAGTCTACTCAAACGATAAACTAAATATGCGTGTTAACCCTCCGGAAATCGCGCTTATGGACCACTGAACGAGTGGTGCCCTAAGATGATTTCGCTAGATTTTCAGAGCAGCGTGCACTCAGTGCACTAGCGCGACTTCCGGAAGGTTAATGGAGCTATAATCTTTTCAATACACTTTTTGTAAACGACTGTTGGTATCCCATCAGGTCCTGGACTTGTTGACTGCTTAAGCTTCCGAGCAGCCTTACGAATGGAATTCTCTGAGATTTGTGGCGCATCGTTACCGCAAAAATTTTCAGGGATGTTGGCAGCAGCAGCAGTAGCTTCCTCGTTTGATTTAACACACTTGAAAACGTGCCGAGAATAGCTCACATTTTTCAGCAGCAGCAGTTGTTGAAACATCATTCAAAGACACTGTAGAAGGTACACCGTCGTGAGTTTTTCTCTTGGAATTGATGAATTTCCAAAAAACTTCTGGGATTGCTTCGCAGCTGGGTTTGCATTCTGGCAGTATATTGGTTGTAGAGCATTGCATTCAAGCTTTTGTACGAAGCATTCGCTTTTGGAAAGCAGATTTTTGTAATTAATGTTCGAAGCTTGCGGTAGTGACGTTGGGAAGAATTTTTTTCACGTTTAAATAATCTCAAGGTCGATTATTACAAGGCGATTGGATTGGTTTGCGCTGCATAGGGACGTTATGAGTTAGCCAGTTAAGGCTCAAGTTACCTTTTTGAGCATGTGTTAGAATTGAGCGCTTGGTAGTATGCGTAGAAAAAATTGTGTTCAGCCTTGCCACCACATTATCCATTTAAACCTTTTTAAAACTCTAAAAGAAGAATACCGGTCGATTTATTAGATATTCACGATTCAAATCATGCAAAATAGCTGCTGGAAAAACCATCGGCTTAGCTGAATGGTGCTTTTGAAAAAGTGGCTATGGTTTTTTCAATGCGCCGTTGTGTTGCGTACCCCAGCACGGTGTGGTAGTGTGACAAAAAATCACAGCCACTTTTTCAAAAGCACAATTTAGCTATGCCGATAGTTTTTTCCAGCAGCTATCTTGCATGATTTGAATCGTGATTATCTAACACGGCTTACAGAAACGTGATTATCTAATAAATCGACTGATATTCTTCTTTTAGAGTTTTGAAAAGGTTTAAATGAATAATCCGGTGGTAAAGCTGAACACAATTTTTCCGACCCATACTACTAAGCGTTCAATTCTAACACATGCTCAAAAAAGGTAGCTTGAGCCTTAAACAGTATCCTACTGAATCTGTTCATGGCGACATCTACATCGGCGCATTGGAGTACGCAGTCCCAATTGACTTGACCCAAATACGCCGTCAATGCAACAAAATCAATCCGTTTGAAATTCAGAGGAAACTTGTCGACGTGATCACACTATTTTTGCGTTTCTACAGATTCTAGATATATATATATATATATATATATATATATATATATATATATATATATATATATATATATATATATATATATATATATATATATATATATATATATATATATATATATATATATATATATATATATATATATATATATATATATATATATATATATATATATATATATATATATATATATATATATATATATATATATATATATATATATATATATATATATATATATATATATATATATATATATATATATATATATATATATATATATATATATATATATATATATATATATATATATATATATATATATATATATATATATATATATATATCCAGCGGTGGATGCGGTCGGTCAACTTTCACTAACGGTACGGCAGCTTCAGTTACAACCAGTGTTTCAAAAATCACTCCAATCAGCATGCGTTGAAAAAACCATAGTTTGACAAATCATTAAAATCCATGATTTCATCACTCATGGTTTTTTTGGCTCCTGAGGAGTGAAAACCGCCAAGGAGTGAAAACAGGTTACTAGATTATAATTGCAGCATACAGTTTAAAAGCCCAAGCTCAATTATGATTTTCAATTTTCATTTTATCAAGCACAAAAGCAAAACAGATCCTTGGTACAGTTCATGGCGAAAGCTTCTTTTCGATAGACCTCGAAGGAGTGCCATTTCAGCTATAAGTCGATTTATACCAAAAGAACGCGCTGAAATCGTAGCGCTTTACATTGAAAACGATCGTTCAATAGTGAAAACTATGCGTGTTTATCGTAAAAAAATATGGCAGGCTCACTTCACCCTTTCCGGCGGATTAAATAAACAAAATTTTCGAATTTGGGGGACACAGAACCCACACGTTATACATCACACAGCACGACCAGAAAGTAACTGTTTTGGCCGGAGTGTGCTCCAAAACAAGCATCGGTCCTTATTTTTTCAAAGAGGGAGCGACCACGGGCGCTACCGTTGGATTTTGGCGCACTTTGTCTGTCCAAAAATGCAGAAAAAAGGTCTGAAAAAGTTATATTTTCAACAAGACGGGGCAACTTGCCACACCGCAATCAAGTTCTTACAGAGCTTCCCAGGACGCGTTGTCTCAAAAAATGATTTGGAATGGCCTCCTCATTCTCCGGATTTAACGGTGCCAGATATTTTTCTGTGGGGTTACTTGAAAAGTAAAGTGTATTCTAGCAAACCTAAGTACCTTGACGAACTCAAAGCTAATATACGAGATGAAATTGCTGCGATTAAGCCAGATATGCTGTCCAATGTCATGCAAAATGCCCGCAAAAGAGCTGCTTTTTGTGTATCAAATGGGGGTGGTTATATAATCTACGTTGTATAATAAACCTGGTTTAAATGGCATAAATTATCCTAAAAAAAACTTGTTTACTTGTGAAAACGACTAAAAATTGCGAAGTTGTTCAATGTTGTAAAAGGATACATCCAGCTGGCGCACCCTGTACCTACTGCTGGGATAATTGAGAAATTAGACATACAAATCTTGAAGACCTGTTAGCAAAGTTTGAAATTAAATTCGGTCTATAAGCGTCGACAGAACAAGAATCACAAACCGGAGTGGACAGGAGGAGCCAAAACCAGGAGTGAAAACCTAAGAGTCAAAACCCACTTGGATTGCTTTGATTTTTTTACTCACTCCCAGAAATGTGCATAACAATGATTGGTTTCCACCGCTCCTTTGGAAACAGGCTCCTTGCTGTGAAATGTGTGGTTTATTTGAAACACTGGTTACAACACATTCTCTGTTGTTCATAAACACTAGATCAAGTTTATGTTCGTAATGATTCCGAATATTGCCGAACTACTGCAAATTCAAAAATGACATCACGTCTAGCAAAGCGGTACATGCTGGTCCTACATTGTCAGGTTGGGCTGTAATAACGCAGTTTTCATTCACGTTCCACTGGAGGGCTGCCTGGCTGAAATCGCCACAGACAAGGGCCAAATCGTCTATGCCTACATTATCGAATCCATTGTTAATAGCTTCAGCAAAACATTTAACAAACGATAAATTTCGTCGAACCTCTGGAGGGTTATAGTCGGCACATATGTGGATAAAACAGTCTTCCATTTGAATCCGGGCAAACACGAGTCCGCAGCTGCATCAACGCGTACCACTGCAGACGATAAATTCCTGTGAACAGCTATGAGTACTCCTTCGCCAGACATTTTACGACTGTTTCGCCTTTAGCGATCGCTTCTGTACACATTGTACTCTCCCCCGACAAGTTGCGCCAATGTTATTCTTTCGATGAGATTTGTTTTGATCAATACAATTATGTCATATTCGCAATCGTTCACAACAAGGAATAGTTCATCTATTTTGGTACGCAGTCCTCTCACATTTTGGGAATATGTGTGCAGTCCATGCACGTCGTCTACAATTTTATGGTTTTCGTTGAACGTAGATGTTGATATGGACGGTTGAATGGCGGAATGCTGAAACAATAGTGAATCCCGTGAACCTCGGTGGTCGCCGTTGGCAGGGGTGTTAAAACCCCCGCCTATCTCGTTACGATCCCTTAATAAAAGATTATCTTCAGTGCAGGACCGACAACCGGTGATATCGAGAGTAGCATTGACAGAGTACTGCAAAGTACACAGATTGGGTGCGGAATCGTCACTTAAATTCGATAGATACTTGCCTACGGTGGAAACCCGAAGGCTGGGCGGATGTTAACAAGGGGCGATTGCTTGATACTGTTTCTTGATTAAGCGGAACATTTTCCACCTTCTGAGTCAACGTTTCGTTTGCTATCGGATTTTTCTGTCTGAGTAGCGTGATTAATGCTCATGATTGCAGGATCTTAGTCACGATTTTCGTAATTTCTATTTCGTGGTATTTTGATCATGAGTAGAGTGATTCATGCTCATGATTTCAGGATACTAGTCACGATTTTTGTGTGTGTGACATGATTTATATTCATGACTTCATGATCTTTGTCAGGATATTCAAACTTTCTATTCACGTTATCGTGACACTTTAGTCACGAGTAGTGATTTATGTTCATGAATTCAGGATCTTAGTCACGATTTTTGATATTTTAATTTTTGCGCTTTATATTCATTTCAGGATCTTAGTCATGGTTTTCGTAATTTATTCTCGTTATCTTGATATTTTAGTTACGAGTGATTTGTGTTAATGATTTCAGGATCTTAGTCACAATTTTTGATATTTTTGTCACGAATAGTATGAATTATGTTCTTGATTTTAGGATCCTAGTTACGTTTTTCGTAACTTATTTGCACATTATCATGACATTTTATTCTAGAGCTTACTTTCGAATTTGACACGTGAAGTGATGTTCATGACATCAGCAGTTTTATTATAATATTCGTAATTTTTTCGCGATTTTTTGGTAATGATCGGTTTTTGTACTCGGAGTATCGCGACAATATAAACAGGAACATAAATGTGAAACTAATAAGTGGGATCTTGTTCCATGAACTATATCACGAACACGATTTGTGGCTCTATAATGTATTTTTGATGCTTAGAGTAGTTTTCTTTTTCTGTCGAGACATCACACTGAACCTTATCAAATGAATAACGATATTCTAGGTCCTGATAGTTTTCTTATATCTACCGCTCACGCCTTTTGCTGGTTACTTGCAGCTGTTCATATATGTCATTTCATGGAATAGTGCATGGAATAATACTCTAGATTTTGTGAAACAGTTCCCTTGAAAATTGCATGACCATGTTGCATGAAATTGAAAATTATTAGGGATTTTAAATATCACAAGCACGCAAGACAGATCCTAGGTAGAGTACTAGGAATCATGAACTAGTTCACGAATTCATGAATAATATTTCATGATTTTGTGAAAATTTTACGTGCACGAATGATCAGTCATGACTATTGTACTAGGAATCATGAACCAGTTCACGAATACACGAATACATATTTCATGAACTATTTCACGACCTCAACCACGAATGGGACTATCGTACTAGGAATCATTTACCAGTTCACGACTACATGAATAATATTTGATGATTTTGTGAACTATTTCTCGAGTACCGATATTGGATCATGACTAATATATTAAGAATCATGGATTAGTTCACGAGGATTGTATGGATTCATGAATAAAATTCCGAGTTCTGTGAAATATTTCGCGAGAAAGTATCCCGACTGTTTTGATTCTGTGAACTAATGTTCCAAAATCTATGAATAGTATCATAAGTCAACCTTTGGTTTTATGAATAATGTTCTTAAAATTGTGTACTATTTCACGCACAGAAAATCGATTTGGTAATGACATGGCGGAAAACATGACTTAAGTTCACAAAACAACAACAAATATTTCCACTAATAAAAGAGTTACGTGGGCATTACTGAAGGAGAATTGAACATAACTATTAAAGCCATGATTTTTGTTCATGGTCCTGTTTTCGTAACGCGAAAACGTGGTTGTTCTAGAATTCATGGCACTTTATTTACGTAACATTTTTTTCCATGCAGAGATGGTATTTATGTGACGTTGGAAAAAGATGTTCTTAACTGTCTCTTCAACGCGCACTATCCAGGTTGTATCGCTCCGGAGCTAAACAGTGTTCTCAGATCTCATTCTGGTTATTCGGACTCGTGGGCGTTAGCACGCACATTGGTTACCACTGAATCGGTCAAGTGGGCAGTTGACAGCTCCGCTCCAAACAAATCTCCCGGAAAAGATGGAATACTTCCCGTGCTACTGCAAAAGGGATTTGATATTCTCGAACATGTTTGTAGAAAGATTAGATTAGTCTTACTACCGGATATATCCCAAAAGCATGGCGAGAAATAACTGTAAGATTTATTCCCAAAGAGGGTCGCTCAAGTTAAGAAGAAGCCAAGAGTTTTAGGTCTATCAGCTTAAGTTCTTTTCTTCTGAAAACTTTGGAACGGATAATCGATCATCACACCAGGAACGTTAGTTTAGTTGAATATCCACTGCACAAAATGCAGCATGCATATCAGTGTGGGAAATCCACGATCACTCTGCTTCACGATGTTGTTTACAACATTGAGAAAGCCGATCATGGGGTGTCTGCATGTATCTCGGGTTGGATAAACGCATTACTTGGTTACCGCATACTTTGTTTGTCACTGCGACAGACTGAGATACGGAAGTTGGGTATTTGCGGTTGTCCTTACGGTGGCGTTCTGTCACTTTTGTTATGGAATCTGGTTGCCAACGGCTTGTTGAAAAAACTCAGTGAGCTTGAATTTCCAATGTACGGGTTTGCTGACGATTACCAAATACTAATTACTGGACTTTGCATCGGAACAATCTTTGACCTAATGCAACAAGCATTTAGAGCTGTCGAACTGTGGAGTCGATAAGTTAAAAGCGTTTTCGTTTTTTCCTGGTGCTACACCGGTGTAGTGCAAAAAATGAGATAGATTGATTACACCCAAGTTTGAATGACTGTAGCACCGACAACACCGGTGTAGTGCACAGTCAAAAACGAAATTGCCATAAATTATCAGTTAATCCAAACAAAACTTCAATAGTTTTTTTTCACGAAGAAGCGAATAACAACCGGGGTTTGTCCCTTGCAGTTCATTCATTCTGAGCTACTGTGTGCAGATGAAGTCAAATACGTTGAAGTTATATTGGATTCCGAACTGCTGCTCTTGAGGCACTTCTAAATATCAAACCATTACATATAGGGTGAAGTGCCTATTTTCACCATACTAAGCAAGGTGCCTCACTAATTCGTTAATTTCTCGCCCTACAATCAATGGAATACGTAAAAATTGACAACAACAGCTTTGCTTCGTTGTTAAGAACCAATATAATAACACAAATGCACTGAAAATAGTGAAATTCTCGTGTTTGAGCGCAATGAAAATTCGAATCGAGTGCCCCTATTGTTGCGCTACCATTTGACTCAATGCGTTGAACAAAGATGGCAGACACTGCTCTAACCAACGGCTTCAAATGGGTAGGGTGATAATGGAAACATGGCGCAAATGGGCTCATCACCCTATACCTCAAGCAAGAAGCACTATCATGTGCATACAGACTGCAGGTTACTGGGCTTTGGAACAGTAACCATGTTGATCTTGCTATCAGTCATACATGATTGTGGTCATAAATGGTTACATGGGGTGAAGATATTCTTGATCCTACTTACATGTAGTTTTCCTTACAGGACATTCCATGTGAAGATTCCCTCTCGAAAGGAAGTGTATTTCTGACTATATGGAGAGACAACAACAAACGCAAGCGGCTTGTTACACTGACGGTTCTTTGATGGAGAGACGTGTTGGTGATGGTGTCTACTGTCGTGAAATGAGATTGGAACAATCTCACTTGCAAGGTAGATACTGTACTGTATTCCAAGCAGAAATCTTCGCGATTATTATCGTCCCTTCAACTGAGTTTGTCCGGTAAAGTTATAAACTTCTGCTCCGATAGTCAGGCTGTGTGTCTTTCGAATTCATTTTGGAAGCAACACAAGGTCATGAAGTACTTTTATATATAACGAGCTGAATAAACGCAATGCTTAGCAACCGACGCCTGCATTCATCGTTAAGATAAGTAGAGGTATGGAAACTGAGTGCCCTCAAGGTGGTGTGCTGTCACCTATTTTATGGATCATTATCGCCGATGGCTTGTTGAGGAAACTTAATGAGTTTGGGTTTCCGAGATATGGTTTCGCCGATGATTATCATATAATGATCACAGGTATTTGCATAAACATGCTTTTTAATATGATGCAGCAAGCCTTATGTGTTGTTAAGCTATGGTGTCTTTAAGATGGACTATTAGTTAATCTAAATATAACAGCGATTGTACTTTTTACGCAACATAGGAATACCACCGAAGCTCGCCCGTTGAAGTTTTGAAATTATTGTTGAAGATCTAGTTATGTACGTTGGGATAATTCTCGACTCAAAACTAAATTGGTCTGCTCTCATTGATATCAGAGACAGCGGATTCTACATGGTCTACATGCACATATAGTTTTCCTTTTAAAACTTTCAATGTGAAAATTCCTTCTCAAGAGGATGGACGACTTGGAGAATAATGAATTTGTTCTACTGACGGTTCTTTGTTGGAGGGCTGAGCCGGTGTCCATTGTCATGAAATGAAATTAGACCAATCTCATTCGCCTGGTAGATACTGTACAGTATTTCAAGAAGGAATCTTCGTGATTCTGTGGGGCGTACAATCGAAACTTCAACAGGGATTTTGAGTCAAAATAATTTATTTTATCGAATTTTTCAGTGTCATTCCGGTATTACTGGAAATGAATTGGCTAGAACGGGTACTAGGACTGACTTGATCCAGAACTAGATCTACCACTGTCGATTAGGTGGATAAAGCACTAGATTCGCTCCTGGGCTACATCTGAACCAGTCAACCATAAGTGTAGCTGGCAAACTTACGTTCAAATAACCTTTTCTGCCAGTTATGAGTCCAAGAATGTCAAAGAATTTGTTGCAATTTTAAGCACATTTTCAGGATTCTAGTAGGGGCACTGCTTGGCCATTGCAAACTCAATTATCCCATGGACAATTAGCGTGCTGATTATTCGTGTGATTTTTGTCAATCCGTTTACGGAACTTCATCATTTCATATGTAACTCCCCTACAGTAATGCTACTACGTATCCGAATTTTTGTTCTTCATACATAGACGAATCTATGTACAGGGAGCGAAAACTCAAGGATATGTTATTGTCCCTAACCCAGTGCGGTGAAGAGCGATAGGCTTTATCAATAGGATTCATTATTCCTTCGGGATGGAATAATTCAGGCTGTTAACTGTTTTGTGTTCTGATTCTATTGTGCTGTCATTTTCCATTTCCTTGCCGTTTTCTTTCACCTCCCTTGCACATTCCTTCAGGAAAGTGATGGACGACATGCAAGGCACAAATCTCCGAATAACATGGAGAACGTGCCAATCAATCCAATATATTCTGATTCCTGATGTTTCGTCATGTATCATTCCTATTTGGTGTATGTTGTACTGTACCTTGTAAACGTGTAGTCCAGAACACCTTGCATTTCCTAGCGACATCAACGATTGGCATGATCGATTGGCCTTTGCTATTTCGAAAAACCGGGTAAAAATCCGTGTTATTTTGAGAAACGGTGCCCATAATTCATTTTATTTCGAGAAATATGCATAAACGCGTAAGGTATTTCAATTTTGATCAATAAGTTCCAAATGAAAGATGAATTAATGCATTGTGGAAATCTACAGTTTTGGCATTTTTAACATACTTAGGGGGATAGCGCTGAGAGAAGCAACAATTTATTTACTTAGTATTTATTCCAAATTTTGTTTATACTGCCCCAAATTTTTCTCAACTTTTTGTGGTTTTCCTGTGAAATTGTTGGGGTCCAGGGATAGGAAAACTCTGTTTTGATCAAGATAGGAGCCCTATCAGGTTAACATTTCTACGGATACTATTTTCTCCACCAATTTTCTTTACTCGTTTTGGTGAGCAAATTTTGCCACAGCGTTGTTTATAAACAACATGGGGTGAAGAGAACTGTATGTTAGTAATTCTACAGTAAGGGTGGATATGCCAAGGCCCCATCTTGAGCCTACTGAATCGGCAAATCTAAGCCAGTAAATTAGTTTTGAACTAAAAGATAAAAAAAAATGAAAATTGAAAACACTTCCAACTAGACCCGAGCACCCCTTTACTAAAAAGAAAAAAAAAATGGACGCAACAAAAAAAAAACATAACACTTGTACATTCATTCGATTTATTATTTACACCGGAATGTCACTCATTAGGAATTCTCTAAACCAAGAGATGAGTAAGGAAGGTAGACCTCAAGAGGTTAGATTTTACCGTTTTTTTGCATACTACTCACCACTGATAGAGAAGGTTGACTGCTGCATATTCTTACTTCCATCCGGTCGATGACCCCTCGCGCTATGTGGCGTGCTAAGCTGTGAATCTCCCGAAACGATGCTAAGCGCTGGGCCTGGCACGTACTTTTCCGGTAGAGCGTACGGTTCCGGAATGTCAACATCGTGTTTCTGGTTCAAATCCAAAGCTTGCAAACCATTCCGTGCGCTCTTGTCATCACCGTTTCGATCGGTGATTCCGTTCAGAGCATCATACACAAACGGAGGATAGACAGGAGTTTCCAGAAATGACCCCTGGCCTTCCGCTACTCTAAACACTCCATTTTCCAAACAGACCCGACCGTGAACAATCACGTACTCTGGCACTCCATGGCACTTCATTCCCTCGAAAATGTTGAAATCACACGCCTGGTGATGCGTCGAAGCGGAGATTGTACGCACTTCCTTCGGGTCCCAAACAAGTATATCCGCATCCGAGCCGACTGCGATGCGACCCTTGCGAGGATACAGATTGAAGATCTTGGCCGCGTTTGTACTGGTGATGGCCACGAAACGTTGCGGATCAATTAATCCTGTTTGAACGCCCTTCTCCCAGACTACTGACATGCGATCCTCGACTCCATTGACGCCGTTGGGAATCTTGGAAAAGTCGTTGCGACCGAGTTCTTTCTGGCTCTTGTTAAAGGTGCAATTGTCACTGCCAGTGGTTTGCAGATCATCCCTATAGAACCGTGAGAAACTCTCATTAGAAATTGTTATCGATAAATAGTTTAAAAAGTAAAAACTAACAAAAGCAAAACGTAAGACAAAACGGTGAAGAGTTTGAGATGATAGGTTAAGCGCGATATTTAACTTACAGCGCCAGGAACTTCATCAAGTGTCGGGGTGTTTCCGGATCCTGCCGGATTGGCGGACTTGTCACGTAGTAAGGTAAAACGTTCTGTTTGACATTGGTTAGTGTACAACCCAGCGAGCTAGCCAAGGTTTCACCGTAGACAAGTAGCCCACGTCTTCTGGCCTGCGAAACCTGTTCCGCAGCCAGTTTGCTGGTTACTCTGGTAACGTACAGTGGTGTCTTTGTCTGATGAATGGTTTGTTGGAGCGAAGTGTGGTGTTAGCATTTTGTTCCCGTTGCAGACGATCACAACATCAATTTTCCAGTTTATGAAAGCAACATTTTCAATTTAAACGAAAGAGAATGGCATGAATTTTGTATTTAGTGGGAACCCAGTTGTCACAAAGTGATGTGTTATTGTTAGAATTAAGATAGTGCTCGATAGGAAAGCGAACGTAGTGTATGTGTTTATGCGTAGTTAGTAGCACCTGAAACCATTTTTGCACACATGGAAGCTTTTTTTCGGTGGTAGCAGCTACTTACTGAGCGAGTAGTTTCATCATAAACTCTGGTGTCGTGGGATCCGGTCTAAGCGGAGGGCTTAGAACATGACCGGCGGCATGGTGCCAGCACTTGTCTGTATAATGCGTGCCATCGGTGCCCAACGCGGCTGCTAGTGTTTCGCCGAAAATACCTACGCCATTGTAACGGCGGCGAGCACGTGCTACCTCGATTCCGGCCGATTTGCTCATCACATGCACTACGTACAATGGACATTTAGCCTGTACCAAGGGAAAGGTGAAGAAATTGTGCAAGGGGTGGAAAAGAAAACGAAAGAAAATCAACAAAAGAAATTGGAACGAGTGGTGTTCTTCGTGAAAAAGTGAAACTGGAGTGGGTCAACTAGGATTCGTAATGGTAATCGGATACTAAAACGCGATGAACTTGAGGAGCGTTTTCGGTAGTAAATAGCGTGTCAAGTAGATGTAAGTTCGTCATTGATTTTATGTATTCCAAACTGAAGGTTGGCACTGTTTCTTGGGCAGATGATTTTCCTGTAGGGGGGAGGGAGCTCTGAATAACAACATTTGAAGAATATTTATCCAAATGTTCCCGAGTGACAAATCCCTTAAACTGAGAAAAACGAGTTGTCAAGTTGCATCGACCTGAGTTTTGAAAATAAATATGTTTTTGATGAAATTATACCAATATATCCTAAGGACTGTGCTCGTTAGTTGAAGAACACTACACTTGAAATGTTGTTATAGTTTTGAAGCCATTTAGCACGTGAGCGTTTTTTTAAAAATTATATTAAATATTTAAATTAAGCATCGATTTTTATATTTATATTTGTTATATTCGACACGACAGCATAACTGAGCCGTGGAGCTTTCATGTTTTTATATTATGTAAAAATAAAATAATAACACAAAGTTACTGCGCACAGGAGGCTTTTGTGGATGCAGCTTACTTTTTAAGCTAGTAATGAAGGCAAATGTTTGTAAAATCCCAAAAAATAAAATGAAAATGCTCTTGTAAAAGAGTGATTGAAAATGCCTACACAAATCGACCATCTCTTTGCCCTAAAGCTGATAGAAGAAGATAGATAGATAGAAGTCAAGGCTAATGATGTTTGAAAAACCTCGGGCATTTGGTGAGCTTTACAACGTACATTTTTTTTCGATTGGTCCCGATATGTTTGCTACGAAAAAGGTATTCGTAAACATGTTTGTATTTTGTTCTTAATCTAAACATGGCGACATCCACTCTATGTGTCGTACGTAACCGACATTGAAATGAATTGTACCGCTCGTATTAATAGGTTTGAGTAATTTCGATGCTTCGTTATGGAAGCATTTTGAAACAAACTTTACGCATTAATTGAGATATTTAACATTTGAGACTTTTGAATGATGAAAATACTAATTATTGTAACAATTCAAATTTAATTTCCGTCGGTCTATTTCCGCGCTGAGCGCCTATTGCCGACACCAGAAAAGTGACTCTACCATCTGAACCCTTGGTTTGCCACCGGTGTCATCTTCGATATACCAATTTTTCGAATAGATACTTTTATTATTACACCCAGGTTTTTTTACGCGGTTTTTTTTGCGCGGTTTTTTTATGAGGTTTTTTTTCTACGCGGATTTTCCAATTAACGCGTTTTTTTTTACGCGGATTTTCCAATTAACGCGGTTTTTGCAAAAATATTCTAAGTCCTTTTGAATGCAAAAGGCTTAGACTTTTTTCTGAAAAAAATTCTAAGTCCTTTTAAATGCAAAGAACTTAGAAGAATGTTGACAGTTTTTACTTTGCGCGGATTTCGCCATTAACACGGTTTTTGCAAAAAATATTCCAAGTCCTTTTGAATGCAAAAGACTTAGAAGATTTTCGGAAAGATGGAAGAGACGGGTCTGGAAGATTCCTTATGGCCCGCACCCCAACAATATGGGTATTTTCGGATTGGTCTTGAAGAGTAGGTTCCAGAAATTGATTTTTGACGCCATTTTGAAATCAAAGATGGCGACTTCCGGTTTTGCTAAATTCGCTATAATCCAATCAATATGGGTATTTTCGGAATGGTCTTGAAGAGTAGGTACTAGAGATTGATTTTTGGCGCCATATTGAAATCAAAGATGGCGACTTCCGGTTTAGCGAAATTCGCTATAACCCAATCAATATGGGTATTTTCGGAATGGTCTTGAAGAGCAGGCGCCAGAAGTTGATTTTTGGCGCCATTTTGAAATCAAAGATGGCGACTTCCGGTTTAGCGAAATTCGCTGTAACCCAATCAATATGGGTATTTTCGGAATGGTCTTGAAGAGTAGGTACTAGAGATTGATTTTTGACGCCATTTTGAAATAAAAAATGGCGACTTCCGGTTTAGCGAAATTCACTATAACCCAATCAATATGGGTATTTTCGGAATGGTATTGACGAGTAGTAGACAAAGATCGATGGTTGACGCCATTTTGAATTCCAAGATGGCGATTTCCGGGTTAGCCACATACGCTATAACCCAGTCAATATGAGTGTTTTTGGAATGATCTTAACGAGTAGGTTCCAAAAATTGATTTTTGACGCCATTTTTAAATCCAAGATGGCGATTTCCGATTTCGCGAAATTCGATATAACCCAATCAATTGGTATTTTTTGAAGTTGAAGTAGTACAAATAGTTTTAATTAAACAGTTGAATTTACTTAAATTTAAGCAATATGTTAAATTTGAATAAATTCGAGCCCCCTACTCATACCACATACGTCTCTTTCTTCTCTCTCTTCCATTCTCACCGCACTTTCCTGGATGAACACATAAAAATATTTTGCATTTTGCTGGTTTATGATTAGATCTTATATTTGAGGGTGATTTAGATGATTGCCCAAATTTTTCATGCGGGAATTTCGGTAAACCGGACGTCGTCATCTACAATTTTGAAATGACGCCAACCGTTTGTCTGCTACTCGTCAAAACCATTCCGAAAATACTCATGTTGATTGAGTTGTAAAGAATCTCGCGAAACCGGAAGCCGCCATTTGGGATTTGTAAATGGCGCCAAAAATTAATTTTCATGGAAAACCTTGCGGGGAAGGTGCAGATTTATTTATTTCTGGCACCTACTCGTCAAGACCATTCCGAAAATACCCATATTGATTGGGTTACAGCGAATTTCGCTAAACCGGAAGTCGCCATCTTTGATTTCAAAATTACGTCAAAAATCAATTTCTGGAACCTACTCTTCAAGACCATTCCGAAAATACCCATATTGTTGGGGTGCGGGCCATAAGGAATCTTCCAGACCCGTCTCTTCCATCTTTCCGAAAATCTTGTAAGTCTTTTGCATTTAAAAGGACTTGTTCTTGGAATTCTTGGAATATTTTTTGCAAAAACCGTGTTAATTGCGAAATCCGCGCAAAAAAACTTCCAAAAATATTCTTTTGCTGAGAGTTTTTTCTTTGCGCGGATTTTTGAATTAACGCGGTTTTTTACGCGGATTTTCCAATTAACGCGGTTTTTTACGCGGTACGCATCCCCCGCGTAAAAAAAACCTGGGTGTACTTACAAAGTACAGGTTCGTTTTCTATGAAACAAGTTACAATAAACGAAAGCACAAAACGTTTGTCGGAATCTTTAACAAAAATTTGTCTAAGGAAAGTGTATTGATAAAAAACGGCTTTTTCGACAGCTGAAAATCGAAATTATCTAGTCTCATCATATCAGGAACATCAATAAGTGTTGAGAACAACACTGTACGAAAGTTCTGAAATACACACGTTTCATGGAATTATTATGTTTGAATCGTAAACAAAACATATATTTACAAGTTGAATTGATGTCAGTACAATTACAGTTGTTGCAGTTTTTATCGTGCATATTTTTAGAAAAAGTATATTTATTAGATGTAGAACTAAGTCAATAGTAAGATAAAAACCTTAAAATTATTGTTTACATATTTTTACACTTATGTGTCGCAAAGGTCGCATTTTAATTATTGTCGTTTTGGCGGTTAATCAAGAGAAAAATTTTAGCCTCTAAAAGGAATCCAATTTGCCCAAAATGTTTAGGAGCAGTAAAAAATGTCCTCAAAAGGATATCATTAGAGTCGCACTCTTTCTGAGCCAATATAGCATAATGATTTGTCGTGGTGAGTGGCGTAGCTCTCTTTAGTATTTCTGCAGAAGAGTGCTTAGAGCGTCTTTCAAGAGAAAGCATCAGCTTCCCCGAGCGTTGCTTGTACGCGGGGCAGGGACTTTCCCCGCAATAGGCATCATTCCCAATGCAAGAAGCATCTTACTCATACTTTCCACCCTTACCACAGCGGGCCTCATTGCTACAATGGCCCATTTCCTTATGTTTACCAAGGTAACCAGTAAGCATTAGTGCATGCAGTAAAGTAGCATAAAATTTGCATTTCAGATGCTTATTGCAGTATATTAGCATTCGTTATGCATAACTGTTGTTAATCAGCATTCAAAAAACTTCTTGCCGGTAAGTAGCATTCCGAATGAACAACAGCAGTAAAGAAGCATTTTTATGGCACAGCAGTAATGTAGCCGTATATTTTGCCAAAAGCAACTTTTAAATAGCATTTAAAACGACTTAAATGCTTATCAGGTAGCCGTTAAGACGCATTTTGCATGCTTATTGGTTACCTGGGTAGTGCAACGCATGACGCGTGGTACAAATTTCAGGTTTCCCAGTCGCTTTCGAAAGATATTCTAAGAATGAGTTTCCCGGTATTTTTATAAAAGCCATACATACTTCGAAATTGTAGATTTATTGCCAAAAGGGGGGCGCTCAAGCTGCGAAGAAACCGGGAGTTTTAGACCTATCAGCCTAAGTTCTTTTCTTTGCTTTGGAGCGGATAATCGATCATCAAACCAGGAACATTAGTTTAGTGGAATATCCGCTGTACAAAATTAAAACATCAGTGTGGGAAATCCACAATCATAGTGCTCCACGATATCGTTTACAACGTTGAAAAGGCCTTCTCGCTCAAGAAGTCTAGCTTGGATGTATTCCTAGATATTGAGGGTGCTTTTGGCAATGTGGCCTTCCAGTCTATTCTGGAAGCGACGCACTGTCATAGAAAATGTGTCTCGGTTTGGATAAACGCAATGCTTAGTAGCCGAATTCTTTGCTCGTCCTTGAGGCAGGCAGAGATAAAGAAAAAGAGTATTTGCAGCTGTCCTCAGTGTGGCATTCTGTCACCTTTGTTATTGAATCTGATTGCCGACGGCTTGTTGAAGAAAGTCAATGAGCTTGAATTTCCAATTTACTGGTTTTCTGACGACTACCAAACACTAATTGCTAAACTTTGCATCGGAATAATATTGGACTTTTTTGCACTAAGATCTGACAGTAGTTGGTAGATGACTGGGTAATGCGTAGTATAGACCCGGTGGTTCGCCACAGTGGTCCTTAACCTCTTGTCCAGTAACTCCTATCCCTACCTCCCGGCGGTGCCAGCTGGAGTACGAGTAACCATAGGAAAGATCGGGGATCCAACCCCGGTAGGACCATGGTCGTATGCTGACAGGGAAGGGGGCTCCTCTTTTCGGAGAGTGAGTCCATCCGAGCGTCTGTTCCCCATGCTAGCGGGCGGCTCAAAACAGCGTCTGCTCTCTATATTAGGGGCGGCTGATGTATCGTCCTCGCCTCGTGTCAGCGTGGGACTATAAACAGAGCTGACACGATAGTGCTCGGCGAGACAGGGGGTTGGGGAAGACCCAACAAGCCGCCCTGAAAACTAACCGTTACGAACAATGCAGAAAAAAAAATTAGAATCGAAACAATCGGCAAAGACCTACGCGACGAAATAAGGACAACGATTGGAAACTCGGAACATGGAACTGCAGGTCACTCTGCTTTCCATCTTTCGACAGGATAATCTACGACAAACTCCAACCACGCAACTTTGAAGTCGCAGCACTGCAGGAACTTTGTTTGACAGGACAAATGGTATGGAAAAGCGGGTATCGGGTGGCTACTTTCTACCAGAGCTGTGGCACCACCAACGAGCTGGAAACCGGCTTAGTAGTGGTGGGTAGGATGCGCTAACGCGTGATTGGATGGACTCCGATCAACGCAAGGATGTGTAAGTTGAGGTCAAAGGCCGTTTCTTCAACTACAGCATCATCAACGTACACTGCCCACGCGATGGGAGACCCGACGACGAGAAGGAAGCGTTCTATGCGAAGCTGAAGGGGGTGTACGACGGCTGTTCGCAACGGGACGCGAAAATCGTCATCGGTGATATGAACGCTCAGGTAGGACGGGAAGTAATGTTTGGACCGGTAATCGGGCCAAACAGCTTGCACACCGTATCGAATGACAACGGCCAACGATGCGTGAACTTCGCAGCCTACCGTGGAGTGGTAGTCCGAGATACCTTTTTCCCTCGCAAAGATATCCACAAAGCCACCTGGAGATCACCTGACCAACGCACCGAAAACCAAATCGGCCACGTTCCAATCGACGGGCGATTCTTCTCTGATATCACCAACGCTCGTACCTACCGCAGCGCGAATATAGATTCGGACCATTACCTAGTTGCAGTATGCATGCGCTCAAAACTCTCAACGGTGTACTACACTCGTCGTAGTCAGACGCCAAGGTCCAACATCGCGCAATTTCGGGACACCGGGGTTGCCCAAGACTACGCACAGCGGCTGGAAGCAGCACTACCCACGGAAGAACAGCTGGGCGCTACTACTCTTGAAGATGGCTGGAGGGAGATCCGTTTTGCCATAGGAAATACTGCTATTGCGGCACTAGGTACAGCGATTCCGCATCGAGGAAACGACTGGTTCGATGACGAATGTAAGCAGTTAATAGAGGAGAAGACTGCAGCACGGGCGAGGATGCTGCAGCACGGAACGAGACAGAATGTGGAGCGATACAAACAAGCACGGAACAGGCAAACCTCGGACCTCCGGAGAAAGAAGCGCCAACAGGAGGAACGAGAATGCGACGCGATGGAACAAGTGTACCCGCGTAAACGACACACGGAAGTTCTACGAGAAGCTGATCAGTTCACGCAATGGTTACGTTCCGCAAGCCGATATGCGCAGGGACTTGCTGGTGTAGATCAACTATCCAGCGAGTTATTAAAATACGGTGGTTAAACACTGGCTTGAGCGCCGCACTGGGTAATCGCCAAAATTTGGGAGGAGGAGATTCTTTCGGAATCGCGATCACACTACTTAGTGCCACCTAAAATGTCTTCTCCCAAATTCTTTGCCGCCGATTGTCACCATTTGTAAGGAAGTTCGTGGGGCACTACCAAGCGGGATTCATGGGTTCCCGCGCCACCACGGACCAAATATTCGCGATACAGCAGGTTCTGCAGAAGTGCCGCGAATACAACGTGCTAACACATCATTTGTTCATCGATTTCAAATCGGCATATGACACAATCGATAGAGATCAGCTATGGTAGATAATGTACGAGTACGGTTTTCCGGATAAGCTAACACGATTAGTCAAAGCGACGATGAATCGGGTGATGTGCGTTGTTCGAGTATCAGGGACACTCTCGAGTCCCTTTGAATCTCGAAGAGGGTTACGGCAAGGTGATGGTCTATAGTGCCTGCTGTTCAACGTTGCGTTAGAAGGTGTAATAAGGAGAGCGGGGATAGACTCGTGTGGCACGATCTTCAGGAAGTCCGTCCAGCTTCTTTTCTTCGCCGACAACATTGACATAATGGCACGGAACTTTGAGGCGATGTCGGAAACGTACATCAGACTGAAGGCTGAAGCCAACCGGATTGGACTTGCCATCAACATTTCGAAGACAAAATACATGAGAGGAAGAGGTTCTAGAGACGACAATGTGGACCTCCCATGCCGAGTTCGGATTGATGGTGACGAAATCGAGATGCTCGGCGAATTCGTGTATTTGGGCTCACTGGTAATCGCCGACAATGATACCAGCAGAGAAATTCAGAGAGGGATCTTGGCGGGAAATCGTGCCTACTTTGGACTCCGGAGGACGCTCCGGTCGAACAAAATTCGCCGCCGCATGAAGTTGATTATCTACAAGACGCTGATAAGACCGGCGGTCCTCTACGGCAACGAGACCTGGACTATGTTCGTGGTTGCATACTATCTATAGTGGCGTGCAGATGGAAGACAGAACATGGCGCAGGCGAATGAACCATGCTGGAAGAACCATCCATCACGCATACCGCAAAAATAGGACGTTTACGGTGGGCTGGACACGTCGTAAGAATGTCGAACGACGACCCGGTGAAGATGGTTCTTGAGGGCGACCCTACAGGAACAAGAAGACGGGGCGCACAGTGAGCACGGTGAATCGACCAGATAGAGGACGACCTGCGGACCCTTTGAAGACTGCGAGGCTGGCGACAAGCAGCAATGGACCGAGTGGAGTGGTGACGGCTTCTGCATACAGCAAGAGACAACAAGGCTCTAGCCTGAACGGTAAGATAAGTAAGCTGACAGTGTTGTCGACAAGTTAAATTATCAGTTAATCCAAACAAAACTTCAATGGTTCTTTTCAGGAAGATTCGAAGAACAACCGGGGTTCGTACCTTGCTGTTCCTTAATTCTGAGTCAGTGTGTGCAGATCAAGCTATGCGTTGGAGTTATCAGAGTCAGGAAAGTGTACATGGCCTTCGGGAAGTGTAGTCAAACTTTTGAAAATACCTGGGATCTCAAACTCAAATAAATCTATTGGATTTACACAATTGTACGTCCAATACTGTCATATGGATGTCTTATGTGGTGGCAGAGGGTAGAGGTGATCGCGGTCCAGTCAAAGCTAAACCATTTGCAAAGAATGGCGCTCATGGCGTTGACTGGTGCTTTCACTGCAACTCCGACTTGTGCCCTCGAGGCTCTTCAAAATATCAAACCATTACATATACAACATAAACAAGAAGCACTCTCATGTGCATACAGACTGCAGGTTACTGGGCTTTGGAACAGTAACCATGTTTATCTTGCTACCAGTCATACACGGCTGTGGTCCAAAACGGTTGCATGGGGTGCAGTTATTCTTTCTCCCAGCGATATTATACTCACATGTAGTTTTAGTTTCCATACATTCCATGTGAAGATTCACTCTTGAGTGAGGAGTGATTGTCTGGTTATATGAAGAGACAACAACAAACGCAAGTGGCCTGCTACACTGACGGCTTTCTGATGGAGAGACATGCTGGTCCTGGTGTCTACTGTCGTGAAATAAGATTGTAACAATCTCACTCGCTAGGTACATACTGTACTGTATTTAAAGCAGAAATCTTCGCAATTATGTGCAGAGTACAAACGACCCTTCGACAGGGTTTGTCCGGCGAAGTTATAAACTTCTGCTTCGATAGTCAGGCTATAGTCAAGGCCTTAGCTCAGACAAATCACGGTCCAAGCTAGTGATCGCGTGCCGAACCCGAATCGAAGAACTAAGCATTGTCAACACTATCTACCTTGTCTGGTTGCATTCCGGTATTACTGGAAATTAATGGGTTGACGAATTGGCCAGGTGCAGGGATTGAATTCGTTGATCCTGAGCCCGCCCTTCCAAATTCGACAAGTTGGATGAGAGAAACATCCGGGTCTGGGATTCGTCCGAGTACCGCAATTATTGGAGAAATCTACAAACTTGTCGCTAAATAAAATTGTTACTAGAACAACCGCGCCGCGTGATTTCGAAAAATTTCTTACATTTTTCGAAATTCCATTGCGGCATGCTGATCAGGACTTTAACCGGGAACTGTAAACTCAACTATTCAGCGCGCTGAGTACATTTCATGTGATCTTTGTGAATCCGACTACGGAGCCTTATATCATCGGATATGTGACTGTCCAGCAGTAGCGCAATTGCGATTTAGATTTTTCGGCTGTCTTTACATAGACGACATTGTGTTTAAGCGACTGAGACATGCTAAAATCCCTTGTCAGATGTAGTAAAGAGTTTTAGGCTTATTCGCAGGCGATTTGAAGTACTTCTGAGTTTAACTTACCTGCTTTTTGTTTTTTTTGTTGTTATTTTTCTTACCCTTCTAGTTCCACTTCCACGCTCAGGAAATGGTACAGCACAAATCCCCGACTACATAAGGGGGACGTGCCATTTGTGCCAATTAATTTTGATTCCTAATTCTCGTATTTTTAATAAAAGTCATACATGCTTCGAAATTGAATTAAAATTGGCTGAAATTTCTCCGACAGCTGTGCTAACTTTGCTCAATATTCCATCGGTGTGATTCGCCCTCTGTGATCATTGCGTGCGGAATTAATAAGCCTGGGGATCTGCAAGGGACGCCCAAAATTCCTATATGATATGGATGCAGAAAACTGCATTTTAACGAGACTTTTACTGGTCTTTCTAATTCACGAATGATATTGGTCCTATTCTGGTCACCCAGTTAGTGTCAGTGCAATGTTGTATTCACTTGTCTATGTGAAAATGATTATTCTATACACCAAAAATCATTCTTCAAGGACATTGTAATTTGCTTTACTTATCAGTTGGATTGTCTTACAGACACGTTGAAATCTTGGTCTGCTTTATAAACACTGCAGACACTAAGTTACTGTTGGAAAGTCGAACTGTAAAGAAAACCAAAGTAAACATTAAAGCAGCGCAAAACGAGACCCTGCCAAGGACACCAAAAGACCACGCTACGACCCTGGTCAAGAATTGTCCAGATGATGTGCAATTTGGCATCTGAGCTTACTTTGACATTTATCACAATTTGAAGGGGTCCGGCATATTCAATTATCTTGTCTTTGACACATTCATCTTCAAACATTAAAATTATAAACCAAATAGCGTGCATTTGAAAAAAAAGTATTTTTTTTTTGTCGAAAAATCGTCTTTAATTGGATCGAAAAAATAATAACTTCAAATTTTGCAAAAGGCGTGAACAAGATAATTTAATAAGCTTCAAGTAAAACAAAAATAATGGGAAAGCTTGAACTAGGGTTCCTAGTACCGACGCTTTTCGACGAGAACCGTTTCTACGGTACTAATGTTAAAAACTATACTTTTATATGTATGCTTCAGTCTACCTTCTAATCTCGTACAGAGCATAAGCAAAACATTACTCTGTTATAGCTATCAATAAACAAAGGCAAACAATTTCAATTACTGTGTTGCTTATCCACTGCACAAACAGTACAGTATCGTTAATTCATAGGAATAACAGAAATGAAACGAGCCTCTAAATGGATAGGTTTGATCAATTTTCGAGAATATTGCAAAACAACGAAGATATATCAAAATTTAATTTTTCTTCGCTACCGTAAACTGTCCCTGGCAACACTGCTTCATCGGAATCCAATCAGATTACTTGCAATAAATTCAGTTCTGGAGCTAACATTTGTGACTGTCAATTCTCAAATGAAATAATAGCATTTATTGTTTTTGTGAGCTATTTTAGATAAATCAAAAATTATAGCTGTTAGAAAACGTTGTTGTTTATATGAAAATGAAGCGGTTGAAATTATGACTTGTTTAAATTTTTTAAGAATTTGTAACTTTGTCAACATTTGAATTTATTTTCAAAATATATAATTCTAAAAATGTCAATATTTCAAAATATGCGAAAAATCCATTTTTTTCAAGAAAGTAAAGTACCCTTAATCATGCCTGTATCCCAAGCACTGCATTATTTTTCACATGCTCTATTTATTACCCTTTCGGCAAATTAACTTTACAACATTTTGCATGTGATGTGCAATATATCGATCAATCGTCAATATTGCTTCAAAAGCGCTTATGTTTACTTCGTATTCATAAGAAAAATAGGTACACTTTCATTTGCACTAACTAAATATAGACTGTTTTTCTTTCGTTCGTCACTGCAGTCCGCCGATTGTTGTCGAAAAGATGTAAAAGTAGGCAAACGATAATTGCTTGGGCGCATATTCTTCACAATCTAAGCCAAATATCACAATAAAACAAAATTAGAGCTGTCCAAACAAATCCGATTATCTCACCGAGGGGATGGAACAAGTTGAAAAAAAACACTGTAAATCCTAATCTAATCAGTGTCATTTACCGTCCAGCGAGAGAATACATAAAACTGCTTAAACTGTACAGTCGTTAACTAGTAATACATACTAGGTTGCCCGATTGGAGTGTAGAAAGGAACGTGCAATAATGTTAGATGGCATGCAATCGGATAATCTACGAGCTACGAGGGAGACAGATATGTAAACGTTCCCAATAAAGCACTCACCTGATGCGCAATCACGCAAGCTCTATTCACCGCCTCGGCTTCCACTTCTTCCGTGCGGGATAGCTCGTGCCCCTCGGGCCCGGTGACGCCAGCCTCTAGCAGTTTTTGTACGTTCTTGGCAATGACGTCTCCATTCTCGGCGTGAACCTGTGCAACGGCACCCAACTCCTTGCACGTCTCGAAAATTTCATACAGCTCACTGTCGGTCACCTGGAACAGTCCCTTGTACGCCATGAAACATTTGAACGAGTTCACGCCGCGTTCTTGGCACAGAATCTTCATCTCGTCTCGAACCGATTTGGACCACCAGGTGATAGCGACGTGTAAACCGTAATCACAGACCACCTTCGAGTCGGCTCGGACCCGCCACGTGTCATAGGCCTCCAGTAGCGATTCTCCCTTTTGCGGAATGACAAAATCAACTGAAATTCGATATCGTAAGTGGTGAACAAACATAACCCAATACTGGTGTTTTAGGCAGAGATGACTCACTGACTGTGGTGGTTCCGCCGGCGACGGCCGCCTTGGTGCCCTGATAGAAGTCATCGACCGAGACGGTACCGCCAAACTCTAGCTGAAAGTGTGTATGTGGATCGATACCACCCGGGAGGAGCATTTTTCCAGTTGCATCTATCGTGCGGCAGCCTCCGGGGACGACAAAGTCTGCACCCGAGCCGACATATCTGCAGGATAGAAACAGTATGGGTTATATGACATATAAGGAAGATATTTTTTTTGCAGGACAGTAGATACAAGAGAATGGATCGATCAGATTTGAGTTGAGCTTAAAGCCAACATTAGGCATTAGGAAATATGTGTAATTGAATGTTTAGGTGACATTTTCGATCAATTTGATATTTTAGAGAACTGATTAATAAGTATAAAGTAGTTCAGTATTGTAGAATATTGGGGAACAGTCCAGTTAGTCCAGTCGTAAAATGAGCCGGCTACTACCTAAATAGAACCAGCCAATATTCCAGCTCCAGTTACGGCGGCTGGAGTTGACTGGGAAAAAGTAGCTTTTGTTTAACAACAGCATGGACTTGAAGCGGTTATGTTCGAACAGAAAATTATACCAATTTTTGTCACGAACCTGGTGTATAAAATCTCATCAATTCACCCATTCAGTCATACCTGATTGTTCCGTCCTCGATGTAGACATCTGCCTGCTGCATGCCATCGTGGTTCACCACGTGACCCCGTTTTATGTACAGACGGTTTTGTGCACTCTGAAAATTAATAGAGAGAAAGAGACACTCACTGTTTATTGTTGTTTTGACAAATCAATTCTTCATTACTGTATCGCCTAATCGTCGTCACAGCAATAATACGAAAACGGCTGATGGTTTTGCCTAATTTAATTGTATACACTATTGATCAAGCAAAAGACCTGTCCAGATGCGTCGTTGTTGTTTTTCATGATTGGGAGAAGAGTTTTTGAGCTCAACTTTCTATAGCTCAAACTTTTCGGATTTTGCCACAAATGCATAAGTTGCAAAAAACTGCAAGATATTCCGACGGAGACTGGTCTAATTATCTGGAAATTGTAACGAGGACTGGCTGGTGCTGCGAACGAATGTTTCCGATGGTCTGACAGAATGGACTGTTATCGAGGTAAATGACTGCAGAGATTGTTCAATTTACTCAAGATGCAGCAGCTTACTCAGCTATAGTTTGCTTTAAACTGTTTATCACTTTGTAGATTTTTCAAGACTGTAGACTGTAGCTTCTATGAATGCTAATCAGTGTTATGTAAGGGAGACCGGGGCTAGTTGGCGGAGTGTTCAGTTTTCATTTTTATCGTTTTGGTTTAGGAAGACAGTGCAAAACAAAATACGATGCATGATAGGGCGAACTGTTGGCAACACCCAAAGTCCTTACATAGGAAGGTACTAGCATGCTTCAAAACGAAAATTGCCTCTGTGCTCGTATGTGTGATGGTTTCTAAGGGCGAATGGTAGCGTCTACGTCATCAATACTATGTTTTATAGGCTGTCTCTGTTCACTACCACTAGCAGTTTTGACGCATGATAGGACCTTGTTTAGAAGGACTTTGTGCAACACCTCTGAATTTTATCAAAGCGTTTATTGCATCCTCTCTTTTCCAATAGATAAAACTATATGACACGGAAATCGCGTAAACTTACCCAAGGTCCGGGGTAAGTTTGCGATGTGCATTGGTAAGGCAGAAAATAAGCAATCGAATCAAACTTTAATTACTTCAGTGGTCCTAATCGAACGAGCTAGATGTCTTTTCAATAAAAATGTATCTTAACCGACATGTTTTCCACTATATTTCGGTCTCAATACCCCGTGACTCCAAATTCAACAGTAAATTTTTGATATCCTCCAGGTGATTGGTAGAAGCAAGTACTTTGGAGTAAATAACAGGAATAACATTTTTGATGAGTATTTTTGCACTGTAAATAGTACCCCCACTTGTTCCGCATGCATCACTGCCAACTTACCCCAAACGCATAAAAGTGTTTAAAGAGTAATTTTTGTATAAAAAAGTGTTAAAACAACTTTTGTTTGTGGATGGATGTAATATCTCTATGGATACTGAAAGCTCTTTTCACGCATTATCGAAATATACAATCTTCTTCGAGTAGACTTAATATCACCTTAAATAACACAAAATGCACAAAATTATGAAAATTTACTTAATATGCTCGAAAACACAACATCGTCCACAACTTCTTCAAATCAAAATGTTATGCAACATAAACACATTGGAAAATGTATTTCACATTACTTGAGGTACACACAGAGAGACAGCGCCATATGTCTAATAGAAACGAAGAAAGTGGGACTTCGCCAACTTACCCCAACCGCCGACTAGCCCCGGACTCCCCTACATAAGTTGCTGAACGTATTCCCCAACACCAACACGTTTGTAAATTAATTAGATCCATAGATGGTTTGATAATACTAAACTCGCCACAAATATTTCAGCCCGATTGGCTGAATCTTCACATTCGATATCCAGCTCACCAATTCTTGCTCAGCCATGTAATCGACAAATTGTGATTCTGATTTCTGTTCACTATTATTTGGCGTGCAATATTTTCCGAGTCTCGGTAAACATCACTATTATTTCAAAAGTTCTAGTTTGCTAACGTCAAACGCAGCTGAAGGAATTGTCAAATGCAGTCAATCCGTTTAAACTATGTGAGGTGAAATAAGAGGCTATGCCAGACGAAAGATGAAATGAACAGAAAAAGAAAACATCTGTCTACAGATCCCGTTCCAGCTTGGCATTATATAAAACTCTTCTCCCTAAAGGACAAGTATGTAGCGAACCGGAGAGTCCGAGTAAACCCCGAAACTAAATTAATGTTTTTGTGGTCGACAAAAATAGAAACTACCCGAAGTTTAGGGTCCCTCAGAGCTTGTGGTGAAGCTATTCAAAAAAAATTGGAAGGTGACTTCACAGTTTAAAACCAATTTAATCCACCTATCAGTGAGATGACACATTTCTTACGAGTGTTTCAAAAATCACTCCAATCAGCATACGTTGAAAAAAAAAATAGTTTGACGAATAAATAAAATCCATGATTTCATCACTCATGGTTTTTGGCTCCTGAGGAGTGAAAACCGTTGCTAGATTATAATTGCAGCATACAGGTTGCTAGATTATAATTGCAGCATACAGTTTAAAAGCTTGATGTTGAGCTCAATTTAGATTTTAAATTTTCATTTTTATGGAGCACAAAAGCTAAACAGCACCTTGGTACAGTACGTGGCGAAGCCTTCTTTTTCGATAGACCTCGCAGGTTAGCATTCAATAGTTAGTGTACTCAACTATTACAGTAATAAATAGTACATCTGCTTTGCATCCTTTCACTATGCATTTGGACTCTTGGATTTTTTCACTCCAGCAGAAAAATTTTTTCACCGGATTTGAAATATAATATATTTGTTAAAGAAAATTAAATTGAAAACAAACGACTTCCAGCTGGGATAATTGAGAAATTAACGTACAAATCTTGAAGAACTGCAGCACTCACTCCTATAAACGTGCATAATAATGATTGGTTTCCACTGCTCCTTTGGAAACAAGCTCCTTGGAGTGAAATGTTTGGTTTATTTGAAACCTTGTTTCTTACACATATCGCTGTTGAATCATTCATTAGTTTGCCACGCGAAGTTATTCATAAAATGGGTAGAATGATTAATATAAATCAAATAAATAAAATAATTAAATCAAATTAGCTCTAATAAAAATTAGACAATTTTAAAATTAAGAGAGTAAATTAAATTGTTAAACCGAATTAATAAAATGAAGAAACTGTATCAAATATATGAACTGGGAAAAATTTACAATTTAATAAAAAGATCAAAATAAATAAAATAAATAAACAAAAATGAAATTATTGAATTAATAACACAAATAATATGAATAATATATATAAAATAACCCTTTCACACCTAATATTTTTCTAGCACATTTAGGGTTCTAAAACCGCTTTTCTTAAAACACGAGAAATCTGTTTTGATCAAGATAGGTGCTTCTCTAGCAGAGTCGGAAGCTGCTCAATTTTTACATACCGATCCTAAACTCTTTCTCGCCCAACTTTGTTCTAGTTCATGTAGGATTTCACAACTATTTTGTCTTGAAAACGGTGGGGTCAAGAAACAAGAGAAGCCTTTTTTAAAGATAGGTGCTTCTCTCGCAGTGCTAGATGCGGTTCAATTTTTACCTTTCAATGCTCAATAGAATTCCTTTAGAATATTTACAATAATTCGATTACGAGGAAAACTTAGCCAAAGACAGTCTAAATTGATAAGTTTTATCAGTTTTCAATAATATTGCAACATAACAAAGATATATGAAAAATAAATTTTTCGTCTCCAATGTAAACTGTCTCTGGCAGCACTGCTTCTTCGGAATCCAATCAAACTAATTGCAATAACTCAAATGAAAGGCAATAGTCGCATTTATTGGCTTTACTTGATTTTGTGAGCAAAGTTATAGCTGTTTAAGAACGTTGTTGTCCACAAACAACATGGGCATGAAGGGGTTAATACACATCTCCTGCAAAGTTTTCAATAGTTAATTTGGGCTGAAAAGGTGGCCGACAACAGTCTAAAAGGATAAGATTTATTAGTTTTAAAAAATATTTGAAGACAACGAAGATATATCAAAATATAATTTTTCACTGATAACTGAAAATGTCTCTGGCAGCACTGCTCCAGCGAATCCAAGCAGAATAATTACCGTCGTGCGGGGCTACACATATCCCATATGTGGGGCTACTTTGCACACTTTAGTTTTTCAATATTTACTAACAGACGCGCTTTTATTAGTTTTATTATACTTTTGACATTTGTAGAGCCATGTCTTTTAACCATGCTGCATATATCTTTTGTCATTTTTCTGAACACTGTTTGTCACAACAAACAAAACACTTCAAGGGTCGATAAAAGTGAGGCTCGTAAAATGAGACATCTCGGCAAAACAGAAAATCTTAAGTGTACTGAGACCACATACTTATTTTTGGAATGAAGAGAAAAAAATGATGAAAAATGGCGTTTTCCGTTTATTTCTAGTACGTCAGGATCGGTTTTTATAATCATTTGAATGTTTTTGTGTGATGAAAAATGGCGTTATCAGTTTGTTTATAGAATGTCAGGGTCGGTTTTTAAGAGTATCTGAAGATTTTTGTGTCTTTAAAAAGTTGTTTTTAATATTATTATCAACAACTTTACCGAAGATACCCAAGTTTCTAAATAATGTTTTGAGTTTATTCTGCGTAATTATTTCCAAGAGGATTAATTATCAAATTTTTTTTTTAAGAGAATTTCTTTTAAGACATTGAACCGTTAAGAAATAATGTGATCTTGACCGTGAAAAAACTGGTTTCAAACCTTTATTTCAGAATTCTTTACATAAAAAGTGCACAATTTGAGAACGTGGCCTTGTGTATTAATCACGCCATCAATTTAGCACTCAAATGTACGTCAAAAATAGCCACTTATTTCACTTTTTTATTTTGTGAAATTTTCAAATGCACCGTGTGACTATTTTTATAATTGATAATATAAAAAATCTTGAAATGCTCTTAAAAACATATTCTGACATACTAGATATAAACGGATATCGCCATTTTTTATCATTTTCTTTTTTAATCTCTTCATAAAACAATATGCAGTCTCAACCCACTAAAGTTTTTTTTGACAAGTAGCGTTGTAAATGTTAAATTAAAATGAATCCCCCATTTCAGAAAGCGCGATAAATGGGTGATGTTTTATTGTTGAAAAGCCTCTGATATCAGTATGAATTACTGATATTTCAATAAAAGTAAAGAAAACTGGTTAATTTTTAATGTATATCGAATTCAAGAAGTGTGCAAAGTAGCCCCCAGCTAGTCCACATAAAATATTTTTAAACAGTATATGAACAACTTTTCTATGTGTGAACCAATTTTGCTCATATTTGGCATACATAATACACACACGATGACGATAAATCTGTGCTGATATATTTGTATCATATCGATTATTAAAAAAGTTATAATTCGTCAAAATTGAAAAATTGATGAAAAGTTCGCAAAGATACCCCGCATAACGGTACTACAGTTCTACGGATATTTCTTGTAACTATTAGCGCTCAAATCAACGGTAATAGTCACAGTGATTAGTTTTACTTGTTTTGTAAGGAAATCTTTTCTAACTTCAAAGTTATAGCTGTTTGAAAACGATGTTGTTCATAAATAACAGGGCAACAGGGGATTAAAACGGTCAATAAAACTAATAAAATGAATAAAATAAGCAAAATGAATAAAATTGATAAAATGAATAAAAAAATTCTTTCTATTCATTGTATTATTTTTTTCCATTTTGTTTATTTCTAAACAATAGCCAGATCTTGGTGATCTCTGTATTCATATACCATCTAACGTCTATCTCACGACTGAACGCAATGCTTAATCCAAGGGATAAATACATGAACTCTAGAGAAAATTTGAAGTCAACTCACACATTATTTTGTTTTTGAAGTAACTTACATATTAATTTTTGAGAAATAATTTTTTCATTATCGAGGCAATCCACAAAATGTTTTCAGAATCCAATTCCGTGAGTCATGAAGATGTTTTTTAGAGAAATTAGGGAAAACAGATACACACGTTTCTGGCGGTCATTCTTACTATGTTAAATCGAAGTACTTTCAATCTGCCTATTTGTGAAATGTTGAATAAGTTACAACTTCATACTTGTATTTTGGAAATAATTGGGGTAAAACAAGTACACGCGTTTCGTGCGATCATTATAACTATTTTCAACTGATTCCCGGGACTTTTTTTCATAAGGATTACTACTTTTGATCAGCCACGTTCAATATCTTTCTGAAGGGTGGTGCCAGGTTTAACTTCACACTTGAGTTATGAGAAGAATTGGGGTAATAGGGGCACATATGTTTCGTGCGGTCATTCTAACTATCTCCAGTCGATTACCTGGACGATTAGGCACAAACATTACTTTTAACCAGCATCTTTCTGCCTTTTTCTGAAATGATGCGTAAAGTATAACTTCACAATCTTTATTTTGGGAGGAATAAGGGTAAAATGGGTACACTCGTTTCTTACGGACATTGTTACTATCTTCATTCGATTCCCTAGACTAAGTGAAGAATAGTGCCAGAATGAAAAGTAATATTTTTGTTTCTGGCACGTATTTACAAAAAGGAAATTATTTGGGAAAATATGCAATTATTGAAAAATAGCATGAAACGATCTCACCAGCGTGTTGCTTTGAATAAATTAATTCGTGTGATTTCTGCAAAAATAATGGCATTCTGTAAACGGTTCTCGGCCAAATGAACCTTTCAGTCCAATGACATTCGGCCAAATGACCCTTTCGGTCAAACGTCCCTTACGGCCAAATTACATTCGGTCTAAAGGCATTTGGCCAAATGACATTCAGTCAAATGCAGTGCTTTGAAATTTCAAAATCGGTTACCCATTTCTGCTTGTCTTCTTGATAAGAGCTCGACTGTTTTGTAATATATTCTTGTTGGATTTATTTCGGCTAAGCAGTCATTCACTATTTTTGAACATGGTTTTTATTTATCCAATGTTTTGGTACATGTTACATTGTTACCCACAGTTTTTCCTGAAGATGGCGCTATACAGTGCCGAAAAGTCGGATAAATAAAAACCAAGTTCAAAAATAGTGAATGACTGCTTAGCCGAAATAAATCCAACAAGTATTTCTGCTTGTATTTACCGAAACCAACATTCAGGTTCACCGCTTCCATCATTCGTTTACTTTCTAGCTGACTTAAATTTCATGCAGAATCGAATGCTTGAGTGCAGAGGAAATATAAATTCCTTCACCAATCAAAGCATTTGCTGTATCGATTTTGTTGGCTATTTTCGGCAAATTTGAGACTAAGAGAAACGAAAGCAATGAAATTGAAAGACGGATAGGTATTCTAGAGCGAATCAGTTATAAACTTAGAACGGAAAACTAGAACTAGGCAGGATCATATGGGCATGATCGAAAGGAAATGTGAAGAATTCTTTGCCTTATGCAGAGTAGGAGTTGGGCGTTGCACCCAAGTCTACCGCATGGTTTATGGTAGAACATAACTCATCATCATGTTTTACTTGCCGAAAATAGCCAATAAAATCGATACAGTAGAACCTTGCGGCAATTAAAACATAGTAACAAATCAAAGCATTTATTTGTTATTATGTAGTGAGTTTGAAGGCAGAAGTTGGCATCTTCTACATTTTCGAGCATAATTGAACTGCCTAATCTATATCTGGTGTACTTTTGCTCAATAATCCCTATCATAGGTAGAATAAATTCAGTTTGCTACTGAAACCGAACATGTCCGAACCTGAACGCGCTGTGTCGGGAGAACGAATGACGAGGGAAACGAACCAAACATCTCATTCATCGCGGCAGGCATGAATTGAATTTTGTTTTCTTTCAAGTTCACGCAGGGATGTCAATTTTTTCAGGCCAAATGGAACTCAGCCGAATGCCATTCGACCAATACATCTGGACCAAATGTGTTTATTCTGTTTGTGTTTCTTTCTTAGTGTTATGTATAACAGTTATAACAGTAACTTTTTGGTACAGTGTACATATGAGTAAAACAAATGTAACGCGTCATATCGCGATCAGAAAAAAACCCAATAAAATACAGCTAGACTGCCATTCGATTTTGTAACGTTGAACCGAACAGTTGATTTAATTAATATAAAGTGAGAAAGAAAACCCCTGATAGATCCTATCTGGATAGTTCCGCCTGTTAAGACTACCGCTTATGCCAACTACGATAGCTGGCTAACCTGATACCTAAAAGGTGAGTTTCCTGGCTTGATTCAACACCTAATGTGTTGAAACTTAAAACACAAAAGTGGCGACGAGAAAAGTGGCTTGACTTTTTTTTCGCTTCAGCCTTAATTGCTGAAAAGTGATGTAGCAAAGAAATTGACCGCGTGTGAAATTCTTTTGTTCAGCTTCCCTTATTTAGCAAGTGGTGTCCTATGCTCAAATACTCAGGCAACGTGTTCAGGCTACTGGGGCGTGGCAGTTGTAAGTAGGGTGGCTCTTAAATAATATAAAAAGAGCAAATTTATGGAAAATATAAACGATTCAAGTTTAACAACCGAATTCAATTACCGGATGAATCCGTCGAAGATTAAGCTTCAAGCTGAATTTTGCCAATTTGGAAATTTTAAAGAATTTGCTATCAGGGATCGTATCATAGCTGGTGTGCGTGATCGAGCCTTGCAGAAGAGACTTTTAAACGAAGAAAAATTAACGTTACAGTCAGCGGAAAAAAACAATTACGACTTGGGAGATGGCGGGAGCTAATGCAAGGACATTAGTAACCAACATCAATGGCGGCCAGGTCGTTGATCAGATCGCTTCACTTAACGATACCCCTCATAAGGTCGGTTTCCAGTTTAGTAAATTAGCAGCTTTATATAATTAAATGGATAAAAATGAGTCTAATGAAGACCGACCTGGTCAATATAAGATTCCAGTTAAGAACAGGCTTGGGTTTAAAAGAAAACTCTACATAGCAGTAAATTTACATTCCGCTGAATGGCGAGCAAATCAGGAGAGAAAGAGGCCTGATTACTCAGGATTCGTTTGCGATTTCTGTGACATAAAGGGGCATATTAAGAGGAAGTGCTTCAAGCTAAAAAAATTGAAAAGGGATACGGTGCAATTCGTCGATACTTGGGACTAGCGGAAACAGAGGATTGAACGAAATGTTCAGCAGGATGCGTGTCGAGGATTCAGACAGCGACGATGAACGTGATACCGGTAGTATGCAATGCATGCAAGTGTCGTCCGTCAATAGTATTAATAATCCATGTTTAGTAAATGTAATGGTGGAAGATAAGATGATCAAAATGGAAATTGATTGGGGGTCATCAGTCTCCGTTATGAATAAAAAACAATATTTTGCAAATTTTAACAAACCACTTTCTAGGAGCAATAAAAAATTGATTGTGGTAAATGGGGATAATTTTTAAAATTAGCGGGGAAGTAACTGTTTCGATAAAATTTAGGGTGAAGGGGGCTAAACTAAAGCTCCTGGTACTAAATTGTGAACATGACTTTACTCCTTTATTGGGTCGTACATGGCTAGATACATTTTTTTTTCCAATGGCGACAATATTTCACGAATACAGAGACAATAAACAATATGGAGATAATCGTAAACAATGAAATCATTGAAGAGATGAAGCAGAAGTTTGCTAATGTTTTTAAAAAAGTTTTTTCGTCCCCAATTGTGGGTTTTGAAGCAGAATTAGTTCTGAAAAGTGAAGTGTCCATTTTCAAAAAAGCTTATGAGGTCCCTTTCCGTTTAAGAGATGAAGTTTCGGAATATTTAGACAGGTTACAGAAAGAAAAAGTTATCACCCCTATACAAACAATACAAATACAATCCAGTGGTAATTGTAATGAAGAAAAACAATGAAATAAGATTGGTAATTGACTGTAAAGTTTCAATTAATAAGGTTTTAATCCCTAATGCATATACTTTGCCAACCGCTCAGGATTTATATGTCGGGTGGGCAGGATGCAAAGTATTTTATGCACTAGACTTAGAAGACGCTTATACACAATTATCTCTATCTGAAAGGTCTAGAAAATTTATGTTTATAAACACATTCAAGGGATTATTTACATACAATAGACTACCACAAGAAGCTTCTTCGAGTGCTTCAATTTTTCAGGTGCTAAAGGATACAGATAACGTTTATTGTTATTAATGAGCAGACTCTTTCCAGCCAGGTGATTTGCTCTGACTACGAGGTTCTCAGATGTGATCGTAGCCCTCTCAACAGCAACAAATCCTCTGGAGGCGGTGTTTTGCTCGCTGTGCGTCGTGGATTAAAAGTTCAACATATAACAAATGACGCTTGGAGCAGCATCGAACAAGTATGGGCAGCGATAAAATTGGGAAATCGAACATTATATATATATATATATATATATATATATATATATATATATATATATATATATATATATATATATATATATATATATATATATATATATATATATATATATATATATATATATATATATATATATATATATATATATATATATATATATATATATATATATATATATATATATATATATATATATATATATATATGTGTGGTTTATTTCCCTCCCGATAAAATTCGCGACTCTGCACTAGTTGATTCTCATTCTGAATCATTGACTTCTGTTTCCGCGATGGCGCAACTCACTGACGAAATCATGATTATCGGCGATTTCAACCTTTCTACAATAAAGTGGCGTTCCGTTCATAACGGATTTCTACAACCCGACCCAGACGAATCTGTTTTTCATCCTGGCAGCATTACTCTTCTGGATGGCTATAGCACGGCTACACTTCAGCAGATCAACAGCACCACGAACGAGAACGACCGGATTTTAGATCTATGCTTCGTTAATGCCAGAGATCAATCGCCGCATATTTCCACCGCCCTCACCCCGCTAGTAAAGTATGTTCGCCACCATCCGCATCTACATCTTACACACCAGGACGTACCGCCTATGAAGTTTTCGAGCCACGCGCCCACCGTGTGTTACAATTATAAGCGGGCCGACTATAGCAGCATTTTGAATATTTTACAAAGTATTAACTGGGATTCTGTGCTAAGCAAGGATGATGTGAACTCCGCCGCTGAAACGTTCTGCCATATAATGAGCTACCTTATCGATCGTCATGTCCCAAAGTGTAATCAACGAAGTGATCAATCCCCCTGGCAGACAGCCGAGCTACGTCAGCTAAAAACTGCGAAAAGAGCAGCATTACGAAAGTTTACCAAACGCCGTACCTTGTCACTGAGAGCTTATTATGTAAGGCTCAATAACGATTTTAAAAAACTGAACAGTTCTTGTTTTTCAAACTACCAACGAAAAATGCAACGTAAGCTTAAGTCGGATCCTAAATCGTTTTGGAGATACTTCAATGAGCAGCGGAAAGAAACCGGCTTACCTTCTACAATGTTTTTGAATGGTGAAGTTGGGCATGATTCACAAGCCATATGCAAATTGTTCGCCTCCAAATTTGCGAGTGTGTTCGTCAGTGAGACTCTGTCCTCGCAGCAGATTGACGTTGCAGCTAGCGGCGTGGCCCAACTCGAACGGTCAGTGAGTGAGATTCGTGTGGAGTACTCGGATATTGTGTCAGCAGCATCCAAGCTTAAAGCATCGTCATCTCCTGGGCCAGATGGTGTCCCTGCTGTGTTTTTGAAAAAGTGCATATCTGGTTTGGTGGAACCACTCTGTCAACTATTCAAAATGTCACTGACAACCGCGATTTTTCCTCAATTGTGGAAAGCAGCTTTCATCTTTCCTGTCCACAAAAAAGGTGATAAGAGAAACATTGACAATTATCGAGGAATTTCTGCGCTCTGCGCCATTTCCAAGCTCTTTGAGTTAGTCGTGGTGGAGTCAGTGTTTTTTCACTGTAAGGAATATATTTCTAAAGACCAACACGGATTCATTCCGAATCGATCTACGTCGACGAATCTACTATCTCTAACCACTTTTGTGTCCGAAGGGTTCGATGCGAATCAACAAACTGATGTTATATATACTGACTTATCTGCAGCTTTCGACAAAATCAATCACGATATCGCAGTCGCTAAATTGGAAAAACTTGGCTTCAGTGGATCACTCCTGCGATGGTTTCAATCCTATCTCGTTGGCCGTCAACTCAGTGTGAACATAGGTGATGCATACTCCAAACTGTTCTCCGCAACGTCTGGTATTCCGCAAGGAAGTCATCTCGGACCATTTATATTCACTCTCTATTTTAACGATGTAAACTATCAGCTGAAAGGACCACGGTTGTCGTATGCAGATGATCTAAAAAATTTCAACAGAATTAGGAGCCGAACGGACGCACAATATTTGCAGCAGCAATTCGACACTTTCAGCAGATGGTGTGAAAACAACCGAATGATTCTGAATCCGGCGAAATGTTCTGTGATATCGTTCTCCAGAAAAAAAGATCCCATTGAGTTTGAATATAACTTGTCTGGAGCTCTTGTTTCCCGGGTGAGCTGCGTTAAGGATCTTGGAGTGCTGTTAGATTCGAAACTTCCATTTAAGAATCACATTTCGTATGTTGTTGGTAAAGCATCGCAAAGCCTGGGCTTCATTTTCCGTACGGCTAAATCCTTTACAGACATTTACTGTCTCAAAAGCCTATACTGCTCTTTAGTGCGCTCTACGCTGGAGTATTGTTCGGCGGTCTGGAATCCGAATTACATGAACAGCAGCGATCGAATTGAAGGCGTTCAACGAAAATTTATACGGTATGCTCTTCGACGCCTGCCTTGGCGCGATCCTGTTCGTCTACCAAGCTACGAGAGTCGGTGTCAACTCATCCAGCTCGATACTCTCCAGCGTCGTAGAGAAACTGCAAGAGCCTTATTCATCTCTGATCTTCTGTCAGGACGCATCGATTCTCCAGATTTACTAGAGCGAGTTAACATCCAAGCAAGGTCCAGAACGTTACGCGGAAACGTTCTTCTGAGAGTGCCGTTTCGACGAACTATTCAAACAGCTAATGCCGCTATCACGGGACTACAACGCCTCTTCAATCGTGTGTCGCACCTGTTCGACTTTCATTTGTCTCGAATATCATTAAGAAATCGATTCCTGCAGTTTTTTAGATGTAATTAGTTTAAGTTTCCATCATTGGGGCCGAGTGCGGCCTGTTGATGTGCGTGATAAATAAATAAATAAATAAATAAATTTGGATGATGTTCTAATAGCCGGTAAATGCATTTTTTTACCTGAACTTCCATATCTTGGACACATTATTAATGAAAAATGTTTATTGCCATGTCCGGACAAAATTTTAACAATACAAATATCAAAGGTGCCACAAAATGTGACGGAACTCAAATCCTGTTTGGGTTTGATAAATTATTATCGTAAATGTATACCACGGTTGTCGTCAAGATGGTTTCATTTATATAATTTGTTAAAAAATGACGTAAAATACGAGTGGGACGAAAATTGCGATAAAGCATTCGTCGGCAGTAAAAATTTACTTATAAATACGAAATTTTTGGAATTTTATGACCCCTCGAAGCCACTTGTTGTCGTATCGGACTATGGTCTTGGGGGTGTCATCGCACACATTATTGACGGAGTTGAAAAACCGATATGTTTTACATCTTTTTCGTTAAATGACGCTCAAAAAAATTATCTCATACTTCATTTGGAAGCACTTGCTTTAGTTTGTACCATTAAAAAGTTCCATAAATATATTTATGGAAAAAAGTTTTTAGTTTTTACGGACCATAAACCATTAGTTGGTATTTTTGGCAAGGCGGGTAAGAACTCAATATTCGTCACAAGACTTCAACGTTATATTCTAGAACTTTCGATATATGATTTTGAAATCCAATACAGGCCTTCTGCCAAAATGGGAAATGCGGATTTTTGTTCGAGATTCCCATTAGAACAGTCGGTTCCCAAAGAATTTGATACCGAGTTAATTAGGAGTATTAATTTCAGTCAGTATTGAAGTATTAATTTCAGTAAGATTTTTCAATTTCCGATTCTGTAGTGGTTGCTAAAATGACCAAGAATGACGAGTTTCTACAAGAAATAATTCGGTTCATGCAAAATAGTTGGCCAAAAAAACTTGACAAGCGCTTTACCGACATTTATTCTAATCAGCATGATTTGGAATTAGTAGACGAGTGCTTGTTATTCCAGGACAGAGTAGTAATACCAAACGAAATGCAAGGCGGGATATTAAAACTTTTACATGCCAACCATGTCGGCATTGTTAGGATGAAACAATTAGCTAGACGTACAGTTGATTGGTTTGGGATAAATTCCGACATTGAAAACTTCGTATCAGGTTGCGATGTATGTAACAGTATGGCGATTGTTCATAAACCAGAGTTGAAGTCCCAATGGACATCTACTACTAAACCATTTAGTAGAATACATATAGACTTCTTCCATTTTTCACATCATACGTTTTTATTGATAGTAGACAGTTTTTCTAAGTGGGTTGAAGTAGATTGGATGAAAAGAGTCACGGATTGTGCAAAAGTTCTCCAAAAACTTAGCGTTTTTTGCTCGGTTTGGTTTGCCCGATGTTTTAGTTTCGGATGGTGGTCCCCCGTTCAACGCATATTCCTTTGTGAACTTTTTAGACGAAACAAGGTATAAAAGTACTCAAAAGTCCCCCATATAACCCATCTAGTAACGGACAGGCAGAAAGACTAGTCAGAACTGCGAAAGAGGTATGAAAAAGGTCTTATTGGAACTGGAATTTGCAAGAATGGATTTGGAAGACCTAATCAATTTATTTTTAATAATTTATCGAAACAATTGTTTGGCGAAGGACGGTAAATTTCCATCGGAGAACATTTTCTCGTTTAAACAGAAAACTTTGATTGACCTGGTCAATCCTAAGAAACCCTATAAAGAGAATCTCCTTCCACAACAAATTCCCCATGATGAGGCTAACAATCCAAAGGTTTTACCGGATACTAACAACGAGCCTTTGGATGAACTGGTGGAGGGGGATGTGGTATGGTATAAAAACATAATCCCCAAAATCAGTTCAGGTGGTAGAAAGCAATCTTTATTATGAAGTACTCTCATAATACTTTTCAGGTTGCAGTTGGAAGCGTAACCTTCATGGCGCATCGAGCGTAGCTAAGGACGACCAACAAAAATAGAGTTACGAAGCCCAACATGACGGTGTCCGTTGCATTACCGGCTGGTCAGTCATCTCCGAGAAACCGACGTGGACATTTTGTTAATATTGATATATTAACAAAATGCACATACACACATACATACATACATACGTACACTTACATACAGACACATTTCGATCTCGACGAACCGAGTCGAATGGCATGTAAGACTCGGTCCTCCGGGCCTCCGTTAGAAAGTCGGTTTTTGGAGCAATTGCATAACCTTTCTATATGAGAAAGGCAAAAAACTAAAAAGTCTATTTTTTGAGACGAGCCATCATAATTTTTGTATTTTTTCAACGATCTTTCTATTATAGTGAGAAATAATTCCTAATAAAACTAATCAATCCGTGAATTGGTTGTGGAAATAATCCTTGAAATTTGCTCAAATAATTATTGAAAAAAATAATTTTCTTTGAATTTTGAGCTCCTTTGCACCTATAGTTGATATAGTGTACCTATAGTTGCAAGTCCCATAAGAAATCAATGGGATTTGCAACAATAGGAACCAAAATTAGCAATTGCACCACTATTGGTACATGTGTTCCTATCGTGGTACAAGCGGTTTTGAATACATAAATTGGTTATTAAACCATCTTCATATTTTTCCTATAAAGTAGGGATTGAAAGCTTTCGTTTAATGTATTAACATTGCCCATAGGTCTATTCATCGATTTTTTAGCAAAAGTTTTCCTTAAGTATGCGACTTTTGGTACATCCACCCTATATTATTTTTTGTTGGACTACATTGAATTCAACGGTCAAGAGCTAAACTGTTAAATAGGCCTAGTCAATCACTCATATATCACCGGTTCCTTCATTTCCATTTTGTAATTCTGATTGCTCGATTGTCGAACGCCCCGCTTACAACTGTCTTTTTAAAGTGGTTTACTTTTGGTAAAGAAAAACTACCACATGTTGCACCTGAAGCCCGTATCTATTGGAATAATTGGATGTGCGAGTAGAAAGAAACCTACTGCTGCTACTTGCTGTAACGATTCTCGCTTGTCGGTTCTGGACATCGTAATGCTATAAAGGTCGTAAATATTGTGGAAACATTTGAAACGAAACGAGGATGATGTCAACCCGTATGGTACGTGTCTATTACTTCTAGCTGCGTCAATCGGATGTTAATTCCGGATTCGGTAGATTGATTGATTAGGTGATGAATATGGTGGTGGTTTGTATGCTGTGAGTTTAAGGAATGGACGAGACAAAATATGGGACGTTCAGTGGTCAATCCATTTTGCGAAAAAAAAAAAATCTACCAAATCGTCTTAGTTTTGGTTCCATCAAAAAAGTTTAACAATTACCAAGCATAAATAAAATAAAAATAACACACCAATCAAAACAATCGATATTGCAAATATAAGAACCCTTGTGACCATTCCTGTCGTTCGATGTAAGTGTGCATAACTTTTGACGGTGTAAATGAATCCTTATGACATTTTTACCCCCGAATAGCGAATACTCCTCATAATTTAATTCATTTAATTAATTTTGTTCATCTTATTCCTTTTATTTATTCAATTTAGTCCATTCATTATATTTATTTCATTCATTTCGTTTCATATTTTTTCCGTTTCTAGTTGGGTGCATACTTCGCATAAATGCTGCCAAATAACGATTGAGCAAATAGTGATATAATAAATGTTCCATGTGTCACGTGTTCCACGTGACGTGGATCAACCCGGGTATTCATATACCATAAATATGTTTAATTCTATCGCATTAAAAAAAACATTTTTCAGAACATTAAAATTCGTAGAAGGATTCTATTTTAAGTTTTTACTATCATTCGTAATCATCACGAAACTAACACTTTCCAAACGAAATACGTTAGTGATTATAAATCGACTTACCTGCAAATGAATTGGCACTTTCTTCACCGGAGCTGGGGCTGCCATCGTTCTTATGTTCCTAATTTAACGGTGATTCTGATGTTGATCTTGCTGCTCGCTGCTATCCCACGTTTTGTTTCCCCAACTAGTTTGAAGTTTGTTTATGCTGCAATCAGAAGTAAATAGATGTTTTGATCACGATCGTTTCTTCCTGGATATGCACCATTTATAATTTCTTTAATCGATTCTCACAGCACGCAACCTTCGATCTCGTAGATCATTCCGCACCTTCCATCAACACTTAACAATTGTTTGCCCTTTGAACACTGTTTGCCTAATCGATTATCTTATTCCAAAGCAGAAAATACACAACCAATGATGTTCGATGCTAGGTATCACAGTAAACACTACAACTTCGATCAGCCCGATCGAACCGCACATAAATGATGGCACCCCACTGAAGCCAGCAGCATCCCGATTCCAGCCGCGCATCATTACATTACCGTATCGCGGGAAATGGAAATTAGAAAACACAATATTTACTCCACCTTGAGGTTTCGAGGCGGGCAAATGCCTCCCAGTTTCGGTACTTCTGAGAAACCGTTCAATCTCTTGTTCGCAGGTAATCGTGAGGATCGAGTCAAGTTCGTGGCTCTCTCGAGGGCCATCCATCGCGCAAGTAGTTCACGTCGATTCGCACAGGTTCATATCGCATCGCAGTACCGTTGAGGTTCGTAGCATTGAACTACCATCCAGCAAGCAATGGGAAACAAGTTTTTGTTGGGTGGTTTCTTCAATGAGAGGCACGTTGGACTATAAACCGTAACTATCCATCTGTAGATGGAGTAGATTTTCATGGTTCGTTGCATTGCAAATTAAGCTGCACTTGACTGCTGTGGATGCGGTTTCGCTTCGAAAAGCTTCAACCATCGCATCGGGGCACGAGTCAGTCGGTAATTGAATTACCTGTGTATGGTGATACGCGGGGTATTTTTTGTGTGTTTACCTATAGCCCATTTAAACGGTCTATACAACGGACAAGGAAGAAGAATAAATAGTTCGAATGAAGAACAAGTCATTGTAAGCTACCGGAAGGATCGTATGACGTACAGCCGACGAAGAGCAACTGGATTCGACGCGACGGTCACGGCGGAGAGATGTATCGGATTGCCTTTCATAGTGCCAACTGGGCGGGTGATGTAATTCGATGAATGGCGAAGCAAATTGGATCAGGGTTTGGCGGTACGCAGGACCAAGCGGATGGAATGTGTGTTTTCTAGACTGAATTTATTTGGTGTTTTTTCTGGCTGCATTTGATTGGTCTCCCACAATTAATTAAACCTTCTATCGTCACATTTTATTACTGAAAAACTGGCTAAATATGAGGTCACCTAAGCAGTTTAAAATAGATTAATTGAATTTATCTTGAATGTGGATCATGTGAGTGAGTTTAATGCAAACATGATTTAAAACGGAAACAACTACCAGGAGTAAAAAGCCTATTGGCATATTTATATGGAACAATGGATTAATTTCGTTTAAAGCATAGTTACTCAAAGGATATATTGTGGATATATTTTTCTTGAAAACTATATCCAAAAATGCTATCCATCAAAAGTAAAACAAATATTGAAATCGAATGTGGTTTAAGTAATTCAAATGCAAGCAAAGCCATGCTACCACATTCCGTAGCAGAACTCTACCAGAACTTTTTTGACAGACTTAGCAGCCGATTTTTAGTGTACAGGACATTACATGGTTATTGTCGCGATCCGACTGACACTAAGAATCCTTCCTGAACATACGACGACTGGCTTATGAAACCATTTCAGTAATAAAACAACTGCAAAGATAATAAACTGGGGAACTACGTTCTTCGAAAGCCGCACATGTATGTGCATCAGTTCTATTTGTAAGTGTGGTAATCCAGTTGATTCATGTGGTTGTATCACTACCCAAGCAATCCAACCAAATTGAAGTCGGAATTCTGACAGAAAGATCCAATAGAGTCCCAGAGCGAGACTTGAGCGGTCCGCTGTTGAATGGTTTACTGAAATGTTGTATTGAAAGTGGAGCCCATCACGATAAGTAGCACTAGAAGTTGTCCTCAAGGAGGAGTGCTGTCACCTCTTCTGTGGTTCCTGGTAGTTGATGGACTGCTGAATGAACTGGAAGGTCCGGGATTAGATGTCATGGCTTACATAGTCTTTTATCATTCTTCGGACAAAACCTGCCTAGGCCGTGCGGCTTGTGGCAGGCTGAAGTATCTCAGCCTAGAATCGATCCACTGGATTTCTGCTCCTACATCGTAAGACGCAACTGACAACAGGAGTCCTCAAGTCAAGGTGCTTTTCCGAGCCGAGGACTGAATGGCTGGCAATACTAAAACTTGGCAGGCGCGCACAGCTTGTCCTGAGTGTTATCCTTGCTGTGTCTGACACAGTGGACGTTTGTTTCTTCGCAATGATGCTGATGTCCAATTTGGGGGTTCGCTATTGACGATTATAAGCCATCGTTTTTGACATTTTCAATTTGTTGTACAATAAGTGCTGATGATAAAATGTGCAGTGCTGTGATCGAATATTGTTTGAGTAACACAAATTAATCTTCAGCATAAACGTACAACAATTATGAATCCATCCCGTCTTGTGCAGAAAGAAAAAGATTCCATAGCTCTGGTTTAATAACCACATTTCCATAGAGGAAGCTTCTATGTTGGAAAGTTACTTAACCCCGTCTTCGTAGTTCTCAACAAAAATAGCAATGCAAATCCACGTGAAATGCCTAGTGCATGTATACTTGCGAATAGTGCTATTGACTCATGTTTTACACCCGACTCGCAATATTTGTGCTGTCACAGTCAATATGACTTATGATAACTGAACACACACACACACAATGAACCGTCTGACGATTTCGAAAGGGTTGTATCATGCTGTGGCGGAAATTGGTTTCCACTCATAAGCGGCAGTGATGCATATGGCCACCACATCATTTGGGCCGGCTCAGATATCAATTTGACAGGCACCGAATTGAAGGAATACTTAATTAGTACAAATCTGCATATATGTAATATAGGAAATCGCCCAACATTTGCACGAGCTGGTAGAGAAGAGGTGTTTCATGTAACTCTCTGCTCTGGCAGTATTACGCATGAGCTGTCAAACTGGCTCTTACCTAACGAGCTCGAACCGTCGTTATCTGATCAGGGACCGTTCATAAACCACGTAGACCGAAATTTCAGAATTTTTAACCCCCCCCCCTCTCCCCTAGTGGACCTTAGTAGACTTTTACCAACCCCCCCACCCTGCCAAAAGTCTACGAAGACTTTTCATTTTTTTATTATTTTATTTTTTGTTCAATTAAAAATAAGCGTTCAGATTTATTTCAAGCTTTTTAAATACTAAAGAAAGATTTTTCACATTGGTTTTTTGTCTATGATTGACCAAATCAATTAATACCGATTCAAGGTGCTTTCCAACGTTTGTGTAGCGGAATACTTCTTTTCAAGGTTAGTCACTCAAATATATGTAAAAAGATACATTGCTATACTAGCTTAAATTTTGGCCGAAGTGCGACCTACACCAACAATGCAGAATTACTAAAAACTTTTTAAGCCTTACTGGTGCATTCAAAATTGTTAAATTATAAGATACAATTACAAATTAATACTGTCGATGTGTACTATCATCTAGACTAAAATAATAAACCAAACATGCACACAAATTTAACTTTTCGTGAACAAATTTTAATATTTCTAAGATAATAAGATAATCTAAATTGCCTTATTTGATTAAGGGAACGAAGCTATTTAAATCTTCCCAAAAATATTTATATTTCTTATGTAATTAATAGCCGTATCACCTTAGAGTATTATCGCAAAGTATCAAAGTTTAACTCCGAATATTTTCGAAGATAAAAATAGTAGAGCCGGTTTGCACGGAGTTGCATAGGGTCAAGAAGTAAAATTTAACGGGTGTTTAAAGATTTTTAAATCAGTGTAAGTGATTGCAAGAGAAACTGATTAACTCGAGTAAACACTTTGTTGTAGAAGTTTAACTACACTACTGCTTTAACCACCGAAATTATTAAATAAAAATAAAAAAATAATCTACTTATTGTTAAAAATCGGGTGTTTTGTTGTTACAATGCTTAACTTTGAACATTTTTCAACTTTTTATGGTTCATGCATTTAATGGTCCATGCATGTCTGCTAACTAGTGGTGCGTCAGATGATTTCACAGTCAAAATCTTCCGACGAGAGGAATTTTTGGCGATCGTCTTTGGAACTGTCATTTTGTATTATTCCCAGATCAAAACTATATCAAAATATACACAAGAAACAAAAACTTGTGAGGTTGTCCAAAAAAATCGTGGGTTCTGGGTTGAGTGGTCGCTTAACGAGTAGTTACCTCAATAGTGTACTAGCTCTGAAGTTTCTACATAAATACTGAATAGATCGATATTTTGAATACAACTCTCTTTAAATCCCATTCATAATTAGTAATACGAGAATAACAAAAAATAAAAGTCTACGTAGACTTTTTCGAAGACCCCCCCCCTCCCCCCTTGGAGTCAAACGTAAACTTTTGCCAGACCCCCCGTTCCCCCTATGAGTCTACGTGGTTTATAAACGGCCCCTCATAAGTACATCTTCATTGATCATATAAACGTCTTGATAAATATCGTCACATATCGTAATCCTAAATGTGCGAACGGGGCCTGGCTTAGCGACTAGGATTCATGGTTATTTTTCGACGATTGAAATTTCAAGTGACTTGGGCGAGGCTGTAGCCCGCTTCGAGGTGAAGGGTGTCCCACATCGAATTACATTCCGGAAAAAAAACTATATAGAAAATTACTACTCCTTTTTAAACGTTCAGTCAATAACGTATAACTCGTTAGTAATCTTCTGATATATTTATATCATTCAACTTCAATACACGCGCGTACCTTACTCTTAACTCCACTTATTAGGTTCTGTACAACATCTTGCTGCAGTTTTTTTTCTGTACAGAAACCCACTTTATCTTTATGTCTTCTTCAGATTAGACCAGTTGTTTTCAACCTTTTTCGTTCAATGTACCCCTTTCCGAATATTGATCACCACGATGTACGGCTTTCTGAAAATTGTTTACCACCATTGCCCCGTCAGACATAAAATGATTTTCAATTGGATTAAAAATCATTATTTTACAATCAGAAACCTGAGTACTCTCAGTAACCATCTCAATTCTTGACACACTGAAACAATATATAAAGACAAATATCCGAGAGGAATGTTAGGATAACAAGTCAAAATTCGTCCCACACAATTCACCCCCTACAATAGTCTAATTCACCCCCGGTTGAAAACCACGAAATCTTAGTTCCGGTGCGCTGAAGGGGGTTAGGGGTGCTGCTACCCTTGGGTATGAAAGTAACCCCATTGGCTTCGTACCACTCCAGAACAACATTTGCATAGTGACACGAAGCTAGATCCGGCCAGTAGACACTCCTTGAGGTAGATCTCCCCGTTTACAGTACCGGTGTGTATTTATTGGCAAACTTTGATAGCTTCCGTGTCCTTATTTCCTCCGGAACATTAAACTTGTGCTGGGCGGTGAAGAACAGTACCCCGGAAATCCGAGTGGACGTCCATGATGAGACAATTAGGCTTCGTCAGCATTTTGGTGCACACTGTATAGTTTCCGCACTTTGTACGTATACAGTCCCTCTCGGTCCTTGGCTCTATGAAAGAAAGACTTGAACAGGTTCAACTTTTTGGCCACATCTCTGACCGAAGCATTGGGATTCAGCTTAAACGCTTTCACTACACGCTTACTATCCTGATCACTAGTAGAACATCCATTCTGACCACATTTCTCCTTCCGTTCGATGCTCAGAGTTTGGTAGTAACGTTTAATAATACAACTCACCGTTGACTGCATGACTCCGAGTTGTTTTCAGATATCTCGATGAGAGAGTTGAGGATTTTACAGGTGCTTGCGCAGAATCAATTCACAACGTTGCTTTTTGGGTGACGCCATTTTTTCAACTTTCGAAAAACTGACGGCGATAAAAATACAGTGTAAACAATACACTCTAAGCTACTTCTACCCAAATTTTCAAGGGGAAATACCCAATTATTTTCTACAGTGTTTTTCCCTGATGCAATTTGATGTGAGCCACCCTTTAACATGCGAAATATCACTGGCGTAGTGAGAAGATGGCAAATCTGACCAGAACAGAAAGAATACATTTTGACTGCACAGGAGTGTCGTTTCTGTATACAATCTTCCTGGTAGATATTCTGTGGTATTTTCCTGTTGGTACGAAGTTTTTATTGGTTCGTCAACTTTTGCAGATGTCCTGCCAAACCAAATATTTCATGGAAAACTTAGACTTCTCCATCCATCAGAATTCCTTTTTTACCCCATTTCGTTGCATAGCAGTATATAAAAACATGTCATGAAGCTGGTTGAAGTCTTCTACGTCATAAGGTTTGTCATCCATTACCACGCAGAAATATTTGGTCAAAAAGCCACGAAGAAATTTACAGACGAAAACAAAAAAAAACTGAAACTGTGTATGTGTTCGCCGCTACCACCAACAACTAATCAAATTGCGCCGTGCTTTGCGTGAAAAAGGCCAGGTTATGAACAAAGACATGAGAAGCCCCCATCGCACAAGTCAAAAATAGTACAAAACTACTTGGAGACACTCATGATTTTTATGCAGTCGATTTAAAATTGGTCGGTGTTAAGTCAGCCCGGACTAAGTAACAATTTATTGATTTCGAGAAAAATGAGTTTAAAGTTTGAATCGCAGCATCCTTTACATGGTTATGGTAAAATATTTTTTGTCATATTTCTTGATTTTTGTTACATATTTCAAATTTGGTAAAAGTCAAATGTAGCTAAAGAAATTCTGTATCCAATGCTATTATTATCTCGTTTTTTGATGTTTTGAGACTTAGTCCGGCCTGACTTAAAATCAACAAATTGAGAAAAATATTGCATTGAACATATAGGTGGAAATATCTTAGAATCGATTAAATTTTGAAAATTACGAATGACCTTAGTATATTTTTTCGAGGATGCGATGCTTAAGCATTTTCCGCACATTCCTGGAAGCAGGTATTTTTTATTTTTTATCTACTAGCGTGCGTAGATTTCACTGAACATTGAACCCAATTCAAAAAGTCTTAACATTTTTGCATTTTCCCTAGATATATTAAACTTGACATAACGAGGAATAATTCATAGTTTGTTACAACTCACGACGCCCTGATTAGAAAGCAGAGCAGCAAAGAAAACAATCATCGTGCATCGCTGTAGAAAATATAAACCTCACTGATAGTACGTTGGTTGGGTCAAACCACTTTAGATGTACTGCAGTTCATGTATTAAACTAGTGTGGATGGTGGAGACGGGTTTGTCTCGACCGGTAATTGACATATTTTGATTCAATTGGTATACGTAACTGACCTAGAGCGGTGTTTGCACTCCATGCGATAAGATTCAATTGTTGATAAATGTAAAGCAATGAAACTGCGCACTATGGCATTGTTTGGGTTGATTGAATTGGAAGTCGTTAGATGCTCTGGGTCGACATATAACGAAGTTAAAATTAGATGCTACCTGTAGGAGTAAGTTATGGGAACCATGTAAAAATTGCAAAAACTTTCTGACTAATTCAGCTTTTGTTTCGAAACATTAGTCACGTGATGGATCTAGTTACGATTATAATTTTTTATTTTAAAATTTGATTTGTTTCGAGTAAGGAAAAATTGCAACAGTAATGACATTAACGTTATTGTATTTATCCATCTAGAACAGCAGAATTCTAGTATCAGCGAAAATGCTGTTTTATTTCATCGTAAATTAAGCTAGGCTTAGTCCTACTAGTGTGGTAATTTCTATTGATTAGTGTGCAGTAAATGATTGTTATTACCAATCACCTGGTAATTGTAAGACAGCAACATTGCAATGAACTGTTCGCTGAGAATGCATAGATTACAGTGGGAGCTAAGAAAGCTTGTTGGAGTGCATCACATTTATCACTGCCTGACGCGTCATCCAGGGTTGTTAATGCGATACATTTTTCACGATAATTTATCGGCGTTACTTGTTAACGACAATGTATCGTCATCGGAAACTCCGTTAACGATAATGTATCGTCGCCTTCATCGTCATCGTCGATAATTGTATCGTTGCTTTCATCGTCATCGTCGGTTCATCGGTTATCGCGATACATGTTGCGTTACTTTCCCGTTTATTGGAGTTGAAGTTAATGCGGTTAACTTTCAATTGTTTAGAAATAAATACCTATTGAAGGACGTGTTGTTGGCAGTTGAAAATCAATAGTTTTGGACATTTTCTATGCACAGCGGGGTCTGACGATGCGTCAAAATGAAATTATTTCAACTTTTCGGGAAAATGTATTATGTTGAAGGGAAAGTTGTTGGCAATTGAAAATCAATAATTTTGGACATTTCAATACGCAGAAGGGTCCGACGATGTGTTAAAATTGAATTTTTTCAACTTTTCGAGTAAGTTGGTGCACAGAAGAGTCCTAGGTGCACAGTGTTTCCAAGCGGCAAAAAGGTGATCAATATTGTTTTGACCATGAAGAAAACAAATTTTGAGCTATTGTGCAATTAGTAATTTTTAGCACGCAAAAACATATATTGAAAAAACTACTAAACCACTATTATTAGGCCATTCACAAATTATACTACACATTTAAGTCGTGTGGTGATTAACAGATTTTATTATAATTTTAATTTAAACCAGAAGATTTGAAAAAGAGAATATACATACATATTTCCAATGTTTGATTTCCTTTTCTAGTTAGGAAGCTTTAAGTCCCCTCCTCCGTTTCTTCTCTCCACTATGTAACAAGATGCTTCATGCTTCTTTCTTTTACCCTTAAATATGTAGTGTAATTTATGTACGGCCTCATAATAGAGTTTTAAACGTTTTTTGAATACAGTGAAGACCCGTTTTTATCAGCCCCTTGGCGAATTATAGGCTGATAAAACGATGACATTGACAAAATCGGCATATATTTTTTCTGGTTCTGAAGAGACGAAGTCGAAACGTAAATGTCTGGACTAACATATATTTTTTCTTTCTTTTTAATAAACCGGAGCGGTTAAAATATTCTTCTTTAGTTCCTCGACAAAGCCTCATAACCCGTTCTGATCATTTAGTAAAAAATTCCCTTAAGGAGGTCTTACAGTACAGTATTATTATTTTTGTATATTTTGCATCTCTAAGATAAGAAAAATATGCTAAAGAAGGAATTTACTCGAATTTCACTTGAACGTAAGCTAGAGACCACCAAACGATTTTGATAGTGTTTGTTTTACAGATTCGTATTGGTATTCGTCTGCGAAAATTTGCGGCTTCCGTACCAAAATATCGCTTTTTGGGCACTAAAACATTCGATAACTTCTAAGTTTTAAGAGATACAAATAAACTTACATTACAAAAATTCTGTATTTTCTTATGCTGAACAACATCTGGAACATTTAGAAATTCTACAAAATTACCAGGAAAAGTATTTTGAAAAAAGCAATTTTCAGGGGTATATCAAAAAAATGTCCACAAATGTCTCTTCAGCGAAGTTAATACTAAAGATATTATCAACAACTTTGCCAAAGAAAGTTTTTTTTTTATTTTCATAAACATAAGCAAAAACTTTCTTCTCAGCTTTAGAGGGATTAATCTCCCAACTAATACTTTTTAAATGCAAAAAATATAATTAAACTTTGCTGAAGACACTATAACTAAAAATGTTTTTCGTGGTTCAAAGAATTTTTTTCACCTTTTTGCCAATTTGGATCCTCGAGTGAATTGAAAATGTCCAAAACTATCGATTTTCAACTGCCAACAACCTGCCCTTCAATATAAAAAGTTCGCGAAAAGTTGAAAAAAAATTCTATTTTGATGCACCGACGGTACATTGAAAATGCCCAAAACTATTGATTTTCACTTACCAATAACTTCTTCAATATAACAAACTTTCCTCAAAAGTTGAAAAACTCCATTTTGACACATCGTCGAACCCCCTGTGTATTGAAAATGTCCAAAACTATTGATTGTCAACTGCCAATAACTTTCTCTTCAATATAAAACTCTCCCGCAAAGTTGCCAAAAAAATCCATTTTGACACATCTTCGGACCCCCCCCCCCCCCCTGTGCATAGAAAATGTCCAAAACTATTGATTTTCAACTGCCAACAACATGTCCTTCAATAGTTATTTATTTCTAAACAATTGAAAGTTAACCGCACCAACTTCAACCCCAATAAACGGGAAAGTAACGCAAAATTTATCGCGATAACCGATGAACCGACGATGACGATGAAAACGACGATACAATTATCGACGATGACGATGAAGGCGACGATATATTATCGTTAACGGAGTTTCCGATGACGTTGACGGGTGGTTAACGTTATCGACGATGACGATTATTTTATCGATTAACAACCCTGGATGACGCTACATTGGTCCGTGAAGGCGACAAATCAGCGACAATGTACAATTCCTGGACAAATAATTATATTTATATAAAGAAATGGAACCATCACTTTTTATTCACCGGTTTCGGTACGTTATTTCTCAACTGAACTCTCACTTTACTGCTCATGTAGTTCTTTAAAGATTCATCATGTACAAACATAGGTGTAACACAGGAAAAGATAAAATAAGGTAATAGAAATTCTGTTCTGTTGAGAAATAACTTACTAAAACTGACGAATATAAAGTAATGGTCCCATTTTTTAGTTTAAGTATAATAATATCACCAAGGGTTGTACGGTCGTGAAATGAGATTGGAACGATTTTGCTCGCTAGCTAGATACTATGCTAGACATATGTCAAGCAGAAATATTCGTTTTTGGAAAAACCGTGACCACGGACCAGTGATTTCGAAAGATCTCTTACACTTTCCGAAACAACGCTGTGGTATGCTGATCAGGGCCACTGCAAACTCAATTATCACATGGCTACTATTCAGTGCACTGAGTCATTTTAATGTGATCTTTGTGAATCCGACTACGGAACCTCATATAATTTGATATTCAACTACCCAGCAATAACGCGATTGCTATTTCGAGTTTTTAGCTGTTTGTTTTTGTGCTGTCATTTTTCCCATTTCTTCAATTCTACTTCTTGGCCTACACCTTCCGCTTCCTATCAGGGAAATGATGAGAAGATACGACAAATTTCAGACTGCATACGGGTAATGTGTCACTTGAGCCAATTTGTTCTTATTCCTGATTCCCCTATAATCCTAGCACGGATTCTATCAGAATCCTGAGAAATATTTTATTGGAATACCACTTGAATTCTAAGAAGGTCTCCATCATAATCCTTAGACATATTTCATGAGAGTCCTGAAAAATATTTTATCAGAATTCTGAGTACGTATTAGGATGTAGAAAATCGACTTTCTGTGGCTTTTTGAGAGTCGAGTTTGGAAATGCAGCTTTAAGTTTTATTGTATATGTCTAACAAATGCATGAAAAAAGTATTTTTCTAAATGACACCACGTCTTGACATGTCATGCTTCTCTAAGACATTTGGAATCAAAAATACGAATACACCAGAGATTGAAATATGGTCGCCTTGTTGTTCTCGTTAACCCTGCTCAAATTTTCAATAGCGACTTTTTTCGAGGTACTACAGTTTTTACAGTGTTCCATTTCGAAAATTCAGGATGACTACTTTTATTGGCAGTCTAGTGTACATAAGAGTGGCTCGACACATGTAATTTTTCAGTACAGCACTTTTTCAGTTCTTTCTATAGTCCCAAATGCCTGTGCAAAATTTGGGAGCGGATGGTGCTCCCTGGGTTCGCTCATGCGTTCAAGGTTTGTATGGGATTTAATATAGTAAAATCAATTATTTTGAATTTACGGTAATAGCTTGTAGGGCGCATCAAATGCAATACAAAAACTTGTTTGAAAAATCTTGTATACCCCCAAAATCTTGATTTATAGCAAATAATCCATTATTTGGGATATTCTGCACAAAAAAATTAGCTACGCATTCATTTTTCAGCCGATTTCCAATATTTTGATATTTATGTAAAGAAGAAAAATAGACCTTTCCAACGGTATGCTATTTGATGCTATTTTGTAAAAAATAATGCGCAATTTTTGGACAACAATATGAAAAATGCTAATTTTTCGAGATTTTTTCATGAAAAACATGCAAATGGTTCAACATTTTTCCAATGGCATATCCTAGTTCTAATGATATTTCGTAAGATTCTGCTTCCAACGACATTGTGATCATCAAAATCGGGCGGGATATGATGAAGTTATTCAATTATTCCCAAATGAGGAATTGTCGCGCGGGGGAAAAATGCAATTTCGCAGCATTATACTTTATCGAAAAATTTAAGTCATTCAAGTAGAGTAAAAACAAAAAAGGACCAAGATGACTACCCTAAGTTACTCGAGAGCTAGCAGGGAATGGAGAGGTCGTGAGTCACCAATTTTCACAGACATTTCACGTCCAGAAAGGTATGAGTGAAGCAAATTCAGTAAAGAGCCAAGTAAATCCAAGTTACGTTTCAAAACTGCAATTTAATCTTAATTCTTAATTTTAATCTTATCGAAGGCTGCGGTAAAATGATGATGAAAGATATGTAGGATATTAAGTGATTATGGTAAAGAGTACATCTTCAGGGCAGGTTTACACCGTCGATTTAGTTTTACGTGTTTGAGTGCTACTATTTAATGGCTCTACACTTATCCCATTTGAAACGTTACGAAACAACCAACCGCTACCAAATTTTGCAGAGTCACCGCAGAAGGAACTCAAAAAGTGCTGTGCCCGCTAGTATAAATCAATAAAAAGTTTTCACACGAGCCACTCTAGTGTGCATATCTTAAGAATTGGTTGGTTCGAGTTTTTGAATTCAAAACAAGCATCCGATCCTTTACAGTACCAAGTTAAAATTTTTCTGAAAATTTTGTTTAAATTTTGCTCTCATTTCGTCAATTTTTGACCGAATTGGATGGAACCGGCTTTAAAAGATCTGGAATTTAGTTCAGTTTCTATATACCGAGTAGCGTTCTAATCCGTGGACCGGTTCCGGAGTTAATCCGAATTCCCTTGGGGTATATCCGGCATCCAAGTGGGGTGACGGACGAGTTTTGAAGAAACATCCCATAAATTTAAGTAATTGTATTTTGAAATGTGCTACATATGACTATTTCCATTGATCCTTCACAATAGACATGAATTGGGTTCATAGCTTTATACGATATGCAAAGTTCTTCGAATCATACGGTTCTACAGCTCCCTCAAGACCATTCCTGCACCGATTCCGTACGAATGGACATTTGACGCCATTCTGAAAACCAAGATGGCGGCTTCCGGTTGCCACAAAACAGTGAAAACCACAATCAATATGGGTGTTATTTGAAAGAGAACGGTCAGCAAAAGCCGGAAATTGATAATTGACGCCATTTTGAAAAGCAAAATGGCGATTTCCGGTTACCACAAAACAGTGAAAAGCATCATCAATATGGGTGTCATTCGAAAGGGAGTGATACGAAGAGGTTCACGAGAAGAAAATGAGAACCGCCCGCTTCGAGTTTGCATCGGTGGCGACGAAATCGAGGTGGTTGAAGAGTTCGTGTACTTGGGCTCACTGGTGACCGCCGACAATGATACCAGCAGAGAGATTCGTAGACGCATCGTGGCAGGAAATCGTACTTACTTTGGCCTCCGCAAGACACTTCGGTCGAACAGAGTTCGCCGTCGTACGAAGTTGACCATCTACAAGATGCTGATTAGACCGGTAGTTCTCTACGGGCACGAGACCTGGACCATGCTCGTGGAGGACCAACGCGCCCTTGGTGTCTTCGAACGGAAAGTGCTGCGTACCATCTACGGTGGAGTGCAGATGGAAGACGGCACATGGAGACTGCGAATGAACCATGAGTTGCATCAGCTGTTGGGGGAGCCGCCCATCTGTCATACCGCGAAAATCGGACGACTACTGTGGGCCGGGCACGTAGCCAGAATGTCGGACAATAGCCCGGTGAAAACGGTTCTCAATTGCAATCCGACCGGTACAAGAAGACGTGGCGCGCAGCGAGCACGATGGATCGACCAGGTGGAAGACGATTTGCGGACCCTTCGCAGACTGCGTGGCTGGCGACGCGCGGCCATGGACCGAGTGGAATGGAGGAATCTTTTGTATACGGCACAGGCCACTTCGGCCTTAATCTGTTAATAAATAAATAAAACGAAAGGGAGTGGTCAATAGAAGACAGAAATTGATTTTTGACGCCATTTTCAAAGTCAAGATGGCGGTTTCCGGTTATCACAGTGCAGTGCAAACCACCACCAATAATTGCGTCATTGTAAAGCGCTAGCGATCAGCAAAAGCCGGAAAATGGCGCCAATTCGAAAACCAAAATGGCGGGTTCCTGTTCCAAAGAAACAGTGAAAACCGTCATCAATATGGGTGTCATTAGAAAAGAGATGGTCACTTGAAAACCAAGATGGCGGCTTCCGGTTACAAAACAGTGAAAACAACCATCAATATGGGTGTTATTTGAAGGAGGAAATTTATAATTGATGCCATTTTCAAAACCAAGATGGCGGTTTCCGGTTACCACAACAGTAAAAAGTATTGTCAATATGGGTGTCATTCGAAAGGGGGGGGGGGGGTCAATAGAAGACAGAAATTGATTTTTTCGCCATTTTCTAAGCAAAGATAGTGGCTTCCGGTTTCCACAAAGCAGTGAAAACCACCGTCAATAATGGTGTCATTGTAAAGCGGGTGGTCAGCAAAAGACGAAAATTTGTTGTCCCTAGCGACGATGGCGAATTATCGCCGGATCTACTCGCTCCCCGCGAGAGATCCCAGAAGTCACCGCAGTGTACTTCCCAGGGAGCACCTTTGGCCACCCTGCTTCGCTCTTCTTGACGTTTAGATGTGAAGGAGAGCTAGGCTCGTTTGGCTGATCCCTCACAGCGAGAGCGGAAAGGCGTCTTCTGGGTCCTTTATACTTAGCCTGGGAAGCGAGTTGCTCCTTGGCGCTTAGCTTCCTTTTCCGGCGACCCGACACCAAAACACTTGAGTACCCGAACCACGGGTCGGCACTTTTCGAACGGGATTGTCACCGTCGCACACGCGCACTTCACCGCACTGGTTATTGTGGCGGGAAACTGTCCCGAAAAAACAAAAAAACTCGGGGCGTCTGTTCGATACCGTGGTCCGTCACTATCTAAACACCTCGATTGCCGCCTTCTCCACGACACGAAAAAACAAACACCAACACCAAAAAAACCGTACCGCCGCATAGCTATGTGTAGCATATCCAGCACACTTATTGCAGGAAGAGGAGAGCGGTTGCCTGTCCAAGCCCTATGTTTCTTGTATACAAACATAAAACAAAAATTAGTACACCTATCTGATTACACAAAACCGTTCGACGATTGTAAGGACGTGACCCCTATCGGCCTACACCTGATTCGATTCCTAGTCCAACCAGGAGTACTTGCTCTAAATTTGAAGCAAATCGGACAAGTCTAGCTACCGGACCAACGTACCTGAAGTTTGTATGGGATTTTTCGACAATTTATATGGAGAAAACCCACTAGCTCGCATTTTCACCGCTAGGTGGCACAGTATGCATCGAATTATCACTGTAAGTGAAAATAAGAATTATAATTTAATTGTATACAACTTTGGCGAAGACTGCTAGTCAATTCGGCTTCGTAAAAGAAGTTATTAAACTTTTAGCGAAGTGGTGTCTGAGTCAGTTTTGCATGGGGCCTAGCAGTGCATCAGAATATATTGGCTCAAATGGCACGTTTCCCGTACATAGTCGGGGATTTGTGCCTTAGTGTATCGGTACTAGGTTCTAACAAACTAAACATTTTTGTGGAATAATGAATAGTATGTTCGGAAGAATTGCAATACATAATACGAGTTATGTCTTGGTTAGAAAATTTTAGTGCCACCTGTGACCGCATAGATGGCGCCAACACTAACTTTTCAACGGAGAGAGATAGAAATTAGGTGTCTTCTACAAATATTTACTATAGAATCCATTCGAAAAATGGTTTTTGAAGAAAATTGTTCAAGGAGCTTAACTTTTCGCGGCAGTGATGCCAACTATGCGATTTTTTCAGTTAAATATTAAAAGTTATTTTTCTCTTATTACAATTATTTTAATTTTGAACATTCTAATGCCATCATGTTCTGTAGATATTTTTACATAAAAAACACTTATAATCTCAATATAATTTGAGCGCATCCTGAGATGCACTGTTTTGAAGGGAAGAACTCGAATTTTCTCATATAAAAATCCATTTTTATTGGCCAAAATTGAGAAAATCTTCAAACACTCATAAAAATTGACCCAGATCTGCTAAAAAGAAACCAAAAACGTAGTTTTTCATAATTTCTCGTCTACTTCACGATAAATTATGTGTGAACTCAGAATACTCAAGTTGGTTTTTTATTGTTGTACGCCTGTGATTTTATATGGGAAATAGCGTTTTTTGCTTCAAAATATCGCTGATTTGCTGAAAAAATCGGATAGCTGACAGCACTGCCGCCTATAACTAATATTTTTTCTAAACTCCTTGAACAATTTTCTTCAAAACCCATCTTACGGTTTGGTTCTAGAGTAAATAGAACCGGAAATATGTTCAAAAGGAAATCAAGGTTTTTGACAATTTGCCAAAACGGGGGGGAGGTGCTCCCATGGCCCGAGGGGTGATTGAATAGACACAAAAATTTGGGTTTTTATATATTGGCCCTAGATGAACAATTCCTCCAAATTTGATTCAAATCTGTGAAGGTCGATTACACGTGCCTTGATCACTGCGCGTGGAATGACCCTTACTAGAATACATGGGAATTGAGAGGGACCATCAAGCCATCTGATTGAAACGATTTGGACAGGAAGAGTGGAGTAGCCAGATTCTTGTTGCTAACATTTCGTGAACATTTCGCAGGATTTTCTCCCCACCTATTGAGGCTACTTTTTATAACAATGGCTTGCATTGTAATTGGCTTATATGGTCTTGTTATTGGAAGCAAAAGCTTCCGTAGTACATGTAAGCGAAGTCACTTTCCGACCACGCAATTCCTTTTTGGCCCTTCGTACTGTAGCATGCTGAGTATGGTCAGAGAGTAATGCTGGAACACGTCATGCTTGTCGTGTAAAGATTGCTCAGTGCTATGGAGAGTGTTCCTGTTACAAAGGTGGTAGTACCACCGCCACCACTACATCTACTGACCACCCCCTTTCAAATGACACCCATACTTAGTATGGTTTTCACTGTTGTTTGTAGTAACCGGAAGCCACCATATTGGTTTTCGAAAATGGCGTCAAAAATCACTTTATGGCTACCCCTTTCTGATACCTATACTTATGATAGTTTTCGCTGTTTTGCAGTAACAGGAAACCGTAAACTTGGTTTTCAAAACTGCATAAATAATCAATTTCGTACTTCTTCTCACCAATCCCTTTCAAATGACACCTATAATGATGGTAGTTTTCACTGTTTTTTGGAAACCGGCAGCCGCCGTCTTGGTTTTCAAAATGGCGTCAATCATCAATTTCCATCTCGTGCTGACACACCCCTTTCAATTGACACCATATTGATGACGGTTTTCACTGTTTCTTTGGAACAGGAACCCGCCATTATGGTTTTCGAATTGGCGTCAAAAACCAATTACTGGCTTTTGCTGATCGCTAGCGCTTTACAATGACGCAATTATTGGTGGTGGTTTGCACTGCCAAGGATGCAAAATGCCTACCTTTTCTACGGCTGTAATATTTTTGCTTACATTCTCTTCGACGCTGCAGCCGTTCGCTACTGCAGGACGCTCAGCGCTGTATGGCAGCCTGCGTGCAAAGCAGTAACATGATAAAAAATACCGCCCCTAGTATCTATAGCCACCAGACGCGAGCGATACAGTTTCTCTTTCCTTATAATACAAATTTTAATATTTTTAATCTATTTAATATTTTGAAACACAAACAACGAATATGAGTGCGGTTAATTTACGCCACGGCAGGCATCAATGATGTTGTGTGCGGTCCTCTCTCTTTGAATGGGAAGAGAAGAGTGTACAAAGCGAGAGGCCATAATTTACTACGCCACACTCTCACCGAGCAGTCGGAGTACAGCAGCAAAACAAAAATATATTTTACTGCTGTACGGAAAAATGTACTCTGTCTGGCTACCGTTCTGGCAGCAGCAGCAGTGATGTGTCGCTGTAGCGGGCTGGCCGGCTTGTGAAAATGTAAATATACCGGAAAATATGTAGTTTACCGGTACTGTTCGCATCACTGTGCACTGCACTATGATAACCGGAAACCGCCACCTTGGTTTTGAAAATGGCGTCAAAAATCAATTTCTGTCTTCTATTGACCACTCCCTTTCGAATGACACCCATATTGATGATGCTTTTCACTGTTTTGTGGTAACCGGAAATCGCCATTTTGCTTTTCAAAATGGCGTCAATTATCAATTTCCGGCTTTTGCTGACCGTTCTCTTTCAAATAACACCCATATTTATTGTGGTTTTCACTGTTTTGTGGCAACCGGAAGCCGCCATCTTGGATTTCAAAATGGCGCCAAATGTCCATCCGTACGGAATCGGTGCCAGAATGGCCTTGAGGGAGCTGTAGAACCGTATGATTGGAAGAACTTCGCATTTCGTATAAAGCTATGAACCCAAATCGCTGGAATGATAGAAAAATATATACATTGTCTTAGGTTCTCCCGGAACAGTTCTCCGGTGGCCAAGATTGGTTCAATTCATGTCTATTGTGAAGGAATAGTCATATGTAGCACATTTCAAAACACAATTACTTAAATTTATGGAAAGTTTCTTCAAAACTCGTCCGTCACCCCACTTGGATGCTGGATATACCCCAAGGGAATTCGGATTAACTCCGGAACCGGTCCACGGATTTGAACGCTACTCGGTACATAGAAACTGGACTAAATTCCAGATCATTTAAAGCCGGTTCCATCCAATTCGGTCAAAAATTGACGAAATGAGAGCAAAATTTAAACAAAATTTTCAGAAAAATTTTAACTTGGTACTGTAAAGGTTAATCCGACAGATTTCGGGTCACGTTCTAAAAAATCTCTGGCTGCAATTTTTCACATTCTAAAATCTGTTTCGAGGTTTTGAATTAAATAAAAATAGAAACCTACTCGGATTGAAATTTGACAAAGTGCTTGTCTGAATGGTGATTCACTTTATTTATCTTCGGTTCACCTGCATTTATATAATAAGCCTAATTGCTGGCGACCACTGTGACCAACCTATAACTCCGGGACCGAAAGTCAGATCTGGACGAATTTCAATAGCAGTGAATTGTACCCATAAGGGATTACACCACTGTAGAGCACGAAAAAAATTGTCAAATTTCGAGAATTTTTTGGCGCAATAAAGAGGTGAACCGAGATATTTTTTAAATGGGATTTATAACCTAAGTATTGAATCACACAAAATATTTTGTTCGAGCAATTTCATCACAAGATCAGGCTGTGCAGCATTTACCCCCGTAAGTGTTTTTGAAAGGGGTCCACGGCCTGAAATCTATCTCCCGTAATTTTTGACCAAGAGCCAAAAACTAAAGTTTTTCTGATTCCTTATCTAAATTGCAAGCGACCTATGTAGGATTTTTTTTTCGATATTTTGATGCTACGCGAAATGGCGCACTTTTAAGTGAAAAACCTGTTTTAATCCACCTAGAGGTGCAATTGTGCCTTTCTCATTTCTCCAAACTATGATTTAATAGCTGGTTCGTACAATATAACATTATGGAAATGTCTTTCATTCTTATTACACTTGGTAAGTATATATAAGAGCACCTTTTTGCATTCATCGCGGTATCGGTTTGAATCGGAGTTTTCTATGTGATCGTACTCCACAACCCGTAACTCCGGAGCCGGAAGTCGGATGGAGATAGAATTTAATATCAGTTTCCGGGGACGCAACACCTTTCATTTGAGACTAAGTTGATCAAATCGGTCTAGCCATTTTCGAGAAATCAATATAACCGTTATTCTGAAGTTGGATGCTTCCAGATCTGTCGATGGTGGCCAGTGTGGCCAAAGAGACTTTGAATGACTGTTGGTAACCTAGATCTACATATTCAACAGTTGTGCTTATATTTTGGAAAAAAATTCACCTTTTTACATTCATCGCAGAATTCGTTAGAATCGGGATTTGTTGCGTAATCGTACGTATCACCCTGTAGTTCAGGAACCAGAACTCTGATCCACACAAAATTCAACAGCAGCTGATGGACCTTTCATTTAAAATCAACTTTGTCAAAATCGGTCAGAAAATTCCGAGAAACCGATGCACAGTGGTCCAAAACGCGAAAAACGTAATCGTTTTGAATAACTTCGAAATGGTTAGTTATAGCGATATACTATCTTCGCAAGAATTTATGACAATGAGACGCCCCATCTTTGTAAGTCAAAAGTTTGATGATTAATCCTCCTATAAGTTAGCTTCAAAATTTATTTCTCATATAATTAGAGATAGCAAACTGATGTATTCTGCAAAGTTGTAGTAAATTCTTCTACAAGAAACTTCACTGAAGGTGGTAATAGTCTATCTTTAATAGTCTTTGAGATATAGAGTATTATTAGAGGAAATGCCGAAAAAATCAATTTTTTCATTATAACTTCTTTCCAAGATTTTTTGGAAGTTCAAAATGTTATACAAAACTATCACAATTAATGAAATACAAAATTTCGGTGAAGGAAGCAACTTAATATGTTGAGCAGATTCTGAGATATTCACGATTTTTATTCGAAAAATGGCCTACTTTGCACTCAAATAATTCAAGAACGGGCAAAAACGGGCAGACCACTCTATATGTATTTGAAAGTACAAGAAAGATGCTACAATATTTTGTGTTAATCACTTGTATCCGGTTGTATCCATGGCTCTGGTAGCTGGATTTAAAGAATATCATTTATTAGTCTAATATCTTGATTCGAAACATATTCGCTGAACTGAAGAGATAAAGTGGGACTATGTTCGGCATTCTATGTGCAATGTTCTCACAAAAGACATTGTCGAAGACAGCAGCCTCCTGTCTTGACTGGTTTTTAGATATAGTGCATTGTTCGGTGGTACAGAGAGTAATGCGTTGTCTTATGAGCTATATAGTCGAATCCTAGAAAGGAACGATTTTAAGTATAAGTAGGCTGTGTATTAGCTCTGAAATCGGTTGCAAAGTTTGTCAACAC